>NC_141138.1:166015629-166653129 GCF_053477565.2 Lygodium microphyllum | reverse complement strand
CTTATGATCCTCTTACTCCCTAATCAAGGATAATCCTAGAATGATAAGGAAGATGGCCTCCAAAGGAATTCTAAGGTGGCAAGATTTATGGGATAAACAAAAGCTAGAAATAATATTTGTGGGCAAGATAGTTCATAGGTATCATTTAGAGGAGAGAAAGGTACAATGGTTGGAGCAAGTACTGGGGAAGAAGAGGTTTGCATGGCTAACAAGATTTTTGCAAACAACATAACCAAGTTGTTTTCATGTTCGATGGCATACTCCTATAGGAGTATCTGTAGGAGTTTGCAAAAACTTCCATAGGAGTACCTTCTTTAAACTTGGAGGTTTTGGCAAAAACCATTCCTTGTTTGAAGTTTTAAACTTGGAGGAAAAGAGTCATCAATACAGAAAGGCAATATGCTTCCAAAGGTTGAATTTAGTCCTATGAAAGTTAAATATGAAGAAATTTACCACAAAGCAAGAAAATGTTTTGCACTTGTTTTGGAAATGTAGGGAAGTCATGACTATTTGTAAGGTATTTAAAGATTTGGTGTGCAATGTTGGCTTTTGCTAATGACCATGGTAGCTTAAATGAAGACTCTCTCTTTTGAGGGCAATCGATTTAGAAAGAGAGAAATGAGAGGCTATTGATAGGTCATCAAAGGAGAAGTGACCAATTCTAAAGAAGGAAATATTTAATGTCTTTTTGGGCTCAAAAAAAAGTGCATGGTTTTTAAAGTTATTGATAGCAAGAGATGTAATGCATGTTATGAACATTGAATAATATGACAAGGAGGCACTCCACACCTAGATTCTCCCAACACCTCCCACTAATGTTCACTTGATGCTTTGCACTGAGATTCAGAAGTATGTTTCATGTGGTAAGGGAGTTCATGGGAGGTTAATATATAGAACATAATCCAAACTTCAAAACCTTTGGCAACATAAACTAATACAATATTAAATACATGAAAATGCAATACATGGGGATGTGGCACTCACTAATATATAGGGAGTGAAAGACCAACATTAAGAGGATCAAGCCTAAACTATATCTCTAAAACCCTTATGAAGCTATTTCTCAAAGTTTCTCAATACAAACACATTTAATGGCAATTCCTATTCGTATTGAGCCTATCGTGGCATGCATATTATCCTTATACACTAAGCCTACAACATTACATAAATTTGACAACCCATAAACAATATGGAGAATTTCTTCTTCTTCTTCTTCTTTTCTCTCTCTCTCTCTCTCTCTCTCTCTCTCTCTCTCTCTCTCTCTCTCTCTCTCTCTCTCTCTCTCTCTCTCTCTCTCTCTCTCATAATTAATCATTAATAACATACATACTTATATAAGTATAATACATTATTTGAAGTATAATTATATGTCTTTTATTAATATTGAATCGTCTCATTAATCATTAATGATTAATATCTGATCAATGGCATTATTACATCACTCTCTTTTTCTCTCTCTTTTCTCTCCTTTATTTTTATATGTATATATGTATGTATGTATTAAATACATACTAGCGTTTCGCGCGAGCTTCACGCATGCGGAACACTAGGCTGCTGCCATGCTATCGCACGTCAACATCGCTCAACAATCTATTTCTCATCTTTCTCTCTCCTCTTTTCCCTCTCAATTTCTAATTTTTTATTTACTCTCTCTCTCCCCCCAAATTCCCTATGTCTAATTTTTTCTATGTCTCTCTCTCTTTCTCTACCTTCTATTTTAGTTTATTTTTTCTTCTCTCATGGTCTCTCTCTCTCTCTCTCTCTCTCTCTCTCTCTCTCTCTCTCTCTCTCTCTCTCCCCTTTTTTCTCTCCTCGCTTTTCTTCACTTTCTCTCTCTCTCATTTTATTATGTCCCCTCTCTCCTCTCTTTTCCTTCTCTCTCGCTCTCCTTTTTTTTTCTCTCTCTGTCTCTCTTCATTCTCTTTTTAAATTTTTTCTTTTATTTCTCTCTAGTCTCTTTTCTTTCTCTCTTTCTCCTCCATTTTTTATTCTCTCTCTCTTTTTAAATTTTATATTTCCTCTCTCTCTCTCTCTCTCTCTCCCCTTGTTTCTCTCCTCGCTTTTCTTCACTTTCTCTCTCTCTCATTTTATTCTGTCCCCTCTCTCCTCTCTTTTCCTTCTCTCTCGCTCTCCTTTTTTTTTTCTCTCTCTGTCTCTCTTCATTCTCTTTTTAAATTTTTTCTTTTATTTCTCTCTAGTCTCTTTTCTTTCTCTCTTTCTCCTCCATTTTTTATTCTCTCTCTCTTTTTAAATTTTATATTTCCTCTCTCTCTCTCTCTCTCTCTCTCTCTCTCCCCCAGTCTTTTAAAGTATCTTTTCCCTACATACAATTCTCTCTCTTTATGTTCATATTCTCTCTCTTCTTCTCCTCTCTCTCTCTCTCTCTGCCCCCTTTTCTTCTCGTCCCCTTTCTCCTAATTTTTATTTTTTCCTTCTCTCCCTCTCTCTCTCTCTCTCTCTCTCTCTCTCTCTCTCTCTCTCTCTCTCTCTCTCAAAATATTTAAATTAAACAAAAACTTTTCTCTTTTCTCTTTTTTCCCATCTCTCTTCCTCTTTTTATCTTTCTTCTTCTTCTTCTTCTTTTCTCTCTCTCTCCCCCTCTCATCTCTTTTCCTTCTCTCTCCTCTTTTTTTTTCTTCTCTTAAATTTTTTTATTTTCTCTTTCTTTTAAATTTTATCTTTCCTCTCTCTATAATTCTCTCTCTGTGTTCAAATTTTCTCTTCTTCTTTTCTTCTCCATATCTCTCTCCCCCTTTTCTTCTCCCCCCTCTCTTTTCCTTTTTTCTTTTCCTCTCTCTCTCTCTCTCTCTCTCTCTCTCTCTCTCTCTCTCTCTCTTTCTCTCTCTCAAAATATTTAAATCAAACAAAAACTTTTCTCTTTTCTCTTTTTTCCCATCTCTCTTCCTCTTTTTATATTTCTTCTTCTTCTTTTTCTCTCTCTCTCTCTCCCCCTCTCATCTCTTTTCCTTCTCTCTCCTCTTTTTTTCTTTTTTTCTTCTCTCTTAATTTTTTTATTTTCTCTTTCTTTTAAATTTTATATTTCCTCTCTCTATAATTCTCTCTCTATGTTCAAATTTTCTCTTCTTCTTTTCTCTCTTCTTTTCTTCTCCATATCTCTCTCCCCCTTTTTTTCTCCCCCCTCTCTTTTCCTTTTTTCTTTTCCTCTCTCTCTCTCTCTTAAATTTTATATTTTCTCTCTCTATAATTCTCATTCTCTCTGTTCCCCTTCTCTCTCATCTTTCTTTTTTTTCTCTTTGTATATTTCTCTCTCTCTCTCTCTCTCTCTCTCTCTCTCTCTTTCAAGTTTTTTTCTCTCTATATATTTTTTATTCTCTCTCTATTTTTCTCTTTTCTCTCTTTCCCTTTCTCTCCTATTTTCTCTCTCTTTCAAATTATATATTTCATCTATGTCTCTCTCTCTAAGTCAAAAACTATATTTAAAAATGTTTAATTTAAAAAAAACTATTCTCTTTTCTCTCTCCCCCTCTCTTTGTCTTTTTCTCTTTCTTCTTCTTCTTCTTCTTCTTCTTAATCCTTCTCCTTCTTCTTCTTCTTCTTCTTCTATCTCCCTCTCAGAGTGTGTGAAAAACTTTGTCCAAAAATTTTAATTATTTTTTAAAAAATTAATTAAAAAATTTAATCTAATTTTGAGAGAGAGAGAGAGGGAGAGAGAAAACCTAAGCCCTACACATAGAGGGGGAGAGAGGGGGAGAATAAAAATGTTTAATTAAAAAAATACCATTCTCTTTCCTCTTCCCCCCTCCTCTCTCCGTCTTCTTCTTTTTATCCTTTTTCTTCTTCTTCTTCTCAAGGCCTAGGTTTTTTCTCTCTTTCAAATTATATATTCCTTTGTATCATCTCTCTCTCTCTAAGTTAAAAATATATAAAAAAGGTTTAATTTTAAAAATACTATTCTCTTTTCTCTCTCTCTCTCTATTTTTTCTCTTTCTTCTTCTTCATCTTTTTATGCTTCTTTTTCTTCTTCTTCTTCTTCTTCTTAAAGTGTGTGAAAAACTATATCCAAAAAACTTTAAATTAAAAAAATCTTTTAAAAATATTAAATTTAAAAAATTTAATATGACTTTGAGAGAGAGAGAGAGAGAGAGAGAGAAAACCTAGGCCCTACACATGAGAGAGAGGGGGGAGGGGGAGGGGGAGGGGGAGAAGAAAAATGTTTAATTAAAAAAAGACTATTTTCTTTCATCTTTCCCCCTCTTCTCTTCGTCTTCATCTTCTTCTCTCTCTCTCTCTCTCTCTCTCTCTCTCTCTCTCTCTCTCTCTCTCTCTCTCTCTCTCAAAGTGTGTGAAAAACTATGTTTGAAAAGTTTTAAATTAAAAAAATATTTTAAAATGTTTAATTTAAACATTTACATTAAAAAGTTTAAATCTGTGAGAGAGAGGGAGAGAGAGAGTTTTGATTTAAAAATAATTTTGATTTAATTAAAGGAAAGAGAGAGAGAGAGAGGGGGGAGGGAGGAATTTGATTAAAAAGGGGAGGGGAAAAAGAAAGAGAGAGATTATAAGTGTGAGAGAGGGTATGGGGTTTTAATTTAAAAAAGAGAGGTGAGGGGGGAATGGGGCTTTAATGAAAAAAGGGAGGGGGAAGAGAAAATGAGAGATTATATGTGAGAAAGAGGGGAGGAGAGGGGGTTTAAGTAGTAAGACTTATAAATCTGTGTCCTCTCTCCCTCTCAGCATTTTTATTCTCTCTCTATTCTTTTTCTTTCTCTTATCTCTCATTGTAAGAAGTTGGGAATAGTTCGAATGTTGATAATATACCATGTCACACAGACATTGGTATATAAGGAGAGAAGTTGTAATTTTTCACATCTTTTGACAAATTAATACAATTACAGTCTTTCTCTCCCTTCTTGCTCACAGCTTCTATGGCTTCCTTGTCTTTCTCTCTCTAAATCTAGTCTTTCTCTCTCCTCGTCACTCTTATTCTCTCTCTTCCTGCAGTATTTCTCTCTCCTCTGCAGTCTTTCTCTCTCCTCTTTCTCTCTCCCTGGTTCTCTCTTTGACAAGTGGTATTAGAGCTTCAGTCTTTGATCCATTAATTTCTCTCAATTTCAGTCTCATTTTCCTATTTCAAAAACCAATTTCAGACAAAAATGGTACAAGATAGTGACTAGTGGAGTGCTGCAGGACAACTACAGTTAGCAAGTGACTACTTCTGGAGATATCCAAGGTCAGATATGGCGGGTAAAGGCTTAAATGGCTGGACGTCATCAAATTTCATGCAAAAATGGAGGTAACTAGGGTAAAGGATGGTTAACCGGGCTTAGTTAGAGACTAAACTACAATTACTTTTCAAAAGAGAGCTTCTCTTCTCTCTCCTTCAAGCTTTTGGCTGAAGCTTTCATGGTGGATGTCAAGAATCTCCACAAATATCTCTCTCTATGCTGAACATCTCACTGCCAAACCATGGGGCAAAGATTCTTTGTGTCCTAAGCTTCAGGAGGAATACCATGCTTGATGATTGCTGATGATTGTTAGCCAGGAAACAGCCCGAAAAATCCGCTGATTTTCCTACTCCTTCTCCCTGCTCAGCTGCTCCAAATTCTCAGCTCACTGATCAATGGTTGCAAAGGCTTCATCAAACACTTGATTGTATCAACTTTCAGCTCCAGGAGAACTCTTATCAGCCATTCCTCTGCTCAAAACCCTAATACACAGCAGGGCAGCCATAGCCACAGACATGGAAGCTCAAATTTCTCAAAATTTTGGACTTCCCCGACCTTCAAGGCTTCTCTAAAGCTGAATACAAGTTGGATAGACTTCAAGATTGAAGACATTGAAGAGATTTCAGCCCGTGCATGTCAATGAAGCTCAAATGGAAGGATTATTTTGGGGCTTTTCATCAAGGAGCTTGAATCTTTGAGGTTCAAGTATTCAAGCAAGGTTGGAGTATTGATTCTTCAAGGATTTCATTATATTGAAGCATGTATGGACTGATTTCATGGAGATTTCAAGCTTTATGATGGATTTATGATGGATTATGAAGAACTTTTGCATCAACAAGGTTGAAGCTGACATCCATCATAATTTTCAAGCTTAATGGAGGTATTTCCCTTTTACTAATCTCTGAAATCTCTCAATAATCCTATTACTAATGGCCTTTCCACTTGTTGATGAGAGGTTATTGATCAATTAATTCACTGGATTGATCAATAGATCAGAGAATAGTTTTAATTTTCTTCAATCTCAGCCTATTTCATTGAATTCCTTTTGATTCAAACCATTACTCATCATAGGTATCATTTGATCAGCTTGATGCATAACCTTGATTTGTTTTGTTGAATTTTTTCTCACCCAAGCTGAAATATTGTAAAAGGGTAAGTACTAGCAATCAGTGAGTCACTGAATTGCATAGGTAAACCCTTCTCCCATCTCAAGTTTTCTTATCTCAATCAATTGCATCTCATGAAAGGCTGAATGGATATTTCTGAATTGCATATTATGCTGATTGCTTAACACACTAGCCTCTGCCATGTTGATCTTCCCACCGAGGAAGAAGGTGGATGCCGGGGGAGATAGTGGGACAAAAGAGAGGTGACCCTCCCTCACTATCGAAGATCCTGAAGGGGTGCAACCAATCGACCCGGGGGGAACTTTGCCCACCTCCCGGTGATTCGGAGCCCATGTAGGGAGCCTGTCATGCCGTTTTATCCCTCACACAGGTACAACGAGTGGAGGATTGAAGATTGAAGACTTTCCAAGGACTCAAGTACCTACAAGACTAAAACAGGGTAAAACAGGGAATTTACAGGTTACTTACAGGGTATTTACAGGTGGATACAGGTACACCCTTCATCGCTGAAGCACAGGTGCAGATACTACAGGGTACCCACAGGTCCTATATACCCCTTTGCAGGGTTTGGTAGTCATTTGAGGTTACTCACTTGCATTACAGGGTCAAAACAGGGCACTTACAGGTCTAGACAGGGTGTAGGACTGGACAGTTCAGACTCTGAAATTCAGCTACAGAATTTTCTGTCCTAAACCTGTTATAGCGTGCTATAGCTCATCTTGAAGAGGGCATTGTTAGCTTCGATTCGCACAAAAAATTTCTGAAATCGGAGTTTCCTAGCCAAAGTTATAGTCGTTTTACTGATAGGGGGTACTGCAGGACTGCACTAGTATGGCAGGACATAAAGGCAAAAATAAGGTCCAGGAGGATTATGCACAGCAAATCAAGGATTCCATGATGGAAAGCACACTTCAAGAGAACCCTGAAGAGCTTCAACAACAAGGAGAAATCAGTATACTCACTGATACGTTGTGTGCCCATGAACTAAGACATAGGGAACGTCATGAGGCTATTTTGTCTACAATAGAGCAAATGATTTTATCTCATGGTCAAACGAAGTCTACCGTTGATAAGTTGATGGATTCAACTACCCAAACCAAGGCTTCCATTGATAAATTAGTAGAATCTAATGCTCAACTTATGGCACAATTTTCTCAATTAATGTAGTCACAAATGGGATCAAGAGAAGCCAATGAGAAGGCTTGTTCAAACAGTGGCCCTTCAGTCCCACTTCAACCATCCAACCAAAATGGTCATGGAGATGGAATCATTGGAAGAAGAGGCATTCCAAATAGTCAATATGAAGTAGGAGAAGCTTTACAAAGGCATGATGACTATTTGGGCAGTTTGAATGGAGCTAATACTCAAGCTTTTGGACTGCATACTCAGAATTCTAAGGATGCTTTACCAATAGGAAGATTACATGGTAATTCTCAGCACCTGTTGGAAGATTTCAGTCTCAATTGGGAGGTTCTATACTTAGAAATCCTGATCAGCCAGTTTTGGGACAGCAACCCTTTCATGATAGAGAATTCAAGGATAAAATTGTTTTATCCAAATTCAATGGCCAGTCATCTTCACCATCAGAATTAGAGGAATGGACCTCTAAGATGGAGTCCTATTTTGACATATTTCCTAAAAATGATGATATGAAGATACACTTTGCTTCATTGCACTTAGAAGGATTTGCCCACACTTGGTGGAGGTATATCAAGAAGGAGAATGTACTTATTGAGAATTGGGAAGCTTTTAAGGCACTTATGGTTGAAGTCTTTGTTTTGCCTCTTGAAAAAGAGAAGCTAGCACGAAGATGGTATGGTTTGGAACAAAGGGGCCTAAATATAAGAGAATATACAAACCAATTCCTCAACTTGACCATGTATGTGGAAAGCATGAGTGATGAGGCCAAGTTACACAAGTTTATGTATGGTTTAGAACCATCCTTGTCCCAGCTGATCTTATGGCGCAGAATCCTACTTCACTTTTCAAGGCTATTGAGCTTGCAAAGCGCTATGGAAGAAAGTATAGGAAAGAGTCTCCATTTCAGCCAAATTATGGACAGCCAAGGACTGTTTTAAAGCAAGGGTAAGTTGGTAACATTTATGGCAGCAATCATATGCCTAGTGGGAGCTTACGAGTACCAACTTATCCTCCATTTAATGCTTCTAGGTTTCAAAGCAATTTCAGGATAGCAAGCAGTCCAAAGGTTGAATTTAAGCAGGGTGACAATAAGCCTATGTCCACTTTAACCAATACAAATTCCAAAAATATTCCCACGGATCTTTACAAGGAAAGAAATGACAAAGGCTTATGCTTCAAGTGTGGAGAAAAGTATACTCCTGACCATGCTTCAAAGTGTGTATACAAAAATGCCAAGCCAAAGTTTCAGAGTATGCTAGTTCTTGAGGACTTTGAAAATGACATAGATGAAGCTAATGCAGAGACAATCAATGCTGAAAATGAAGATTTCGAGGATGATGGTGGACAGGAGTACTTTTATGATCCATCTGACTCTTTTCCTTTTGATCCAGGCGGAGATATTCCATTTGATCCTGGTGGATTTTGTAATGAGTTGCCTGCTGCCACTAATTGTTCTATCTCTATGGATGCTTGGACGAGATCTAAGAGCCCTAATACACTTCGTATGAAGGGAAGCATATGTGGAAAGCCAGTGTTCATCTTGATAGATAGTGACAGTACTCACAGTTTAGTCAATAAATCTACTATGTACAAGTTGAATTGTGTTCCCACCGACTTACAGCAGCCCATTCGAGTACAAGTGGCTAATGGTGAAGAGGAAATCAACACACATATTTGCCCACAGGTTTCTTTGCAAATGGCTGAAAATTTTGAAGTCAAAGTAAACCTGATCACTTTGGAAATGGGGCCCATAGATATTGTACTTGGTTGTGATTGGTTGATGACTTTAGGCAGGATTACTATGGATTTCTCACAGTTATATATGGAGTTTTTCTCCAATGGACAGCTCATCCATTTACAAGGAATCCCTAGTAGATCTGATTTTCAGCTTATCACCATTCAACAACTCAAGAAAGAGTACAAGAAGCGCTCACAGGTATTTGTTTTGCATTTGAACAAAGAAACACAAGATCAGCCCAATAATTCAGCAAACCATCCAGCCTTGACAGCTCTTCTTGAGGAGTATAGAGATTTATTTGAAGTACCTACTTCATTGCCTCCTAAGAGAGCGGTGGATCACCCCATTGATTTGGAACCCAACTCAAAGACAATCAATAAGCCACCTTACAGACTATCAAAATGTGAATGAGAGGAAGTAGCCAAGCAAATCAAAGAGCTTCTTGAAATGGGATTCATTGAACCAAGTTCTTCACCTTATGCATCCCTAGTCCTGTTAGTCAAAAAGAAAGATGGATCTTTCAGAATGTGCATTGACTACAAGGATCTCAATAAGATAACAGTGAAGAACATGTATCCTATACCCAGGATTGATGATTTGCTTGATGAGCTTAAGGGGCTCGATTCTTCACGAAAATTGATTTGAGATCAGGGTATCATCAGATTCGCATGAGAGAGGGTGATGAAGTCAAGACTGCTTTTAGGACTGATCATGGGCTCTACCATTTCTCGGTGATGCCATTTGGGCTTACAAACGCTCCAACTACCTTTCAAAGCCTAATGAATAAGATTTTGCAACCTTTCCTCTTTCAGTTTGTCTTGGTGTTGTTTGACGACATTTTGATCTATAGCAAGACTTTACAGGATCATTTGTCACATATGAGGAAGGTTTTTGATGTGTTGAGGCATCATAGGCTTTTTGCTAAGGAGAAGAAGTGTTCTTTCATGCAGACTGAAGTAGAATACTTGGGACATATAGTCAGTGAAAAAGGAATACATGCTTATCCCAAGAAGGTGCAATGCATAAGAGATTGGCCAACGCCTACTACTACTACCTCTCTTAGAGGATTTCTTGGTCTATCTTCATTCTATCGCCGATTTATAAAGCATTATGCGGCAATTGCAGCTCCTTTGACTGACAGGTTGAAGAAAGAGGCTTTCTTTTGGGATGCTTTTGCAGATAGCAGCTTCAACCAGTTAAAGGAATTACTTACTTCTGCTCCTATCCTTGTATGCCCGGATTTCTCCAAAGAGTTTACTATACAGTGTGATGCTAGTGGCCGTGGCATTGGGGCTGTTTTGCTTCAGGAGCATGGAGTAATTGCATTTGAAAGCCGTAAGCTTACAAATAAGGAGATGGCCATGAATGTTTATGACCAGGAAATGTTGGCTATCCTGCATGCAATCAAGAAATGGCACCATTACTTATATGGCAGCTAATTTAGAGTACATAGTGATTATCGGGTACTCAAGTATTTCCTTACTCAGTCAAATCTCACTCCAAAGCAATGACGATGAGTAGCAACATTACAAAATTATGACTTTGACATCACTCATACAAGGGGCAAAGATAACATAGTGGCTGATTCTCTTTCTCGTATGTGGGCATGCAAAGTGTCAGCCATGACAGAACTACATAGTGATTGGATTGAAGAACTACAAGAGGCCTATCTCTTAGATGAGGAATTCAGCCAAATCTTTCAGAAATTACAGCAAGGTCTTATGGAGGAAAACTCGCATTACCAGCTTAAAAATGGTCTTATTTGGTGGAAGGGCAAGATTGTTATTCCCTCTACTTCTTCTTTCAAGCGAAAAATTATGGAGGAGTTACATTCTTCGCCTTTAGCTGGACATTTGGGAGTTTTCAAGACTTATGACAGGATCAGCAAGAGCTTTTATTGGAAAGGACTGTGGAAAGATGTCAAGGACTTCGTTATGAAGTGTATGCCTTGTCAGCATAATAAGGATAGCACCCATAAGCCAGGAGGTTTGTTGCAGCCATTGCCTATTCCTACGGGTAAATGGACTCATATTACTATGGACTTTATCACTGGCTTACCTACTACCAAGAAGGGGTGGAATAGTATTTATATGGTGGTTGACAGACTCACCAAAGCAGCTCATTTTATCCCAACAAAAATTCAGTTTACTGCTTCTCAAGTGGCCAACCAGTTTATGGTGCATATTTTCAGATTACATGGATTACCGCAGGTGATTGTCCATGATAGGGACTCAAAGTTTATGAGTAACTTTTGGCAAGCGGTATTTACATCTATGGGTACTAAGTTGGCTCCATCTACGGCTTATCATCCCCAAACTGATGGACAGACAAAGAGAGTTAATAAATGGTTGGAGACTTATCTTTGCCATTTTTACTATGAGTCCAAACCTCATGGGATTCTTGGTTACACCTGGCTGAGTTTGCTTATAACAATTCCACTCATGCGAGTATAGGAGTTTCACCCTTTGAGGCTTTGTATGGTTACAAGGTGCCCTTACCCACAGTCATCTTTAATGAAAAGATCAACCCTCATGGGAAGGAAGAGTTGGAAAGAATGAAGACCCTTCTTCAGCAATGTAAGGTGAATCTAAGGAAGGCTCAAGATCAGATGAAGATGTATGCTGATGAGAAGAGGAGACCTTTAGAGTTTCAAGAAGGAGAGCTAGTTTTGTTGAAGGTGCCCAAATCCAAGTACTCTACATTGAAAGATGGATCCAATAATAAGCTTGCCCATAGATTTTATGGCCCTTACAGGATCCTTAAGCGGATTGGAGATTTGGCATACAGACTAGAGCTTCCCTTTTCTACAAAGATTCATAACGTCTTCCATGTTAGTCAGCTCAAGCCCTATTATGGTAATCCAGTGGATATAGTTGATGAGCTGCCACCTATTGATGAAGATGGTCTTGTTCAGTACATCCCAGAGGCTGTTATAGGTCAGCGTGAAAAGAAGCTTCGATCACGTTCTATTGTGGAATATTTGATTAAATGGAGAGGTTTACCCTCTGAAGAGGCTTCTTGGAGACCTGATTCAATATTGGATGAGTATCCATACTTGAGGGATACATTGGTGGCTGAAGCCTATTGCTTATGGAGCTAGTATTGATGCAGACTGGTTTAGGACAGCACGCTGTTTTAGAACAGTTTTTATCATAGTTCATTTTCAGAATTAAGCTATCTACATGAGCTTAAAGTACTCTTCAAAAGCTTCGTTTTGATATATGATACATCTTTTTTTGGACACTTCTATCAAAAGTTATGGCAGATTTGGTCCAGCATGGACTGTTTATTCAGCAAGTTGTCTACTTTCTTCTGGAACTATTTGTTGAAGACTCTATGGCTCCATTTGCTTCTGAAGTACTTCAAGTCATGTATATAGTTGGGTCCTCTTTCCGTTCTTCAAATTTAGCCCTTGTAATGGTCATTCTTCATTAATTTCCCATTTGTAAAGCTGTAAAACAGAGTAGTACTCTATTCTATCCATCTCTTCTTTAGCTCTTTCTAGGTTTGTTTTTTAGGACAAAAACTTTTGGAAAGGGATGGATTGTAAGAAGTTGGGAATAGTTAGAATGTTGATAATATGCCATGTCACACAGACATTGGTATATAAGGAGAGAAGTTGTAATTTTTCACATCTTTTGACAAATTAATACAATTACAGTCTTTCTCTCCCTTCTTGCTCACAGCTTCTATGGCTTCCTTGTCTTTCTCTCTCTAAATCTAGTCTTTCTCTCTCCTCGTCACTCTTATTCTCTCTCTTCCTGCAGTCTTTCTCTCTCCTCTTTCTCTCTCCCTGGTTCTCTCTCTGACACTCATATTTCTTCACCTCATGTGTATGTATATATATGCATGTGTATATATGTATATGCACATGTGTGTATATATTACATATATATGTACATCTATATATTTGTCTATGGGCATGTATGTCTTTATATGTGCATGTGTGCATGCTCTATGCATGTATGTAAGTGGATATTTTCTAAGCATGTATTCTCTCTCTCTCTCTCTCTCTCTCTCTCTCTCTCTCTCTCTCTCTCTCTCTCTCTCTCTCTCTCTCTCTCTCTCTCTCTCTCTCTCTCTCTCTCTCTCTCTCTCTCTCTCTCTCTCTCTCTCTCTCTTGCACTATTCATGTTTATGTGTATATGAGCATGTGCCTGTGTGTGTGTGTGTGTGTGTGATATACATATATGTAGACATGCATGTATATGGGTGCACATGTACATGTGTATGTGTGCATTTGTGTGTGGTTTTAGGGCATGTATACATTGCATGAATATGTTCAATCGTTGTAACTATTATCTCATCCCATATGTTCAAAAAAATTTCATCAACTCATTTTAAATAGAGTATATACATTTGTGGATGTTTTTAGAGCATGCACACATTGCATACACACCATTAAAATAGCATATCCTTTCATATGTCTAATTTTTTTAAAAAATCATTTCATATGAGAGAGAGAGAGTATGTGTATCTGTTCAATTAAAAGAGAGAGTGTGTGTGTATGTAGGTGTGTTCAATTGAGAAAAAGTGTGAGTGAGAGAGAGGGGCAGCATAGAAAACAAATATAATTCCCACTCACCCTTAAAGAAAAACCAATATTTATTTCTTGAATACAGAACTTCTCATGCTTGTGCCACATAGACTTAGGAACGTTCCCATTGGTTCGAGATCCCCAAGGCAAACCTCTAAATAATATATTTGGCATTTCTCCATTCTTTTGATAATTATCAATAGTAGAAAAACTTTGGAAAGACTAAACACTATTCTTCAACAATCAAACCCTAACAATCAAACCCTTTCACTGTACAAGAAGAAGCTAAAACATATGCCATATACTTGTGAAGACTTAGTGAGTCTATTCTACAATAAGTGCTCATTATTATGTACACAAATTCTAAGCTTCAACATAATTTAACAATTTTTTGAAAATTTGTATACTTCTTTTTTCAATGAGCTTGAGTATATGAGAGCCATTGTCGGGGGCCTTTTTAGGTCCCGACACTATAGTAGCATTCAATTATTTAAATATTAAAACACATAAACTCAATTATACAACAAATTCTAGAATGTGTACTCCACAACCCTTTGTATGCTACCTCTGATTTAAAGAAAAAACATGCATATTGATCTAATAGTAACCACAAAAACATCAGACAAAACAGAAACAACATGGACACTTGCAAATATAAGTATCCAACAACCACACATGAATGAGATACTTATTAAACACTCAACACACAAAAACTCATATAATCATCTTAACTACATTACAAGTATGACCACATTAATGCAATCAAATATACTACATTTACTAACAAACTCATGCATACACAAAATAATTCCTCAATACAACTTACCCAAGTGTAGAATTGGCCATTACATTGCTTTCACTATGACCGAAAGCATAAGATGTAATCACAAACAACATTGAGCTCCCAAGAGCAAAAATCAAAACAAAAATAGACCCATCAACATTATTTTCATTTAGAAGCCTCCGACAATATCAACCACATTAGTAACACCAATGCAAAAAAATAAATTATGAACAATACTACAACGTGAGTAATAATATGTATTCTGTGACTTTAACATTAACTAACACAACCCTTCAACACATAGAAACATCCTAGAAAATATGTTTAAAAAGTACTAAGCAAATCAACTAGTATATGAATCTACACCATTATATCAAAGCACAATTGACCATATATAGACAAATATACCCTCAAAAATAATTAAAGTAGACACCATATTGTAGTCCTCTTGTATAGGTCCTTATAATATTCAAAAACCCTCACAAAGGCAAGCAATGTCATGTATTTTTCTCATCATCTTCAAGGTGAGAGTCACGTGCCCTTCAAACACAATGGACAACATTTAAGGCATGAAAGAGTAGGCAAGCAAACATTCAACACTTACACACCTCCAAATGTATGATCACCTACCAAAACATAAATAGCTTTAGACTATATGTTGATGGCTTTACTAATTAGTAGGGGTGAAACAAAACTTGTGTTTCATGACTTGAAAGCGTGGTTGATTGGGCATGGAACAATCTTCAAATACCTAAGGTGCCCTCTTAATGTTGGAGTCATCCTCAAGCATAAATGCAATTGGCTAGGCCACAACATTAAAGGGAAAATTATAAAAAATCTCAAGTGACACTCTATTATGTAAGGAAAATGAAAGCTATGCTAACTTCTTAAATTGTTTTTGTAGCTTCTCTCCTTCTCATGGAAAAGAGAAGTCCGTGGAGGGTTGGGCATGTAGAGACTTCAAGATAAGAATAAAAAATCGTTTCTCATGGTCTATTAGAATGGGTGTATAAGCCTTATGTAACCATTAGAAGGATATGCTTCCCATGGTTTAGAAGATTGGTAATATCAACCTTGAATCACATTTGAAGGCCATGCTCACTATAAAGGCTTCAAAATAGAGCTATTAAACTTTACGTTTTAATCATCATTGGTCAAATATTGGAGCCGTCTCTTAAAAACTAGTTGGAAAGGATCTAGTAAAAGAAGATGAGAATTTTCTCTCCATAAAGTGGTATAGCAATTCGTTGACGCCTTTGATGGCTCACTCATACCTAGGAATGGCAATCTTAGATGCTCTAGGTCTATCTTAGTAAGGGACTAAGGATATGGAAGAGTACTCATAACTAACTCACTTGCCATTCGGGCTAAAGACTTGAGCCATATGTATTTTGGGCTTAATTCCAAAGAATTAGACTAGCATACTAGCTATATTAATTATTGCAAATGACCTTGAAGAGAAGTAGCCAAGTTCAACAACTATCTTTATGGATTATCCATGAAAATTTCTAATTAATCAAGCTACCAATCCATTCTTTCAAAAAGGCCTAATTTGAGAAAAGAAACACACTAAACATTAGAAATGGAGTATTATAGAAGAATCTTTTAAAAATTAAGCAACACAAATACCAAAGCAATACAAACAAGCTAGTCTATAGGTCATTTGCATTGAGGTGATTCAAGCCCACCCAAGCCTTGTCATATAATGATTGATCTAGAAGATCAATTTGAGAAAAACTCTCTAAAAGAATCTTCAAGGATCTTGGTCTTTTTAAAATCTAGGGCAATGAGAGCCTAAGCAACCTTAAAGTGCAAAGAAAATGCCTCATAAATACATAGTAATTTGAACTTTGAGGGGCTTAACAATCAATCTAATGCTACAACAACTACAACAATTTGCAGTGACAACACTAAGATGCAATGTCAAATTTGACATAAAGTAAGAACAAGAATGTCCAAATAATGAGTGGTTACAATCTACACATAATTATGACTATTCTAGCACAATGTTATATTTAAAAAGTAAACAACAAAAAGGGGGGAAGTGTGTCTACATAACTTTGTAAGCGAGCCCTTTCATTAACATGTTATGATCTAATCAGGGCTCTCTATAACTACCAATAGAGACTCCAATATACTATAAACTTACTTTTTATGATTACCACACTAGAACTTACTATACATAAAATGATGTAGAACCAAGGCATGTGGCACCAAGATCCACTAATTTAAAAATAAGTTTGAACCACGTGCAATATGGGCTAAACTAAAAATATAAGCTTTGTGAATTCACTAGCACAACATTCTTTCTTAATTCCATGAGTAAACCACAAAAAAAAGGGAGAATGTCTAGATAATTTAGTCATCAAGCCCTTCCTTGTCTGGATACTTAAGTAACATGGCTTGCATCAATCAAAGATAACTATAGCTTCTAGTATTAGACTTCAATGTACTATAAACTCCCACTTGGTGGATAGCTCATGCAAAAGCTCATCCTATGTAAAATGTGCTATAATGAAGTCATGATAATCACATAAAGCGAGACATGATAATCACATAAAGCGAGACATGATAATCCACCTAGTGTTTAGGATGCGATATTGCTTAGACCCTCTTTATACTTTTCAAAGGTCATAATCTTTCCTCTAAATGATCCAATGCTTTAGCATACAATACTTTAACATGCATGAGAAAGGCATATATCTATACTCTTAGTAGTTCCATCCTTTAAGGGATAATCATGGTTAATTCCTAATGGATAATTCATTTATGTATTCTAAGGATGTTGTAAGTTGTACTTCCCTCCTAAATTCATAATAATTTAAGGATATTCAAGGATCTTGACTACATGGATGGAAACTATTCTTTACCCTTTATTGTTGCAAGTAGTAGCAATAACTAACTAATTGATCAATTATTTTACATAGTCCAAATTCTATTATATCCATCCAAAGTAACCTAACTATTAAGTTGGTGTAGATGGGACTACGTTCACACATGTAATTGCTTGTCCTACTCCAACTCTTCGCCTATTTTGGGGCCATTGTAGCAAGGAAACTTCTTCTAACATGTTATTTGCTCTATTTCTTCTTAGACCCTTGTAGTACCTCCAAGCCCATATGTCTTTGAAGTAAAGCTTGGTGAGGTAAGATGGGATACTTTGAGTCTGGAAAAGCAAGGAAGTATTCAAGCTAGGACCCTCTCTTGCACTATCTTTTTATCAACTTCTCTCTCTCTCTCTCTCTCTCTCTCTCTCTCTCTCTCTCTCTCTCTCTCTCTCTCTCTCTCTCTCTCTCTCTCTCTCTCTCTCTCTCTCTCTCTCTCTCTCTCTCTCTCTCTCTCTCTCTCTCTCTCTCTCTCTCTCAATAGCACAATGCTAAAAGTATCAATAATACCCAATAGCTTAAGCCTCTAAGCCTTATATAGCCTTGTACGAGCTTTTCATGTAGTATCACCAAGCACACTTTACTTTGCCGCACCGTGTAAAAGCTTTTCATGGAGATGGATCTTGCTACGAGCTTTATGGATGCAAACAACAAGGATGATTGTGATGATTCTTGACGAGGATGATGTTGTTGACATCCTAGAATCAAGATCAAGAGAAACCAGAGTTATCACTTTCCTATGGTAAGTTTGATCATACAATTTGTGGGTTAGGACCCACTATGCCTTTCTTGTGCTATAAGCACTCAAACTTCAATACAATATTATGAATTCAAAGATAGATTTATTGCAATGTATGGTGGTTGAATTCGAAAACAAAATGACCCAGTACAAGTATAAGACTTATTGGATCCTTCTATGGATTCTACTCATCTTCAGAGGGTATAATGGGCTCTAGCTCTTCATCATTTTTTTATTCTTATAGCATACCAATTTTCAAACTTGTATAACTTTGCTTCTCTGTTGGTTTCTCATCTTCTTGATCCACTTCGGGGAAATCATCTTGGATGTATCCTAATTCATTACAATGGAAACATCAGCAAGTAGGGTATCTTCTTAGGATGTGTCCCAACTCTTTGCACTTGTGGCACCTCTTTCCATGGTTTTTTGGATCATCAGAGTCTTCCTCAGAGTACATTGAGATGTAGATATCCCCAAGGTGTTGTCCTTAATTGATCAAAGCTTTGGCTCTAAAGAGAGCGTCTTGAAGATCCTTGGGTCGCATAGCTCCAATTGAGTATCCAAGGGAGGATTTAACCCTTAGCAAGACTTGGCCACCTGTTGGGCGATATCCATGGCTAGAGCATACTTTTGGAGAGTTATGAATTGGGAGTAATATGCTTTGAGGCTTAGTCCAAGCTAGTGAAGCTTGGAGAACTCATTCATCTTGAAGATTCAATAGGAAGGTGGAAGACACCTACCTTGCACAACTTCCTTTAGGATTTCCCATGTAGCATTAGTTTTCGAGACTCCGATATCCTTGCACCATTTTTTGCACCAGAGACATGCTTCCCCTATCAATTTTAGTTGGACAATTTGGCCTGATTAGGGCTACTCATCCATGCGGCTCAAAAAAAGTATTCTACAAATTCAATCCAGACTTCCATGCCAGTCTCCATGTTCGTTCCTTTGCTCTTGAACTCTAGAGGTTTGATCTAATTGAGAAGGGATTTCTTCTCTTATAGTCCAATAGGATCAATGATAGGTGGAATATCCTAGGATATGCAAGAATTAGTTTAATATGTCTATATAAAGCATTCCCATAATCCAACTTGACATTTTATTTCAAAACTATACTTTATGCACAAGTTGAAGAGAAATGAAACATCCTTTATTCAATTGAATTGTTAGCAGTCGAAGATGCTACATCATGATGAAGATTATACTATATGGATTCACCCATGGAAATCCAATATATTAATAGTATGATAGCAAGGAGGCACAACAAAAGCTTCTAGGATTTTCCATTTGGAAGGAAGGTCTAGGTAGCCCTCTTTAAAATAACTTTCACAGTGTGAACTGTTTAGGATAGCAACTCTATTGGCCATAATAACTTATATCACTTGCTCATAGCAGTTTTGTTGAATCTAGTGTCCATCTATGTGGAGGGTAGGGTTTGATTTAGATTCGTCAAAAATAAATAAGTAGATAATCTTAAGATTTTTCATCCACTGAATTCACTTCGATTTTATTTGGGTGTAAGCAAGATGACTAGTGTTGATGACATGGTATATGCCTTCATACACCCATGTCTTTTACACTAATGTCTTCCATCATATAGTGAAGATGGGTTCTAAAGAGGTTATAAATTCTATCCAAAAAAGCATGAATTGATCTCTCATGTGTCAAAGTTCAAAGATTGTATGGCTACCATGAATATAGCCCAAAATACCAAGAGTCTTTGCCACGCTTTACCACTCTGATCCAAAGGGTATCTATATTCATACCACAACCTCATGCTAAAATCTCTCAAGGGGATAAGATATAAGAGTAGATTTGTGTAGAAAGATGGGCTAACTTGGAGTGAGAATTTCAGCCTCTACTCTTTCTCCATAAGGCACCATAGGGTTGTCAATCTACTGCTTAATAAATCTCCTTGCATCTTGCTCACTACTTGAAGCATCACTTGTACCCTTTGTCTACACACTTGGTCCTGTAGCACTTGCCTTACATGACAAAGTAATAGGTGGCATTACATCTGGAAAGTAACCTTTCTTATTTCCACTTCTTAAGTGGTTGCTTATGCATTTCCTTCTCATTGAAGATCACATCATTACTACAAAAAATCTTTATATATTCTGGATCCCAAAGGGGATAACCCATCTCACCACTCTATCCATAGCCCAAAAAGATGCACTTAATGGATTTTGGTTCTAATTTTACTATACTTTTCCTTTGGCACGTGCACATAAGCTTCATAACCAAAAACTCTTAAGTAATCATAAGAGGGATTCTTGCCCAACCATACATCTTGAGGAATGCCATTGTGCAAAGTAGTATTAGGTGACCTTTTTATCAAATTTATGCAATTGCCATAGACTCAACCCAAAATCCTTGAGTAAGACTAGTATTAGGTAGAATACTTAATATCCTTTCATTTATCATCATATTCATATGCTATGCAATGCTATTTTAGCAGGATTACCAAGTGCAATGAGTTTTGTTTTTACCCCATATATTTCACAAAAAAATTTGAACTCGTGAGAGATATATTCTCCACCACTGTTAGTTCTAAGGCACTTAAGTCTCTTCCCCACACTTTTCTAGTTACATTGTCAATGAATGTGATAAAATAGGATGCCTCTCTTATAAGCTTTGTAGACATAGGCCCACGTATCTTGTTATGCACTAAGTCAAAGGCTCACTCCTTTTCTTGTTTAAGTTTTTCTTATGGGCTAAACATGTATATTTTATGTATATACAATTCTCACAAATAGAAATATCAAAAAAATCAAAAGAAGGCAAGTAACCCAAATGAGATAGCATTTCCATCCCTTTTCTAGACATATATCCCAATTGGCAATACCACAAAGATACAAGGTGCCACATTTGTCTCCTTTATTAACAAACAAATGATCCCTTCTAGACTTTCCATGATCAACTCCCAAAAGTAGTAAAGTATCATAAGTCATCCAAGTGACCATTAGATATCAAGCTCTTTGTAAGCTTAGGTCCATGTCATACATTCCGAAGAGTAAAGGTAGATCAATTCTACAAAGCACATTGTATATTACATGCACCAACTATATCACATACACAATCATTACCAAGATGGTGGACTAATCCATGCCTACTACTGTCATATGAAAAAAAGCATTCATGAGGAGTCACATGAAAAGTTGTTCCAGAATCAATAATCTAATCTTAAGCTAGTTGTCTATCCATTACTGATGCCAGGAGGCATATTTCACGGTGGATTCCGTGCCACGGTGGATTCCGTGAGGTTTTACGGTGGATTTCGTAAACTTTGATGACCGGGGCTCATACACAAAGTGGATTCTTTGTGCGAGAAGTTGATGGGGACGCCTGTCCTTTTCGGGCGTTTCATTAATTTAGTGTGTACATGGGTGATTCCATAGCGGGTGATTTCGCAAAATGCATATTAAATTAATAAACGTTTATGAGTTTAGAGTGCGTACTCGTAATAAATAAAGGTTAGGATTTATTTCTAACCAATTGATTTATTTATGTAGCTGAAGACTGCTAGGTATTCACTTTTGTCGGTTTAATTGTATTATTTTACTAACGATTGTGAATGCTTCAGTTGATGTGTAGAGATAGCAGCAATGGCGGAGGAAAGCATTGGAGGATAGCGAGTATTCGATTTATGGATTATATTTTGATAGGCGCCACACCTATATTTTGTCACGCCTATTTATTGAGGCGTTGGATATTTATTATTATTTTGTATGCGCATGGGCGCATGATTATGTTATTTCTATTTGGACATTGTATTGGGCGTGCCAGACTCTTTGGGCACCGTCCATTAGCTTTATTCCTATTTTTGTGTTAAAGCAAACTCAAAAGCTAAAAGCTTGCTATTTTGTAATTTGGGCTATTATTTGAGCTTGAAGATGAATAATACATAAAATGCATGCTTTGTGGAGCGCTCACACAAGGCATGGGGGGAGATTGCACCCAATTGGTCTCTTGCTCTTGTCGTTCATGCTTTTTACCTTGTAATTTGTGCAAAAAGTAGAGTTATATTGTTCTTGGGGACCTTCCAGCATTCACTACGTGAGCGTACAGCACCCGATCTGCGCACCAATTACAACTAGTATATGTGTAGGAGTAGAGAGAATAGTATCTCACCATCATCATTATGCAAAGTCACTGCATTGATTTCTTTTATCTTTACCTTTTCTTTACTTTCTTTCCTATCAGCATCCTTATCCTCCTTCTTATTCTTTTTCACCCACTTCTATTTGTAATGATCCTTCTTGATATGACTTTTTTTACCACAATGGAAGCATTCAATGTCTTTCTTAGACACATGGATTTACTATATGATTGTCCACAGTATTAATTCTTACATTTATACTGTTTTTTGCCTCTTTCTTCCTGAGTTGCCAATGCTTGACTATTTCTAGCTTAGCCCATGGATTTTCTATGTATCCCCTTAGCCAACAAACTGTCCACAACATCATTACACTTTGACTCACCATTTGGAGTTGAATTATTGATTTGCTATTCTAAAAGTGTTCCATGGTACAGGTAAGAAGTACAATAAAAAGGTTGCCTTAATCTCATCTTCAAACTTTAACTTTTGAGCCTACATCTAATTGATATATGATATTAAATTCATTAAGGTGGGAGACGATAGTAGGGCTCTCCTTCAACTACAACTCAAACAACTTTTTCATGAGATACACCTTATTAGAGGTAGTTTTTTTCTCACAAGTATCACATAGCTTCTTCCATAAGTCATGTGTAGTAGTCTCATCAACTGCAAAGTGCATGGATTCTACCAAGTATAGCCTAATAGTAGATTTAGCCAATGCATCAAGCTTTGACTAATTATCTTCAGACATGTCTATTGGTTTTTTTATCTATGCCTCTTATGTACCTTAACTACTTCTTCTAAATAAGGGAATCTTAGATCTGCTCTTTCCACACACTAAAGTTAGTATTATCAAACTTATTGATGTTATATAGTTCCCTATCCACTGTAGATGATAAAGCCATTTGTGCAAAACAACAACCAACTATCAAGTGAAAGCAACCAAAAAATCAACAAACTACACCACAAAATTGTAGAAAATCAACAAACTACACCACAAAACTGGAAGACTTTCTATGACACCTACTTAGCATACCTAGAATTGAGAGAAGATAGAAAATGATATGTTGCTTATAAATAATATATATATCACTATCCAAACACTATGAAAATCATTGCATATATTTAAAATATGATATTATAGTATCAATGCTTCCTCACAGATATAGTAGCAAAATGGCATCCAATTGTTTAGAAGTACATAAGAAGATTGGTCTCCCTTGAAAGCTCTACAATACATCAAAAGATAATATTCTTGCTCATCCATGAGTAACTATACATGGGTAGTGCGATAGCATATGTTGCTCAAGAATTGATATAGCATATTCTTACTCATGCATATTTGATCATCCACAAGCAAATATGCATGGATAGTATGATAATTTATGTAGCTTAAGAATTGCTACAATTGCTATAGCATATACATCAAAGTCACTACTCTAGTAACACTTGTTGCATACAAAAGAAGCCAATAGCAACCTTCAAAAACTATGAAATCTTATGAAGAGGTTGACCTATATGGAGCCAAGAATCAAAATTGATTCGAAGCACAAGTTCCTACAAAAAAAAAAGACCAACCAATCACTCGTGGTTTAAGGAGCAAGGTGCACTAGAAAATGGGGTTGAAGGGTATGAAGTATTAGACAATACTAACTCTGCACAGGATGAACAAACTTGAACAACTCAAGTTGATCACAATCAACTCTAAGGACCTCAAATGGGGATGCAAAGAAGGTTCTATTTTAGCAATGGGTGTATTAACAACAAGTAGATGTGATTCTGGTGCAATAACATAAAATGCACTGGCTAAGTAGTAGTCATTTTAAATACATGGATTATTCTTGCCTTGTTGGTGGGGTTGTTGGTGGTGAATCCAACTACATGACAGTTGTAAAAAACCAACAGAAATCCTAAGTTTGTCTTCAATGCTCAATATGGTAGACTATTGCAAGTATCTTTCAAATTGGAAGATGATATTCTAAATATCATCAACATTTATGGGTACAATGACCCTCAATTGAGGACACAATAGTGGAACATGCTTTCAAATATACATTGTAATAAAATCTTACTTAATGGAGATTTTAATATGGTATTACAAGGCCATGATGCCTCCGCTGAAGCCTCTCTAATCCATGGAGATGAACTGGAGGAGTGGGTCAACACCAACTTGGACTAGTTTATATGCATGACTATGTTGGTGGGGAAAGAAAATGGCTCACATATAACTCGCTGAGCTCCCCTTCTACTATTGGGCCAAACTCGATTGGTGGTATGGTTCAAAGGATGGAATTTGGATGCTCACAATCGTGGAATTGAAAGTTGATCATAATTGCCTTGTGTTTGATAATCTCTCGATTGTGCTAAATTTGCATTTGTTTGAGCTCAACATGGCAAGTGGACAACACAAGAATCTGAAAGGAAATTTCAACTAAGAACTCACCAATGAATTGAAGTCTAGCATCTTTGGGCAAAAAGCAAATTGCCAAGATACAGTAGTATCACAAATGAAATGGCTATCAAATTTTGGGACAATTTGAAAGGGATTATGATAGTGATGACAATTTGAAATGGATTATGAAAGGGACAAAATTTTTACTAAAGCCATGGCTTTAAGGATGGCTCCAATCATGTAGAAAGTGGCCAATAGATGTCAATGTAGTACTTTTAAAGGGAGGTTTTTGAGAGACAATGTCTTGAATGTGATTCTTGCACTTGAGTGGGATGGCAAATCTCACAAACAAGTTGTGTTTTTACATATAGACATTGAAAAAGCTTTTTGATCAAATAAGTGGGGAGTTCCTTAGGTAGATTATGTTGCACATGGGGTTTGATAGAAGGATTGTAGGCCTTCTGTTCATGCTTGGCAGCGATGCTTGCATGAGGATCTCAATTGATGACAAACTTACTGATTCGATGTTCACAAGAAGAGGGGTTAGACAAGGTTTCCCTCTTAGTCCAATGCATTTCACATTGGCTACACATTCTCTCTTCATCTATTGGATTCATTGGTAAAGGATGCAGAAATGACCAAAGTACAAAGATAAACATATTGTCGGCTAGGATTATGTGGATAAACTCTTTATGAGATTGAAAGCAACTAAATCCAATGTTGACAAAGCTGTCCAAGTTTTGAATTGGTATGAAAGGGCAACCAACCAAAAATCAACATGAATAAATCCTCCTCAATTAGTATTACAGAGGAAATTCTCACTGGTTTGGGATAGAAGGGTCAATTGATTAATAAATGCCTTTAAACACCTTTTGGATACCCTATAGGTATAGAGATAATAGAGGCATGCATGATGAAGTGGGTGCTTGAGAAGGTTAGGAATAAAACCAATAGTTGGAATACAACATAATGCCCTTTTCATCTTACTTCTTACTACTATATTATTTTGGTTGTAGGTTTTGAAAGCCCCGAACATCTAGAGGGCTTCCCGAACCTACCCCCTTCTCCAAACCTCTATTTTTCAATTAAAACCCCCTCCTCTCCCCTCTCTCTCATGTGTAATCTCTCATTTTTTCTTCCCTCTCCTCCTTTTAATTAAAAGTCCCCCCTCTTTGTCTCTCTCATTGTAGGGCCTAGTCTCTCCTTTTTTTAATTAAAAGCCCACCCCCCTTTCTCTCTCTCATTGTAGGGTCTAGGCTCTCTCTCTCTTAAATTAAAACCATGTTCCCTCTCTCTCACCTATAATCTATCTCTTTCTCTTCCCCCTCCTCTTTTTAATTAAATTCCTCCCCCCTCCCCCCTCTGTTTGTCATGTGTAGGGCCCATGTTTCTCTCTCTCTCTCTCTCTCTCATAATTAAATCAAACTTCTTTTTAAATCAAACGTTTCTCTTTCTCTCTCTCAATTAAATTAAATTTTTAAATTAAATATTTTAAAATTTTTAATTTAATAATTTTTGGACATAGATTTTCACACACTTTGAGAGAGAGAGAGAGAGAGAGAGAGAGAGAGAGAGAGAGAGAGAGAGAGAGAAGAAGAAGAAGAAGAGAGGGGGAAAGATGAATGAGAATAATCTTTTTTTAAATTAAACATTTTTTGATATAGTTTTTGACTTAGAGAGAGACAGAGAGGAAATATATAATTCGAAAGAGAGAGAAAATAGGGGAAGAGAAAGGGAAAGATAAAAATAGAGAGAGAGAGAGAAAAAAAAAAATATATATATATATATATAGAGAGAGAGAGAGAGAGAGAGAGAGAGGAAAAGAAAAAAGGAAAAGAGAGGAGAGAAGGGGAGAGAGACAGAGAGAAGAAAAGTGGGCAAAGAAGAAAAGGAGAGAGAAAAGAGGAAGAATGACAAAGAGAGGAAATATAAAGAGAAAAGAAAAAAATTTAAAGAGAGAATGAAGAGAGAGAAGAAGAAACAAAGGAAAGAAGAGGAGAGGGAGAGAGAAGGAAAAGAGAGGAGAGAGGGGAAGAGAGAAGAAAAGCGGGGGGAGAGAGAGAAGAATAATAAGAATAAGAAGAAGAAAGAGGAAGAGAGATCTCAGATGGGAAAAGAGGAAAGAGAAAAATATTTTTTAAATTTAAATATTTTTCGAGAGAGGGGGAAGGGAGAGAGGAGAGAGGGGGGAAGAGAGAGAGGATAAAATTTAAAAGAGACAAAGGGAGAGAAGAAAAAAACGAAAATTAGGAGAAAAGGAAAGAGAAGAAAAGGGGGCGGAGAGAGAGAGAGAGAATATGAACATAAAGAGAGAGAATTATATATAGGGAAAATATAAAATTTACATACTTAAGAGAGATTAAAGGGAGGAAAGGAAGCGAAAGAAGAAGAAGAGAGAGAGAGAGAGAGAGAGAGGAAACATGGAGAGATAATTATAGAGAGAGGAAAGATACAATTTAAAGAGACAAAGAGAGAAGGAAAGATAGAGAGAGAGAAGAAAAGCGCAAAGAGAAGAAAAGGAGAGAGAGAGAGAGAAGAAGAAGAAGAGAGAGAATAATAGAGGAAAGATAAAACGAGAGAGAGAGAGAGAGAGAGAGAGAGAGAGAGAGAGAGAGAGAGAACCAAGAGAGGAGAAAAATAAACTAAAATAGAAGAGATATATATATATATATATATATATATATATATATATATAGAAAAAAAATTACACATAGGGAATTGGGGGGGGAGGAAGAAAGAGAGAGAGAGGGTGAATTTTTTTAAAAAAATAGAGATGGAAAAGAGGAGAAAAAACAAAAAGATTGTTGAGCGAAGTTGCTGTGCTTGTCGTTTCGAGGCAGCGAAGCGACATATGTTCCGTGCGCGCTTCTCGCGGAACGCTAGTGTTAGATTAAAGATATTGAAGGTTTTTATCTTCCCAATCTTGAGGTTTTATCTTCCTCCCCTCTCTTGGAATTCCAGTTTATAGAAAGTTTGGGATAGCTCGATGGGCAAACTCCTGTGGAGAAAAGTAGACAAGGAAATATATATATATCACTCACCTATTGCTATGTCCTACCTTAAGAAAGGGGTGTGGGACCTTCATGTGCTCAACTTTTCCCCCTTTTCCCAGACGGTGCTGCACCCTGTAGGTCCTGCCACCTCCCCCATTAGATGAGGGGGTCCTGGAGGGCTCAGAGGACAAGGGGGGAGGCGAGGGCGCGTTTGGGTGCCCGTCGCAACAACCAGAACCAGAGACTTATATGTTCCAGAGTTACCCTGGGCGGGCAGCAGACGTGGCAGGAAGATTGGGAACATTGGCGCGCGCGCTTTCCAACTTCCAAGTTCCAACTCTCTCTCTCTTTCCCCGTCCGTGCTGCACCCACGCTAGCCTAGCCAATAGGAGCCTAGTACCTCTTCTTTAGTCATTCATGCCCTTTGCCCTTTTCATCTCATGATGATCATCACTCCTCCCGTCCTTTCTACTAACCCTCATCATGCCTATCCCATCATTCCTCCCTCCCCTCTCCTCTCTCCTTCTTTGTAACATAACATGTAATTAGCGCAGCACTTGTGTTGCAACCATAGCTGTGCTAGGTCTCTCCTGTTAGCCGTCTCTCGTTACTGCAGTTCCAATGTGATTACCGGTCCTTCTGTGAGAGAAAGAGAGAGAGAGGATCTTCCTGTGTGCTCGTCAATTGTATGCTTGGTTACTTCGCCCCTCGCTCGCCACTGCATTTCAAATGTGATCATTGTTGCTACTGTTTCCCGCTATTTCCGTAGCCAGAGAGCTTGCAACCATGTCTGGCGTCCTTGTCGATGATTATCAGCGTTACCACTTCGAGCCCGACCTCGTTTCAATCTCTAATGCTGGCGGGCTACCTCTCCATCCAGCAGCTGCGGGAGCCGGACCGAGCCCCTGGTCGGGCTGCGACCCTCTGGATGAAGCAATGGAGAGGGATATGGCGATGAAGCAGCAACAGCAATGGCAGCAGCAGGCTATGGCGATGAAGCAGGAACCGGAGCCTTACAATTTGTCCGAAGGGGGGTTGCTCTCGGAGGAAGAAGAAATCTTGTGCAGAGCTTTATGCAAGCTAGGGTTTGGGGGGAAGGGAGGGGCAGGGCAAGCTCTGATGGCAACGGCGGGGGGGAGGTGCGGGCTCCCCTCGAGCAATAAAGAGGAAGGCCAGTGGCTGGTGATGCAGGATTTCTTGGCGTCGGATGAGTTCCGGATGTTCGAGTTCAAGGTGCGGAGGTGCATGCGGGGGAGGAGCCATGATTGGACAGAATGCCCCTTCGCCCACCCGGGCGAGAAGGCCCGGCGCAGAGACCCCCGCCGCTTCCACTACGCCGGCGCCGCCTGCCCCGACTTCCGCAAGGGCAGCTGCCGCCGCGGCGACTCCTGCGAGTTCTCCCACGGCGTCTTCGAGTGCTGGCTCCACCCCGCCCGCTACCGCACCCAGCTCTGTAAAGACGGAGCGCACTGCACCCGTCGCATCTGCTTCTTCGCCCACTCCCCTTCGCAGCTGCGCCTCCTCCCCTCCCCCGACGACCTTCAACAACAGCTCCCACCTATGGCGGAACATCGTTCTCACCTCGACGCTGAAGCCCGCCTTTCATGCCTTAATGTCACCATGTCCGATGCTGCATCTTTCCATGCTAACCCGGCTTTCTCTCCTTCGCACCATGCTTTGTCAACTTCTATGGATGACTTCTCTTGCAATACTCTTGCACGCACTGCAGGGCTCAAGCAGGCAATCTCTGCCAGAGAGGGTGCTACTTCTGCAGGGTTCAGGCAGTTAATGGCAGCTTCGAAACTCCGCGATCCCGTCTCTTCTCACCTTAGCAGTGATCCTGTCAAGCAAGCTATGGCTGATGCACGCTACGTTTATCGACTAGATGATTCTGATATGATGCCTCACGGAGCGGCTTTTAACTTCAAGCAGGCAATGAAAGACGAAATTGGAGTATATGGTAGTAGTACTGTGCCAGGTCCTCACCACGGGTGTCTTTACCAGCAAGCAGCAGCGTCTAATGAGTCTAGTGATGATATGCGCTCTATGAATTCAAGAGTGGCTTGCTCAGTGGGTGATAAGCCTTCGGGCCTACTCAACAGATCGCAGTTCTGGCCCAACAATGATGGTGCAGATGGCATTTCCACCTTGAGCGACCTCGCACGCGCAGATGAATGTGGGCTTGCAAAAAATCACCCTGCTCGACCTGGCCTTCTTATCAACAAACTTAATAATAATAATGTCTCGGGCTTCTCTAACCAGTTTCATCATCAATTGCCTTCCCCCACTTCCACTCTCGTTGGGCACTCCCCTTCTCCACCGCCACTCTCACCGCCGCTTTCGCCAGCCATATCACCTCCGATGTCCCCCAACCTCCCCTCTCTCAACTGGAGCAACCCTTTGGTGCGCAGAATATCTGCCATTTCTGGTCAAACGCCGTCCTTGGACGCATTATCCCAAATTCAAGCTTCTCTAGCTGCTTCTCAACTTTTCAGTAATGGCTCATCTATGCTCTCTTATGCCCATGGGCCTTCCCCTTTGTCATGCAACTCTCCTGTTCACCAGGGGCATCAGCTTGATAGGGTCAACTTCAATTCCCCTGTAGCTTCTTTCTCTAGCACCATGGAGCCAGCAATGGATGAACAAGCGGCTTCCAGAGAGAGAAATTGCAGCAAAGCTCTCATGGCCAACCTTCAGCAGATGGAACTACGTCGTATAGCCACAGAAATGAGGAGCAAGATGAGGTCGGCATATCTCTCACGCAGTCTTCCCAACTCTCCGATTGCAGGGATGGGTAGGCAGTCCGAGGCATGGGATGGTATTGGGGGTGCGGATGTGGCCCTTCAGAGAGTTGATTCAGGCAGAGACTTGAGGGCTAAAATATATGGGAAACTTGGGAAGGAGTTACCAAAAGAGAATGAGAATCCAGACTTTGGGTGGGTCAATGAATTATTCAAATCTGAAGCTGAATAGATGGGACGAGCGCCCAAGTCCCACTGCAATGCCTCGGCCTCTAGTGTTGAAGAGGGGCACTCTTAATAATAGTTAGCATCTAACTGCAATGCCAAACATCTTCAATTGGGCATGCAAAGTAAGAAATTTTGGGGATCATCCTAGCGATGGTTTACCTTGTAGGGAGGGTGCAAAAGATGGGATTCTCTTTCATATTTTTGGTTTCTGATGTTTAAGCATTTATGACACGGGAGCTGGGCCCTTGGAGGATGACAAAACTCCTAGGTGGCTTGGCCAGTGATACACAATGGATGTGTGCAGTCAGGCATTGATTAGAACTCTGTATTATGCACAGACATTTATCTTGAGATTCAATGTGTATACTGTTGGCTATGGCTATGGAAAGGTCATCAATCACAAGCTTGGGTGGAAAATGGGGAAAAGATCTCATATGAGGTGCGTACTCTTCACTTTCGAAAATTCTGATACGTTTTGGCCAAGCTTTCAGGAGTCTTTATCTTGTGGAATCCCCAGCAGACTGGCATTTCTGAAGCAAGGATCTGGCAGGCCAAACAATGCACACTTGCGAGGCTTCACCTCATACTCCTACATTTCAAATGACCCTCTGCGCGTCAGAGCTTTGGCATTCCTCGCAAGGGCATGTAAGAGAGGTTTCTCCTTCAGAAAATGCTGCTGATTGTTTGTTAGGGATCTTGTAGTGGGATGACTTCACTTCAGGTTAGAGCGACTTTCCAATGGGGTATCAGAATCTATGTAAGTGGAGCAGTGGGTTTCTACTCATCCACTTGATGGCCTTACACCTGTCTACAATGGTTCAAACACCATGCCATTATGCTGTTGATTATTTAACTTTAGTATTCAGTCAGATGCATGCTTGTTTTGGCAATTTTATCCATGTTTACGTTTAACAGCTGGATCCAGCTTTGCTTATTCATGTATGTTGCTTATGACACCCTCCCGACATTGGTTGCCGCAGCCATATTCATGGTCTGTTTCAGCGCTCTGCCTTGCATTCTCTAAGGAGCCTGGATATGAATGAGTTCAGAGAAGGGCGACCAACCTCAATCTTGTGAGGTAAAGCAGAGTTCAGAATCTAGATTGATTTGTTTAGCGCAGGTGATAGAACATTCGAAATAGGTCATGATTGTGCAGAATGATTGCGACTATTTGAAATGGCAGCCATCATGCCATGTTTTTGTGAATACATAGAAAGTCTGACAATGTACCTCCGCCGTCTTGTCTACATGCTGCCTGTAGTATGGTACCGGCCTCCTGCAAGAGTTTTACAAGCTGCTTGAGCCGTCGTAAAAGCCCTGTACAAAAAACTCTAGGCTTTTTTTGGTTGTCCGTTTAGTTTAAATTATATGTTTATGTTTATTTCATTTATCAGAGGACTTCCTCTCTCAATTTCTTAATTTTCTTGAAATGGGAAAGAGAGTTTTATTTCACTAATGCAAATGGTATGGTATTGATGTTATATATTCTATTTTCTATTTTTCATATTATAAAACAGAAGTTTACTAAACCTTTTGCTCGAAACACCAAAAAATCATAGGTTGGGTTCAGATAGGGATGATGGAAGTTGATGGTTGGGGTATGTATTTTTGGGTGGATACTATCCAAAAGCATCTTGTTGTTGGCTTTGAAGTTCACACGACATAGGCAAAAGAGACCTTTCTTAACGTTTCATTGCCCTTATGTTCACACGACAAGACATCAAAATATTTATAAGATTTTTCCATGTGTGAAGAATTGAATAGTTTGACTCACGTGATAGATTTTAAATTATAGACATGGTTGAAAGGCAAGATAAATTATAACATTGATCTAGCAAGAGGGTACATTAGTTGTCAAAGAATAGAGGAAAAATACATGAAGCAATACTTTTTCTCAAGAGAAGGTACATCGGTTGCCAAAGAACATGGTGGAAAACTACATGAACCAATACTCTTTCTTTTCGGTGAAAGACCATAATGCATATCTTGCAATGTTGTTTCGATGATTAGCCCCAAAACCAAAGTCATTTGGTATTGCTCCACCATTAGCTTTGTCATCTCTTTGTGCTTGCTCCATTGCATCTTTTGCTTGGATATGATGAATTGCTTGCATCTCAACCATTGATTTTGCTATTTTTTGATCCTCTTCCATTGAGCTACCAAGTTGCAATCTTGTTTTAGCCTCACTTATCCATTCCACTTCAAAAGAGTTACTATGGTATATGCAAATATTATGTAACCTCATGTAGTCTCTGCACACTACAGCCTCTATACACTTAGTGAGGCCTTGTAACAGTCTCTAGCTTTGTATGGTTGTTTTTTTTCTTCCATGTTTACACTTAGTAAGGTTCTCCTCACGCCAGCCTTTATATACTTGGTGTCTTTTCTGGTTGTGATTGAGGAGGGGTGTTGAGAAATGTGCAATCACATCCGCCATAGACTTTGTACGGGACAAAAAAAGGCAAAGAAATAATAAATTCTCTACATAAATTGGAGTATTTTCAGCTCAAGTTAGCCACCTAAAAACATCCCAGACATACACCATAATCTCTAGGGGTCATTGCAGGTACATAGGAGCGTAATGATTCATATGAATAATAGCAATGTTAGACACACTCTTCACACACGCTATAAATAGCCCGCTCACTGCAAAACAAGCAGTAAAAAACTATCCAGATTTAAGCATTCAATGCTCACTTTGGTTCATAAACTTTCTAACATGTATGCATCAACATCCAAACACGTACAAGTGCTAATCAATGCTTCAAAAGGCTTCAACAACCACTAAATATGTGTTATCCAATTTTAGGACAGATTTTAGCCTATTAATATTTATCAAAACTTCGCATTAAGCACTCTAGAACCATGCCAAAATGCACGAGAGTAAGGACATATACATTGTCAACCATGACACACTAAATATTATGTAACACAAGATAAGTAGCTACAAGATTTGGCACCTGGTCTAGATCCATGTCACATCTTTTCAATAATATGTAAAACCTTGCCCTTACCATACCAAAATCTAGCCCCACTGGCATTCTTGTGCTAGATTGAATGAAATTTCAATGATACTTTGTGTGACAAGCCTTTTTTGTATCCTTTGAAGGGCACTAACATGTATGATTGGGTTAGCCGAGCATAATTTGCTACCAAACAATAGTTACCCAACTCATGCCTAGTGCATCTTTGACCTACCTCACTTTTGTGAAGTTCAAGGAGTCATGGATTGACCTAAGTCCATCCCACATCATAGTTCCATATAGAATTGTTTGTTACAACTATTAATGGCAAAAGAATAGAATAAATCCTCTATGGTTAAAGTAATCCTCATCGTTCTTTGGAGCAATTATTGGAATACGTGCGCCATCAATTGCTCCAACGATAGAGGAGACACCTCTTAAGGCCTCAAATTCTTGGGTTGACTTCTCAAATTGAGCTTGAGATGATCACTTTATATATTCATCCCTTAAGCTCAATTTGAGGATGGACTTACAAAAGTCTATGATTATGTTCCAAGTAGTGCTCTTTGCACACCCGTGCAAATTTGCCAAGACATCTAGTGATGTGTTAGAGGCCAATCTATGAAGATAAAGACTAATACTTATATTAATGCTTAAAGTGGCTTGCATATTTATAGTTTTCTTGTCCATTTGTGGAGCAAGCTTACCACACAAGAAATGAAAAGTTTCTTTGTTGATGCAAAGACGTCGCTTAAACATACTGAGTAAGAATGTAGCAAGTGATGTTCAAGAAAATGTTATGGATGTGCATAAGCCCAAGCCTTTTTATGCTCATGGCCCTTCATATGATTAATTGTCTTTGTAACATTTCTTAAACGTCCTGTAAATTGAATCAGATGCAACTACATTTGTGTGTGCCCTTAATCAATATGCATGTGGCTAGGTATAAGAAACTTTGGGATTGGCAAGGAGCACAACCATGCACAAAACAAGGCTATCCTTTTGGAGATTACCATTATAACTTGCATGCACACATCTATGCTAGTGAAAAGAATTACTGCATTGTGTTAGGTTTTCAATACACATATATTAGTGAGAATAAATATTCCATTATGTTATTGTTTGTAGCAAACATTGATGGCATAAGTTAACTATTGACAAGTTTACACTTATAATAAAGATTCAGTTATGGTAGCTTGGAATTGTGCAAGGATATCTAGACACCTATTTTTTATAGCCTCTTGATGAAGTGAGGTCGCCTTGAGATGATGATGGAGTGCTTGATCAGTTTTGGCCACGTTAGCCAAAAAGTCTTCACATTGGGGAGTGGTATGTGAGAGAAATTTTTAATAAAAAAGAGGGAAAGGAAGATGGAAAAAGGGAGAGAGAAAATTGGATAATAAATAACTAAATAGATAAGTAGGTAAGTATTTTTCCCCGCGTTGCGAATATGCATGCTAGGCGGGTAAAAAAAATTGCATTGATAGAAGCAAAATGGGACGCGGGAGCACGGATGGGTAGATGTAAGCGTTAGCTACACAATGGCACGTGGCACGAAGCAAAAATTGGGGTTCATGTGGGCACATAGAGAGGCTGAAACAAGCAAAATCACATAAAAATTAATTTCGAAAAAGTTGCCTATGGGATGAAGATGCAAAAAAAAAAAGAAAAGTGGGTAGGGCAATAGCAGGAATAAGATTAACAACCCAAATGAGATATCTGGTGTCAAAAATGGTGTTCACATGAAAAATAGGCAAAAAAGACTCACACATGAGCCTAAAAAAATTAATATAAGGAGATCCATCCACCGGAACAAAGTGCGATAAAAAGAAAACATAGCTAGGGTGATGAGCCACACATAGTTCTCAAGTTAAAACACAAGTCAGACGTGAAAGGGGCATATGAAAAAAATAAAAAAATACACACGTAAAAGAAATAAAAAATTAATTCAGGAGAATCCATGTGTCTGAATAGAGGGCAAGGAATAGGAAAAATTGTGGGGTGGAAGTGCTTGATAATGTTGTCTAGTCAAATTGTGGTCTTGGTGGCAAGGGGACATGTTTACATAGAAAAAATAGTTAAAATGTATAAGAAAACACAATAAAAAATTAATAACAAGAAATTTGTGCTGAAACAAGGGGCAAGAAAAAGAAAAAAGGCCTGGTTTGATGAGGTGTAGAGGGCTATTAAGTCATAACATAGTTCTAATGAAAATAGTGAACGTTCACATGGAAAAATGGCAAAAACATAATGGAAAGATATCGGTAATCATGCAAAAATTAATAACGACCAATTCGTGTGTTAGAATGATAAGCACTAAAAAGAAAAAATGTCCAAGGGAAGGGGAAGGTCAAGGTTGTCATGTTAAAGCGTTGTTCTAATATGAAAAATATACGTTTGCATGGAAACATATTTGATTCGCATAAAATCCTTCAAAAATTAATAACTGATGAACCCTTGCTCAAAATAGAGGGTATAAAAGGGAAAAGCATCCAATTTAAAGAGAAAAACATGATTGTGACATCAGATTTTAGTCTAGTGAACTTAGAATGCATTCACTTGGGAAATATACAAAATAAGAAAAGTGCAAAAAGGAAAGGGAAAAACCCTCATGTTCGAGATGTGACATCATGGATGGGTGAGAAGGAACCCTATCAGGGCATCAAAAGGAAATAATAGTAATTGAAGGTTTGTAGGGGGCATTATCATGAGTTTATGTAGAACAAATATGCATGGATGAGTTCGCATACTTAAAACTCGAATAGATCGGTTATGGTGATCAATAGGGCCTAAATACTGACACACGACCCAACCCTTGCATTCCCACAATGAAAACATGATTGATGCTTATGAACGCAAGAGATAGGGTTAGAAACCCTTGGCCCATTTCGCTAGTTGTCGGGAATGATTGTTGTTGCTCATCCATGGTTCGGAGTCGACTGCAGGAGGTACCACGACTCGATAGAGCATGCTCCAATCGTGGCAGGGACCATGTAGCAATAGCCATGGAAGTAGTGTTAAGGATGAAGACCACTAGTTTATTATTGACGAAGAATATAGCACTCAACTCAAAAGTCACTCATGTTGGAACGATAAATTAGTCTCTCATCCCATGGCTCATATTACTCGAGAGGAGTGGAAAAATCCCTAACTCACACCCGATTTAGAAATAGACAAGGCGAAGAGAAAAAGGGAAGTACTCCACCATGCACAGTTGATGGTGCTATAATGTATTCCACCCTATTTAGCATAGGTACAAGAAGGAAGGCCAAGGAGTCTTATAGCGCTATGCATAGAACATATCATACTTTGTATAGTGAGAGGTCCATTCCATGCGTGCAACACTCCATTCACATAACTCACCTCTCATTTGAATTGAAGGAAAAAAGATTGGTCACTCGTTGCACCCTGTGTCTCATGCTCTATCAATGAATACAGAGAGCAACCCATACTCACATCCCCTTCATGTTAGGATTAAAGCTTATAAAGATCTTCTATTTGCTAAAGTAACTCGGGCATAGCGCACCAAGGAAGGTGGCTTCAGAATGGTATCTTGGAAAGATAATCAGGAGAGGTAATATATCTGGACTGTAGGGTATCACCACATTTTTCATAGCCATCTTTTGGCTTGAGGGTGTTTGGTACCTTTTCTTAGATGAGGCATGTCACGACAATAAATTTCTTCATTTTCTCCATTGACAGGGTATTTATTTATTATTTATTATTTCTCCCTACTCTCGAAGGTATTTTTACATTTTTCCAAAGAGAAGGTCGGTATGGCGGTAGGGAGACTGAAGTCCTTTTCTCCCATAACCTATACTTTTTTTTTCAAAGGCAAGAATACTAGTGTTCAAACCCATCCATGCCACATTTATTGGATTGGAAGAAAGGGGAACATAATAGGGGTAGAAGTTGGGATAGAGGATACAAATAAATCATATGCTTCATCAATAGAATCCAAATGATAATGACTATCAGGAGGCAACATGAGAAGAATTAAGGAGCGATACCAAAGGAGAATAAGAGCTATTTAATGTGATTGTCAAGATCCCTAGGGAGGAGGGAAATACTTCTTCAAGCGATGGCCATTAATCAAGAAGGGATCATTAGTGGTGTCTACAACTTGTATTTGCATAGAGCCATCAGGGTTGACTGCAAGTATCTTGTAAGGGTCCATTCAATGCTATTGAAGCTTTCCAAGAAATTTATCAAAGTGTGAATCATAGGCTAAGACGAGATCACCTTCTTTGAATTCTTCCTGTTTAATGAAGCTGTCACGGTAAACTTTGTGTTGAGCTCGTGTGGCTTCCATGCATTGTAAGGCCATCCTTCGAGTCTCATCCAAACATTCTAAGTGTAAGAGATGATGTTGTAGAGACTCGACATCTCCTAATCATTCTATGATAGCTACTCACAAAGAGGACAATTCCAACTCAATAGGAAAGATGGCTTCTATACCATAGACCAACTAGGAAGGTGCCAACTAGAAGTTGTGGCCTTATGGAAGGTTCTATATATCCAGAGTGCTTCTGTAAATCAATCATCCTAGTCCAGTGATGTGTGGAAATTGTTCTTATTAGGATCGAGAAGAGGATGCAATTGGTGACTTTGACTTGGCCATTGGCTTTGGGGTAATAGGGTGTGTGGACTTGCAATGACGGATCTTATAGATCTTTAGTAGCACTTCCATTATCTTATTTAGAAAGTGAGTACCTTTATCGGTGAAAAGCTCCAAAGGACTATGAAAGTGAGTGATAATGTTCTTATACAGGAACAGAGCCACACTGTTGCCATCATCTCGCTTGAGAGCTTTGGCTTCACACCACTTCATCACATAGTCTGTACATACTAGAATATATTTATTCTACTTTCGTTTGGTTGGAGGGTTGATTGGTCATACAAAGTCGATGCCCCCTTTCTCAAATAGCTTCAAGGGAATGATAGGTTGTAATGGCATGGCACTGGTTTTTGTGGGCTTCTCCATTCATTGATAGGCATCATACTGCTTATAATAATCATAGGCATCTTTATAGAGGGTTGGGCAGGGGTATCCCGGAAATGGAGACTTTTGGCTGTAGCTTCTTCTGCAAAATGTCCACCATATGGCTTATCATAGCATTCCTTCAAGATGATTCCAATCTCATCTCATGCTATGCATCTCCCCAATACTTCATCTTTATCTTTTTTGTACAGAGCGCTGCCTAGTAGGGTATAGGGGGTTGATTCTAATAGAAGCTTCTTTTTCTCTTTGTTAGAGATAATAGGGGGGTCTTGTTGTGTGGCTAATAGGTTGGCAATGTTTTCATACCATGGGGTCACAATATCTACTAGAAAGAGAGTTGTATCAAAAAGGTCTAGATCATCTTGCTTCCCTTCGTCACTCTAAGGGATTTGTGATAGATGATCGACCAGGACATGGAAACGACTAGGTTTAGTGACCACTTCAAAATGAAACTTTCAGAAGGAGCAATCTCATTATTCTAGCTTTCACATTGGCCTTGTTTATTAGGAAGGTTACAGCCTCATGATCCATGTAAAACTTGAAATGTGTTGATACAAGGTAATGCCAAAACTTCTCTAAGAAAAGCACCATTATCAAAGTACTCAAGCTTTGTCATTGTATTGGTTCTCTCTCTATCGACGACTTTTTGGCTTGCATAATAAATTAGTTAGTCCAACTTTGAGGAGCCTTTCTAATAGAGAACTTTGCCTAGCCCTTCGATTGATGCATCAGTGTGGACATGAAATTCCTTTGTCCAATCAGGAGGTTGTAGGATAGGTGCTTTGATCTGACATTGCTTCAAGGTGTTGAAAGCTTCTTCGCAATCATATATTTAAATAAACTCTGCATCCTTCCTTAGAGATTAAGGGGAACTGCATTTGTTGCAAAATATGCTATGAACCTCTTGTAGTGGTCCACATGGCCAAGAAATCCTCTGAATTGTTTAAGATTGATTGGTGATGTCAGGGTTGTAATATTCTCAATCTTGGCAGGGGCTGTTGCTATTCCTCATGTGGAGACAATGTGCTCCAATATGACTCTTGAAGAGATCCCAAAGATGTGTTTGTCAGGGTTTAGGGAGATCCCATACTCCTAGTAGTGATCAAAGCATTGCTCCAGGTGTCTCCAATGCTTGTAGTGTAGACCGGACACAAAAATCATCTATATAGACCTTGATAAATTATGCAAGTGATTTTGAAATATGGCCCTCATGTTAACACATGGTGGGATCAATCCCCTTTAATTCTTTGTAAGACCAAGCAAAAACATCCAAATTCTCATTTAATAAGTTATAAGGGTCAACAAATCCTCCAGAAGACTAATATCCACTTTGAGATGTCTTTGTGCTATCTACATAAATAAAAGTCAACAGATTTTCACCTTCTACTTCTCTAATGACGGTTCCATGGACAGCTTTTGGATATAGGTCAGACTCCTTCAAGGGAGTACCTTCTTCCTCTAATGCTCCAGTAGAGCCATCTTTCTCTGCTTTTGGCTGCAACTCTACAAATCCTTCTGATTGCTAAAATGGTATGAGGATTGTCTCTAATGTGAGTTATGGGACAATCACTTTTTGACTTGAGGACTCATCTTCTGAGGATGCTTCTAGGAATGTAACATGATAGGGACCTTCTAAGGTTATCTAATGCTATGGGGTTGGTGCTATTTGTCTTTTCCACTTTGTGTACATTCTTTGCATGTGTTGTTGACTATTAAAATAAGCTCAAAAGGGACCATGGTCATTTTGTCCAAGAGTAGGTGTTCTTCATCCTTTGAAGCCTTGGTTATGTCCTCATGGACATCCTCTTTGAGTGGAAGGGATTATTGCTCTTCCTTGCTTTCATTAACTTCATCTTTGGATTCATCATCTTCTACTTTAGGCTCTATCTTTGCTTCTATAGAGACTTTGTCAGAGAAGAATAGGCTCTCTGTTTCTACTTTTGCTTTAGTGTTTGACTTTGTCGTGGCCATGTAGCAAGGGGAGCAATGCATCCATGATTCAATTTCAGATCAAAACTAATTTTCAAGGTTACTTCAAGTTCGGAAAGGAGGGATTCACCCATTGACAATGACTTTATATTTGCTTTCAAGAGAGGGCTTATAGTGCCCACTGTTAGGGATTGTGCTTTTGGTTTCTTTGAGAATATTTGCTTGATAGCATCTTCTTTTTTTGATGTTCCATTTGTAGCTTCATTGGAAGAGTTAGACAAGATGTTTATGGAGGTGGATCCATGTCCTTTTTGAGTACCATACATCTTTAATATCACTTTGTTTGGTTCCTTGCCTAGGGCTAGGGTTTCTTTAAACCAATCCATCCTTGCTCTAGCTTCAAACAACCATGGTCTTCCGAGCAATAGAGGGTAAGATGTTCCATAACAGTTTGGATTTGCCACTAGGTATGTCATCTCGTAATCTCTTTCAGCTTGAATGCGGTCTTTATGTAAGGAAGGATGCCCAAAGGCTTAATTATGTTTTGATCTACTTGTTTGATGGGTTGCATGCCTTGTAGGCCTAGATCTTTCATTGCTACATCAGTCATTATGTTCATTGAGGAACCTCCATCAATCAATGCACTTGCAATGAAACAATCTTCTATCAAGATGCCAATCTCTAGACTGCCATGATTTAGGAAGGCATGGCCACATCTACTTCTTTCATAGGCTCCGAGGCTTTATTATTTTGGTAACAATTATAGGGTTGGAAATCCTTAGGCCATGTTTTGAGTTAGAATGCTTTGAAATTTCTTTTGATAATTGGGGGACATCATCAATAATGGCAGAATAATGTTAGATTTGGATGGAAGGTATCCACATGCTTCTCTAATCAGCTAGGGAATGTGGCCATGCCTAGTTTTATTTTTTCTCTTTCTTCTAGACATAGTAGCATTTGAATTTCTTTTATCATTGGGGGTATATCCACCTCTTCTATCTCCTAGATATCTCATTTGTCATCCTGAATTCTTTTGTGGCATTGGATTGTTCTGCATTGTACTGTCCTATACTATGTTGCTTTGTGGCTATGTTGGAAGCTTGAACTTGACAATTTTTGTAGGTGGAACGTTCTCTTTCTATACTATTGGTTCTCTTTTCTTAGCATGTGTAACTATGGCCTTCTCCTTTGCATAAGCTATAGAGGGACATGTAATCCATGGATCTTCTAGGCTTTGGATAGTTTGGGGAGATATATATCCTTTTCTCCACATTTGTAGTATTCCATTTCCAATCTTTTTCTACCAACAGACTGTCTTCCTTTGTAACTTTTGATAGGGAACCTCCTTGTACCAAAATTAGGGCCAAAATCTTTGGGCTTTGGGCCAATATTATGAGTTGTCATCTTAGATTCCAGTAGGATGAACCTTTCTTTCTCGTCTTTCTTTCACCTTTCATGCATCTATTTTAGAGAGCAAATATCTTCTATATAGTTCTTTCAATTCTATATTAGGGATTTTGGGAATTTCCATGCACTTTGGGAATCCCCAATACCTTTATTGTTTGACTGCATGGTCAAATGTTGTTGTCTTACTTAAAGATGGAGTCTATCCTAAATACTATATAAGCTACGTTCCCAAATCCCACTTTCAAATATGGATCAATATTTAGCCACGTGGTCAAATATTTATCACTTATTTGAAATTAGGACTTGGGAAATTTTCAAATTCTCTAATATGGTGTTTTTCTTAAGTAGTAAGAATAGAGCGCTATAGGGATATGTAACGTGCCCATTTGTCCGATTGCGGGACACGTCTTAGCAGCCCATCGGGAGGAGGGTCTAGAAGGTTCCGCCTGGCACTCACAGGGAATGACATAGGGTTTGCGATTTAGGTCTTCTCGAGTCTGCCCCAAGCGGAAGAGTCCAGCTGTTCCCACTTGGGATCGTCCTGAGGTCAGGGTTCCTTTCCTACCGGCAAGTCTCTAGGTCCTCATTGTCTTATCATCTCATCATTTGAGAAAAGTTCCCAGCTAACCAGGACCACCCTTCCGTAGGACAGACCTGAGTCATGTCCACTATACTTTCCTCAGTGTGCTTTAGTTATCTACTTACCTAACACATTACGTTTTGACATGAAAAATAAGCTCCCTTAATTAAACAATTTAATCACCGGTTCCTTCACGTAACTTAGGCACTGACACAAAAACAATGTCAAGCAAGTTCCTTCTTCTCAAGCATCTGTTCTTTATTTATCAAAATTTCGGATTACATCCAACATCATGCTCGAAGGCCATCCCAGCAATCTACAAGATCACTGTTCTAAGTTTCGCCCGTAGACTAGTACACGGGCCTCGAGATCCCATCTCAAGTCACGTCGGCCTCTTGTACGAGATCTGGAGGCAAGGGATTTACAGCTAGAGCCTCCCCTGGCACCCAAGTGTCCTCTCGATCCAAGCAGTACCCACGGAGAGACCTCTTGTGGCGCATTAGGTCCATATACCTGGCACGGCTAACAACCCCCTTGAATAGGGCAAGGCAGATAGTCGGAGGTAATTGTTTCTGCCTCTCCCTCTAGGCTTTCAACCTGAAGCATTAAGTGTTTTCCTTGAATTAGTTCATTGAGTGAAGAAATCAAATAATGTATCTAAGTACAAGCACGAACATTTCAGAGGTCGTTTGTGTGACTGACTGCTAAGGTGCGACTCCTTTTTTCTGGAAGCCCAGCACCCGATCTTGGGTCTTTCCGGATCCCAATAATTTCAACAAGAACAAATGGTCTTGGTAAGTTGACTTATACTTTCTTAGGGTATATTAGTCCCTAACTCAAGCACTAGCTCGTCGGTCAAGGCAATGGACATGCCTTATTTGCAACCCAACCAAGGGTTTTTTAATCTCTAATTCTAGCCAAGCTCAGTTAACACACATGGCAACACATGATTTCTCATTTAAACTTCCAAGATGTGGTTTAGATACATGCGATTCTTTCAATTCTCTTAGTGCGGTTCTATGCAAGATTTCCCAACCATCATGCACGTTGTGCGTTTAGTATAGTTGTCTCCTAAACGGCTTTTATCTCTCTTTATTCCTGGCAATGAGTACTTATCTCCAATGCCCAGATCACATGTGACTTGCATCTATGGAAGACGGGTTTTTTTCTTAACGAAGCAAGTGTATCTTATGAACAGAAATTAACATTTCATGTGTTTCTTTTAACCATGATTGTGCAACATGAATTCTAAATGACTATTCATGCATTGAACTGGTTAAAAAGCTATCATTTTATGTGAAATAAGGCAATAACTCTATCATTTTATGTGTGTAGAAGTTATCATTTCATGTCCTTTGTAGTTGTTGATTTGCCATTAGGGGAACTATTTGAGGCTATTGTTGTTGTGGTTGAATGATCAATTGAGGCATTGTCTGTGGTGGCCATTGTGGATTTGGTACACTAGACTACAATATTGTTTGCATATGAGGGCAGGGTTAGGGAATGATCCCTTGGATTGCATTTGGTAGGTATAACATTCCTGGCATTAGAGATTGGCAATGGGACTATATTTGCTGGCCTGTCATCATTAGTACATTCAAAACGAATCTGGCTTTGAAGGGGACCTTGGTTCACTGTTAGGACTTCTGTAAAGAGTGCTGCAAGGGCATCAAAGGAGGTTTCTAGTACTAGCTTATTCTTGGCTTTTATTTTTCCCTTCTATCTTCTCAAGTACCTCTAGATTTGTTCTAGTGTTTGCTTCTTTATCGTGTCATTCATTAAGGAATTGGTTCCACCCAATTTATTTGTACTCAACAGAAGGGATTAAAGGGGCTTCAGTCTTTAGAAGACTCCCTTGCTAATATTTTTTATACTTCTTTCTTTTTGACATCTCTAAATTCTTATTTCATGTAAAAGATAATTTTAAGGTAAAATTTAAAGTGCAAAAGTGACATGAGAGCTATAAAAGTGGCATTTTTGGCAAAAAATGGATCGATCATGAATCAAGGATATGGGCTTTTTCTAGATGCATTTCAATACTGAGAATCCAATGCAAGTGTCTATTAATCGATTGAAGTCTATTTAATCCCCCATTTAATGGTAGCAAGGTTTGGCATTATGAAGCAACTACTTGATCCGAAAGTCAAAAAGTAGGTGATAGAGGCTAGGTGATAGGTTTCGATACTAGAAAGTTGCTTATCTAGTTGGATCGCGAATCCGAGGTCGTTTGCCCCTTTGTTTAGCCGCATGAAACCACTTGAGGATAGTGTGAACATGGAGTGAACCAATTTTTTTAAAGTTTGACTGACTAATGAAGATTAAGAAGCCAAAAACCAAAAAAACTATCGAGATGGGAGGAGGGGATGTGATTTTTTTGTGCCTCTTTTTAAATTTTTTTTTTGGAGTTTGGCAATTGTTTAAATCATGCCTCCTCCTAGCCATGGATTCTTACAATTCTTTGCTTTAGACCGCTCCAGACTATGCATGATTTGATGCATTAAATGAAAAGATAGAAATTCAATCTTTCTCTCTCCTCTTTGTTCTTTGTTTCTATGGTTGCATGAGAGAGAGAGAGAGAGAGAGAGAGAGAGAGAGAGAGAGAGAGAGAGAGAGAGAGAGAGAGAGAGAGAGAGAGAGAGAGAGAGAGAGAGAGAGAGAGAGAGAGAGAGAGAGAGAGAGAGAGAGAGAGAGAGAGAGAGAGAGAGAGAGAGGGGTGAGGCAATGGATTCATGGATGTGAGATGAATTAGATAGATAATGACTTATAGATCGAGTGATTTGGATGTGTTAGCAGCTGGAAAATAGCATCAATGCTTCTTGTTTTTGAAATATGATGGGACGCATATGCAGTTTATAGAGAGTAAGCGGTGTTTCTATGGAGTTATATTAAATGTAATGCTAAATCACAATCCACATAAGCTTTATAAATTTGAAAATAAAAAAAATCAATAAGAAATATTAAAATAAATGATAAAAAATTATAGAAAATAAGTTTTTAATGAAAAAATTAGTTTTCATGTGCAAAAAATTATAATAAATTAGGTATATGTGTGTGGGTGTATGGTGAAGGTAGGACATGGAGATTTTCCTCAGCCTATCTCCATCTTTATGTGAAAGTGTGTGTTTATTACTTTTCTACATGAAAAAAGACATGAAACACCCTCTTAAATCGGTGCATGTTTGCAAAACCTAAATGGTAGGGAGAAAGGGGTTGTGAGAAGTTAAGTATCAATTAACTTCTAATTTAGATGCATATCATAATATACAGGACTCGCTTCACTTAAGTTTAAAAGAACAATAACAGAGTTAATTTGGTGTTGTTTCTAATCAATGCAACAATACCTATCATTGAAAGAATGGCTTTTTTCATACGACACGTCGATTCATTTATGATTAATTTGTTTGAGCATTATATGGCATTACAACTTGCATTTGCATTTTTATACATGGTATCAAGAAAGAGAAAGTCTCATAGATGCATTGCAATTGGTTGCCAAAATTGTTGACCAACGATGAGAGTGTGAGGATTTTTGAGCTGCTGTATGATAGAACAATTTTCTTTGGGGATTGATTAACTGAGGAAACAAAAATATCTCTTGGAACATGCCATTTGAAAAAAGAGTGGACAATGTTACACTTCTATTTTATGTTTGAGATGGCACATCTTGAGGCCAATCCCCAGGGTGTAGTAGAGTTGTAGGAGCCACAATGATCAGCTAGGGGGTGCTTTGTATGTGTGTGTAATGAGATGTTAGTCACCTATATGTGTGGAATAGTCCCTCTATTGGATTTGGGATGGGAAAAATTATTGGACCGCAAATCAATACAAGTGTATGATTTATTTAGAGTAGTGTGTAGCCTTTAGATGCTCCTAGAGTTGCGAGGCCATGTGAGGGTGGTTTGGTGAGCATAGGAGCCCTACTAGAGCCGTAGAGCTAGTGTTAGGCCCATTTTTAGTCCTGAGAGGTGGTGCATTTGCTGTGAGTTACTAATAAGTGGCAGTTTACGAATCTTGGTTAATAGGGACTAGTTGTTTAGTATATGTTAAAAAGCATTGAAATAGATATGTTATTTCTTGATAAAGATTGTCAATTTGAGATCTGACGTCAAGAAAAAGACGAAAGGAATAGACGACTAGCTGAGATCCTTAGGAGATATTCTCCTAACCGTAGTAGTCCAATATCCTTGAGAAAGAGAGGTATCGTTGATCCTATTATCCCTATTAGGGGAAGGGGGAAGCTCTAGCGTCCCTCTTAACCCAACACGTTAGCCAACTTCGAGTGGGGGTGTAGTCTCACCGATACAGATCCCCTATAGTAGCGAATCCGATCATCGTTATGGGGAAATCCATTGCAATATCTATAGGAACCCCAGATCTAGCAACCCTAGGTTTCCCTATACCCATCTTTAATGGGTTAGTAGAGGAAGATGCGAAGCTCCACATCAGTGAGTTCTAAAAATTAATGTTCAATTGCCGAATTCAAAATGAAGGACATCTCATGATGTTTTTTAACATGACTCTGAAAGGAAGAGAGTTTTTCCCTGAGAGAGGCGATCAATTTGGTTGTATATTTTGAATCTGACATGTCAAGAGCCTCATGAGAATGCTTGAGCATATGCCAAGAAATTGAAAGAGATGTTTCACAAATTACAAACCTCTATTCCTATTTCATCTCTGCTATCCAATTGCAGTACTTTTTACATGGATTAGACTTCAATATCGAAGTGTAATTGAGTATGTTGCTGTTGATAATATAGACACTACTATTATACGAGCAAAGAAGGTAGAGTTGCACTTATAAGCAGCCTATGCATTTAGGGCTAACCTAAGTTTGAGTATAGGACTTGGAAATAATTTGGCATAAGTGGAAGTCAAGGTACACTTATGACCAATTCAAATGGAAGAGGAAGCATAACACAGGATGAGCCCATACTATCGGATCCTGATGCCAGGAGGCATATTTCACGGTGGATTCCGTGCCATGGCGGAGGTTTTATGGTGGATTCCGTAAACTTTGATGACTGGGGCTCATACACAAAGTGGATTCTTTGTGCGAGAAGTTGATGGGGACGCCTATCCTTTTCGGGCGTTTCATTAATTTAGTGTGTACATGGGTGATTCCATAGCGGGTGATTCCGTAAAATACATATTAAATTAATAAACGTTTATGAGTTTAGAGTGCGCACTCGTAATAAATTAAGGTTAGGATTGATTTCTAACCAGTTGATTTATTTATGTAGCTGAAGATTGCTAGGTATTCATTTTTGTTGGTTTAATTGTATTGTTTTACTAACGATTGTGAATGCTTCAGTTGATGTGTAGAGATAGCAGCAGTGGCAGAGAAAAGCATTGGAGGATAGCGAGTATTCGAGTTATCACTTATATTTTGATGGGCGCATACCTTAGGTATGGCGCCTATATTTTGTCGCACCTATTTATTGAGGCGTTGGATATTTATTTATTATTTTGTATGTGCATGGGCGCACGATTATGATATTTGTATTTGGATATTGTATTGGGTACGCCTGACTCTTTGGGCGCCGCCCATTAGCTTAATTTCTATTTTGTGCTAAAGCAAACTCAAAGCCAAAAGCGTGCTATTTTGTAGTTTGGGCTATTATTTGAGCTTGAAGATGATTAATACATAAAAATACATGCTTTGTGGAGTGCTCACACAAGGCATGGGGGGAGATTGCATCCAATTGGTCTCTTGTTCATGTCGTGCATGCTTTTTACCTTGAGTTTTGTGCAAAAAGTAGAGTTCTTTTGTTCTTGAGGACCTTCTGGCATTCACTACGCGAGCATATGGTATCCAATCTGTGCACCAGTGGTATCAGAACGAAGCTAAGATCGAGAGCTTTCAATCGCTACCCATCTTGTGCGAAGGCGGAGCTCCTGGAATGATCGAGCTCTACGGTCAATCTCATCGCGAATGGTTGATATGGGTGGATTCCTGGCGGTCAAGAACCTCTGTTTCCAGCCTCTGATCGCGAAGGACCGACCTGCAACGGCGGAGGACCACTCCTACATCCTCTTCTACAAGTCGTGGATATACAGAGATAAGTTTCAAAAACTCATAAGCTAAAAGCTTATCAAGCTTAAAGAAGCTTCAAAAATTTCAGTCGACGGCATCAGGAGGAGATCACCGTGATTTTCGTGGCGTAAAAAATGATCGCCGCCCCCCCTTCCCCCCCCCCCCCCCCCCCCCAAAAAAAAATTCGACGACGTGGCTGATTAAGCTCAAAGCTTACTACTCTAAGTCAAGTCACACAAAATCTACAAAGTCTACAAGTCTAAATTCTGCAAGTCAAAATTTACTTACTCTGTAAGTCTGGCAAGTAACTTCAAGTCAGAACTGACTTCTGTTCAAAACTCCTAGAAGCACTGTTCCTGTGCAGAAGTACCAAACTGCAAAGTTATTCTCTGGAAGGTACTGTTCGCATACGCAGACTTGCTGAACCAGTTTCAGCACATGCAGAAGGTCAAAATGCAGATTTTTCAAAGATTACAAATTCCGCAATAGCCAAAGACGAAGATTGTGAAAGCCACACACAAGAATATATAAGCCTTGTACACCCGATCTTGAGCTATGCTCATCCCGCTAATTGGATTTTGAGAGTGTGAGGTCCTTTGAAGTTTTGCAGGATGACGGAACCACATATGGATGATTTAATGGCTGAAGGCGATCTTCCTGTGGAGCAAAAGTTGGATTTAATTATGATGTAGTTGGACGAAGAACGACGAGCCCGACAAGCATTACAAGTTCAATTGGCTAATTTACAAAGATCGACTACTACTGACAAAGGGGAACCACAATCTGAAGATCTTATCCGATGTACCATCGATGTGACTCTCGAAGCTCAATCCATCCGCAAAGAAACAAAGATAAGTAAAAGAAATTTCAAATTCCGTACTTTCAATGGCACTCGAGATGGAAAAACTATTCTTGCATTCATCAGTCAGTTTGATGATTACTTTCATGAGGAAACATACGCTGAAAAAGATAAAATCAATTTTGTCACTAATCATTTAGTGGATAGAGCATCCCTTTGGTGGATCGTGGTTCGTAAGAGCATAGATTGTCCCACTACCTGGGAGAGTTTCAAGAAGAAGTTTATGCAGAATTTACTTCCTCCACAATTCCATGAAAAAGCCAGAAAGCAATGGGACCTTCTTCAGCAAAGAGATCGTGAGCCTATTCCTTAGTACACCGAACGCTTTTGGAATGCATTACTCCAGTTACGCATGCTTGAAGACATACCTGAAGCGACACACAAGTGCAAGTATATGTCTGGATTACTTGGGCATTACTACGCTAAAGTCAATATGTTCAAGCCTGCAACTCTTGAAGACGCAATTTCTTTAGCTCATGATACTGAAGACAAGCTTCGAGGAAGAGATAAGCGTCCACAGCAATTTCAATCCAATGGTAACTATGGATCTAAGCAATTCAATTCAAATTTTAGAAGATTTAATCAAGGTCGATTTCCTTCATCATCTTTCCGTAAGTCTTGGGAAAAACCACCTGCTTTACCATCGAATACCAATCAAAACCCCAAGCCAACTTCACAGCCAAATCCTAATATTCCTAGACTTCCTGCCATTGCAAACAATGTATCTAAAGCCAAACCTATAGTGTGTTACAAATGCCACCAACCTGGACATCTAGCAGCCAATTGCCAATCGAAGAAGCCACCTGTCCATATCAACTATCTTGGAGCAATGGAAGACGAAGAACATGAAGAAATGTCTGATTTCACGGAAGATGAAGACAACATTACTACTCCTTCGGATACTTTACCAGGTATGCCAACTCCACATTCTTTATTGACAATGAAATGTTTAGTGCATGGAAAAGAAAATATTATCTTGCATGATGATGGTAGTACTCATGATTTTATTTCTGTAAAGTTAGTGAAAGAATTGAAATTACAAACTGTTCCTACACATTATCGCATTAAAGCAGCATTCTTAGGCACAAGGTATAATGGAATACAAGAGGTGCATGATTTAGAAATTCAAATTGGTGAATACATTGAAAGAAGGAATTTTCTAGTTGTACCATTATAGTCCAGTGATATTATTTTAGGTATGCCTTGGCGTCATCAGCATAATCCTGATATAGATTATTTCACACATTCAATTAATATTCATTTTCAAGGAAAACATATTACATTGTATGGTATGCATGCATCTAATGATTTTTCACTGCTTTCTCATACTCAAGCTAAACGTGCATTACACAAAAGTAGTAAATCTTATCTAATTTGGGTGAATGAACTACAAGTTAAAGAAAAACATATGCACCATAGGCATAAAGAATTTCTTGCACAATTTAAAGACTGTTTTGGAGAAGATCTACCACCTGGTTTACCTCCTTCACGTCCAAAAGACCACAAAATAGATTTAATTCCTGGTACACAACTACCTTGTAAAGCACCATATAAGCATAACCAGATAGAGCAAAAAGAAATTCAAAATCAAGTTGAGGAATTACTAAATAGAGGATTGATTAGACTTAGTAGTTCTCCATTTGGTGCACCTGTTTTATTGGTAAAGAAGAAGAATAATACTTATCGTATGTGCATTGACTATCGTACTTTAAATAAGATCACTGTAAAGAATAGATATCCAATTCCTAGAGTCGATGACCTTATGGATAAACTGCAAGGTTCTGCCATATTTAGTAAAATAGATCTTAAATCTGGTTATCATCAGGTGAGATTAGATAAGTCTGACATATTCAAGACTGCATTTAGAACACAATTTGATCATTATGAATTTTTAGTGATGCCTTTTGGATTGACTAATGCACCTGCTACATTTAGTAGAATGATGAATCATATATTTTTGAAATATCAGTGTTGTGTTATTGTATTCTTTGATGATATCTTGGTGTTTAGTCAAAATGAGAAAGATCATTATGAACATCTGTCCTTGGTTTTCAAGTTGTTGAAAGATAATCAACTGTATGCTAATCCGAAAAAGAGTGAGTTCTTTCAAATAGAAATTGAATATTTAGGTCATATTGTATCATCAGATGGTATTAAGGTTGACCCTAAGAAGATAGAAGCAATATTGAACTGGCCTATGCCTAAAAACGTGCATGAGTTACGATCTTTCCTAGGTCTTGCTAGTTTTTACAGGAAATTTGTGTGAAATTTTTCATTACTTGCTTTGCCTTTGACTAAACTTTTAAAGAAATGTATTGTTTATCATTGGTCTGATAATCAACAGAAATCCTTTAACTTATTGAAACATGCATTAACCCATGCTCCTGTATTATAACTACCTGATTTTAATAGACCATTTCTTTTTAGTAGTTACTGATGCTAACAGATCTGGAATAGGAGCCGTACTTATGCAAGATAATCATCCCATAGCCCATTCTAGTTGTAAACTGAAACCCTCCGAACTTAAATATTCCACATATGATAAAGAATTATTAGCTGTGGTACAAGCTTTAAGACAATGGAAACATTACTTAATGGGTTCTGAGTTTATGATTAAGATTGATCAACAAAGTATTAGACATTTACTTAGACAACGCTAAATAACTGACCGACATATCAAATGGGCAGCCTTTATTCAGAGTTTTCATCAGATTATCCAATATCAACTAGGTAAAGAAAATGTAGTGGCCGATGCATTAAGTAGAAGACCCACCATTCATAATATTTCTGTTATATCATTTGATTCTTTAACTCCTATGAAAGATACTTATCATCAGGACATTACTTTTCATGCTGATTGGAATAAATTAGTTGGAAATATCTGGATTCCTATTGATTCACTGTCTTATAATGATGGATTCATGTTTTATGAAAAGAGATTATGTGTTACAGTTCCATTTAGATCTTTTGTTTTGAATGATATTCATTGTCCTCCATACCAAGGTCATAGAGGTATCATATCTACTTTACGTACATTAACTGAAGATTTTTATTGGCCACATATGGACACTGATGTATCTAACTTTGTTTCTGAATGTTTGATTTATCAAAGAGTTAAGAGACATCATGGTAAACAGTATGAATACTTATGCCTTTATCTATTCTATCAAGACCATGGGAACAGATTTCTATGGATTTTATTACTGGTTTACCTAATACTAAAGCTAACCATGACATGATCTGGACTATAGTAGACATGTTTAGTAAACAAGCATATTTCATTCCATGTAAGAAAACTTTAACAGCATCTCAAGCAGCACAATTGTTTTTGAAAACTGTTTTCACTAATCACGGATTACCAAAAGTTATTATTTTTGATCGTGATTCTAGATTTTGTAACAATTTTTGGATTACTTTGTTTGCTAACCTAGGAACAAAAATTGATTTTTCATCTGCATTTCATCCTGAAACTAATGGACAAACAGAAGCCACTAACAGTACTATTTTAGATCTTTTATGTGCTTACACTATTTCTAAACCACAAACATGGGACACACATTTGCATTTACTATAGTTTGCATATAACAATACACCACACATATCTACAAAGAAAGCACAGTTTGAAGTGATTTATGGTTATAGATTATCTACACTTGTTGCATCTTTATCAAATAGAATTCAGAGTGCTGATGATGTTGCTACTATGCACGCTACTATTTTTGATGAGGTTAAAGACATGATTGCCAAAGCCCAGCAATCATATACCAAACAAGCCAATAAGAAAAGACAAGCAATGAATTTCAAAGTTGATGACTATGTTTGGTTGAGAATAGAAAAACGTAGATTACAAAGTGTAGATAAACACCCAGTTGTGAAATTAGCACCTAGATTTTATGGACCATTTAAGATTATTCACAAAATTAATGACAATGCATTCAAGTTAGAATTACCACCTCACTGGAAAATTCACAACACATTTCACATTAGTTTATTACGACCCTTTAGAGGCCAATTACCTGTACACCCTGTTTACGAAAACCCACATTTGTTAGATGAAGAGACTGAAATACTTGAACCTGAAGCTATCATAGATACTGACTTTATGACCACTAGAACTGGCTAAAGATATTCTAGATATTTAGTCAAATTTAAAAACCATATTGTAGAAGAAGCCCAATGGATGCACGCTAGAGACTTAAATGCTTTCCCCACTCTGTTAGCTCCACATTGAGCCAATAGCAATTGAGGTCAATTGCTATCCCACCCTGGGGGTATGATGCCAGGAGGCATATTTCACGGTGGATTCCGTGCCATGGTGGATTCCATGAGGTTTTACGGTGGATTCCGTAAACTTTGATGACCGGGGCTCATACACAAAGTGAATTCTTTGTGCGAGAAGTTGATGGGGACGCCTATCCTTTTCGGGTGTTTCATTAATTTAGTGTGTACATAGGTGATTCCATAGCGGGTGATTCCGTAAAATACATATTAAATTAATAAACGTTTTTGAGTTTAGAGTGCGCACTCGTAATAAATTAAGGTTAGGATTGATTTCTAACCAGTTGATTTATTTATGTAGCTGCAGACTGCTAGGTATTCACTTTTGTTGGTTTAATTGTATTATTTTACTAAAGATTGTGAATGCTTCAGTTGATGTGTAGAGATAGCAGCAGTGGCGGAGGAAAGCATTGGAGGATAGCGAGTATTCGAGTTATCACTTATATTTTGATGGGCGCATACCTTAGGCATGGCGCCTATATTTTGTCGTGCCTATTTATTGAGGCATTGGATATTTATTTATTATTTTGTATGCGCATGGGCGCATGATTATGATATTTGTATTTGGACATTGTATTGGGTATGCCTGACTCTTTGGGCGCCACCCATTAGCTTTATTTCTATTTTGTACTAAAGCAAACTCAAAAGCCAAAAGCATGTTATTTTGTAATTTGGGCTATTATTTGAGCTTGAAGATGATTAATACATAAAAATACATGCTTTGTGGAGTGCTCACACAAGGCATGGGGGGAGATTGCACCCAATTGGTCTCTTGTTCATGTCGTGCATGCTTTTTACCTTGAGTTTTGTGCAAAAAGTAGAGTTCTTTTGTTCTTGGGGACTTTTTGGCATTCACTACGCGAGCATACGACATTCGATCTGCGCACCAGATCCTCCTTATGTTGCTATAGCAATGGCTAGCCAAATGGTTCCACTAAATACTTGAAGCCAAATGATAAACTCTAATATCATGCCAACTAATCAGTGGGCGTCCGATCCCTAACCAAGTAGTTAGACTAGCTGAATAACAAGTGAATGATCATGGTTATAAGTCTAATGCATCAAATGTTCTTGGCAAAGTCAAGAACATGATGAAGCATCACACCAATATGATAACGAAACAATCTAGACAAATAGATGTAGATGTTAATTTTCTAAAGAAGTAACAAAACTTGATAGGAAGTCGATGTCCTAAAGAGGGTGGTCCATCAAGATTTAGTTATAAGTGGTGTGGTGATTAGCACTTTTCAAGAAACCACCCTAATGTCAAATGCAACATATGTGGGAAGACCAACCATCTAGCTAGTACTTGTTGATGGAGTAACACCAGCTCTCTTCAAGCAAGGGAGTAAGTAGCCAAGTCCAATTAATCATTAAGCACAAGGGAATGACCTTCAACAAAGGATGAGGGACCAAAGAAAATATTGCAGAGAGGAAAAACTATCGTAGAAGAGATGCCTAGTGGTAGTGGTGTCAACCTTATCAAAGTTGTGCATGTCAATACCATTGAGGTTTTCAATTTATGAGCAATTATAAGAGAATAAAAGATTAAAGAATGCAATAGGGATAATGTAAAACTTGTTGAGAGGAACCCTAAATAGGATGATAAGGAGACATGAGTCCTTAACCTTGATGTGGAAGACGATCCTCTAAAAGCTGGTGATAAGGAGCTACTTCCAAAGAAGAAGGTAAAAGCCAAGAAAGAGACACCTAAGCTTATTTAGACCAAGAGAAAGAATGGTATAGTGGGAGAAGAGAACCATTGCTAAATATCATGAATTTGACTTAGCCAATTCTCTTTACGAGGTAAAGCCTAATGTTAATCTCCTCTATAGCTGATCAAGTTATCTCTAGGAGAGCGTAAAGAGTTCAAAAAGATCCTTCGCATTGGGTATATCGTCAAACCCTTGGGAATAGCCCGTGTGAGAGATGACTGGTTTGAACATGCTAAAAAGTATTGTCCAAGGGTGGCAACATATATTGATAGCATATTAGTGGATCTTGTCATTGTAAATATGGGATCCTCCATCAACATTATGAGTTCAGAATTGATGAAAAGGCTAGGATTGGAAATCCAAAAGGATGCCTCCACAATTCTCTAGATGATTGATGATAGTTAAGGTAACTGGAAAGTTGCACATGAAAGTCCATGTGACTTTTACTAATGTGGAATGAATTTTGGAATTTTGGAATTTAGGATTATTAGGTTTACAAGGAGGCCAAGCTATCATGATTATTAGGAAGGTCATGGATCCTACAATCAAACTATCAATTGGATATACCTGCTAGTTGTTTGATTTTTGGTAGAGGTGTTAGATGTGTAATAGTGGATGCATGTCTTGAATCTCCTCAAAGAGAGAGAATATTCTTATCTTCAATAGAATTAGATGCATTAAAGGATCCTTCTAACAGTGAGACTTTGTCAAACGATGAATCAAGAGAGGGGTCCACTATAGAAGATGTCTACTAGGTGACTCTAAATAAGCTGATAGAAGCTCAAGAAAAAATTAGAGACGTGAATGTGATCGAGCTAGATCTCGATACATTGAATGAGCCATGACTGGGGAACTATGCTTAGTTTGGAAGAGAGGAAGGACTACATATCCTTTCTCCAAGAATTTTGTGATATTTTTACCTAGAGCTATGATGAGTTGAGGGGCATTTCTCCTAGTATGGCTATGCACACTATTCCCCCCTAAAGGAAGGGAGCTGTCTTGTTTGAAAAAAAGTGAGGAATATACCTTTTGAGCTTAGGGACAAACTATTTAAGGAGTTACAAAATCCATAAGACTGGCTTGATATTTCCCATACAATACAGGAGTGGTGTTTGCTAGTAGTTAATAAAAAAACAAAAAATAATCAAATCTACATTTGCATAGATTTTAGGGAGCTTAATAAACATAAAGTCAAAGATTACTATCCATTGCCATTCATTGATTAGATTCTAGATTAGTTAGCGAGTAGGTATATGGATTGCTTCATTGGTTATAGCCAAATGGCTATCACGAAGGAAGCTAAGTTGAAAATGACATTTATAATTGTATTTGGTACTTTGCATATTAGGTTATAGATTTTGGATTATGCAATGTGCCAGGGTCTTGGCAATACGTACGATTAATAAAAGTTTCGGTGATGTTTTTCCAAAGTAGATGAAAGTCTTTATTGATGATCTAGGGGCAGCCACCATCACAAGGGAGAGATAGCTGATTATTTTGAGAAAATGTTTCAAGTGGTGCATGTAGTTCTGTATTGCTCTCCATCCAAGAAAGTGCATCTTTAGAGTGACTTATGGATTTCTATTGGGCCATGTGGTTATCTCAGCTTAGTATTGTGACTTGAAAAGATAATGGTTATCATTGCTATGAGTCTACCATGTACTCCTAAAGAAGTGCATATCTTTTTGTCGTCAGTGAGATATTATCGATGATTTATTAATGCACTCGCTAAGAGGACATTACCATTGACGAATGTATTGTCCTTTATTTGTTCGCTTATTTGGAGTGATCTGTGCCAAGTATCCTTCGAGGATGTGAAGCATGAATTGGCAAAGGTGCCAGTCCTAAAAGAACCTAAAAGAGGTGAGATATTTTATATATTTTTAATGACTATGGTATATAGTATTAGCTGTTGCTATTTAGCCTAGATTTGGGAGAAGTGGTGTCATTCGATTGCGTTTGCCAGTTGCAAAATTGGGGGTGTTTGAGATTAATTATACATACATGAAGAAACTACGGCTTGGGATGGTTTTTGCACAAAAAAGAAATTCAAGCACTATGTCGTGTATAAAAAGGTAGTATTTTATACGAAGGCAGAGGGGATAAGGCTATTAATGAATAAGTTGTAGTTGCTTGACTGCCTAGGTAAGTGGCTGATCACTTTGTAGGAGTTTGACTATGAAATTAGGAGCAAGTCACAAAAGTTGTAGGGCATTGTTGAATGTCTTGTGGATTTCAAGGAGTTGAAGGAAGTATTGGTTGAAGGTAGTGACCTTGAGGGTCTATTCAAAATCAATGGCCTCTATTCGATCTTGATATACTACCATAATATTCTATCTATCCATAGGAGAGGCTAGAGTTGCTTTGTCCAAGGATGGAAAGAGGAAAATTAGGCAGCAAGCCTTAAAATTTTCATTGATTATAGAACATTATATTGACAAGGGGTCGATGATTTTTATCGCCGATATGTCATGCCCGTTGAGGTTTCGTTTATCTTGGAAGAGTGTCATGACTCCACTTGGGGTGCATAGGAAGCTTTGAGAGCTCGGTATTGGTGGCCATCTATTTTTCAAGATACATTTGCATATGTCAAGAGATGTAATACATGTCAGAGACATGAGAATAGGGAGTGCCCACTAACTCCTATCATGGCTACACTACCATTTGAGTAGTGGGACATTGATTTTGTTGGATAGTTGATTGCATAGAAAGCTTCGAGAGCTCGATATTGGTGGCCATCCATTTTCCAGGATACATTTGCATATGTCAAGAGATGTAATACATGTCATAGACATGAAAATAGGGAGAATAGGAAATGCCCATTGACTTCTATCATGACTATACTACCATTTGAGTAGTGGGGCATTGATTTTTTTTGGACCTATACATCCTTTGTCAACTACACAAAAGTGTTATATCATTGTGGTGACAGACTATTTCACGAAGTGGACTGAAGCCCACACTATGATCAATAATAATGCCAAGGAAATGACTAGTTTTAATTTGGGATAGACTGTTTGCCATTTTAGTCCATCTAAGGACCTCGTGTCTGACCGTGGGACACATTTTTTGAATAAAATGATTGAGGCTTTGATAGAATCTATGAAGATTAAACATAATAAGACCATGCCTTACAACCCCCAATCTAATGGGCAAGTAGGGAGTACCAATAAGAAGCTTGTAGAGATTTTATCTAAGATGGTATCCGAAGGTAAGTGTGATTGGGATAAGAAGTTGTATGTGGCTGTTTGGGCCTATAATACGATATTCAAAAGAGCTACAAGAAATATCCCTTTTAAATTAGTATATGGGAAAGAGTGTGTTTTACTTTTGGAGATTGAGTTACCTACAATAAGGTTTGCTTTAAACTATTCTTTGAGTGAAGAGGAAGCATTGCTAGAAAGGCTTAATTTCCTTGCACATCTTGATGAGATTAGATCACAAGCCTTGTTACATTAGGAAGTAGGGAAAAAACGGATGAAAATGCTTTACAACCTTTGGGCTAAGAAGTATAAATTTGCTAAGGGTCAATCGGTCCTATATTATAATGCCCGTCTCGTGAGCTCTTCCCTAGCAAGTTAGAACCTAGATGGGATGGTTCTTATAAGATTGACCGTATAAAAAAGAATTTCTATACAACTCTTTTAACGGATTTGAAAGGGTTAGAGTTCAAAACTAAAGTAAACTTTAATAAACTAAAGCCCTATCATGTGTAGAGACTAACATTGGACTTGGTGTCTTTGCAAATCCTTCAGGATTCAAGTTAAACTTGCAGAGGGTACTAAGACTGTTGGATGAAAAAAATCATTATTTATCTTGAGCATCCATATCTAGAGCAACGTTACCACCAAGGCAAAGTGATTTGGTAGAGAAGGGTTATCACATTACTAAGTGGCAGGATGGATCTTTCGTGTGAGATATTCAACTCTATTGCCATAATCGTCATTGGGTTCCTACTAGCATCCCTATTGAGTTTAGTGAGGAAGGAGGGATTGTACCTGCCTTATACACTCTCTTTAGTTTAGATATTAATTATCATAAGTATGAGTAGGTTGATCATTATGACAGGTTACATCAATGAAGATGTGATTTACACATTATAATTTGATGGAGCTTCTTGAGGACCTGCTAAGCATGCAAGTGTAGGGGTTGTCATAAAAGACCCCTGTCATTGAGTGGTTTTACAAATGGGAGTGTATTTAGGCACTGCTTTTATGAATAACATGGCCGAATACAAGGCCTTGCTTATGGGATTAAATCTAGCCAGATGTGGTGATATTCACTAGTTATTGATGAAAGGCGATTCAAAGTTATAGTGATCAACCAATTGAATGGGACCTAGAGTGTGAGGGATCCCATTCTAAGAATGTCACATAGTACAACCTTGGACACCCTTGAGATCTTTGAGGCAGTGACTTGCCAAATCCCTCGATAGTGGAATCACTTTGTAGACTCCTTGGCTAATCATGCCTTTGTTGAAGATGTCTTTCTTAACTGTGGTCTTGAGGGATTTTTACAATTTCCTCCTAATGTTAATCCAGGGCTATTGTTGGGACTGCTTGTTGTTGACATGCCCTGTTTTGGCCACCATTGATGGTGGTTAGTATAGATTATGAGCCAGGTAGCAATTGACCATCTTCCTATTCTATCACAACGATGCATCGGATTGTTCAATGACATATTCATCAAATGCCCCTTGCCATTTATGTAGGGGGTTTAGCTAATAATTTGATACATTTAGTGTAGGGCATGAATGGCCATCCCCTTGTTCTAGTTTTGTGCTTCAGTAAGGTTTATGTGGAGACCAAGGGTTTTCTTTCAACAGTAGGTTGTGTTTTATGGTTACATTTCATTGGGCTAAGAGGGTCTTTTGTTTTTGTAGTGTTTGATTTCATCAGGCCAAGAGGGCCATTTGTTTGTTTGGTGCAGGTGCAATTAATGGATTTTATTTTAGTGCCACCATTAGGAAAAAAATGAACTCACAAATGGGCCTTTTAGCCCCCCTCTCTCCTCCTTAAAACAAGGAAAAGAGGAGAGAAGAATAGTAAAATAATCCTCCTCTCTCTCCACTTTTGCAATCTCGTTTTGCCTTTTTTATATTATCTACAAAGATATACTCAGATTCCTTCTCTCTCCTCATTCAAGAAGTCTTTTTCAACCAAATTTTATATTAAAGAAGGAGTTAGTTACGGAAGTGTGGTGCTTCGTTTTCAATGCAAAATGATTAGTAGATACGAGATGATTGATTTTTTAATTGAGAACAAGGAAAATGAAAATTTGGAAGTTCCTTTTAAGATATTTTGGGGATTTTTTATATCCTAGCTTTTGGTCAAAAAACAAACCAACTGGTCAAATTTTGTGTTTTTTGGAGATGTTTTCGGAGGCAAAATAGAAATATCTAAAATACGAAAAGTCTTGGACATCCCTACCCTCTGAGCTATTTCCCCCCTATATCTATACTCTCTCATGGCTCTAGTGTGACCTCTTCTCTGTGTTTAGGCAACCTTCATTGACAGAGGGAATTACTTACACCCTCCTTTCCCTTGGCACCTTTGTGTGCCTCTCTGTGCATCTCCACTCTACCTCTTGTGACAACCAAGTAGGCTCCCTGTTTCTATTAATAGTAAAATGAATACAGAAAAGAAGGAGCTGCATATTGAGGTAGAGATTGAATATGCCTCATTATTCAAAAGAACCCAGCATACCAGTGTCAACCCTCAGGTTTTGCAGAGTTATATGCAAATGGGATTGAAACATGTGGATTTGTGGGTTGATGGGGGAATCTACCCAATTGACCCCTTAAACAATAGACTTGTAACTTTCTCAGGAATCACAAATTTGCTAAAGTATGTGTGAGAGGGTGAAAATGGGTTACTTGGTTATACTAGGCAACTCAATGATCAGGCATTCAAAGTATTTACAACTTGCCAAGCAACCATGAAAAATTGCCATGATGTGATCGCTGCATATCAACTTCATATACAACAGCTCATAGGACAAGTGGTACAACTGAATGACACTGTAATTCAACAAAACAATCAAATTATTTCAATGCAGCACACTATCCATGACATTGGTATCTCATATGAGGAGGCAAAGGCACAATTGGCAGACTTGAGAAAGATCAACAACAAGCTAATATAGGAGTGCAGACGAAAGAAGAAGCCAATCAATGAGTTAATTGTGAATAGTGGCCAGTGGAAGCGACGTATCAAAGCATGTAAGGTAGCTCAGAAAGAGAACCTAGGTGAGGGTGAGGTTGGATCATATATTAGTAGATTGCTGAAGGCAAGTACATTGGAAAACGCTTTGAGCAATCGTAAGTTTAAGGCTGTGAAGGAAAAGGTGATTGAGTGCACATTAAAAGATAAGTCAAATGAGTTCTCAGCTGTGGATGCACAATCTATTTGTGACAGGGCCGACATTAGCACAACGACTTACTCAAAGATATTCAAAGGTGTGAAGGCTGGGTTTGGTCGTGTGCTGAAGAGAAATAGAATTGTGCCTCTTCCTCAATCTTCAAAGTTAATAGAGGCTCGACGGCAACTTAATACAAAGGTTTTGGAGTTGATAGGAGTGGAAACACTAAAGGTTGGGACCAAAAATGCATATGAGGTGAAGTTCACCAAACTCAATAATTACTATTTAGATTTAAACAAGGTACAGCCGGTAATGGTAATGTACTACAATATGTCTGTTGAGAAATCTAATGGTAAATTGCAGTTTGTTATAAAATGAAAGTGAGCTCATCAAAGGAGTAAAGCTTGAAAGAGTTAGTGTAACTCTGATGAATAGAGCTTTACAATTCGACAAGAACAACCCAGGGAACTTTAGTATTCAATTTGAGCACCATATGTGGTGGCTCGCTGCATTTGAAGTTCCTAAGGAAACATTTGAGGTGTTACAGCTATTCTTTATGCACACAAGCATTCCAAGCATCATTGATTGTCAGGAACATGGTGAGATGCTCTCGGTTGTTGAAGGGTATGGTCAATACTTGGTTGAATGGCATCTTGTAGGAGACTTGAAAACTTTAAAATGCATGTGTGAAATCTCCAATGGTGCAAATACAAATAATCCATGCCTATATTGCTTGACAGAGAGGGTGGAAGGAAAGGATGGAAAGAAGAACTGGCGAAAGGTGACAAGTGTTGCATCGATGTGCAATAGAGAAGATCCCACTTGGAAGCCCATCTTCAACATTCCCTTGGATCGTATTCACATTTGTTCATTGCATGCTTTTGTCAGAATCATGGAGAAACTTGTATATGAATACATTTGCTTTGCTTATAAGATGCAACCAGAAAAAGAAGCCATTGCAATGTGTAGGAATGTGGAGCGAGTGCTATCAAAAATTGGGCTACACAAGCATCAAGTGACGATTGAAAAAGATGAGAAGAGATCAGGAATGTGGAGCGAGTGCTATCAAAAATTGGGCTACACAAGAATCAAGTGACGATTGAAAAAGATGAGAAGAGATCAGGAAAATCTGGTAACTTGCCAAAAAAGCCTTGCTTTGGAGGAGAAAAGGCTAGGAAGTTTCTCTCAGTACCCATCAATGAGGAAGGGAATGTCATGGTTCATAGGCCATAGGACTACGATGGGTGGAAAAAGTTACATTTTGCAATTCGTGATAGAAGTAATGGAGGAAAAACAAGATTGACCAAAGCTAAGGTTTGGATAAGTCTTAACAAATTGGCTCCCTTACTTTGCAAGATGGTGTTTAACAATGAAGATAAGCAAGAATTTATTAATGCTGTGCATAGCTTCTACGAAAACATGGTGGAAGCATGGGGCAAAAGCTCTATTACACATTACATAGTGCGTACTAAGTTAATATGTTAAAATTGTATGAATTGTATAAACTATTGAGCATAGTTTTACTCATGTGTGATATGTGTCTTTGTAGCATATCCTTGAGGCACATGGGCCATACTTTGCAGAAAAGGGAAGCATTGGAATTTAGTCCACACAAGGGAAGCATTGGAATTTGGTCTCACAGTTTAGGGTTATATGGTTTCACTTTCTATCTTATTCATTGAGTTCTCACATCTCTTGTGCAGGAAAGATGGCTAGGTCTAAGGTAGTTGCAAATAAGCTTCCGCTCAAAGCCCCACATCATGTTTAGCCCCTTGGAGCATCTACTAGCTCAGATGCACCCCCTTCTCAACCTAATCCACCTTCCTTAAGTCGCCCTCACAAGGGTCCTCCTCAGTATCCCCATAAGAAATGCAAGTGGAAGCCAGGTATAGTGGCCTTGAGAGAAATTAGAAGGTATCAACACTCTTTTGATATCATCATTCCAAAGGCGAGCTTCTTGATACTTGTTCGCGAGATTTTGCAAGACCTCTATCGCACAGAAAGCAGGAGGTGGTTTTTGGCATAAGGTCAGGATAGACCTGATCGCTTCACAAAAGAATGTCTTCATGCTCTACAGTGTGCTGTAGAGGCCTTTTTAGTTGACTTGATGACTAATGCTCAACGTTGTGCAATACATGGGCAACGCATCACTGTAACTCCCAAGGACGTCCAACTTGTAAGAAATCTTCAAGCAGTGAAGGATGCATTCGTTCCAATGGAATGAACACAGTTTGCAATGTTATCTTTTTTTGGCATAGTGTTATCCTCGTGCATTGGATATATGACTATGTCCCAGTGCAAAACTATTGTATGCGCCCTTAAAATATGAATTAAAATTTTACACTTGTCCTTCGCTCTCAACTTTGATTGTGCATCTTCGCTATATTTTCAATTCTTACTTACAGTTTTTGTTAGCACTGTCAATTTCAATAGGAATAATATGCAAAAATTTGCAATTTCTTGTTGTAGACTTTACTCCTAATGCCTCTATATAGTTTATGTGGTGCGAAGTTTCTAAGGGCCAGTAGTCGCGATGTTGATTTCTCAATTATCAATCCATCCATAATTTTGGTGTGGGATAATTTTTAAAATACTAAACTGTATTGGAAGGCGACAAAACTTCACACGCACACTCGTTAGATGGCCAAGAGCCCAAATTATTTTTTTCGATACAAGGTTGTGGATTTACGATCACACGATGGACAGTGCGTATGCAGTTGCATTAACCCGGTTTTGGGGTTTAAATGGGTTAAAAGTTCATTCTTCTTCTCATTTTCACATCTTGATTTCTTTGCTTCCTCCATTTTCACATCCCCAACCTCTGTCTCTTCTCCACCTTGCCCTCCTTGAGCTTGCATGGCACGGACCAAGCAAGCATGTCACTGTTTTGCCTTGAGAAGACATCACGCCAAGGCCCGCCACCTGGAGCACAAAGTGGAGCCTTCTCTCATGCAGTAACAGGTGCTCCCCTAGAGCACAAGGACCACCACAGAAGAAGAGGAGATGGAAATCGAGCACTGTCGCCCTTCGAGAGATAAGGAGAATCCAACGCAGATACGAGCTTCTCATCTTGAAAAGTTATTTTCATAAAGTTGTTCGAGAAGTCATGCAAGACTTGGAGCTGAAAGGGATGGAAAGATTTTGGACACGAGTGCGGGATGGCCCACCAGCAGGAAGGTGGACTGCTGCAACCATGGAGGCCCTACAAACCACTGCAGAGGGGTTTCTCATCGACTTGTTCGATGATACACAGCTTGCAGCCATCCATGCAAAGCATGTCACAATCACAGATAAAGATATGAACTTTATCATTCGGCTTTGACACGGCAAGGGGACCCCGCCATAGTTTACTAGATTAATGATGCAAGGTTCATAATGAGTGTTACAGCGCCATAACATGGAAGCCCAACAAATTTTGTATACTTTGCCACATTGGAATATTTATTTATATATACATAATATCTCATGCGATGTGTACTGAATTCAAATAATTGAGTAAAGTTGTTTTGTTTTGTTTCTTGAAATGCATGACTCTTAATTTTTGTTTAACGTATGAACGCATCAAAAGTAGTAATACAATACAAGTTACGTTATTACTTATGCACAATCGCAAGTACAGTACTACGTGTTGAATTATGTTAATATATGCGGATGCGTCATTCACGTACCACACATTATCGTCACACTTACACAATCACAAGTGTGATACTACACATTGAATTATGTTAACGTATGCGAATGCGTCATTCACGTACCGCACATTATCGTCACACTTATATGAATCACACATTTATTTAATAAATATTTATTTGTAGGGACAAAGTAAAGTATCTTATATTCATCAAGAAAAATACATGTGATGGTTGTTAGTGACGGTAGATACAAAAAGCTGATAGCCAACAAGAACTCTCAATTGTTCCTTGGCTTTTTCATCGGTGGAGAGGAGGGGCCAGCTTCCGATGAAAATATAAGTTCCTTCTTTGCTTCAAAAATGATGCACTCCCCCTTCAGCTCTTTCTCCAGGAGAAGCGGATCTGACACTTTAGCGAGGTCGCCTAATGTCGCAAGCACACACATTGCTCCACCCCACGTTTGGTCAAACAAGTAAAGAAGCTTTGACTGCTTGATTAGCACCACCTTCTCCAAGCTAGATGTCACAGGTTTCACTCAAAAAGGTCCAAACTCTGGTGAGCACTTCTTATGGAAGACCACCAAATCTGCAACAAGGTTATCGATATACTTCTTAAGAGCTGAATCCTTGCGTTGATCCGCATGTCAAGCTCCTCCTTACCTTGATGCAAACTCATCTATATATAGTATGTATTGAATGACAAAGTCAAATCAAACAATATATTTAGCGACTAAGCTAGAGTTATCAAAAAGTGATGAAACTTGATGGTAGGGTGGGTCGGGTCCCCCGGAGTCCATTGGTGAAATCTTGGCCAAAAATGATGCCTGCAGCTATCCTGTCCAAAGTCTGGCGTCGCCCAAGATGTCAGACTTCGGATAGGGCACTGCAGGCATCATTTTTGGTGATGCCCCAGGCAGCTGCATGCATCATTTTTGGCCAAGATTTCACCGGTGGACTCCGAGGGACCCAATGCACCCTACCATCAAGTTTCATTGTATAAAAATATATGGTAGTTAAAAATCTCACCTTCTCTAGATCATCTTGTATCTTCATTTCCTCGTGTATCAGGGAGAAACCTCTTTGGGCATAGGGATCTACAAACTCCTTGGTAGGAAGCTGGGGCCTTGGTCCGAACAATTCATGCTGTAGTGCTTCAAATTCAACATCGGGCACAAGGTAATCTTCTTCAACCGAGGTAATATGCTCATGTGCTGTTATGATCGCACTCACAGTATCTAAGCTTGTGCCATCATATCTTCCAATCTCTGCCATTGTTGGATGCACATCCATGTAATCATAATCGATCACGTCTTCCACTGAATCCCTGACTAGGATAGAAAACAACTCTTCTTCCTTCATGTCCAAGTATTGCAGTACATCTGATAGAAGTAAGTATTGTACACCATCTACTTCAATGAGTGTCAAGGAGGCAAGGTTGGGTTTGTCGACTTGTGGCTGTTTTGAAGAAGATGGCACCATGAGAGCCAACCCTTGCTCTCCACTTGATGTTTCTCTTCAACATTTATGAGCTCTTCAATTGGTTTTTTGCCCATGTATGTGATAGAAACAACCTGTGGAGTTGTATCATCATCGCTCTCCTCCTCTAGGGGTGTATCCAATGCAAGGAGGTAAATTACCAATGCGCAATCACACTCCACGAGATCCAAAGGTGATGTACCTGGTGCACTTCCCATGGGAACAATGCATACTCTATGCGAAGGATCCACATGGGCCAGACACCTATTCACCACTTTTTGGTGATTCTTCCTTGCCTGAAATACCATGAGTTGTTCCAGAGGCACCCAAGTCATGTCAGATCCCTTGATGGAGTATGTGCATGTAGCAATGGTGCTCACAAAGTCTTCCAAAACCTGAAGGGGGGGATCCAACGATGAGAGCACGCTTTCAAGGTTGAAGTTCTTAGAGAAAACCTAGAATATCTCGTCACCCTGGTTGGCAAAGATAGTCTCGTGGATCCACTCATCAAAGTGCGCATGAGCATCCATCGTAGCAGGTAGGAGGGATGGGGTGGATATAAATAGATGAAGAGAGAAAGGTGTGAAATGAAACAATGAAACAAGAACTAAACTAGTTTTACCTTAAAAACCTTAAGTTTTAAACCATTAAGGGTTGTTCACATACGATATTTAGTTATGGGTTTACTTACATCTTTGTAAAGTTTATATGCATATGCAAATGTGTTGATGTGGAAAGTGTATAACAAGTGTATGATTTTGCATAAATATCATAATTTTTAAATATTGCAAGTTTGTAAGTGACAATATTCTATTGGCCAAAAAAATCCAAAAATTTACAAGTGTTGGATATTAAAACTTGTGGTGTTGGGATTTTTAGGGAGACTCTACAATTTCTAAAATATGTGGAGCCACACACTTTCCGCTGGTAACAGTATCCTTAGCTCAACTTCGATTTTTCCTACCATCTAGTTTAAAATAGAAGCTAACAGGTGGATCCTTCATTAACATTGTAATTTCGTGGTGCATTATACTCAAGGGCCAATCATCCTCCATTTGCAACACTTGGGGCTCACAGCCCTCACAAATAATAATAACATCCACAGCTGCACTTTCACGCATTTCTTGATCAAGGCACAACCATTTACCCTTGAGCATCCTCCATCTATGACACTAGGCATAAAGTTTGTCGTGCGACAAAGTACCTGTAATTGGAAAGGAAAGTTAGCCGATTCAAGTAAGATAATAGTCAACTAAGAGAGAATTTTTTTACCTAAAAGCCATGTCCCTTGTTGTGACTCGACACTCCACTGTGTCAGGATTGTGAGTTATTTTTGATGTCCAAGTTTTGCCTAGAATCCTTGTTACATAATCCTCTGATGTATTTTTTATGATGTACGTGCTTTTGGTACGTCTCAAACCCTTACATTCCTTGAACATGTGTGCAAAAATTGCAATCGGTATGAACCAGCTTAGATGTACATTCTTTGAGTCAGTGCTTGGCTTCATAGAATTCAATATGTCTGCTGAAATTTTTGTGCTACACATGTGCAAAATGTCACTACTACACAATGGCTATTCTATGCTATTGACATTCGATATGTGCATAGACTCAAGGGTTCCATATTCTCGACTCCCCTTGGGTAATATGTACTTGGAGTCATAGAAAAAACAAGGTCCTTTGCGAGTTGCTTAGCTGTACGCCCCTCAAAGAACAATCTACCAATTTCGAGGTGGTAACACTTAAAAGAACCGGTGAAACTCTCAACATTTTTTCACTCACAGCAATCTAAAGGGTATACTTCTGTAAATATAAGACAAGTTGTTACATAGGTATCATGAAATTTCTCATTCTCAATGAGTTGCAAATACTTACTGTTTGCAATGTTTCATTGAAGGGGCACACTGGGCGCAATATGTATTTGTTTTTGCATGAATACATGTTGTACAAACGTCTCTGTTACAAGGTGAGAATCAACATTCCTTTGTCTGAGAGCTAAAATTTTACCCTTCCAGTGATTTGATACATATGCAATTGTAGATGCTTTCACCCTGAAAGCTCCCTTCATACTTGGACGCATATATACCCAAGACAAGCAATGATACGTATCAGTGATCCAATTTCCTTCTTCATATTTTCTATTACGTACTTCTATCGAGAGAATGCTTGTCCTTCTCTCAGGCATTATAACCTACGCATTAGATGTAAAGAAGTATGTATTAACCCCTAAATAATAAGTATTTTAAGTCTGTCTAATAATCACCAATATGCCATATAAATCAACATGGCATTAAGAGATGTTTACACTTTTGTAAGCAGACACAAATATTGATATTGAAACGTATGTGGATATATACATCAACATAAAGTATAGATTTAATTTCAAGACATCACTTTAATCATACTATTTACATGAAATATAATGAAAAGAATAGCACAAGAATACTCAGAGAATTTCGCCAAAATAAATTTTATTATAATGAAGAGGAGTCTGATTTGACTCAATACATTGTATGAAATGTGGGTATTATAGAGTAGTTGTTACAAGGATAGCAGCCACATGGCATGCAAATCTTAATAGGCACATTTGATTGACACCTGAGATATTCTAAGACTCAACACATTGTGTGTTATATGGATGATATGATACAAGAGTTTCATGGATCATTGCCAATTGACATGGAGATCCAAATGGACACATAGGACCAATAAAGCAGAGGATTTTTGAACCATCGACTTCCGGCAGATCCATATCATCCAACACAAAGGAATCACTCACCACATCAAAATAGTTGATGGAGAATTATATGCTTTACCTAAACCTTGTACAATACCTGCACGTACAAAAAAACACATGCATGACTCCCTTTTAACAAAAATACTTGCATGAATCCCTTTTAGCAAAAAATATCTAGATAACTGTATGCATAGAAGCAATACAAAACACGGCCAATTTACCTATAAGCTGGTTTACTGAAGATAAGATTGAATCATTGCTAATCAAAACCCATTGCAAATGATGGACATAAAAAAACATCAATCCCATCAAATATAAAATTCACTAATTAAATGAATAAATTTTGGCACCACAAAATATGGTAGATTTACCTGTGAATTGAGCTACAGAATCTCTGCTCTACCTTGTGTTAAGTGCTACAACAACAATTAATCCTTAAGTTAGAACTAGCATCAAACCCTATTGTAAAGATAGTAGAAAAGGGATAATGCATAGAGGAAGAAAGAGAGAGTTTGTGTGAGTACGTGGGAGAGAGAAAGAAATGAGTACCTATCCAATCTTGCCCAAATTGATATCTACAAAAGACAATTTTACGAGAGTTAGTATTTACATGAAGGTATACTAAAAAAACAATAGAAAAGAGGAAACATAGATAGAGAAAGAGAGAGGGAGAGAGAGATAAGTACTTATACAATGTCACCCAAAATGATCTTTGTAACAAAACAACAACAAGGGTTAGAACTAACATTGTGTTGTATTGAAAAGATATCAGCAAAAAAAAAAAAACCAAACAGAGAGAGAGATTAACACCTTTGCCTCTTGCTCCAAATAAACTCTGCAAGAAAATAACAATTAGAACCAACATCAAATTCTATTGAAAACACAACATAAAAGAGAAACAACACATAGAGAGAGGGGGAAAAGAAAGGAGAGAGAGATGAGCACCTCTGTCTCTTGCCCCAAACAACCTCTGCAATAAAACAACAACAATAGTAAGAAACGACATCAAACCCTATTGAAAAAATAACAAACAAGAGAAAATGTAAAGAGAGATGGGCACTTGTATTTTGCTAACAATCTAGAGCTGCGTGAAGAAGAAAGTGCAGAAGTTAAGCAAAACACTCAAAACCCTAATTACTCTCAAAGCAGGGAGCTTCAATGGAGACGAAAATTGATGAGTATAGAGAAGAGAGGGAAAGTGGTTTGTTGCTCAACTTTTGGGTCAAACTGATTTCATGAGAGAAAAAAAAACCGAAATTGAAAATTCTCCAAAAAAGGGGGGAAATACGAGGTGAGAGAAACTCAAATTTTGTATACTATTCATTCTCCCTTTTTTTAATCCCCCACTATCCCTTTTTTTTAATAGAAAACCCAAGATTTGAAGAGAGAAGATTCACCCTCCATGGGTGTCAAAATCTAGCCTTCCTATTGGAAAATCCAAAAGGCCCACATCTTAAACTATATTATTTTTAAGGGCCCATTTGTGAGTTCATTTTTTTCCTAATGACTAAATAGATTAAATAGAGAACTTGGAGGGAGCCTCTTGCTGCATAGAAGCTTCTTGTGGCCAAGTCTAGATGATGTTCTTCCTTTACAAGTTCTTTCTCTTTATGCTTTATGTGTATATGTATGTGGGGATTTTTTCTTTCATTAGGGATTGACATTCAAGGCATGAAGTCCTAGGGTTAGGTTAGGTGTGTTTGCGGAGATTTGAACAGTTGTTTGCTTGTTGTGAAGACATTGTCGGGCACTTTAAGAGCTATTTTTGAGGGTAGTCCTAGTAACCTTGTCCTGCTAGCCTGCTAGGCATCTATTTCTAGGAATCCCTGTTAGTTGTGAGATAGTTAGAGAAGCTTGCTAAATAAAAGAGAAAAAAATAGAAATATTTAAAGTATATAAGATATAGAGGTGTGTAAAAATGGATTTTTACCATTGGACAAATAGAAATAAAAAAAGAAAAATTCCAAGAGCAGATGATCATCACCTTACAAAGACTTGGTAGGTTCTTGGGGATGAGTCAGGACCTAAGGCCGATGCTTGTCTTCCTAGGGGTAACATTTAGCTTTAAAAAAAAAAAGGATGGTTGGAGTGAAAATTAAAGTGAGTGGAAGAAAAAGGATTTAGTGTTGCCTTGTGAGAGCTTGATAGGTTCTTGGATATCAAGATTGGGCCGATGCCCTATTCTCTTTAGGTCACAATACACTAAGCCCTTATTTTTACATGCTTGAGTATAAAGTACTGAAGGAAAAATGTGGTAAAATGAAAAAATATATGGTTTTCAATCAACCACGCTATTATCTGAGTCCTCACCTAGTAGGAGTTCTTAGTCTAGTTGTCCTAGGTCAAGGAGGTAGGTTACTACCACTTAGGATGACTTCTTTGATAGCTCTTTTTAACAAGTCTATGTTGGAGTAGTTGGTTAGCGACTAGCTTCAGATCTTTATCAAATTATGCTTGGCCTATCCCTCGTGGACTTTATGCCTTGATTTTGTTAAGGGATAGGGCGAGAGTTGTGTTGTGCTATGTTCTGTATTTTATTTGGAGCAGCTTGATGCTCTTTATGATTTATATTTGTGTAGATCCATTTCAACGGGCTCAGTCACCCTATCCCGTGGTTGCTAATGAAAGTTGATTTTAAGGAAGCATTTAAAGCGCAAAAGTAGCTTAAGAGCCATAAAAGTAGTATTTTTGGCAAAAAATGGATTGATCATGGATAAAAAAGTTAGAGTTTTTCTAGATGCATTGCAACATTAGGAATCCAATGTAAGTTTCCATTCGTCGATTGGAGTCCATTTGACCCCCCATTTAATGGTTACAAGGTTTGGCGTTATGAAGTAACTACATACTTCGAAAGTTGAAAAGCAAGTGATAGAGGCCAAGATAATAGATTTCGATGCTAGAAAGCCACCATCTAGTCAGATCGTGAATTTGAGGTAATTTTCCCCTCCATTCGATCCGAAAACCACTTGCAGAATAGTGTGAATATGGAGTAAACCAGTTTTTTTAGATTAAGAAGCCAAAAACCAAAAAAGCTGTTGAGATGGGGGGAGGGGGTGCAAAATTTTTTTGTGCCTCTTTTTTTGATTTTTGGAGTTTGGCAATTGTTCAAATCATGCCTCTTCCTCTTGGCCATAGATTCTTGTAATTCTTTGTTCAGATCACTCTGCAGAGTCTGCACGTGATTTGGTGCAGTAAATGATGAAAAGATAGAAATTTAATATTTCTCTCTTCTTTTTGTTCTTTGTTTCTATGGTTGCACGAGAGAGAGAGAGAGAGAGAGAGAGAGAGAGAGAGAGAGAGAGAGAGAGAGAGAGAGAGAGAGAGAGAGAGAGAGAGAGAGAGAGAGAGAGAGAGAGAGAGAGAGAGAGAGAGAGAGAGAGAGAGAGAGAGAGAGAGAGAGAGAGAGAGAGAGAGAGAGAGAGAGAGGGCTGAGGCAATGGATTCATGGATGTGGGATGGATCGAATACGTAATGACTTGTAGATCTTGTTATTTGCATTTGTCAGCGATAATAGCATAAGAGGCTTCTCATTTTTGAAATACGATGGGATGTGTGTACAATTTATAGAGAGAGAATACTGCAGAAGAGAGAGAAAGATTGCAAGAAGAGAGAGAAGAAGAGTGACGAGGAGAGAGAAAGACTAGATTTAGAGAGAGAAAGACAGGAAAGAAGAGGAAGCCATAGAAGCTGTGAGCAAGATGGGAGAGAAAGACTATAATTGTATTAATGTGGTTTTATTGAATTTTATGATGAGACTTTCATTCCTATTATAGAAAATGATTGAAAATATTTGAATATGCTTGAATATTTTTAACATTATAAATAATAAATAATTTTGAGTGTGTAATGGCAATAAAAATGGTAAAACTTGCAATGTGAGATTTAGTAGAAAAATAATAATTTCACGGGTTTTTATGGTTCAAATGGTGTTCCTATAGAGTTATATTGAATGTAATGTTGAATCATAATCCATGTAAGCTTTTTAAATATGAAAATAATAAAAACTAGAAATTAATGTTAAAATAAATAATATAAAAAAATAAAATTTTAATAAAAAAATAGTTTTCATGTGTAAAAAAGTACGATAAATTAGGTATATGTATACATATGGGTGTATGGTGAAGGTAGGTCATGGGGATTTTCTTCAGCCTACCTCCATCTTTATGTGAAAGTATGTATTTAATGCTTTTCTACATGGAAAAAATGACAAAAACACCCTCTTAAATGGTGCATGATTGCAAAACCTAAACAATAGGGGAAAAGTGAATGTGAAAAGTTAAGCATCAATTAAATTATTATTTTCATGATCGACTGGGGGGTGCTCTACATATGTGTGTAATGAGGTGTTAGTCATCTATATGTGGGATACTCCCTCTATTGGAGTTGAGATGGGAAAATTATTGGACTAAAAATTGATACAAACATGTGATTTATTTAGAGCAGTGTGTAGCCTCTAGATGCTCGTGGTGGCCATGAGGCCATGAGACAGGTTTGGTGAGCATAGGAGCCTGCTGGTTAGAGCCCTAGAGTCAGTTTCGGGCCCATTTTTGGTTCCAATATCATGTCATTGCAGAGGAGAAGATATTAAGTTCTAAAGGTATCAAAAGTTGTGCTTATGAGGATCACCATAGTACCAATTTTGGAGGGTCTCAATGGTGTATATTGTAAAGGACACTCTGTCTACCAACTTCCAATGGATTTCCCATGAGATAAATGTCAGAGAGTGAACCAGGGAGAGAGAAAGAAGAGAGAGAAGAGTGTAGAGGAGAGAGAAAGATTGCAGGAAGAGAGAGAATAATAGTGACGAGGAGAGAGAAAGACTAGATTTGGAGAGAGAAATACAAGAAAGATGAGGAAGCCATAGAAGCTGTGAGCAAGAAGGGAGAGAAAGACTGTAATTGTATTAATGTGTCAAAAAGATATGAAAAATTACATCTTCTCTCCTTTTATACCAATGTCAGTGTGACATGGCATATTATCAACATTTTTAACTATTCCCAACTTCTTACAATCCATCCCTCCCCAAAATTTTTTGTCCTGAAAAACAAACCTAGAAACAACTAGAGAGGAGATGGATAGAACAGAGTACTGCTCTGTTTTACAGCTTTACAAATGGGAAATGAATGAAGAATGACCATTACAAGAGCTGAATTTGAAGAACGGAAGTAAGGCCCAACTATATACATGGTTTGAAGTACTTCAGAAGCAAATGGAGCCATAAAGTCTTCAACAAATAGTCCCAGAAGAAAGTAGACAGCTTGCTGAATAAACAGTCCCTGCTGCTGGACCAAATCTGCCATAACTTTTGATAGAAGTGTCCAAATGAGATGTACCACATATCAAAACGAATCTCTTAAAGAGTACTTTAAGCCCATGTAGATAGCTTAATTCTCAAAATTAGGTACGATAAAAACTGTTCTAAAATAGCGTGTTATCCTGAACCAGTCTGCATCAATACTAGCTCCATAAACAATAGGCTTCAGCCCACCAATGTCTCCCTCAAGTATGGATACTCATCCAATATGGAATCAGATCTCCAAGAAGCCTCTTCAGAGGGTAAACCTCTCCATTTAATCAAATATTCCACAATAGAACGTGATCGAAGCTTCTTTTTGCGCTGACCTATAACAGCCTCTGGGATGTACTGAACAAGACCATCTTCATCAATAGGTGGTAGCTCATCAACTATATCCACTGGATCACCATAATAGGGCTTGAGCTGACTAACATGGAAGACGTTATGAATCTTTGTAGAAGAGGGAAGCTCTAGTTTGTATGCCAAATCTCCAATCCACTTAAGGATCCTGTAAGGGCCATAAAACCTGTGGGCAAGCTTATTACTGGATCCATCTTTCAACGTAGAGTACTTGGATTTGGGCACCTTCAACAAAACCAGCTCTCCTTCTTGAAACTCTAAAGGCCTCCTCTTCTCATCAGCATACATCTTCATTTGATCTTGAGCCTTCCTAAGATTCACATTGCATTGCTAAAGAAGGGTCTGCACTCTTTCCAACTCTTCCTTCCCATGAGGATTGATCTTTTCATTAAAGATGACTGTGGGTAAGGGCACCTTGTAACCATACAAAGCCTCAAAGGGTGAAACTCCTATGCTCACATGAGTGGAATTGTTGTAAGCAAACTCAGCCAAGTGTAACCAAGAATCCCATGAGGTTTGGACATCATAGCAAAAATGGCGAAGATAAGTCTCCAACCATTTATTAACTCTCTCTGTCTATCCATCAGTTTGGGGATGATAAGCCAAAGATGGATCCAACTTAGTGCCCATAGATGTAGATACCGCTTGCCAGAAGTTACTCATAAACTTTGAGTCCCTATCATGGACAATCACCTGCGGTAATCCATGTAGTCTAAAAATATGCTCCATAAACTGATTGGCCACTTGAGAAGCAGTAAACTGAATTTTTGTTGGGATAAATTGAACTGCTTTGGTGAGTCTGTCAACCACCACATAAATACTATTCCACCCCTTCTTGGTAGTAGGTAAGCCAGTGATAAAGTCCATAGTAATATGAGTCCATTTACCCGTAGGAATAGGCAATGGCTGTAACAAACCTCCTGGCTTATGGGTGCTATCCTTATTTTGCTGACAAGGCATACACTTCATAACGAAGTCCTTGACATCTTTTCACAGTCCTTTCCAATAAAAGCTCTTACTGATCCTGTCATAAGTCTTGAAAACTCCCAAGTGTCCAGCTAAAGGCGAAGAATGTAACTCTTCCATAATTTTCCTCTTGAAAGAAGAAGTAGAGGGAATAACAATCTTGCCCTTCCACCAAATAAGACCATTTTTAAGCTGGTAATGCGAGTTTTCTTTCATAAGACCTTGCTGTAATTTTTGAAAGATTTGGCTGAATTCCTCATCTAAAAGATAGGCCTCCTGTAGTTCTTCAATCCAATCATTATGTAGTTCTGTCATGGCTGACACTTTGCAGGCCCACATACGAGAAAGAGAATCAGCCACTATGTTATCTTTGCCCCTTGTATGAGTGATGTCAAAGTCATAATTCTGTAATGTAGCTACCCATCGTCATTGCTTTGGAGTGAGATTTGACTGAGTAAGGAAATACTTGAGTACCCGATGATCACTATGTACTCTGAATCGGCTGCCATATAAGTAATGGTGCCATTTCTTGATTGCATGCAGGATAGCCAACATTTCCTGGTCATAAACATTCATGGCCATCTCCTTATCTGTAAGATTACGGCTCTCAAATGCAATTACTCCATGCTCCTGAAGCAAAATAGCCCCAATGCCACGGCCACTAGCATCACACTGTATAGTAAACTCTTTGGAGAAATCTGGTTATACTAGGATAGGAGCAGCAGTAAGTAATTCCTTTAACTGGTTGAAGCTGCTATCTGCAAGAGCATCCCAAAAGAAAGCTTATTTCTTCAACCTGTCAGTCAAAGGAGCTGTAATTGCCGCATAATGCTTTATAAATCGGCGATAGAATGAAGATAGACCAAGAAATCCTCTAAGAGAGGTAGTAGTAGTAGGCGTTGGTCAATGTCTTATACATTGCACCTTCTTGGGATCAGCCTGTATTCCTTTTTCACTGACTATATGCCCCAAGTATTCCACTTCAGTCTGCATGAAAGAGCACTTCTTCTCCTTAGCAAAAAGCCTATGATGTCTCAACACATCAAAAACCTTCCTCATATGTGACAAATGATACTGTAAAGTCTTGCTATAGATCAAGATGTCATCAAAGAACACCAAGACAAACTGAAAGAGGAAAGGTTGCAAGATCTTATTCATCAGGCTTTGAAAGGTAGCTGGAGCGTTTGTAAGCCCAAATGGCATTACCAAGAAATGATAGAGCCCACGATCAGTCCTAAAAGCAGTCTTGACTTCATTACCCTCTCTTATGCGAATCTGATGATACCCTGATCTCAAATCAATCTTCGTGAAGAATCGAGCCCCCTTAAGTTCATCAAGCAAATCATCAATCCTGGGTATAGGATACCTGTTCTTCACTGTTATCTTATTGAGATCCCTGTAGTCAATGCACATTCTGAAAGATCCATCTTTCTTTTTGACTAACAGGACTGGAGATGCATAAGGTGAAGAACTTGGTTCAATGAATCCCATTTCAAGAAGCTCTTTGATTTGCTTGGCTACTTCCTCTCCTTCACATTTTGATAGTCTGTAAGGTGGCTTATTGATTGTCTTTGAGTTAGGCTCCAAATCAATAGGGTGATCCACCGCTCTCTTAGGAGGCAATGAAGTAGGTACTTCAAACACATCTCTATACTCCTCAAGAAGAGCTGTCAAGGCTGGATGGTTTGCTGAATTATTGGGCTGATCCTCTGTTTCTTTGTTCAAATGCAAAACAAATATCTGTGAGCGCTTCTTGTACTCTCTCTTGAGTTGTTGAATGGTGATAAGCTGAAAATCAGATCTACTAGGAATTCCTTGTAAATGGATGAGCTGTCCATTGGAGAAAAACTCCATATATAACTGTGAGAAATCCATAGTGATCCTGCCTAATGTCATCAATCAATCACAACCAAGTACAATATCTATGGGCCCCATTTCCAAAGTGATCAGGTTTACTTTGACTTCAAAATTTTCAGCCAATTGCAAAGAAACCTGTGGGCAAATTTGTGTGCTGATTTCCTCTTCACCATTAGCCACTTGTACTCTAATGGGCTGTTATAAGTCTGTGGGAACACAATTCAACTTGTCCATAATGGACTTATTGACAAAACAGTGAGTACTGCCACTATCTATCAAAATGAACACTGGCTTTCCACATATGCTTCCCTTCATACGAAGTGTATTAGGGCTCTTAGATCCCGTCCAAGCATCCATAGAGATAGAATAATTAGTGGCAGCAAGTGACTCATCACAAGATCCACCAGGATCAAATGGAACATCTCTACCTGGATCAAAAGGAAAAGAGTCGGTTGGATCATAAAAGTACTCCTGTCCACTGTCATCCTCAAAATCTTCATTTTCAGCATTGATTGCCACTGCATTAGCTTCATCTATGTCATCTTCAAAGTCCTCAAAAACTAGCATACTCTGAAGCTTTGGCTTGACATTTTTGTGTACACACTTTGAAGCGTGATCATGAGTATACTTTTCTCCACACTTGAAGTATAAGCCCTTGTCCTTCCTTTCCTTGTAAAGATCCATGGGAATAGATTTGGGATTTGTATTAGCTGAAGTGGACTTAAGCTTGTTGTCACCCTGCTTAAATTCAACCTTTGGATTGTTTGCTGTCCTGAAATTACTTTGAGACCTAGAAGCATTAAATGGAGGATAAGTTGGTACCCGTAAGCTCCCACTAGGCATATGATTGCTGCCATAAATGTTACCAACTTGTCCTTGCTTTAAAACAGTCCTTGGCTGTCCATAACTTGGCTGAAATGAAGACTCATTCCTATACTTTCTTCCATAGCGCTCCGCAAGCTCAATAGCCTTGAAAAGTGAAGTAGGATTTTGCGCCATAACATCAGCTGACAAGGATGGTTCTAAACCATACATAAACTTGTGTAGCTTAGCCTCATCACTGATGCTTTCCACATACATGGTCAAGTTGAAGAATTGGTTTGTATATTCTCTTACACTTAGGTCCCTTTGTTCCAAACCATACCATCTTTGTGTTAGCTTTTCTTTTTCAAGAGGCGAAACAAAGACTTTAGCCATAAGTGCCTTGAAAGCTTCCCAATTCTCAATAAGTACATTCTTTTTCTTGATATACCTCCACCAAGTAGGGGCAAATCCTTCTAAGTGCAAGGAAGCAAAGTGAATCTTCATATCATCAGTTTTAGGATATATATCAAAGTAGGACTCCATCTTAGAGGTCCATTCCTCTAATTCTGATGGTGAAGATGACTGGCCATTGAATTTGGCTAAAACAATTTTGTCATTGAATTCTCTTTCATGAAAGGGTTGCTGTCCCAAAATTGGCTGATCAGGATTTCCAAGTACAGAACCTCCAAATTGAGACTGAAATCTTCCAACAGGTGGCTGAGAATTACCATGTAATCTTCCTGTTGGTAAAGTACCCCTGGAATTCTGAGTATGCAGTCCAAAAGCTTGAGTATTGGCCCCATTCAAACTGCCCAAATAGTCATCATGCCTTTGTGAAGCTTCTTCTACTTCATATTGACTATTTGGAATGCCTCTTCTTCCAATAATCCCATTTCCATGACCATTTTGGTTGGATGGCTGAAGTGGGATTGAAAGGCCACTGTTTGAACAAGCCCTCTCATTGGCTTCCCTTGATCCCATTTACAACTGCATTAATTGAGAAAATTGTGCCATAAGTTGAGTATTAGATTCTACTAATTTATCAATGGAAGCCTTGGTTTGAGTAGTTGAATCCACCAACTTATCAATGGAAGACTTCGTTTGATCATTAGATAAAACCATCTGCTCCATTCTTGACAAAATGGCCTCATGACGTTCCCTATGTCTTTGTTCATGGGCACACAAAGTATCATTGAGTAGACTGACTTCTCCTTGTTGTTGAAGCTCTTTAGGGTTATCTTGAAGTGTGCTATCCATCATGGAATCCCTGATTTTCTGTGCATAATCCTCCTGGACCTTATTTTTGCCTTTATGTCCTGCCATACTAGTGCAGTCCTGCAGTACCCCCTGTCAGTAAAACGGCTATAACTTTGGCTAGGAAACTCCGATTTCAGAACTTTTTTGTGCGAATCGAAGCTAACAATGCCCTCTTCGAGATGAGCTATAGCACGCTTTAACAGGTTTTGGATAGAAAATTCTATAGCTGGATTTCAGAGTCTGAACTGTCTAGTCCTGCACCCTGTCTAGACCTGTAAGTGCCCTGTTTTGACCCTATAATGCAAGATAGTAACCCCAAATGGCTACCAAGCCCTGGAAAGGGGTATATAGGACCTGTGGGTGCCCTGTAGTACCTGCACCTGTGCTTCAGCAATGAAGGGTGTACCTGTATCCACCTGTAAATACCCTATAAGTGCCCTGTAAATTCCCTGTTTTATCCTGTTTTGGTCCTATAGGTACTTGAGTCTTTGGAAAGTCTTCAATCTTCAATCCTCCACTCACTGTACCTGTGTGAGGGATAAAACGGCATGACAGGCTCCCTACACGGGCTCCGAATCACCGGGAGGTGGGCAAAGTTCCCCCTGGGTCGGTTGGTTGTACCCCTTCGGGATCTTTGATAGTGAGGGAGGGTCACCTCTCTTTTGTCCCACTATCTCCCTCGGCATCCACCTTTTTCCTCGGTGGGAATATCAACATGGCAGAGGCTAGTGTGCTAAGCAATCAGCATGATATGCAATTCAGAAATATTCATTCAGCCTTTCATGAGATGCAATTGATTGAGATAAGAAAATTTGAGATGGGAGAAGGGTCTTACCTATGCAATTCAGTGACTCACTAATAGCTAGTACTTACCCTTTTACAATATTTCAGCTTGGGTGAGAGAAATTCAACAAAACAAATCAAGGTTATGCATCAAGCTGATCAAATGATACCTATGATGAGTAATGGTTTGAATCAAAATGGAATTCAATGAAATAGGCTGAAATTGAGGAAAATTAACACTAATCTCTGATCTATTGATCAATCCAGTGAATTAATTGATCAATAACCTCTTATCAAAAAGTGGAAAGGCCATTAGCAATAGGATTATTGAGAGATTTCAGAGATTAGTAAAAGGGAAATACCTCCATTAAGCTTGAAAAATATGATGGATGTCAGTTTCAACCCCGTTGATGCAAACGTTCTTCATAATCCATCATAAAGCTTGAAATCTCCATGAAATTAGTCCATATAAGCTTCAATATGATAAAATCCTTGAAGAATCAATGCTCCAGCCTTGCTTGAACACTTGAACCTCAAAGATTCAAGCTCCTTGATGAAAAGCCCCAAAATAATCCTTCCATTTGAGCTCCAATATCATGCACGGGCTGAAATCTCTTCAATGTCTTCAATCTTGAAGTCTATCCAGCTTGTACTTAGCTTTAGAGAAGCCTTGGAGGTCTGGGAAGTCCAAAATTTAAAGAAATTTTAAGCTTCCAGGTCTGTGGCTATGCTGCCCTGCTGTATATTAGGGATTTGAGCAAAGGAATGACTGATCAGAGTTCTCATGTAGCTGAAAATTGTTGTACACAAGTGTTTGATGAAGCCTTCACAACCTTTGATCAATGAGCTAAAGATTTGGAGCAGACTGAGCAGGAAACTCAGCGCAAATTTTCGGCGTAAATTTCGGGCTGTAGCTGGGCTTAAAATCTGTAGCATGCATCAACTATGGTACTCCTCCTGAAGCTTAGGCAACAAAGAACCTTTGCCCCATGCTTTGGCAGTGAGAAATATTCATCAGAGAGAGATATTTGAAGAGATTCTTGACAGCCACCATGAAAGCTTCAGCCAAAAGCTTGAAGGAGAGAGAAGAGAAGCTCTCTTTTGAAAAGTAACTGTAGTTTAGTCTCTAACTAAGCCTGGCTAACCATCCTTTACCCTAGTTACCTCCATTTTGCATGAAATTTGATAACGTCGAGCCATTTAAGCCTTTGCCCGCCATATCTGACCTTGGATATCTCCAGATGTTGTCTCTTGCTAAATGTAGGTGTCCTAAAGCACTCCACTAGTCACCGTCTTGTACCATTTTTGTCTGAAATTGGTTTTGAAATAGGAAAATGAGACTGAAAATGGAAGAAATAATGGATCAAAGACTGAAGCTCTGATACCACTTGTCAGAGAGTGAACCAGGGAGAGAGAAAGAAGAGAGAGAAGAGTGCATAGGAGAGAGAAAGACTGCAGGAAGAGAGAGAATAAGAGTGAAAGACTAGACTTGGAGAGAGAAAGACAAGAAAGATGAGGAAGCCATAGAAGCTGTGAGCAAGAAGGGAGAGAAAGACTGTAATTGTATTAATGTGTCAAAAAGATATGAAAAATTACATCTTCTCTCCTTTTATACCAATGTCAGTGTGACATGGCATATTATCAACATTTTTAACTATTCCCAACTTCTTACAATAAACAGAAGATTATTTGTGCACCAAGCATTCTAGGTGTCCTATTTTTATGCATCCACAAACAAGTCTTAGCTCTTTTCTTTCTTATTCTTATGAATCTCCACTAACCACAACTTCTAAAGCTTTTTCACAATCTCCCACCTGATGATGTCTAGAAATTCTTCAATGAAGGGAAAGTCTTCCATTGATACTCATTTTTCTTATTTTTCTCTTTAGTTTTGTGGAAAACAATTGGCTATAGTGGTACAATTTTCTATAGCTTTAGAAGATAATGGGATCAGTTTGTCATAGAGAGCCCTTGTATCAAGATGGCAATACGCTTCCACCATTGAGGAATAAACTTACAATAGAAAGTGGATTTGGCAATAAGGATCTCTAATTCTTCAATAGCAATAGGAATTCTACACTCTTCCATTCCTTTTTCCCCTCTTCAATACTAGTATTGCTTCCGTTTTCAGGTTCTATTGGTGCTTCTTGATGGCAGTTTTCCCTGGTTGTGCAAAAAAAAAATAAAAAAAATCGGTTCACCTAAAGAACTAGTGTCCGGATCGTGGACACACTTTTTGAATAAGGTCATAGAAGCCTTGACTAAAGCTTTGAAAATTAAACATAATAAAACCACCCCATATAGTCCCCAAGAATTTGGACAAGTAGAGAGTACCAACAAGTAGCTTGTAGGGATTTTATCCAAGATTGTATCTAAGGGTAAGAGCGACCAGGACAAGAAACTTCATGTGGCTGTATCAACTTATAATACTATGTTAAAGAGAGTGACATGACACACTCCATTGAAGTTGATATATGGGAAAGAGTGTGTCGTACCCTTGGAAATTGAGTTACCCACTATAAGGTTTGTGTTGAACCATTCTTTGGGTGAAGAGGAAGCATTACAAGAAATATTGACCTTCCTAGCACATCTTGATGAGATACCATTGTTGCAAACTTTGTTACATCAAGAGGTAGAGAGCAAGAGGATGAAAGCGCTTCATGACATTTGTGCTAAAAGATATAAATTTGTGAAGGGTCAGTTAGTCCTATATTATGATGCACGTCGCGAGTTATTTCCTAACAAGTTAGAATCCAACAATGGGATGGCCCTTATAAGACCGTATGTATAGGAAAGAATGGCTTTACAGCCCTTTTAGCAAATTAGGGGATAGAGTTTAAAAATTAAGTAAACTTTAATAAGTTGAAACCCTATTATGTGTAAGGACTAACGTTGAACTTGGTACCTTTGCAAGTCTTTCAGGATCTAGCTTAAACTTGTAGTAGGTGCCAAGGCAATTAGATGGGCAGAATCATTCCTTATCTTAAACATCTGTATTTAGAGCAGTGTTACTACCAAAGTCAAGTGATTTGGTGGAGTAAGGGTTATCATATTAGTAAGTGGAAAGATGGATCTTTCACATGGGATATTAAGGTCTACTGCCACCATTGTCATAGGGTTCTTATTAGCATCCCTATTGAGTTTAGTGACGAAGGAGGGATCATACATGTCATATATCCTCTCCCTCGGCTCAACTTTGACTATGTGATATCCCCACCTTATTTTTCAATCTTCCTGACTTCTCGCAATTGAACTTGAAGGCTTCTAAACCATTAAATAGAGAAAGTCTTGAACAAAAATAGTCAAAAGTTTGTAACCTTGACACCTTCTGAGTCTGATACAGCTGTGAATATCTCTACATGAGAATTGCCATATGCATGATAATTATGGCTAGTAAGTTTCGGGATAGACCAAACACATTTAAGAACTCGAGCAAGTCAAGCAAGTTAAGAAGGGATTAAAGATTTAGGGAAAAAAAGAAGAAACCTTAAGCTTTTTTAAAAAAAGAGAAAAGCTTAATGAAGAAGTTGATAACTAAATGCGCCACCCCCTCTCTTTTTGTAAAAAAATGGCACCCTCATCATCCCCAAATTTGGCAAATCAAAACATGGAAAACAATCCTGAAAATCTCCCTTCTCAATCTTAACTGGAAGCTCCAGCCATCTCCCCCTTTTCTTAGCTCGACATAAGGCCTAGATTGAAACAAGATCATCTGAGAGCCATGCAAATCAGTCATGGTATCTCTAGCAGCCTCTTTGGGTCTCAAAGATCAAATTTCCTGCCAAGATACCCTCCATAAAGAGCTCTTCTTCTTGGCCACATCCCTTCTTCTTTAATTTAGCTATAAATACAAGGCATGGGGATCCATTGAGGGCAGTTTGAGCAAGAGAGGAGAGGCCCTTCTTAGGAGTATAGAACAAGAGAAAGTGGGGCAAGAGAAACACGAGGACAAGAACCTTGGTCACGAAGACAAGAATGATATTCTGCGAACTCTTGGAATCAAATTCTCCATCCCTTCTATCCTATTTCTATGTGCAATCAAGACTCTTCTCGATTTTTTTGAATTCTTGGTGATCACCTTTCCCTAATCAATCAAAATTCCATCAATTTAATTATCTCCAAGCTCCTTTGCCAAAAATCCCCTTTTCAATATTGTGATTAAAGACCATAGCCCTGAAGAAGAGAGCTACGAAGGTCGTGGAGGCAAAAGCTGCCAATAACATTGTAGACACAATCACTAAAAACGGAATGACTAGTACTAGGGTTACAAATGAAGATGCGAATACCATCAATCAAGCACCCCTCATTGATCCCTAGGTACTATATTTTATAATTAAGGTATCTAGCAAGCTACCATCCCATGAACGGGCAACAAAAGTTGCATTTATAAAATAAGATTTCATTCAATTCTTGCATATAATCTTTTAAAAGAATTGTTAACCCCAAATTCCAAGGCTGTACAAGATGAACCTAAGCGAGTACAAGGAAGGTATTGTGTTCCTAAAAGGTTTAATATTTTTGATTTGTGTTGGTGAACCTACTCCAAGGGGTTCTTATTTTTGTTTTACGCTAGTGAGTATAGAGCAATCATGACGCAAAAGGTCTTGTCGTAGTAGGGAACTCTAGTCGGCAAGAGGAGGTGAGGATACCAAGGGGGCTTTGGTCATAAACTCCTTAGGCTCTTACAAACTGCCAACTACCCTTCGATTTCCAGACTGTGTCTTGGAAGTTTTAATACTAGTTGGGGAAAGAAACTTGGAGAGATAATACGTTCAAACGTAAAATATTGTAAAAAGTTATTTTTTCGAAAGAAACTATTAAGAAGGAATTTCTTTACTCTGTTTTTGTGTCATGAATTAAAGGTGTGTAACAAATTTGTATCAGGAGATAATTCAAAGAAGCTTTTTAATATGTTAAACCTAAAGTGGTAGGTAATTAGGTAATTAAAAATACTCTCTCGAGGGAAGTGGGAGGATGGACCTCGACGGATCTAGACCTATGGTTGAGTGATCTCAGTAAGCCGAGGGATTTCCTAAGAAGGAATAAAAATCACATTTTTGATGGACCATTAGAGATTAGAGAGCATGACTTGCATCACTTTAGAACCTTGGGCATAAGGATTTAAAGTGTCATACTTCTCCCATCCTCTTTGAAGCCAACACAATGTAAGTCCGTTTTAGTACAAAAATTCCTATAAGGGATGGAATCTCAAATTGCTAATACTAATCAAACATTAGTAATAGATTTGACTAAAAGACTCAGGTTGATCCTCGTGGGAACGGCTGGAACTTCACTGTTGTAGGGTAGACTCAATTGAGCCTAGTTAGCAAACTCCAAGGGTTTTCATCAAAATCCCAGATGGCACGTCTTAGGACATCTCTTGATGGGCTATTGAGAACGTACCACCAAGGAAAGCTTGGGTGGGCACGTTACAGTCGGTTATTAGAGTGCATGTTGATATAGGACACAACACAAGTAAATAAAACTAGTTATATTTACAACATAAAATATATTTTCTTTAAATAGTGAAAATTTTCTATTGTTAATATATGTTATTGATTTCTGGCAAAGAGATGAACATTGGGAATGATTCTTGATTTTCCAAGTTATATTTATGTGTAATGAACTCCTCTAGTTTCACCTTGAGAAACCACATGATGCGAATATTAGATGAGATATACAATCCTTCGCCCCTGTATTATGAAAGACGATGGATGTTAAGAGAAGGGTATTGTTACATTGATGCAAATCGTCTTGCTTACCTCCAGAATAATTTAAAGAGGTTAAGGTGAATGGAAGCCCTTAAGGTTGCCAAGATTTATCTCTTCTATAAGGCCAGAGTAAACTCAAACATGTTCACTAGAGGGCAACATGTCAAATTAAACCAATACACCTATGAGGAGGTTACAAGGGTTATACTGGCTAATCGAGTCGTGGTTGTGGGAGTCTCCAGTTGCTGCAACTACAAGAATCTTCTCCTGAAATATAGATTTTTGGATATCTATTCTCAAAATCCTAATTACTATGCGATGGATGTATCGTAATGCCATGCTTAGATTGTGGTAGAAGAACCTTTTTCCCAAGAATAATATAAACGCCTGAACCACTCGAATAATGTATCTCCTTCATATTGACATATTTTTTAAATGATTAAAATTAAAACTCTCTTTTGAAGTGTAAACCTTGATCATTATTAGAAGGATAAGTAGCACATAATTTCCTTCTTAAATTAATGAGGTAGATTAAGGAAGTAAACATAAATTTTTTGAATATGGTTGGAGAGAAAATTGATCATAAAATTGCATAATTCCCTAGAATGTCATTTTGAATCTCAATATTATAGAAGCTCAAGAGAAGAAATTTCTTCTCAAGCAGTACAAGCCACCGGAATTTGACGGTAAAGGGAGAGACATTCCAACTGAAGTAGAAACATGGATAGAATCTAGGGAAGACTATTTCACTGATGCAGGGACTGCATTATCAAATCAAGCCATGATTGACAAACTAAAACTCATAGGAGATGCTCATCTTTGGTGAAAACAATGGTGCAAGGACCAAAGAACGTCTGAAAGTGCTATCACTTGGGACAAGATTAAGGACGTTGTGTGTGGGAGATATCTTTTGCCCACATATCAAGCCCAGAAGATGAACAAGTTCTTCAATCTAAAGCACTTAAGCCTAAGCCTAGAAGCCTACTACTCCAAATTTGTAACACTTCTAAAATATGCACCTACGACGGATGTTTCACAACAAGTATTCAAATTTTTCAATGGTCTAAATTTGCCCTGGAATAGGCATCTTGAATCAATGAGACCATTGGATTTACAGGATGCATTGATTCGAGTAGCTCCAATAGTTCGGGAGATTGAACAAAGGCCAAGAAAGGAAAAAAATTGGAACAAAAATAGTCAGGGTAAGGGCAACTTCCAAGGTTATGCAAAAAGAGCCCAAGGGCAGTACCAACCAAACAGGACGAAGAAAGCCAAATCAAATGCAATGGGAAGCTTTATACCCATAGGAAAGAGTAATGAGGCAGGAAAGATTGCTGGAATAAAACTAAAGGGGGTCGAATGACAAAGATCCCACAATGGAATCTGATATGGAAAGAGCTAGAGTACATGCCACTCTCAATAAGAAGGGTCCAAATCGCCAATTCTTAGTAATTCAAACACCAACAAACTATCAAGGTAAACCCTTTCAAATTTTAATCACCTGTGAAAATACCCGCTCTTTTGTATCACCAAAATGTGCAAAAAGGCTAGGCATAAATACTACTCTTGCAACTAGATTGCTTGTGGAGTTAGCAAATGTCAAAGAAGTTCTATCAACACAACAAACCAGCCAGGTCAAATTTAGCTTAGGTGGCAATTTTTCCAAAATGAACTTCCGAGTTATGAATCTTGGGGCTTATGAGTGTCTCCTAGGAATGGATTGGTTAATTCCAAATGATGCCCGGCCAAATCACATTCCAAAACTCAAAGGGAGAACAAGTAACCACTTAGGGAGAAGCAAGGAACCCTAAGGTTCAGTTGGCTAAAGCCTCCTGAATAGCAAAAGGACTGAAGAAAGGATTGCTTGTCTATCTAATTAAACTCAACAAGATCGAGAAGGATACTGAAGCCAAGGATCAACCATGTTGGCTAAAAGAATATGCGGATGTTTTTCTAGAAGACCTGGCAGGGCTCCCATCAGTAAGGGAAGTAGATCACGAAGCCATTGAGCTAAAAGAACAACTCAAGCAGCTATTAGAACAGGGATACATCTGGCCAAGTAATTTACTAGGGGACTCTTATTTTTTTTCAAAAAAAGAAAGATGGAACACTCCGCATTTGTATTGATTACCGTGGATTAAACTAGGTGACAGTGAAAAATAAATATCCAATTCCCAGGATAGATGAGTTGATTGATAGACTCCAAGGAGCAAAGGTCTTTTCAAAGATATTATTAAATAAGAATTAGGAAGGAAGATATCCTTAAAATTTCTTTTAACACAAGGTACATTCATTATGAGTTTATTGTGATGTCATTTGGGTTAACAAATGCACCTGCCACCTTCAACAGGGTTGATGGAAGACATTTTCCGACCCTACCTTGATGACTTCATTCTCGTATTCTTTGATGATATCTTAATATATTCCAAGAATGAAGAAGACCATGGACCACAACTACAAATAGTTCTTGAAACAATGAGGGCCCACAAATTGTATGCTAAAAAGAAGAAATGTGCCTTCTTCAAGAAGTAGATTGAATATCTAGGATTCGTAGTATCGAGAGATAACATTTCAATGGATCTTGCCCAAGTCCGAGATGTACAAAACTGGACACCCCTGACAATGGTCAAGGAAGTGCGAAGCTTTCTAGGACTAATGGGTTGGTATAGTGTCTTCATTAAAGACTATGCCTCAATTGTCGCACCTCTCACTGACCTTTTAAAAAAGTAGGTCTCCATTACATGGACGTCCACCAAACAATCTAGCTTTGAGAAGCTTAAGCAAAGTTTGGTAAAACTGCCCCTATTTTAAGACTACCCGACCTTAGCAAAAAATTCAAAGTCATAAAACTGATGCAAGCTCTCTTGCTTTGGGTTGTCTACTTATGCAAGAAGGACATCCAATAGCCTACGCTTCAAGAAAATTAAAAATCCACGAAAGAAACTATGCCACATATGATCTAGAATTACTTGATGTAATTCATGCCTTTAAATTATGGAGACATTACCTACTTGGTAATAGGTTTTCTCTAGTCACTAATCATAAAAACCTAAAGTGGATTTTTCCTCAACCAGATCTCAATATGAGACAATGCCAATGGATTGAGACCTTGCAAGAATTTGACTTTGAAATCAAGTATAGACCAGGCAAGGAGACTATGATTGCGGATGCCCTAAGTCGTACATAATTCCTTAATGCTCTAATCCTAGAGGAACCCTCTAGGGCTAGAACCCTTGTTACAATGATTTCCATGCCCAGTAACCCTCTTGTAGAAATGGCTAAAGAAGAGGCAATGAAGGATCCAAGCTATTAGAGATTGTTAAGAGAAATTTCCATCAAGGACTTAAATCCAAAACTCAAGACTAGGTATCAAGATTTTTCCATAAATGAGGAGCTTGCCTATTACAGTACAAGACTATGTATTCTTGCAAGTTAGGAACTCAAAAGGAAAATACATTGGGAAGCTCATGATTCTCCATTTTTGGGTCATCTTGGTTATGCTAAGACTCTTAATATAGTCAGAAGAAGCTTCTATTGGGAAACACTCAAGGGCGATGTACTCAAGTATGTCACCGAATGCCTAAATTGCCAATGAACTAAGGTTGAATGTGTCAAGATGCCAGGAAAGATCCAGCCACTTGACATTCCTCAAATGAAATGGGAGTATATCAGCATGGACTTCATAGTTGGATTACCACCAGTACAAGGAGGATATAACTCCATAATGGTAGTCATTGATATGTTAATAAAAGTTGCATACCTTATTCCTATAAAAACCAATTACAAGGTTTCCATTATCACTAAGCTTTTTATTAAGGAAAATTTCAAGTTACATGGATTACCCCTAAGAATCATTAGTGATTGCGATTCTCTCTTTACCTCAAAATTTTGGAAGAGTTTGTTCGAAGCTCTAGGAACCTAGCTCTGCTACAGTACTGATTACCATCCCCAAACCGATGGTCAAACAGAGTGGGTCAACTAAGTTATCGAGGACATATTGAGAGATTATTGTAATAGGGAACGCAAACGGTGGATCCAATACCTACCCTTAGTTGAATTCGCCTACAACACATCATACCATCAAAGTATTCAAATGACTCCTTTTCAAGAACTATATGGGTAAGATTTTCTTACACCATTTAATTTTTCCAATCCTACCCTATGGGTAGAAGCACCTAGGAAAATGGTGGAAGAAACGGATTAGCAAGTGAAAGCTATAAGGAAAGATATTCAAGCCACCAAGGATTGACAGAAGGCATATATCAATCAACAAAGGCAAGAAAATGTGGTGACATGGTTTTCCTATGAGTTCATCCAAAGAAAAGATCCTTGTCTTTGGGGGAATTCAAGAAGCTAAGTCCCGAGTATTGTGGGCCATATAAGGTGCTAAAGTGTCTAGGACCAAATGCCTGCAAGTTCCACCTCCCTAATAACTTGAAAGTACATTTTATATTTCATGTTAGTCTATTGAAAGCATATGTTCCTAACCTAGACCATGTACTTAAAAACCAACAAATTGTAATGCCAAGTCAATGAGTCCTTGAACTTTAACCCGAAAAGATACTTGATATGTGGGAGAAAACTCTAAGAAGCAAAACCCTTAGAGAGTACCTTGTCCAATGGAAAGACTACCCTAAAGAGGATGCCACTTGGATCGACCAGAAATCACTATGTAACCAATATCCTTAGTTTCATTCGAGATGACTAAGGGAGAAAGGGTGTGATATCCTGACCTTATTTTTCAATATTCCCGACTTCTCACAATTGAACTTGAATGATTCTAGACCATTAAATAGAGGCAGTCTTGAACAAAAATAGTCCAAAGCTCATAACTCTGACACCTTCTGAGTCCGATATGGTTGCGAATATCTCTACACGAGAATTTCCGTATGCATGGCAATTATGGCTAGTAAGTTTGGGATAGACCAAACACATTGAAGAACTTAAGCAAGTCAAGCAAGTTAAAAAGGGATTAAAGCTTTAGGGGAAAAAAAAGAAGCCTTAATATTTTTTTAAAAAGAGAAAATCTTAATGAAGAAGTCGACGAGACTAAAGGCGCCATGGCCCTCCCCCCTCTTTTTGTTTAAAAAAAAAGGCGCCCTCATCATCCCCAAATTTGGAAAATCAAAACATGGAAAAAAATCCCAAAATCTCCCTTCTCAATCTCAACAGGAAGCTCCAGCAATCTCCCTCTTTTCTCAATTCGATATAAGGCCCAGATTGAAGCAAGATCATCCGAGAGCTAGATGAATTAGTCATGGCATCTCTGGAAGCCTCTCTGGGCCTCAAAGATCAAATCTCCAGCATTAGATTGCATCTTGAAAGCTTCTAGATTGTTGATTTGCCAAGATACCCTCCATAAAGAGCTCTTTCTTGGTCACAACCCTTCTTCTTCAATTTAGCTCTATAAATATGAGGCATGGGGAGCTGTTGAGGACAGTCTCCAAGCAAGAGAGGAGAGGCCCTTCTTAGGAGTATAGAACAAGAGGAAGTGTGGAAAAAGAAATGCAAGGATGGGAACTCTCATACTGAAGATAAGAAGGATATTCCGCAAACTCTTGGAATCAAATTCTGCATCCCTTCTATCCTCCAATTTCTCTGTGGAATCAAGACTCTTCTCGATTTTTCTGAATTCTTGGTGATCGCCTTCCCCTAATCAATCAAAATTCCATCAATTTAATTATACCCAATCTCCTTCGCAAAAAATCCCCTTTTCAATCTTGCAATTAAAGACCATGGTCCCGAAGAAGAGAGTTACGAAGGTTGCGGAGGCAGGAGTTGCCAATAACGTTGCGGACATAATCACTACAAATGGAATGACTAGTATTAGGGTTACAAATGAAGCTGCAAATACCATTAACCAAGCACCCATCATGGATCTCTAGGTACTATATTTTATAATTAAGGTATCTAGCAAGCTACCATCCCATTTACAAGCAAAAAAAGCTACATTTGTAAAATAAGATTTTATTCAATTCTTGCATATAATCTTTCAAAAGAATTCTTAACCCCGAATTCGAAGGCTGTACAAGATGAACCTAAGCGAGTACAAGGAAGGTATTGTGTCCCTAAAAGGTTTAATATTTTTTATTTGTGTTGATCGACCAAACCTTTGATGGGTAATCATGGACACTAATCCTTGGTATATAAGAGACATTGAGATGAAATTGCCAAAGAATACTCTTTGTAATTAAACTAACCAATATTTCTTTTATTGTGGGAAAGGACCCATGAAAATCCAAAGGGGTTGTTCTCAAGAATAAAATTCTTGTTTAGATTCTATCCAAATCTCGGGAAAGGGAAAATCTGGGAAGACTATTGGAAGGTATTGCCACTTACGCTAATTTTGCCACTTACACTAATTTTGCCTTGATGTTATTATTTTTGGAAAGAAAAGATTTGCCTTGGAAATAAATTTGCTAAAAGTAATGTATTCAAAATAAGATGTTTGTGATTGTAAGTTAGGTACTGATTTTTCCTAAAACCATTAGGCTAAAAGATGGATGACTGAGTATAGATTGTTGATTAAGGTAGTATTCTAATGAGCGTAGAGCACCGATTGAGGTAGTGTTCTTAATGGCACTAGACCTCCCGAAGGCCAACATGAATAAAAACTACTCTAAGGAGTTTTAATTTTTGTTTGGCGTTAGTGAGTATAGACCAATCATGATGCGAAAGGTCTTGTCATAGGGAACTCTAGTTAGAAGGAGGAGGTGAGGATACCAAGGGGCTTTGGTGATAAACTCCTTAGGCTCTTACAAATTGTGAACTACCCTTCGATTTCCAGAATGTATACTTGAAGTTCCAATACTAGTTGGGGAATGGAACTTGGAGAGAATAATACCTTCGAGTAGAAAACATTATAAAAAGTCATTTTTATGAAAGGAACCATTAAGAAGAAATTACTTTACTTTGTTTTTTTGTCATGAATTAAAGGCATTTAATGAATTTGTATCAGGAGATAATTCAAAAAATCTATTTTTATATGTTGAACCTAAAGTGGTAGGTAATTAGGTAATTAAAAATACTGTCTCGAGGGAAGTGGGAGGATGGACCCTGATGGATCCAGACCTATGGTTGGGTGGTCTCGGTATAAGCCGAGAGATTTCCTAAAAAAGAATAAAAATCACATTTTTGATGGACCATTAGTGATTAGAGAGCCTGACTCGCATCACTTTAGAACCTTGGGTAGAAGTAATTAAAGTGTCATATTTCTCCCATTCTCTTTGAACCTAGCACAACATAAGTTCATTTTAGTTAGCAATTCCTATAAGGGATAGAATCTCGAACTGTTAATACTAATCAATCATTAATAATAGATTTGACCAGAAGACTCACATTGATCCTCGTGGGAATGAACAGAACTTCCATTGTGGGGTAGACTCAAGAGAGGCTAGTTAGTAAACTCTGAGGGTTTTCATCAAAATCCCAAATGGCACTTCTTAGGACATCTCTTGATGGGCTACTAAGAATGTACCACCAAGGAAAGCTCGGGTGGGCGCGCCACAAACTACCATAAGTACGAGTAGACTGATTGGTATGGTGTGGCTTGTGAATGAAAAATGGGTCCATACTTTGTGTTTTGAAGGAGCTTCACGAGGGCCTGCTAAGCATGCAAGTGTCGGTATGGTTATTAAAGATCCTTGACATAGAGTCGTTATGAAAATGGGTGTTTATTTAGGTACCAATTTTACTAATAACATGGCAGAATATAAGGCCTCAATCATGGGGCGGAGTATATCCCGACATAGTGGTATCCATTATTTATTGGTGAAAGGCGACTCATAGCTAGTGATTAACCAATTGGATGGGAACTATAGTGTGAGGGATCCCATTCTATGGATGTATCATCGTGCAGCCTAGGATATACTTTAGATTTTTGAGATAGTGACTTGTCAGTTAGTTCCTTGTTAGTAGAATTGCTTTGCGAATTCATTGGAAAATTATGCCTTTGTTGAGGATGTATTTCTTAACTATGGTCTTGAGGGGTTATTAGAATTATTTGATCTTATTAGCCCAGGACTACTATGGGGATTGCTTGTTGCTGACATGTCTTGTTCTCGGGGGGTTCACTAGGGTTTACCATATGGTACCACGTGAGTGTAAGGGAGGGGGGTTATATAACGGAAGAAAGGTACATTTTATAAGGTAAGGTCCCTTAAATAGGGGGTAGATAAGGGGTATTTTCATATATTTCTTGCACGCAGGTGATGTCTCCTTATTACTACTTGTAAATCCCCCGTGGTCTTGTTATGGCCACGTATGGCTAGTATGGGTAATGAGCCAGGTGGCGATTGACCATCTTCCTATTCTTTCATGAACACATAGGATCTTTTGACAACATATTTTCCAGACATCCCCTTGCCATTCATGCAGAGGGGACTAGCTAATAATTTGATGCATCTAGTATAAGGCCTAAGTGGCCTATCCCTTGGTCTAGTTTTGTGATTTAGTAGAGTTAATGTGGGACCAAGGGTTTCCTTTCAATAGTAGGTTGTTTAATGGTATGCTGTATGGTTATATTTCATAAGGCCAAGAGGGCCATGTGTCTGTTTGGTGCAAGTGCCTTTGATGGTTTTCAGTTTTAGTATTATACCAGACATATCTGAAAAAGTCACTACAAGAATAGACCTTATATCGACGTTTAAAGTGACGAAAATACAAATAAAATTTTCCCCGATCGTCGCAAAAAGCGTCGTTATTGACGATGCCATAGAAACGTCGCTATATGCGTCGCATTTGCGACGCAACCAGTAAATTTGCGAGGCCAATAGCGACGCGAGCAGTAAATTTGCGATGGAAATAGCGACGGTAACAGGGAAAACAATTTTTTGTGGCAGGGCAGCAAGCTGCCCTGCCACATATAGCACTGTATGCTGTATGAGAGCCATACAAAATAGTTTATGCACTACTGCATACAAAGCGCTTGCAAACAAAAAGAATGTATACTGAAATCATAAAACTGATACATGAAATAAATACATGATCGCATAAAATGCGATTGGTACAATCATGAAAGGATATCACTAATACATAGAAAATGTCTACATAGATCAAGCGACTAAAAACTAAAGGTGTGTGAGCTCCAAGGATCCAAGGGCGAGCTATAAATCCTCGTCCCCCGAAAGCTCGTCCCACCACAAAGGAGCATCGAACGGATTCTGCAGAAAAAGAAACAACATATCAATCCACTATACAATAATGCATTTAAATATCTCATGGTAACTACGGATAAGAAAGATGAGTGACTTACAGGGCCGCCGTGTCTATACAATCAGTCGATCAATGCATTGAGACCATGCCTCTCTGTATATCGAGTCTCAAGGCCTTGCGGATCGCAATTTGTAATGGAATGCTACAAAGAAAACAAAATGCTAACTGTTAGAAACATGATTGTCAGTACAAAGAATATTTCAAAAAAACAAACAAGCAAAACAAAAGAGAAATTTACAAAGTCCTCCAAATATGTCCTCTGGCCGCCACTCCCAAGATGATGGACCACTCCTGCCTCGAGTCGTGCCCTCGCCACCTCTCGCTGCTAACTCCAACGTCCTGGCGAATCTGTAGCCTCCTCCCTCAGTCGACGCCAGTCGTCTGCATCTAACCACTCGGGCTTTGCAGCCCCACTCTTGATTGCCTTGCGTGCGTCGGATCGTCTATGTGACATGTATGCACGCATGTAATCCATCATCCAGCCCATAGAGAATCTATCTACTGCGGCTGGCATCGAAAACTCCTCGTGCAAGGATGCTACTATGTAGTCCTTGCTCCCCTTCGGTATGTTCTTCCAATGATCCCGGACGTTGTGCCGAAAAACTTGTTGGCACAACTCTCTCATGCGAGCCATCACCCTCCTCCCCTCATCATTCATGATGATGGCTCCTGACCTACTATCAACCAAGTATCCATAATCCCTAGGAGTCTGCCTAAGATGGGTCCTCTCCCATCTCCGTCCATGCTCCTGGGCATATCCAGGAGACCCCTCTACATCCGGTGTACCGACGGGGTAACCTCTCTCGCAGTGGCACTCAAAGGGGTGCCACCTGCTGACGGCTACGCAAAAGCCGGAGTAACTGGAGTAGACGTCCCCATAGGTGTGACAAATCCTGGAGGTGACGCAGCTCCAGCTGAATGACGAGACGGAGACACCACATCCGTGTCTCCACAGCAACACCCCCTGATCCCGATGCAGTCCCTCCCTCTGGCCCAAGTCGTGAGCGTCGAGATCGTCTGCTCGAACCTGAAGCATCTGATCGCGTTGAAGTAGATCTAGCAGAGCGCCCTGACGAAGAACGAGACAGCTCCTGGTCTGCCATCTCTCTGGATCTTGCGAGCTGGTCTGGAGACATGCGTGCCATCATGTCCTGAAACTCCTCATCGCTCATCCCTCGACTCATCCTAAGATGTGACCTGCACAGATACAAAATGGTGTTAGAATAATCAATTTAAACTATACAAAGCACAGTAATATAAATCATTTTTGAAAAATCCCTCTTAAAATGCATATCTTATGTACCTTTATGGAAGATCTAAACAACGAATTGAGTAATACAATTCTCCAAGAATGAAGTATTCTATGGTCCCATCTTAATCTCCTGACACAACTCTGTATACACTGGAAGGTCGATAGACATGTCACCACAAAAGAATGAGTCTGCCTCATTCTCAAAAAATTCTTGGACTACTGTATTTTCATCATTGTTAGCCGATGCGGGCTCCAAGCTTGCGGTGGCCTCCACCCCTTGTAATATCGACCCCTCTATTTACATATTATCTTCATCTATGCCCGGAAGATCGCTTTGATCATATACTCTCGCACTTCGAGGAGTTGAAGGTATAACGTACCACCATCGAGGTTGTCGGTGGTTTGGATAGAAGATTATCTGTTCACAAACACGTACAAAGAGAGTTCAAACCATTGTGACATAAACCATGTCGTATTACAATTAGCAAGCAAATGACTCTATGCACCTGTTCACAATGGGCTGGCAACACAAAGGTGTTGCGCAAATCCGTCCATTTTTTTTCGGAATCTATTTCGAGAAATCCAGATGGACATTGTCGAACTGTTGCTCCAGCTCCTCCAAGTACCACTTTGAATCACTGCACATCGAATAGTATCATGGAGAAGCTACGGTAATCCACCATAATAATACTTTGCAAGTTCCCAAAATACTCCATCTCATCCACAAAAGTGTTCGGATCCGTTGCTCGTCACCGGCTCTCTTGCTCAAACCTTGTCATGACACCATAGTCCATTGTGGAGCGCATTTTGTCAATACGCTCCACGCGAAAATGTTGTCTGCGCGACCACGCTGCACTATATATTTTGTATTGTACATTGAAACACTCAAATTAGATGTCGCATATAAAATTTAGATACGACATATTCTAAACCCCTCATCACCTTTGGACTACATCCCCTCGAGAACTCCCACTCCTCCATTGAGACCTCTGTCCCTTCGCTAGATGCTGCGGTCAAGGCTCCATGCAACCATCGTGTTGACATAAACCGTGGCATCTCCTCCATGCCTTCGGGATATCAAATTGGCCGATGACGCGTACTGCGTCGAAATTCAGCTTGCGCTTCCTCTCGATCTTGCCTTGCAATCTGGTACTTGGCGAGCCACGTCTCTATGGAGGCATGGTGCAACATACAAAAGCGATTCACCTTCTCTTCCATTGAGGCATCCATTCTTTTTTCTACCCCATTTCCAACCACCACATCTCCAGTCAGTCTATCATCATCCTTCAGCGTCCATAGCATTTCATTGTCTGGTTGCACTGTTGGTAGCCATTGTGAGATATGCACTAATGCCTCTGACACCAACCAACCTTCCACCATACTACCTTCTGGACGAGCTCGTTGTCGCAAAAAGCCTTTCAGGGTTTTCATGAAGCGCTCCAGGAAGAACATCCATCACGTATGGACAGGTCCAGCAATCTCCACTTCGTCCACAAGATGCACAAGAAGGTGAACTTGTATCGTGAGCATGCTAGTGGGCAGGTATTTCTCAAAGAGACAGACCGTCTCCACTGCTCCCCGCCTTGCGGATTCAATAGAGGACGTCTTAATCTCTTTCAGTGAGATCCATTGCACCAAATTCGACAACTTGTAAATGGCCCCGCGAATTTCTGGAGTAAGGCATCCTGCGATCGCGATCGGTAGGACAAACTGCCACAAATGAGAAAGCATTATGAATAATGACCACTTTTCAAATTGCAAAATTCCCACGCTAATTACAATCCATTCTATTCACAAACCTGACATATCTTATGCCAATCATGGGATTTTAGCCCTGACAATTGGTCATCTTTAGAAAATGCGGACCTGAGAGAACGCATCATACCCGTCGGAGTGCGGATAGACTTGATTACTTGCTTCACAATGCGCTCTTCTTTGGTGGACAAAACCCAAGGAGCACGAGGAAGCTGCACTCCCCCTTCAGCCTAGGAAGGTAGAGTCAATGTGGCGAGACCGGAATCACATCCAAATGAAATACGACGGTTCTCAGTTTTCTACGAGTTGCCATATTGGACCTTCTCAGTTTTCTACGAGCTGCACCATCCATGGCGAGACCGAGCCGAAGATTCCTTGGCTCTCGCGCAAAGCCTAGGAAGGTAGAGTCAATGTGGTTACATGCGCGCGAATCCGCTGATATTTATTGAACTCCATCCATGGACCTATTCTGCACATGCCACGTTGTCAAGCTTGCCATGCCGGACGTGCGAAACATGTGGTTTATGCGGGGGATGAGCGGAAAGTGTCTGAGAACTTTTTGAGGGATGGTTTGCCCTTGTAAATCCTGTCGATACCTGTGAGCACCACACTTTGGACATGTCTCCATAGTCTCTTATTCATCTCGAAATAGTATGCAGTCGTTGATACATGCATGGATGTTATTGTAGTCCATGCCAAGCTTTCGTAAAACATGTCATGCATCATCACGAGACTCAGGCATGGTATTTGCAGGTGGTAATATATGATATTTTAATAACCTGAAAAAAATCATAAAACACCTTGAAAAAGCACAAATATTTGCAATAATACTGTAAAAAAATAAATCAATGAAGCCTATGTGCAAGGTACCTGAATAACTCAGTCATACTCGTATCGCTCCAACCGTATTTTGCTTGCACACTTAAGAGTGCAAGCAATGTCTTCAACCGAGATACTCGACACCCATCATATAATGGTATGGATGCTTCCTCTCTAAGTGGGTCAGATGTCTCAACATCCATGGGAATCAATGCATCGATCATTGCCTCCATCTCAGGCTCCAAGATTGTAGGTAGGTCGGGAAGGTTGTCTGTCTCTTCTCGCATTGACGGTATAGATGGGCCTTGCGAGTGGTGGATTGGCTCCTGCAATCCATCCAATACAAAAACAATGAATTATGCATATCACAATTAGATCCCCTACTTGGACATTATGAAGGACATGACCAATTTTAAGCCATCTTAAAGAGTCACCAATGTATGTGGCCCATGGCAAAGCACATTGCATACCATTATCGATAAGTCTATTATCGTGCATCTTAAATCTCCTAATTAGACTTTATAAATGGTATGACTAATTTTTAGCCCCCTTAAGGAGTCGATGTAATGGTACCCATAAAAAAAGTAAAGTGGATACCATTACCATAATCATGGATATGCTATCATTCCAATATATGTTATCTTTCTCTTTCTCTCCCTCTCCCTCCCTCTCTTTCTCTTTCTCTCGTATTTCCTCTCCCTCTCACAATATATCTTAACACTCTCCAAAAGCAAAAGGGAGAGGGAGTTAGAGAATGCACTCTCCCTCCCTCTCCCTCTCCCTCTCCCTCTCCCTCTCTTTCTCTTTCTCTCCCTCTCTCATTTCCTTCCCCTCCCTCTCCCTCTCTTTCTCTCCCTCTCTCTCCCTCTCCCTCTCTTTCTCTCTTTCTCTCTTTCTCTCTCATTTCCTCTCCTAAAAAAGCAAAAAAGAAAGTGATTCAAATATTAAACAAGCAAGAGGGAGAGTGAGAGAGAGAATGCATTCTCCCTCCCTCTCCCTCTCCCTCTCCCTCTCCCTCTCCCTCTCTTTCTCTTTCTCTCCCTCTCTCATTTCCTTCCCCTCCCTCTCCCTCTCCCTCTCTTTCTCTCCCTCTCCTTCTCTCTCATTTCCTAAACAAGCAAAAAATAAAGTGATTTAAACATTAAACAAGCAAAAGGGAGAGGGAGAGAGACAATGAACTCTCCCTCTCTTTCTCTTTCTCTCCCTCTCTCATTTCCTTCCCCTCCCTCTCCCTCTCCCTCTCTTTCTCTCCCTCTCTTTCTCTCTCATTTCCTCTCCTAAACAAGCAAAAAATAAAGTGATTTAAATATTAAACAAGCAAAAGGGAGAGGGAGAGAGAGAATGCACTCTCCCTCCCTCTCCCTCTCTTTCTCTTTCTCTCCCTCTCTCATTTCCTCCCCCTCCCCCTCCCCCTCTTTCTCTTTCTCTTTCTCTTTCTCTCCCTCCCTCTCCCTCTCCCTCTCCCTCTCTTTCTCTCTTACGCTCTCGTTTCCTCTCCTAAACAAGCAAAAAAGAAAGTGATTTAAACATTAAACAAGCAAAAGGGAGAGGGAGAGAGAGAATGCACTCTCCCTCTCCCTCCCTCTCGCTCTCTTTCTCTTTCTCTCCCTCTCTCATTTCCTCCCCCTCCCCCTCCCTCTCCCTCTCCCTCTCTTTCTCTTTCTCTCCCCCTCTCTCCCTCTCCCTCTATTTCTCTCTCATTTCCTCTCCTAAACAAGCAAAACAGAGTGATTTAAACCTTAAACAAGCAAAAGAAAGAGAGGGAGACTCACCGATGAGATATGGTGAGCGTGGGGCGGCTCCTCTTTGCGATGAAGGCTCCTCCTCTCCTTCGCGAACAACGGCGGCGGCGGCGGCAAGTCTTCTTCCTCTTCTTCTCTCACGACGGTCGCTCTCTCCCTCGCTCTCGCTCTCAAAACTCACAAGCCGCAAACGCGAAATGAAAATCGTGCTCGGTTTCGGCCGCTTTTTTCCCCTGTGGAGCGTCGCTATTAGCGACGCCAATAGCGACGCTATTTGCGACGCCAATAGCGACGCCGCTATCCGACGCCGCTATCCGCCGTCGTTAATTGGTGTCGCTACTAGCTCAAATCCTTGTAGTGTGTGTTTAGATGGAGCCTCTTGCTGCACATAAGCTTATTGTGGCCAAGTCCAAGTGTTATTCTTCCTTTCTGAGCTTTTTATCCTCTAATCTAAATGTATATGTATTTGTGGGGAATTTTCTTCTTTTGGGGACTGGCGAGTTAAGGCATGAAGTCCCAGGGTTTGGTTTGGTATGTTTGGGGGAGGTTTGAGTAGTTGTCCACCTCTCGTAAAGGCATTGTTAGCATTTTAAAGATATATTTTGAGGCAGTCCTTAGTGATCCTATCTTACGAGCTTGTTAGGCAGCTGTTTCTAGGAATTCTTGTTAGCTATGAGGTAGATAGAGAAATCTACCAAATAAAAGAATAAGAAGAAAAAATGAATATATTTGAAATATATATAAAATATGGAGGTGTATAAAAAGAGGTTCTACTCCCTAAAATAAGAGAATAAAAGAAGAATAATTCAAAGACTAGATGATCATTTCCTTGCGAAGGCCTGGTAGGTTCCTGGGGATGAGTCAAGACCTATGGCTGAGTCTTATCTTCTCGGGGGTGACATTTAGCTGGAAAGAAAAATAAATAAGGATGGTTGGAGCAAAAACAAAAGTGAGCGGAAGGAAAAAGGATTTCATGTTGCCTTGCAAGAGCTTGGTAGGTTCTTGAGTACCAAAATAGGACCTGAGGCCGATGCCCTATTCACCTAGGGTTACAATATGCTCAAATCCCTCCTTTTTACACTCTCGAGTATGAAGTCTTGAAGTATAAAAAAGTGATAAATGAAAAATATCTAAAAATAAAAGACAAAGCTTTAGAAATCCTTGCCTAGGAGAAGTTCCTAGTCTAGTTATCCTTGGTAGGTAGGTAGGTCAGGCCACCACTTAGGATGACCTTTTTTATAGTTCTTTTGTTGGTCTATGTTGGTGTAGTTGATTGGTAATTGACTCTCGACTTCTTATCCAATATTGCTTGGCCCCCCTTGGGGACTCCATGCCTTTTGATCTTTATTAGGGGGTAGGGTGAGAGATGTTTTGTGTTTTGTTGTCTATTTTATTTAAAGCAGCTTGATCCTCTTTATGGTTTATTTATGTGCAAATCAATTCATGGATTTGATGGGCTAAGTTGCCCTATCCCATGGTCACCAATGAGAGCGGATTTTTGGAGACACTTTTAAAGTGCAAAAGTAGTCCGAAAAGGGTAAAAGAACAACTTTTCATGGAAAATGAGTCAAGTGCGGATCGATGAGTTGGAATTTTTCTAGATGCATTTTGATGACGAGAATCCAACAAAAGAGTCCATTCATCAATCGGAGTCCGCTTGATCCCCCCATTCAATGGTTGCAAGGTTTGGTGTTATGAAGCAACTAGTAGATTCGAAAGCCAGAAAGCATGTGATGAGGCCAAGCTAATAGATTTCGATGCCAAAAAGCCATCCATCCAGTTGGATTGCAATTCTAAGATCGTTTCCCTCTCAAGTGAGTGTGAACCACTTTAGGTTAAGTGTGAAAGTGCTAAGATGAACTAGTTATTTGATGGTGTAGTATAAAGCTTGATTAAGAAGAGGATAAAGCATGAAATAGGAAACCACATTTTTAAAATTCCTCTTCCATAAAAAAAAGGTATTTTTGCGCCTGCAACGATTCTCTTATCCCTCTTGGGCATTGGATCTACCAAATCTTTACTTTTTATCACTCCAATGTGTGCGAGAAATGATGTAGTATTCAACAAGATCAAATTTCCATCATTCTCTCTCCTCTTTCTCTCTCGCCATAAACATGGTTCATATGGGCTGAGAGAATGGGGGGAATGGGTGCCAATGCATGATGACGGAATGCAAGGGATATATTAAGAAAGCAACAAAGAAGCGCTAGAGATTGTAAACGAGCGTCAACAACTTCTCATTCTAGAAATACGATGGAATGTATATGCAGTTTTATATGTAAGTGGGGTTCCTCTTGGTTTTATGATGCATAGTGTTTTCCTATGGTTGAAATTGGTTTCTAGTGTTTAAAAATGGTTCATTCTATTAGAAATATCAACATGAACAGCAAGTCTGAATCATGTATACACTTTATTCAAAACACACAAAATATGCCAAAGTGTGATTTTATACTAAATAATTAATTTTATGAGTTCCATCATGGAAAATTGAGTTCCCATGGAGGAAAATGGGGGGTAATGACAAATCTCAGTATTCTTAAGTGTTATAGAGAAAAAATGAGTTTTAATTGATTGAAAAATTAGATATCACGAGTGGAAATTTATGGAAAATTAGGGCTATGTTTGTGAAAGTATAATGGAGGTAGGGCATGAGGATTTGCCTCAGCTTACCCCCATTTGTATGTTTTAGTGCATATTTATTGCTTACATTATGAAGAAACCTACATGGAAACACCTCTTAACCTATCCATCATAAGAAAAACCCTAAATGATAGGGAGAGAGGGGGGTTTTTTGTGCTAAATATGGTTCAAAATCTGAATTGTTTACTATACTTTCATATAGGTTTCGATTTGATTTTAAGTATTAAGAGGTACAATGGCACGAAGTAGTCATGTACCGCCTTATCATTGTAGCAAAGTCGTTAGTGAAAGAAAATCATGGAAATAATGTTTGAGCAAATTCACAATGCTTATTTCGTTTAAGTAAAATGTTTGTGCACTCAAAGTTATTCACTTTGTGTTACATTGTATCAACATGATATAAAGAAACTATCTCCTGGATGCATAGCACTTGGTTTCAAACTATTGACCCACGATGAGTGTAAGGCTCCGTATGCTATAGGCTTAGTATAATCGTCTCTTTGGAGATTGATTTGGTGAGAAATATACTATCTCCTAGAATGAATATTGTGAAGATTGGACTTTGTGCATATGTGTTATATGTTGAGGTGGCACATCTTGGGGTGAATAACTACGGTGTAGAAGAGTTGCCATAGTGGGGCCACAATAATGAGCTGGGGGGTGCTCCCTTTGTTTGTGTTATGAGGTGCTAGCCACCTATATGTTTGGGTACTCCCTTAGCTTGGAGTAAAAAAGGGCATCACATTAGACTACAATCTAGAGATTGTATCTACAAATGTGTTAAATTAGTTCATCATGTCTATACACGCCTGGCCGCCACGAGGTTGTGGGGTTGTTTGGGTGAGTATAGAAGGCCAGCTAGAGCCACAAAGCCAAGATGATCTGTCCTGACATCACTATCCCTTCCTCTCCTCCCTCTATCTCTCTCTAACTCGTCTCTTCTAACTATCTTTCTCTCTTCTCACCACCTCCCTCTCTCTCTCTCCACACACACACACACACACACACACACACACACACACACACACACACACACACACACACACACACACACACACACACACACACACACACACACACACACACACACACACACACACACACACACACACACACACACACACACACACACACACACACACACACACACACACACACATCCTAGTTCTCTCGCTCTTTGTATCCCACCCTTGATCAATGCCTCCCTACTAGAATAATAGCCATGCCTTCTATAACTCATGCTAAGGCTTTATATAGCCATAGGCTAGTTAGTCTCACCAATTGTGCTTTACTTGTATGCAAGCTTTACTTCATTTCAGCTCCTCACAGATTTTTCTACTAGCTTTGTACGTGCTTTGCGTCTTGATTTGATTCTCATGTTAGGTATGAGCATGTTGATGATGGGGGAAACATGACGTACACAATGATAGAATGGCCATGATGTTGATTAACAATGACAATGATAGGGCATGATGATTTGATGGCACTAACACCATGTGCATAAAGCCACTATTATGTGGAAAATGGGCAAATGAAAATCCTCAAAATAAATGAATAAATAACACATTATCTTTAGATCAATAAAATGAAACATTACATGGGTGTTAAAAAGCAGTTGTTCTCAATTGATGAAGAACAAATAACATGAGTGATTAGCCAGATGTAGTGTTATCTCATGCATAAAATCTACACTAAATCAATAAGGGAATCAAGAATGCAATAAGTGATGCCTTATGCAACAAATTTGCATATCCCCTATGAAAATAAGGCAACCACGGATTTTTTGAATACTTCCTCATGTGAGAATTTGTGTCAATTTGGACTCAATGTAACTATTGGCGGCATGAAGATATCAAAGTAGAGACATATAAATTCATTGGAATTTTTTAACAAAATGGCTTTATCATAAAATAAATTGATAAATTTTTGTATTAATATTTTAGAATCTTCCTCAAGCAATGGACAAGCATCTACAACTAGTGTGATAGGTGTATTTCCTTAAAGGGTTTCAATAGAATGAAGTGTGGATTGCCAATGAGGGGGAATGCCCAAGTGGAATGGTGCATTATCACTAGCTCCAAATGATTATATGAGTAGATCCTATCTTTTAGTATATTGAGTTGTAAAATAATAAGTAATTTAGCTTCAATGAAAAATTAATAATATCCTTAGATTAAAATTTAGAAAGAGATTGCAACTATAATAGAGTTGGCATGTACTTGAAAGCTAAAGCTATGGTAGTAAATAATTCTTAATATATATATTAGTTACATTATATATTTTAAGCAAGAATTTCTTTGATTAATTAAGATAACATGTACACTTAGTATCTGATGATTTATTAGGCTTGATTCAACTACTATACATATACTCAAAAAGTGGATGGAGTACAAAAAGTTAGCTAAGTCTAGATCATGGGGTGAAGGGTCTACTTTGAATATGTATAACTCTCTTATTGTTGAAAATTAGGCAAAGGCTATAACTAAAGAGTTGTAGAAGTTAAAAAATACCACAAATAATATACTATTAAATGGTAGTCAAATCTAAGCATAAGGGTATCCTTTTGGAGATTAAGGATAGTTGGAACCTCATATTATATGAACATTTTAGTTTGAGGATATCTTCAATTTACCAAACTTTGAATTAAGAAAATATGTACAAGTAGAACTTGCAAATCTTTTTGTGTTTCACAAAACTCATTATGGAAAAAATTTAAAAAAATAGGCTAAAAATTGGTCAACTTACTAAAAGTAACCATAACTACGCTTTTGCATAGAACAATAAAATTAGATATTCAAGTTAGCCTTTTTGATGCTAGGAGGGATATTCCATGGTGGATTTCGTGAGTTTTTATTTTAGGTGGATTCTTGAGGTTTTGCAGTGGATTTTGTAAAACTATATTTATTTTTCGGGCTCATACACAAGGTGGATTCCTTGTGCGAGAAGTTGATGGGGACACTTGTCCTTTTCGGGCGTCATGTTAATTTAATGTGCATGTGGGTGATTCCATGGTAGGTGATTCCGCAAGATACATATTTAAATTAATGGACGTTTATGAGTTTAGAGTGTACTCGTATTTACTTAAGGTTAGGACATAGTTCCAACCTAATTATTTATTTTGTAGCTAAAGACTCCTAGGTATTCACTTTTGTCGGTTTAATTTTAATATTTTCTAACAATTGTGAATGCTTCAGTTGATATGTAGAGTAGGCAGCGGTAGCGTTGGGAAGTATTGGGCGATAGCGTGTATTCAAATTACCTAGAAGAAATTATCATTTTTGATGGGCGCGTGTCTTATCATGAAACGCATGGCGCTAATATTTATTTTAGTACACTTATTTATTGAAGAGCTTGACAAACATTTATTATTTTGTATGTGCATAGGTGCTCGGTTTAGATATTTCATTACTGGACATTGTATTCTGGTGCACAAATCGGATGTTGTATGTGCACGTAGTGAACACTGGAAGGTCCCCAAGAACAAAGAACTCTACTAAAACTCATCAAGTAAGAAGAAGATTTTGCACGAGATGAAGAAAAAAGACAAATTGGGTACAATCTCCCCCTCTGCCCCATATGAGTGCTTCACAAGGCATGTATAAATAAATTTATTAATCTCCAACATAAAAAATAGCCCAATTTACAATTAGTATACTTTGGCTTTTGTGTTTGCTTTTGTCCAAATAAAGAATAAAGCGGTTGGGCGTCCAAAAAGACGGGATGTATCCAAATACAATGTCCAATACTGAAATATTTAAACTGAGCACCTATGCGCATACAAAATAATAAATGTTTGTCAAGCACTTTAATAACTAAGCACACCTAAATAAATATTAGTGCCACACCTTTAATGATAAGACGCGTGCCCATAAAAAATTATAATTTCTTCTAGGTAATCTGAATACACACTATTGCCTAGTGCTTCCCAATGCCACTGCTGCCTGCTCTACACATTAACTAAAGCATTCACAATTGTTAGAAAATAATAAAATTAAATCAACAAAAGTGAATAGCTAGCAGTCTTTAGCTACAAAATAAATAAATAGGTTGGAACTTTGTCCTAACCTTAATTAAATACGAGTGCACTCTGAACTCATAAATGTCCATTAATTTAAATATGTATTTTGCGAAATCACCCGCCATGGAATTACCCACGTGCACATTAAATTAACATGATGATGGAAAAGGATAGGCGTCCCCGTCAACTTCTCGCACAAGGAATCCACCTTGTGTACGAGCCTTGACAAATAAATATAGTTTTACGGAATCCATTGCAAAACCTCACGAAATCCACTGTGGAATATGCCTCTTGGCATCATACCCTTGGGCAGGTAGTCTCGCGATGAACCATCAATAACAGCATGTTCCTGGCAGTGAAGAACCCCTTGCTGTGCTGTCAGATCATAAAGGACCACTCTCAGGCGACAAAGGACCACTTGGGAAGCTCCTTTGCAACATGTTTTCTTCTTAGAGAAACAGATAAGAGAATTTCAATTAGTTTGAGCTTATAAGCTTTAAAGCTTAAGAAAGAGCTAAAGTTCTTTAAATTTCAGCGCGACTGTGGTGGGAGGATGTACTCATCACAGTTGACGTCGACAAACAGCTGCCGTCGTCCTACACGCTGCCAAAAGATTAGTTAAAACTTTTCTTTAAAAGCTTAAAGTTAAGCTTTATTAAAGCTTGAGGACTTTAATCTTAAATCTCTTTCCCATAGTGGGCGTTCACACCCGAACCACTCTCGAAAACTTCAGCAAGCCTCTGTTCCAGCTGTACCTTGATAGAGTCAATTTTTAGTAAGAAGACTGTCATGCGTAGTCTATTTCCCACTTGGAAGAAGACCGACATCAATTACCGTACTCGCAAAAGGAGCAATATCGTAAAAAGCCATACTAAAAAAAAAAGTTAGTCTTGTAAACCCAAACTTGAGCTACTCTCATCCCTCTAACAAGATTTCGAGTGTGTGAGGTTGTTTGAGATTTTGTAGGATGTTCGATCAAGACATGGAAGATTTTATGGCCGGAGCTGATTTGCTGGAACCAACGATGGAGCAAAAATTGGATCTAATTATGATGCAACTTCAAGAGGAACGAAGAGCACGTCAAAATTTGCAAGCTCAATTGCAACGATCCATTGTTGATCAAGATGAAGTACAACCCAAAGATGTCATACAACATATGATTGATGCGACACTCGAAGCACAGTCTCTCAGGAAAGAAGACAAGATAAGTAAAATACATTTCAAATTTCATACTTTTAATGGGCAATGTGACGGAAAAATTGTTCTTGCTTTTATCAATCAGTTTGATGATTATTTCCATGAAGAGTAGTATGCTGAAAAAGATAAACTCAAATGTGTCACGAACCATCTAGTAGACAGAGCATCATTATGGTGGACTGTTGTCTGTAAGAGTATTGATTGTCCTACTACTTGGGAGGCCTTTCAAAAGATTTTTTTTTCAGAATTTTCTTCCACGTCAATTCCATGAAAAAGCAATCAAATAGTGGAATCTTATGCAACAAAGAAATCGTGAATCCATACCACAATACACTGAGCGTTTTTGGAGTGCCTTACTACAACTTCGAATGCTTGAAGATGTTCCTGAGGTGATCCACAAGCGCAAGTATATGTCTAGTTTGCTTGGTCACTTCTATGTGGAAGTGAACATGCTCAAGCCAAAGAATTTGGAAGATGCAATTTCTTTGGCCCATGATGCTGAAGACAAAATTCGTAGACGAGAAAAGTGACCACAACAATTTCTAACTAACGGTAACTTTGGTACAAAGCAATTTGATTCTAACTTTTGAAGATTCAATCAAGATTGCTTTGTTCCTTTTTCTTTTCGTAAATCCTGGACTCGACCTCCTCCTTTACCATCAAATACAAATACAAATCCTAAGCCTTCTCTCCAGCCAAATCCCAACATATCCAAAATTCCAGCCATTACTAATAATGTTTTCAAAGCAAAGTCTATAGTTTGCTACAAGTGTCAACAACCTGGACACTTAGCAGTGAATTGTCGATCCAAGAAGCCAACTGTTTAAATCAACTACTTGGGAGCAACTGAAGATGAAGACCATGAAGATGTGCTAGAATTCATTGAAGATGACGATGATATCGGTGATGCTTCAGATACTTTACTAGGTATGCCAAATCCTCATTCATTATTAACAATGAATTGCCTTGTGCATGGTCATGAAAAGATTATTTTGCATAATAATAGGAGTACACACGATTTTATTTCTGCAAAGTTGGTCAAAGAATTGAACTTACCTACTGTTCCAACTCATTATCGCATAAAAGCTGCATTCTTAGGCACTAGATACAATGGTACACAAGAAGTTCATGATTTAGAAATTAAAATTGGCGATTATGTTGAGTGCATAAATTTCTTGGTTGTGCCTTTGCAAGCTAGTGACATTATCTTAGGAATGCCTTGGCGTCACAAATATAATCCCAACATAGATTATTCCACACATTCAATGAAAATTTATTCTAATAGAAAACAAATCACATTACATGGAATGCACACCTTTGATAATTTTCCATTGCTTAATCACACACATGCTAAACATGCATTGAGAAAAGGTGGCAAATCATACTTATTATGGGTGAATGAAATTGAAGCTAAGAAAAATTAGATGCATCCTAGGCACACACAATTTCTTTCATAACTCAAAGATTGTTTTGCTATTGATTTATCCCCTAGTTTACCACGTACACATCCTGAAGATCATAAAATAGATTTAATTTCAGGTTCTCAACCACCATGTAAAACACCTTATAGACATAATCAAATTGAACATAAAGAAATCCAAGCACAAGTTGAAGAACTATTAACCCGAGGACTTATTAGGCCCAGTAGTTCTCCTTTTGGTATACTTGTCCTATTATTTAAGAATAAAAAAATACCTATAGGATGTGCATTGACTATCGTGCCCTAAATAAGATCATTGTTAAGAATAGATATCCGATCCCTAGGGTAGATGACCTCATGGATAAACTATAGGGAGGCACTATTTTTAGCAAGATAGATCTCAAATCTGGATATCATCAAGTACGACTGGATTTAGAACTCAATTGGGTCATTATGAATTCCTTGTTATGCCTTTTGGTTTGACTAATGCACAATCTATATTCAGACGTATGATGGATTGTATATTTTTGAAGTCTCAACATTGTGTAATTGTTTTCTTTGATGACATATTGGTTTTCAGTAAAAATGAGAATGAGCATTATGAACATCTATATTTGGTTTTCAAATTATTGAAAGAGAATCAATTATATGCTAATCCTGAAAAGAGTGATTTTTTCAAACCCACATTGAATACTTAGGTCACATTATTTCTTTTCATGGTATTCAAGTTGATCCTAAAAAGATAGAATCAATTTTGAATTGGCTAATCCCTAAAAATGTGCATGAGTTACGCTCTTTCTTAAGTCTTGCTAGCTTTTATAAAAAAATTGTGAGAAATTTTTCATTGCTTGCATTGCCTTTAACAAAATTACTAAAGGAAGGTGTTGTATATCATTGGTTTGATAATCAGCAAAAGTTTTTTGATTTATTGAAACATGCTTTAACACATGTACTTGTTTTGCAATTACGTGATTTTAATAGACCATTCTTTCTAGTAGTCACTAATGCTAGCCAATCAGGAATAGGAGCTGTCCTTATGTAAGATTCACATCCTATAGCCTATCCTAGTTGCAAACTTAAACCCTTCGAACTGAAGTATTCTACCTATGATAAGGAATTGTTAGCTATAGTTCAAGCTTTACGTCAATGAAAACACTATCTAATGGGATCTGAATTCATGATCAAACTGACCAACAAAGTATCAAACATCTTCTTAGTCAGCCACAAATTTCTGACTGTCATATTAAATGGGCTACTTTCATTCAAAGTTTCCATCCACTTATCCAATATCAACCTCGAAGAGAAAATGTTGTTGCCGATGCATTGAGTAGAAGACCAAGTATCCATAATATTTGTGTTATATCCTTTGAATTCCCTTATTCCTATGATCATGACCCCAGTTTTCAAGCTGATTGGAATAAATTAGTTGCTAATAAATGGATTCCAATTAATTCTTTGTCTTATTCTGATGGATTTTTGTTTTATGAGAAAAGATTATGTATCACTATTCCCTTTAGATCATTTTTGTTGCACGAAATTAATTGTCCCCCATATCAAGGCCATAGCGGTATTATTTCTACTTTAAGAACATTGGTTGAAGATTTTTATTGGCCACAAATGGAATTTGATGTTTTTAACTTTATTTTTGAGTGTTTAATTTGTCAACGAGTCAAGCGACACCATGGTAAGCATTATGGTTTATTAATGCCTTTACAAATTCCTGAACGACCATGGGAGTATATTACAATGGATTTTATAACTGGTTTGCCTAACACCCAAGCTAATCATGATATGATTTGGACTATGGTAGATCGATTTAGTAAACAAGCATATTTTCTACTATGCAAGAAAACATTAACTGCATCTCAAGCTAAACAATTGTTTTTGAAGACTGTTTTCACTAACCATGGTTTGCCAAAGGTTATTATTTCTCATCATGATTCTAGATTTTGCAATAATTTTTGGACTACTTTGTTTCCTAATTTAGGTACTAAGATTGATTTCTTATTTGCATTTCATCTTGAAACCAATGGGCAAACAGAAGCTACTAACAATGCAATTCTAGATCTTTTACGTGCATACACAATTTCAAAACCACAAACAAGGGATACATACTTGCATTTACTTCAATTTGCATATAATAATACACCACACATATCTACACATAAAGAACCTTTTGAAAACATTTATGGATATAGATTGCCTACACCTATTACATCATTGTCAAACAAAGTTAAAGCTGCTGATGATATTGCCAATATGCATGCTACTATTTTTGTTGAAGTTAAAGATATGATTGTGAAAGGCTAGCAATCATACACTAAACAAGCTAATAAGAAAAGAAAAGCCACGAGTTTCAAAGTTGATGATTATGTTTGGTTACGCATTGAAAAGATAAGATTGTAAAGTGTTGAGAAACACCCTATTGTTAAGTTAACACCTAGATTTTATGGACCTTTCAAAATCATTCACAAAATCAATGACAATGCATTTAAATTAGAACCACCCCAACACTGGAAAAGTCATAATACTTTTCAGATCAGTTTGTCACGACCTTTTAGAGGTCAATTACATGTCCACACAGTTTATGAAAATCCTCCTTTGTTAGAAGAAGAAACTGAAATCCTTGAGCCTGAAACTATTCTAAACACTGACTTTATGACCACTAGAACTGGCTATAGATATTCTAGATATTTGGTTAAGTTTAAAAATCATCATGTTGAAGAGGCCCAATGGATGTACGCATGTGACCTAAGTGCTTATGCTTCACTGCTCACTCCACATTGAGCTAATAACAATTGAGGACAATTGCTATCCCACCCCGGGGGTATGATGCCAGGATACATATTCCATGGTGGATTCCATGAGGTTTTGTGGTGGATTTCATAAAACTATATTTATTTGTTGGGGCTCGTACACAAGGTGGATTGCTTGTGTGAGAAGTTGACGGGGACGCTCTGTCCTTTTTTCAGGTGTCATATTAATTTAATGTGCACGTGGGTGATTCCATGGTGGGTGATTTTGCAAAATACATATTGAAATTAATGGATGTTTATGAGTTTAGAGTGCACTCGTATTTAATTAAGGTTAGGATAGAGTTCCAACCTATTTATTTATTTTGTAGTTGAAGATTTCTAGGTATTCACTTTTGTTGATTTAATTTTATTATTTTCTAATAATTGTAAATGCTTCAGTTGATGCGTAGAGTAGGTAGTGGTGGCGTTGGGAAGAAGCACTAGGCGATAGCGTGTATTCAGATTACCTAGAAGAAATTATCATTTTTGATGGACGCACGCCTTATCATTAAAGTCATGGCGCTAATATTTATTGAGACGCGCTTATTTATTGAAGCGTTTGATAAATATTTATTATTTTGTATGCACATAGGCGCTTAGTTTAAATATTTCATTACTAGACATTGTATTTGGGTACAACCCAACTTTTTGGATGCCCAACCACTTTATTCTTTATTTTGGCAAAAGAAAACACAAAATCCAAAGCATGCTAATTGTTAAATTGGGCTATTTTTGAGCTTGGAGATTAATAAATTTATAAATACATACCTTGTGGAGCGCTCACACAAGGAATGGGGGGAGATTGTACCCAATTTGTCTTTTTGTCTCATGTTGTGCAAATCTTTCTTCTTGCTTTATGAGTTTTAGTAGAGTTCTTTGTTCTTGGAGACTTTTCGATGTTCACTACGCGTGCATAATACAACATCCAATTTGTGCACCACTTTTCAAACAATACATTTTTATAGTAAGTTACAATTTCAAATGAGTTGAAAACTACTTTAGTGGGGAAAGCTAGGTCTCTAAAGAGGTTTGAATTGGAAACTCCACAAAGAGTGGGTTCGTTTGGAGGCATACTTTGCAAAAAAATAAAATTTAAGTATTTATAAGTAGGTTATAAGTATAAAAAAAGAGTTATAGCTGGAAAAAATTTCTATATATCAAAATTTTATGATGTATCACTACTTTTAAGGGTAAAGTTATCAAAATAGGGTCCAAAAGTTAGTTAACACACAAATTCTTTAATAGAATGCTATGAAATATGGGTTCGGTCATCGAAGACTCAAATATCTCATGGGATATTTAGAATTTAGTAAAAATTCTATCTTACTAACACTAGACAAATTGTTAAGGGCTAAAAATTTATATTTATATTATCCTCAAATTCCAAAATATGTTTAAAAAATTACAATATTTAGAAAAGTGTAATGAAGTGAACTGGGAGAGAGAAGGATAGGAGAGGGAAGACTACTGAAGGAGATAGAAAGACTACATGAAGAGAGAGAAAGAGGGAAGAGGTGAGAGAAACACTAGAAGAAGAGAGAGAAACATAGGAAATGAAGGAAGAAGGTAGCCATGAAAGCTGGAGGAGAGAGACGAAGCAAGTAAAAGGCTTGTACTATATTCCAATTGGTTTTAAAATGATTGCTCCTTCCACCTGTATACATGTATCGTATGTGCCCTATTTTCCATCGTTTACAGTCCATCATCACTCAAAATTAGTTTTTGTCCTCAAAAACAACTTGGGACTTATTACAATGGTTCAATGTAAGGAAACTTAGAGTACTACTCTATTATAGTAGCTACAATAATATAGAAATAGACAATATGTACCATGTAATGGATAAAATCAAGAGCAAAAAACCAAGTAGACTTATGTACATCCATTGTAGTTGATAAGACTGAGAACTAGACCACTATAATTCCATAAAGAGACTCCTACAAACAATAGACCCCATGCTATCTACTATAGACATGCTTGTAGTAAAACTAAAATATCTTTTTGATGGGCTTATCAGAATCAAGCATGCTATGAGTCAAAAGAAAGCTCATTTGACATACTTTCAGCCCATATAGGTATTGCTCCTCTGTAAGCAAATTAGAATTAAAACTGAGCCAAGACAATAAGCTATCTACAAACTGCTAGCAATAGAACAAAGGGTTAAAATGACTAGTTTTTGGCAAAGTAAATTTCTTAAAGATATAGATTTTTGTCCCAAGATGGATGTTGATCTAATGAAGGTGCAAAATCCATCCCATATCCTCCTAGATCAAATGGTATTCCAACATAATCATGATCAAAGGAAAGAAAACTATCACCAATCTCATGATCTTAACCACCCTCGGGGTAAAACTATCACCAATCTCATGATCTTAACCCACCTAGGAGGTCAAATGGGTAGGAAGAAGTATCTCCATAATTACATCCATAGTCATATCCATAATCCATCAATTCATAACCATTAGCAACTCCATGTACATCCACATCATCAACATTCCAGTCATAATATTCATCACCATAATCATAATCATATGCATCAAATAGAGTATACCACTCTTCTTGTGGTTGGTGTAGACCATGATTGAGCGTAAGCTTATGCATATCCTCAATAATGAGACCCTTATAAGAGTGACCAAAAGCATCAAAATCTTCTAATTTAGCATGCCATATTCTTCTACAAATGGTTTATGTAGCTGCTCACTTATTAAATAACCCTCATATGCATTGGCCTCTTCATTATCCTCTCTTTGTTCGTCTTCTTGCTAGTGATCATCTCCTTGTTCTTCATCTTGCTCATTTTATTGCCCACTATTTTCTACTTCATCTTCAACACCTAGAATAAACAAGGAATTCATCATTATATTCATTTGATTCCCACTGTCATGCTGCTCAAGTTCATTGGAGTAATCATTTCCATCATGACATGATACATAGTATACATGCTGCCCATAATCTTCTTCATGTCGAACATAGGCTACCTCTTCATATTTGGACATGTAACCAACATCATAATGCTCAAAGGAAATGACCACATCGTGTAAAGAAGGTTGAATTTTACCCTCATGACTGCACCAAGTGGTAATTAATGTAAGCATTTTCTTTTTTGATTCAATACTCTTTAGCAAAAGGTTAATTGCTTTCTCCACACAAGCACAAAGATATTCATTGTCAGTATAAAGACAAAGTAATATGAAAGCAACATATTCATTGGTCTTGGTGGGACCTCTCTCAAGAAGCTTGACCAAGGAAGTCATGCCTACATCTGCAATTTCCCAAGCTAATTGTCCTTCTAGCGGAGCCCATGATCACTTCATAACCAATGGAGGTGTACAAGCTACCGTGGCCCACCCATTAACATCAAAATCTACAATAAGAACATGGAGTAATACCACCACATGTTCTAATCATTGCTAAGATGACTGATTTAGTATGGATGCTAGCATATGTACTACATCCATGCCTTGAAAACATTGCAAAATAGTAGTCTTACTGATGCAAAAATACCTCAATGATACCATAATTTAGGTTAGCTTTTGAACCTCTAAGTTGACCATGGTTAGGAATCCAACTAGCATTCTTTTGGCTTCCACACACCGATACATCCTTGGAAAACAATGTTGTCATAAGAATTATTAGAGAGCCTACATAATACTTTGCTATACCAAAACTGTGAAGTATGAGGGTTTAGTTGATAGACACGTACTTATTCTATGATAACTACATCTACCACCTCTACTACCATTTTAGAGTCATCAAAATTCATAAATGCATGTGCCAAAGTACCCATTAAAGGGATATTTAACTTACTAGAACTAGTCTATTTGATGACTCATAATACTTTGTTTCCTTGCCATTTTAGACTTTAGTTCTATAGTACATACAGTCACTAAATCAACCATAACTTTTGCTAGAAAATTCCAATCAATTAGCTTTTTAATTCAAATCAAATCTTAAAATTCCCTCTTCAAATTAAGCATTCAATATTAAATTTTTGATCAACAGAAAAAAAAGTTACAATAGCCCAAAGTTGGTTGACAGAAACTGTCCAAAACTTGTCCCTCTCTAGATGAACATGTAAGAGACTTGTATATCCAAATTTGATAATGTATAGGCTCATTGTTAGACTGAGGGCGATCTATAGGTGTAATATTCCCGCCATAACACTTCAAAAAATAAATTTGGGCTTGAAGTGTTTTAAAAATTACTCGCTGAGTCATCACATAGGTGACCGCATGTAACATCAAATCTTTCATTAAATCAATTCTGCAATCCGACACGAGAAGACACCTCAATGAACCTAGCCAACAAAAAAACAAATACACCTCGTAAATAATATTACGACGACTTGATCATAATATTTTCGCATTATATTTGATTTAGCATTCCCGATTCCATTTAATGCATCAAAGATCTTATTGATTTTGCAACGGCAAGACAAATCGCAAAAGCCTTAATCGGTAGACAAAGAACACACAAGAACAAGCATGATATTGTGTAAGTTAAGTATCAAAGAGTATGGCATGACTTTATAAACTGGATAAGTCACGAGGTAACTTGGCCAAAAACTACCAGATGAAGTCATTTTGATGAAAAAAAGATGTTTTTGAAAAAATAGGCAAAAAATCATGAAGTTTTTGATGCACGGAGGGAGAGAAAACATTTTAAAATCATCCCCATGCCACCATCCAATAGGTATATAATCAAAAAGCATTTTTTATCAAGCTTACTTAGCTCTTGACACGTAGCCAAAAGAATGAGTGATTGTATGCGTCCCCCTCATGGCTATAAATACAACCCCTCTCCTTCACAAAGAAAGCAAGAAGAAGACCTTCTAATGATGGAAAAATTTCTCTACATCTCTTTTTCATTCTAGCTTGAGCCTTAAAGAAGGAAAATACCCATCTTCTACCTCATTTTCATTTTCTCTACCCCCTATTACGCCTTTCTTCCATACAGGCATATCGCTAAGTAAAACACTGGCAAAATTTTTCTAGATGACCACCAACTTTCCTTGAGCTACCACATTAATTTCTCTTGATATCTATGGCTCTACGAGGTCGCAAAAATTCAAGAAACCCATTTGAAGCAAGAAACGCAGTCGATGGAGAAAATGACACGGTAGGAATTGGTGAAACCCTTGTTACTACAAACTTGATAGAGGTAACATCTCGTTGGTTTGAAAAAAAATAATGTTTTATAAGCTTATTGCTATATTTGACTTTAAATGATTATAAACACATTTTAAAGAAGATGCATATGAATTGCTGCTTTAAAAAATGGCCTAAGTAATATAATAATAAACTATTCAGTGAAAAGACTCTTTCACTTGAAAAAGGATTATATGCCTATCATGAAGAAAATATCCTAATTATGGTTTATTTCGTGATATTTATTGTTATTTCGTTAATGATGCGTGTGATATTTATTGTTATTTCGTGTTAGGAAAGGGAATATTTTATAATTTTTTTTAAAAGTGACTATCTCTATTTTATTTTGCTAATGATAAACAGACGCATATGAGTCTTATAATAATTTATAGAAAATAATTTAGATAATATCATGAAATAATCAATGCATTAAATCAACAGAAAATTGTATAGGAAAATATATACTAGACGCGAATAAATCAGGTGCGTAGTAATATAATTCAATGTCTGAAAGATGAAAGAAAAATCGCACTTATGATTTTTATATTGCATAGAATAAAGTTTTCAGAAAAATAATTAGCACTGCATTTATGACATAGCTAAATGAAAATTGATCTTCCTAGATAATGTTGAAAGTTCGACAAATGGTCGAACATTGTCGATTAAATCATATAATACGAGTAGAATAAAATAAAAATTATTTTCCTAGATAATGAAAATTGATCTTCCTAGATAATGTTGAAAGTTCGACAAATAGATTAAACCATATAATATGAGCAGAATAAAATAAAAATTATTTTCTTATTGAAAACACACAATGTTAATATTAATGGTTATATTAGCGAGAGCGTCAATATCATGAGTTGACCCACATATGAATCAACGAGAAAACCTTACCTAAAATATCGAGAATGTTGAAGCAAAAACAACTAACACTATATTAGGAAATTTGGGAATTCTCATACAGTTTGGGAATTCCCAATATAGTTAAATTTAGCCACATTATCAAATCTTGTCCCCTTACTTGAAAGTGGAGTTTATCCTCATTACTATATAGGTTATCTTTCCAAGTCCCACTTTGAAGCATATGTTAAGATTTAGCCACATGGCCAAATCTTTAGCCCTTATTTGAAAGTGGGACTTGGGAGATTCCCAAATTCACTAATATGGTGTTAACTATGAAGTACTCGACAATCTTGAAACTATCAGTATCAGGAAATTAAATAAATATCAAAAGTTTGTAAGACTTATTGGACATTGATAAGAATTTGTCGATACAAATTCTAATGTCTAAACAGACTTGGAAAAGCATTTGAAATCCAGCTAAGTGTGGGTTAGGGCAGGGCATCGCATGAATTGCCTGCCATAGGTATAAATGCCCATATTATCTTTTAAGGAAAAAATACCAAGTTTTCATAAGGATAAAATAGACTTCAGATTCGTGAAATAACTTGCGGATTCGAAAAAAGGGTTGCAAGTAGGAAGGAAACCCTAAGAATAAGATGGGACCTTAAAAGAGAAACCCTAGAATTGGGTGGGGTTGCTTTCTATGCTAAAAACACTTGATGTTGTTCTTTTTTATTAGTGCATGTATTGTTGGTTGCACAAGAATGATTAATTGTGCTTGTAACAGTTAGATCTGATTGTAAATATATAATCAGGATAATAAGAGGAAAGATCGTGCTATGCCTCCCCCACGGTTGGATGCAGAACCCTACTCCAAGGGGGATTGTTTTGTACCGCCACGAGGAGCTTTGGACCGACCTCGATGGTGAGAGGTCACTCGGTGAAAAATCCATTAGGCAGGAGGAGGTGGGAGTGCTAGGGGGCTCTGGCCGTAAATCTCTCGATCGCTCCTAGGAATTGTCTGACCCTCGTACGAATTAGGATGGGATCCTGGAGTCCCTGGTACTAGTGAAGGGACAGAAATCTTGGAGGGTTTACTTTCTTCTGCGCACACAGAAGGGATTTTCCGATGAACGGAGGTTTTATCTTCTACATATGCAGTAGGGGAAAAGCATTGTAAATAACTTTTGCGAAATAATAAATAAATATTTTTTGCAAAAAGATTATTTTTCTGTCTTTGTGTTGTGTCATAAAATTATGCAAAGGAACCTATGATAACGGGTTAATTAACAAAGTTGCATTTAAATGTCATAACGTAATGTGATAGGTAATTAGAAAACTAAAGAAAACCATTTGTGGGAAGCAGGTGGGCGAGATCCCTGACGGATTCGTCCTACGGATGGGTGGTCCCGGTAAGTTGGGAGCTTCTTTCAAGAGATTGAATGAAATGTTAATTAGGAGAAATTAGGTAGAGCCGACTTACCTAGGGTCGGGTCTTAAAACCTTGATCAATAATTATCTTAGGGGAAAGGTGCAGTGGCTGTGCCAGAACTTCGTTAAGGTTCCCTCTGAATCCTAACTAGTTGTTGGAAAAAAGCGTTGCACTCCATGAACCAAGGGTAACTACAATCGCTCCAATCGGACAAGAAGCCCTTGTGGGACACCTCCGATGGAGCTAGCTGATGCATCAAGACCTCAATTGTCAAATTAGGACCCTGAGCTTGCAAGTTGATCCTCGTGGGGGAAGGCCGGTACCTTCCATTATGGGGTGGACTCTGGGAAACCTAGATGATAGACCTTGTGCATTCTTGCGAGTGCCAGACAAAGCCATCTAGGATAGTTCCCTGATGGACCACTAAAATGTGCTACTAGGGAACTGTTAGGTAGGCACGTGACAGTAGGATACCAAGACACCAATATATGATCTATGGGGAGTAACTAAAAACCCATATCACCTATCTTAAGTCCTAGAATTACCCTCTTACTGTTTGATGTAAGTTGAAGGATCCAATTTTAGTTTGCAATATCTCCCATCACTGAGATCCCTATGGAATTCCATGACTCAAAATCTTGACTTCTTGATAAATAACCCTTGAAGTAAGAATGCCTTTAGTTGCCTCAATCTTCAATTGAAAGGTTGTCGATGAATTGTCCAAACTCAACCTTATGGCATAAAAAAGGCCTCCAATGCAACCAATCTTGCTAAATTCTTATAAATCCCTAATATAGACAAGGTTCTTGACCTTTAAGAAGCAAAATTCCTCTACCTTGAAGCATTCTTAATGAGAAATTTGAGGTCCCTACTGCTGTTCATGCTTCACCAAAGTAGATTGAAGATCAATGAAAGATGAAATAGGCCTAATCTTGACTTGGAGGCTAGAAGGAAGGCTGTAGTTGATTCCCTTTAAGTGTTTAAAGTTGATTAAAAGCTTCTAATCAATGAAATTTAAGTGACGATTGAAAGGTGAGAAGGATTGAAGCTTGCACAGGAGAGGTATGGTGGGAGAGCAAGAGGGAGAGAGACTCACAATATGGAAACTCCAACAGTCACAATGTGTGACCGGCCTTCCCTTTATTCATCTGGCACTAAAATAATAAAGAATAAAGTGATGATGATGGGCGCCCGCTGCCTGCAATGTGTAGACGCGGGTATTGTCAGTGTAGTAATATACGGGCAGTTAGGGAGAGGCACCTTTACCCACAACAACCTCCCACTTAAAGGCGAATTTGCCCCAGTGAGAGGAGTGAAATAGAAAAAGAAAAGATAATACAACATGTACACATGTATAACAGGATGAGAAAATATGTTATCTCATCCCACACCCATCAATCTCGTGGGAAAGGCAAAGCACTCCGTAGAGAGGCTTTTGGTGAGTAGATCTACATGATTTTGGTTAGTCGAGATCTTGACAAGGTCAACAAACTTGTCCTCAATGACCCCATGTATGAAGTGATACCTCACCACAAATGTGTTTCGTCTTCACATGGAAGACCGGATTCTTGGCTAACTGAATAGCACTCATAGAATCCGAATGCAGTGTAAGGATAGCATCATTACCAAGGTCATGAACCAAACAACCTAACCATATGGCCTCCTTCCAAGCCTCAATGGCTGCAACATACTCAGTCTCAGTGGTGGAACGATCCGTACACTTTTGCACCTTGGACATCCAAGAGATAGCACCTCCAGCATAGGTGAACACATAGCCAGAAGTGGACTTCCTACTATCTGCATGTCCTGCATAATCAGAGTCAGTGTACCCCATGACTCTTGTATCCTGGCTGCCATAGCATATGTACATATCTGTAGTGCCCTTCAGGTACCATATAATACCCTTCATAGCATCCCAATGCTTCTTGCCAAGTGTAGCCATATAGCGTAACACAACACCAATTGCAAAGGCAATATCTGGATGAGTGGCTATCATGGCATACATAAGACTACCCACTATAGATGCATAGGGAAACTTGGCCATCTCGGGGCCCTTTGCTCATCTGTCTGTGGACAATCGACTTGTGATACCTTCACATAAGAAGGCAATGGACAAGAAATAGGCCTCACGTCTTGCATGTGGAAGCACTCAATGACTTTATGAATGTACTCCCTTTGTGACAAGTAGAGGAGTCCCTGATGCCTGTCGTGTCTAATGCACATACCAAGTATGTGAGAGGCATGTCCCAGATCCTTCATCTCAAAGATCTTCTTGGGCTGAGCCTTAATAGCATCTAGCTCATCATGAGCTTTCCCTGCTAATAGCATGTCATCCACATAGAGTACCAAAATAAGCAAAGATCCATCATGGGCTTTCTTTGTGTACAAGCACGGATCCATAGCACTACGGTTGTAGTCCTGTGACTGCATAAACACATCAAACTTATGGTACCATTCCCTAGGTGCTTGCTTCAAGCCATAAAGACTTTTCTTCAACTTGCATAAAAGCATCAAACTTATGGTACCATTCCCTAGGTGCTCTACAAAGCCCTTAGGCTACTCCATGTGAATCTCATCATGCAAGTTCCCATGTAAGAAAGCCGTCTTGACATCCATTTGGTACAAGTCCAAGTCAAGATGTGCAACCAAAGCCAAGACTAAGCACAAGGTATGCAAATGGGCAAGTTGAAAGTACCAATAAGCAACTTGTGGGAATTCTATCAAAGATTGTTTTAGAAAAGAAATGGGATTGGGATAGGAAACAATACATGATGGTATGGCCGTATAACATGTATTAAATGAGCTATATGCCACACTCCGTTTAAATTAGTTTATGGAGAGGAGCGTGTTTTACCCCTTGAGATTGAGTTGCCCATAATAAGATTCATGATTAACCATTCTCTAAGGGATGAAGATGCACTTTTTGAACATTGTACGACCTTAGCACATCTAGACAAGCTTGAACTTCAAAGTTTATTATATCAGGAGGTGGCTAAGCATCGCACGAAACAACTTCATGACATAAAAGCAAAGGAATACACATTTAAAAAAGGGCAACTAGTCTTGTACTATGATGCGCATAGGGAGCTTTTTCCTAGAAACTTAGAACTAAAGTGGCATGGTCCCTTTAAAATAGTTAGAATAGGTAAAAATAAGTCCACCGCACTATTAGGACATTTATAGGGAGTGAAATTTAAGAATAAGGTTTAATCTTGTTAAGATTAAACCTTATTATCTATAAGCACACTAATGAGACAAATGCTTTGCAAGTTTATGCCACATTGATCTAAAACCTGCAAGAGAGGTTACAACTGGTTGATGGGGTGGAAATTAGGAGCACCCATACGTGGAACAAGGATACTATTAGGGAAGGATCATTTGGTGGAGCAAAGGGTATAAGGTGATTGTGCAAGAAGACGTGACATTTTTGTTTGAGAGATTAAGATATTCCGACATTAGTGCTTGAGTGTCCTACGAGTATCCCTATAGGTTTCAATGAAGAAGGTGGGATGAAGCATCTAGTTCATCCTCTCAGTATGCTGAATTTTGATTGTCATAGTTACGAGTAGAGGAGTTGACCATGGTCAGCTGTGTAAACCCCTTATAAGTATGAGCTGTTATCCACCTCCTATAAAGACATTTTCAAGCATGCAAAGCTCTATCTTAGAGGTAGTCCTAGTGACCCTATCTTGCTAGCCTGCTAGGCAACTATTTCTGGGAATTCCTGTTAGTAGTAGTGAGGTAGCTAGGGAAGCCTGATGAATAAAAGAGAAAAATGATAAATATGTCTAAAAGAAAATAAGGATGATTGGAGTGAAGATAAAAGGGAGCATGAAAAAAAGGATTTAGGTAGGTTCTTGGGTACCAAGACTAGACATGAGACCGATACCCTATTCTCCTTTGGTCACAATATGCTTAGCTCTCTCCTTTTTACACATCGAAGTAGTAAGTACTGAAGAATAAAGAATGTGGAAACATGAAAATTTATATGAATTCAAGTGGACTAGGGTATAGGAGACCTTGCCTAGTAGGAGTTCTTGGTCCAATTGTCCTAGGTTAGGTAGGTAGGTCAGACCACTACTTTGGATGACTTCTTTGATAGTTTTTTAGTCGGTTTGTGTTGGAGTAGTTGGTTCAAAAACTAGCTCTTAATCTCTTTGTCAAATTGTGCTTAGCCTATTCCTCATGGAATTCATGCCTTGCTTTTGTTAGGGGGTAGGGTGAGGGTTGTGTTTTGTGTTATGCTATATATTTTATTTGAAGCAGCTTGATGATCTCTATGTTTTATTTGTGTGCAAATCTATTTGTGGGTTCAACATGTTGAGTCACTTTATCCCATGGTTGCAAATGAAAGGTGTATTTAGGTGCCAAAAATGAAGCATTTGTAGAAAAAATCAAAAGACACCAAACTTTTCTAAGTGAAAGTACGTGGCCTTGAATGCATTGGAAGCATTCGTTTGTCAATCAAAGTTCATTAGACAATCTATTCAAAGAGGTGTAACTTTCATGTTATAAAGTAGCTACTTGATCCAAAAGTTAAAAAAGTATCCACGAGGCCAGGTCAGTAGAAAATGATGCCACAAACATGGTTGTACTTTTAGATCTCGAATTTGAGTCCTTTTGGACCTTCCATTTTTAGCAGACCACTTGTTGTAGTGTGAATATGCAAGATATGAACTAGTTTTTTTGGAAAGACTTGATTAAGAAGCTTAAAGAGGTTTACAAACCTCAAAAAACTCAATGACATGGGGGTTGGGGGGGGGGGGGAAGGGGAGGGCACATTTTTTGGTGCACCCCCTCATGGCCTAAAAAAAAGGATTTTGCAACCGACCTAATAAGAAGGAGCAGCCTTGGGCATGAGATGCAAAAATTTTCACCTCAGATCATCACAAAAAGCATGAGAAATGATCTACTATGCTGACATTAGAAAATCCTCTCTCTCTCTCTCTCTCTCTCGCGCCATAATTGCTATTCATGTGGGTTGAGAGGATGAGGGGGAAGGGGTGTCAGATCGCCAAGAAGATGCAAGAAATGGAGCGAGAAAAATGAAGGTGGTCAAAGACTGTGTGGAACATGAGTAGGCAGTCTATGCATCTCCAAAATCATGAAAAATTAGGTGATTTTCTTGCGATAAGGTGCGATTTAAAATTCAATTCAATTCTATAATTTTTTTTCATGAAATTTAGATGCATATGGGCTAAAATTTGATATGGAAGTGTGTTGTGTTTAAAGGCTACAAGCCCAAAGTTTCAGAATATATAGCTATCATAATGCAAAAATTAATTGTCTAGTATATGTAAGCCACAAAAAATTGAGAAATATGATGATAATTGATAAAATTGATGGAAGTAATGTTGTATGTGGATGAAATAGTGTAGGCCGGTTACTATGGTTGGTATTTGTTACTATACGACGAGGAAGTACAAAATAGTGAGTATTTATGATAAAAATATTTAAGGAAAATTTAAAAATGGTAAAAAGATAGATTTTTTTTTAAATTTTTAAAAAAGTAGAACATGTTCAGATGTATGGTGGGCTAAAGGGCATAAGGTTTAGCCTTAGTATATACCTATTTACATATTAAATTGTTCATTTAGGGGGTGTTTTTATGGAAAAAAATTGTATAGCGTAAAGAATAGTCCATATAATGCATCAATGTGCAATGAAGGTTGAAATGACAAGTATTTTTCATGGAAAAAAATGAATGATTGTGCATTGAAGTGCATCATTTAGGTTTCATTGAATATCGAAAGGAGCAAAAGCACGTGTTAGCCTGGTTCAATCTTCTCAATGTCGTACTACGTCAAAACAAAGCATGCAAAGAATGTCTTTGCACATCACATGACTAGTTTTTAGTTGAAACTATTTGGGAATGCTAGGGCATGACATACTGCATATGCACAAAGCATGGTATCAAAGAAAAAATCCTAGATGCATAGCACCTGTTTGCCAAAGTATTGACTTATGATTGAGAGAAAGAGGTTTATTTGATGTAGGTTAGAGTGGCTATCTTAGGGAAAGGTTGTGTGAGGAAATAATAAATCTCCTGGATTGGAAAAATTAAAAGAGTGGACTATGTTTCATTGTTCTTTGTATATTAGATGGTGCATCCTGAGGCCAATCCTTGGGGTGTAGGGGAGTTGTAGGGGCCACAATATTTTTTTGCGGGGTGCCCTCTGCATGTGTGAATCAAGGTGAAGTAGTCACCTATATATGGGAAACTCCTTATGCTTGGGAGGCGGGATGGTTCTTTCAAGATTTCTTAAGATGCTTCCTTCTCAAGTGAACCAACAAGGTCATCTTGGAGCACGGAGTTGGGGTAGGCTAAGGTATTTTAGGATCTGAGTCAGTACTAGCATCTAAATTCGAATCAAACTCCTCTGATATCATCGAAGAATCAAGGGACAGGTCTTTTAAGGCTTTAGTAGTGAACAAATCAAGATTGGAAGCGGGGTCAAAAGTATGGGATTCTAGCTTATTGTAATCCATGGCTTTTAGGCACTCCAACCATTCTAAGTCAAATTTAAGACGCACAAGGCTAGCATCAAGGAGCAATATGGGGTGTTTGGAGGATTTTTAGTCAACTATGATTTGCTCAATTGTTCTTCCATCTAAGTCATAGTCTGCATTAGAATTTGTATCACTTTCATACTCTGTTGATTCATCTTCAAAGTCATTGTGCTCCTCTATATTGAATTCATCAAGGGGCATCATGGAGACAAAAAGGTTATTGTGATAATCAAACAAAACTTGATGGGGTTCAATCCAATGCCATATGGGATATGCTAAGAGATCTTCAAAGATTAGTAGGTTAGCCTCGCCCATGCTCTTGAAGGTTGGTCTCCATAATGAGAGGAGTTTACAGAGTTCAAGTCTATCAATGGGTGTACATAATCCTTTTGGCTTAGATGTTCGTGATGGGAAAGCATGCATAATCAACAATGGCATAGAAGGAAGTTCATCAGGAATATCAAGCTTGTTCATCGGGGCTTCCTTAAGTTTGTGTTGACTTAGATGTTTGTTGGATTCTTTATATTCTCTTTCCTCATAGTGAATGGCAACTCCAAGGTGGCAAAAATATAAAGCCAATCTTGCTCATCCTTAGGGCATGGAAAATATTTGTTCAAGGGCTTTTGTGGTGGGGGATAGATGGTGTCACCTGGCAGTAAGCTAGAAATATCATTAAGGTCGATTGAGGTAGTCTTCCAACTAGCCATTTCAATGAGCAAAGCCTCAATATGATTTTCCTAAAAGGTGAGACCATTGCCCCAATCTTCAATAAATCGTGCATGGCACATTGAGGGTCGGCCAAGTAATAGGTCATAGTCAATTCCTTTCATGACCGCAAGTGTGATAGATAACTGAAGCTTGAAAACCAATTTTCATTTGCATGCATGTATGTGTGTTAGAGTGAGTTTTTGGTAACAATAATTTCTATATGCATATGATTTAAGTCTCTTTGCAGTCTCTCTATCTCAAGATACCATGCATGTCCCATTTGTCATCACTACTTTCTTCATGGCTAGCTAGTTTGAAGAAGGTCATTTACAAGAATCATCATAGATTTCTCCCTCTTGATTATCCTAATTATGTAAGATATTTGAATGGGGTTTGATCACAATCATGAGATGGGAATATTTATTTGAGTTACATATGGAATATCCTTCTCCCCATAGTTGGTAAGACATGAAAGCATTCATTGAATAGGAATAAAGTTTAATGGATAGCCTCTTGTTATGCATTATATGTATTTGGATTGTGTACTCTATATTCTTTCAAGTACCTTAGTAGAACCACATAAGGATCAATTGTCTTCTATATCATACTCTTTTACTTGAGAATGTGGGTTGCATGTGGGATCACTTGATTGGGAGCTAAGATTCAGAGCATGTAAGAGATGATATATGTATTATTGATAGGCAAAGCAATTGGTCATGTGAGGTGGAAAATTAAAATACCATTTCACTGCACTCATCAAGGATATTGACAAAGAGGAAAAGGTTGTAAAACAAAATACAACAAAGTTTTGTGCACCCACATGTTGTATGCAATGTGGAGAAGCTATTTGGCCTACAGTTGCACGGTTGGCACAATATATTATAGATAAATCAAAATTTTCAATTAGACACATAAGTTAGAACTTTTATTTTTTAATAAAAAAGTGAACATATGCATTGGTGTTAGTAGTTTATACTTCCTACCTCTATCTTGCATTGTGCTTCAAAGAAAGCACGAGAGGCTATTTACAAGATGGAGGAGCTTGTTAGAGGTACTACAACATACTATAAGCTATAAAAATTGACATGGAAATTAAGACAATTTGTTACCTGTGCCAATGTAATGTATATTTTTCTTTCTTCATACACATGTTAGATCAAAGGAAATTAGTCCCACATCACTTCAAGATGCTTGAATCATTGTGACCGAGGTAGTTTCTTTAGTGGTGCTTTAGTGGAGGAGACTTTTCGATGAAGCATTCTCACAAGAGAAATACATCTCATAGTCCATTTGGTAGATGATGTGGCTATATGCAGCATAATGCATGCTCAATGGATGTTCTTTCTTAAGCACTTCATGAAAACCTAGAAATATTTTATGAGGAAAATTGCGAGGCTGTAAGGTAGAATGGTTGGTGTAGGAATCACTTGTCTACATCTCTAAATTTCTTGCCTAAGTGAATTCCTCCCTCCCACCATTATGGAGCAATGAAGAAGACTTAGGGATGTCATGTATTATGCCATAAGGAAGAGGATTTATCAAGATAATAGATAAAGAGTTACATTAAGAAATAAACAACTTATGTGTGCTCAATAATGATGTGATAAGTCACTAGGCGATGATGTACGAGGATGTAAAAGCAAGAAGGAATAGGGAGAGAGTGATCTTTTGCACCTGTAATGGTTATAATCTATCATACCCTCCACATTTTGAAAGCATTGACAAATGAGCTTGATGTGGATTGGTTGTCCACTCTGATTGCATTGTCAAAGACCCTAGCTAGTGCATCTTGTTGCGAGCTTAAATTGCTTGCCAAAGCCTTGTAGAGTTCCTCACTTTGTATTCCATTGATGAAGACTATGGACACTACTCTCTTGGTTGGTTGCTCGTCACTAGGGATTCTCTTGAAGAAACTTTGCACATGGGTGACGTAGTCTCTTATGTCCTCCTTGTCTTTCTGCTTGTTTGATGTTCATTAGCCTCACTAGAAGGTTGTCAGAGTACCCAAGCTTAGAGAATCTCTTAATGAAGAGACTCTTGAGGTTGTTGAAGTTAGTCCGCTCGGCAGCATATAGACTTGTGTACCAGATCCTACCCCTATCTCCTAAGCATAGACCAAAAGCTTGTGATCATCGAGTTAGATCGGTGAGGTCGTTGGCCTGACAGACTTGCTCAAACTACTCTACAAAGCTATATGGGTCATATTTTGGCTGGTACTTGTCTAGCTACTTCACGACTATCAAGATTTTAGACTGGCTCTTGGATTTCTGAGTAACCCTTAATCGTGCAAGCAACGAGGTTGCCATCGTAGTGGCACTTTGCTCTCGGCAGAAGCATTTTCCAATAGTTTCTTTGTAAAGAAGCTCGCTCAGCGTGAGATCACCTTCTAGAGTTCTTTTCCTCTGTGCATCAAGGCCTATCCTATTTCTACTTTCTAGAATCCGAATGCAGTGTAGGTATAGCATCAATCCCAAGGTCAGCAACTAGACGGCCTAGCCATATGGCCTCCTTGCAAGCCTCAGTGGCTGCAACATACTTGGCCTCAGTGGTAGACAAAGCCATACACTTCTGAACCCTGGACATCCAAGAGACAGCCCCTCCAGCATAGGTGAATACATAGCCAGAAGTGGACTTCCTACTATCTGCATGTCCTGCATAATCGGAGTCAGTGTACCCCACGACCCCTGTATCCTGGCTGCCATAGCAAATACACATATCTGCTGTGCCCTTCAGGTACCTCATGATACCCTTCACGGCATCCCAATGTCTGCTGCCAGGTGTAGCCATATAGCGTGCCACAACACCAACTGCATGCGCAATATCTGGACGAGTGGCTATCATGGCATACATCAAACTGCCCACGGCTGAAGCATAAGGGATCTTGGCCATCTCGGCCCTCTGCTCATCTGTCTGCAGACAATCAGCCTGTGATACCTTCACATAAGAAGGTAATGGACAGCCAATAGGCTTTACGTCTTGCATGCGGAAGCGCTCAAGGACTTTATGAATGTACTCCCGCTGTGAGAGATACAAAAGCCCCTGATGCCTATCGCGCTTAATGCGCATCCCAAGTATATGTGAGGCCTGTCCCGAATCCTTCATCTCAAAGCTCTTCTTCAGCTGAGATTTAAGAGCATCTAGCTCATCATGAGCTTTCCCTGCTATCAGCATATCATCAACATAGAGTACCAAGATAAGCAAACTGCCATCACGGGCTTTCTTCTGTAAAGACACGGATCCATAGCACTCCTGTTGTAGCCCTGTGACTGCATAAAGGCATCAAACTTATGATACCATTCCCTAGGTGCTTGCTTCAAGCCATACAAGCTCTTCTTCAACTTGCACACTAGGTGCTCCCTGCCAGTTTCTGCAAAGCCCTTAGGCTGATCCATATAGATCTCATCATGCAAGTCCCCATGTAGAAAAGCCGTCTTGACATCCATCTGATATAGATCTAAGTCAAGCTGTGCAACCAAAGCCAAGACTAAGCGCAGGGTGGTCATCTTAACCACAGGAGAGAAGACCTCATCAAAGTCCACACCATGTTCCTGCTTAAAACCCTTTGCTACCAATCTAGCCTTGTATGCCAGCTTGGGGTGTCCAGGGGTACTTTTCAGCTTGTACACCCACTTGCATGGCAAAGCCTTCTTGCCCTTAGGCAAGGCAACCAAATCCCAAGTCTCATTCTTATGCAGGGAGTCTATCTCAGACTGCATAGCCCTCTCCCAGGAGTGACTGTCACCCCTGCGCATAGCCTCATCATAAGTGAAAGGATCTCTTGCATCTGTAACCAAAACATAATGCATAGAGGGCTGAAATCTGTCAGGTGGACGTCTGTCTCTAGCAGACCGTCTCACCGTAGGCTCTGCTGCCTGTCTAACTGCCTGTCCAACACCCTGGCCCTGTGGAGGAACTGCTGTAGGCTGTACTACTGGCTATGCTGGAGCTCTAGGCTCCTCCTGAAAGATCACTCTACGGATCTCAACCACCTTCTCAGGCTGCCTGTGCATCTTGTCTTCATGGAAGACGACATCATGGCTGCGTATTATTTTCCGCGCCTGCGGATCCCATAGGCGCTAGCCCATCTCTCCTAACTCACCATAGCCAAGGAATATGCATTTAATGCTCTTTGGATCCAATTTACTCCTCTTGTCCTTGGGCACATGGTAGAATGCCTCACATCCAAAGACACGGAGATGCGCATAAGAGGGTGGCTTACCAGCCAAACTTCCTCTGCAACCTGGTAATCCAATCCACTGGAAGGCGATCGGTTTATGACATGCACTGCCGTACTAAATGCCTCAGCCCAAAAACTCTGGGGTAGGCCTGCATGGCTAAGCATAGAGCGCACACGCTCCTGAATAGTCCTATTCATGCGCTTAGTCAAACCATTTTGGGGTGGGGTGTAAGGGGCGGTCAACTGACGCTTAATACCCCTGTCATCACAAAACTGCTCAAAGGCATGAGAGACATATTCTCGCCCATTGTCAGCCCTAAGGCATTTCAGCCTATACCCAGTCTGGTTCTCAACAAGAGCAAGCCAACGCTGAAAGACTGCCAAGACATCAGACTTTTGCTTTATGGGATAAGCCCACACTTTCCTAGAAAAATCATCAATGAAGGTAACAAAGTACTTCGCGCCACCCATAGACATGCAAGGCATAGGCCCACAAACATCGGAATGCACCAATGCCAAGGGCTCACTCATGCGTGGCCTACCCGATTTCTTATGCGTAGACCTATTCTGCTTACCATAAAGACAATGATCACACGAGTCAAAACATGCATAATCCAAAGGCAGAAGATACTGCAAACCAGATAACATTTTCATTCCCTTCAAAGACATGTGCCCTAAACGAGCATGCCAAAGTGATACATGTGGGATAGAACCCACTGCCAAAACATGGTCAACTGAGGACCCAGATACAACAAGAGGATAGAGGCTGCCTACCTTGGCGCCTCTAGCAAGCACAAGTCTGCCACGAGTAATCTTCCATGCAGAATCCCCAAAACATACATGAAATCCTACATCATCTAGCTGTCCTGCAGACATAAGATTGCGTGTAAGCGCAGGTACATGACGTACATCCCTAAGCAAAAATGAACTGCAAGTGGAAAACTGCAACTGAATATCACCACAGCCCACAATATCAAGAGACCTGTCATCTCCAAGTCTGACTGATCCAGATATAGTACGGTAAGAGTGAAACCACTCACGGTAAGGCGTGACATGGAAGGATGCACCTGAATCCAATAACCAGCACTGTGCATACATACTAGGTGTCTCAGTCAAGTGTGAACCATTAGAAGAACTAGCTGCAAGTATAAACTCATCACCACCATCGGACTCCTCAGTCTGCGTGGCATTAATTTCCTCAATCTTGACGCTGGACTTCACAGGTACTATGCTGCGATCAGAGGACTTCTCCTGCACTTTATCTTTCCCCTTATCCTTGCGCTTCTCATTGCGCAACTCATGACATTGTGGTCTAATATGGCCCTTTTTCCCACAATGATGACAAGTGACATTTGCATTGCGCCCACGCGACTTACTACGCGATTTGCCACGAGATTTAGACCGCCGACCCTTCTGCGAGTCACGGCCTCGGCCATTACCACGGTCATACTTGTCATTCCTGCCTTTAACTATCAAAGCATGACTACCACGAGAGGCATCCAAGTTTTTGCGATTCACCTCTTCTTGAAGAAGAGCACTCTCAAGATCTGCCAATTTTAGAGTAGCACTAGAGGCACAAAGAGCAGTGCGGAATACATCCCATGACTCATTCAAAGTCCCAAGCAAGAAAAGAAGAGTTACTTCCTCTCCAAAGGTGATATCCTGCGAAGTCAGGTTCTTCAGTATAGCATGGAACTGGCTCAAGTGAGCAGACATAGTCGCATTATCCTTCATGCGCATATCCATAAGCTGCTTCAACCAGTACATATGACTCGCCGGACTTTTCTTATCATAAAGATTCTTGATCTTATTCCATAGATCCCATGCACTCTGTGCTTCCTCAAATACATTATAATGTACCTGTTCAGTGAGAGACAATACAATCGTGGACTTGCATAGCTCATCAAGTTCAAGCTAGTCATCATTGTCCATAGTTTCAGGCTGCTCCCCACTCAACCGAAGTGGCTTAATCTGAGATTTCTGCACCAAGACCTGCCAAATTTGACTTTTCCAATAAGAGTAGTTGGTACCATCCAACTTTGTAATGTTAAAGATGGCACTATCATGCGAAGATGACACCATTATGCAGGCTGGAAATGCCCAAACAGTCCAAAACTGCTTGCTGTTTTACTGCAGAAACTGCCCAAAAATGACCAAAACGGGGTCCAAAGGGCAAGCAAAGAGTGCCAAAAGTTGCTGCCCACTTAGTACTAGGTGCGGTACACCAAATCAGGATATTTCAGCATGAAAAGTACACCTCAGTCCACCAATAACTGCTTGCTGTAATAAATTGCAGGTATGCAGTCTAGAGAGCAAACTGTCCCAAAATAGGATCCAATGTCAAGCAAACAATGCTAGGTCCAAAGCCGGCATGAAAACGGACATAAGCAAGGCCAATGACAGTGAAAAGAACATGAGCTCAACACCGAAGCATGTCAAAATAACATCTGCCAGTGAAAGACACACCCCCAGACACTCTAGGTAAAGTGTTTCTGTAACTGCCAAAACCGGACACAAATAGGTGTTTGCTCAAAGAGAAAGATCCAAATATGAGACTCAGCTCATAAGCATTCTGTGAACCAAGAGTACATCAATGCATATCCATAAAGATCAGAGTATGATCCCAAAGTCTCAATGCGTATGTAGCTGCTCAAGACATAAACTGCTCCAAATACATGTAAGTGCTCCGATAGCAAGCAACTGTCAAAGGTCAAGCAAGCATGTAAAATGCTCCCACTGGCACAAAAGGCATACAAAGCGAGCTCAGAAGCTCAAACAACCCAAGAGAAAGCACCAGTGATAAGTGACCCTGTCAATGCATCAAGCGCATCCAAGAGAGCATGACATACATGAAGCACCGGTCGTATTAACCATGAAGCAATACATAAGCCCAAATAAGCTCTCGGTCAACTCAATGACATCCAAATAGCAACCAAGATCAGTGATCAAGTAAGCCGGGAATGCTCAAATACATCCAAATCCAAGCTCCAAATGTCAGTATGGCATACACGAACCAAATAGCATATGTCACGAACCAAAGCATGTAATGCAAAAGCCTAACTGTCAAGCAGAGACATGAGGCATAGGCGTCCAGGAGCATGCCAAGTCAGTCCAAATGCCAGTGAAGACGGAGCTAATGTGAAGCTCAAAAGCATCCCATAATCTCATACATATGCTTCAAGTCGTCCCCAAATGTCAGAGACATCATGCCAAAGCTCAAAGCATACATCCGGTATCGGTAGGTAAGTGCCAAAGCATGTAAAGTACCTTCAGCCCACTGTTATTCCAGCATGTATTTACTGTTCTAAACAGTAGATTTCAGCCCCGAATTCAAGCCAAAATCATGGTCAAACCAAATTCATACATCCCCAATACATCCGGGTAGGAAGTAGACCGCATACGGACATCAAATAGCTCCAATGGAATGAGGCATAAGCAAAAAATGTCAGTGTCAGGGGTGTTGCCCTGTTTCTAGCACTGTTATGCAGTGAATGACAGTTTCAAAACTGAGAATGATCAGCTCCCAACCTCAATGTCAAGCCAAAGCATCAAAATGACATCCAAAAACGGCTCAAATGCCCTCCAAATAGGCCAATGATGAGTGCTCCACGAGAAACAAAGCATTCAGTTGTAAAACGTGGAGGTCAAAGTCTAAAAATGGGCGCCATATTCAGCGTGTTGAGGCCTGGAGTGCTGCTGCCAATCATATGGAGTTAGGATGGTTGGGGGGGGACTCAATGATGGCCCAAGGTAGGCACATACCAAGCCATGAAGGCCCAATGCAAAGGGGAGGGAAGATATGAGCTATGGAGCTCAAGAAGAGTGGCTGCCCTTTGTTCCTGCCCTGTTTCAAACTGAGAATACACTCAAATGCCTGCAAATGCTGAAGCAATACCTCAAGGGCAAGGCCCTGATGAAGCTCAAGAAGGCCGGGATGGAGCTCGGGAAGCCGGGGAGAGTCGGGAGCTCGGCTATGGCTGCCAGGATGGAGACCCAATGCGTGAAGCGAGTCGATGCGAAGGTCGGGAAGCACCGAGTCGAGCTCGAGCAAGAGAATGCCAAGCTCTGATACCAGTTGAAAAGTGAGAAGGATCGAAGCTTGCACGCGAGCTATGGCGGGAGAGCAAGAGCAAGAAAGAGAGAGACAAGAAATGGGAACTCTAACAGTTACAATGTGTGACCGGGCCTTCCTTTATTCAAACTGTCACTAAAAAAATAAAGAATAAAGTGACGTGACGGGCGCCCGCCACCTGCAGTGTGCAGTGGTGGGTACTGTCAGTGTAGTAATACACGGGGTGGCACAGCGGAGGCGCCTTTACCCCCAACAAGAGAGAGAGAGAGAGAGAGAGAGAGAGAGAGAGAGAGAGAGAGAGAGAGAGAGAGAGAGAGAGAGAGAGAGAGAGAGAGAGAGAGAGAGAGAGAGAGAGAGAGAGAGAGTTACACGTACATGACAAATCGAGTGCGTTGATTCCAAGCCCAATCTTGTAGTCTAGGTAGTTCAAGGTCTTGCTTATGTTCTAATCAGTAGTTTTGGAGGGTTTCATGTTAGGCAACAAACCCTAGGGATCTCCAACATCGATTGCATCGGTATTCAGGGTTGCACTTGCCACAATCGGGGACCAACAGCCAGTGTCCGACTCCTAGAGTTGGACCAGTCGGACCGTCGACTAAGAGAGTTGACCTAATCAGACCAATTGACTCGAATAGTCCGAGTCAGTCGGAACCATCAGATTTGGGGCCGTCCGACTCTGGGGATCGGATAGGGTAGAACAAAACTGGGGCAAATTTACCAGCCTCTGACCAAAACCAGCCAGAATCAACCCTAGAACCAACTCATAGACCATAGAACTACCCTGATTGAGCAGAGGGGAGCAGTAGAGACCCTAGACAATTATTATGGGTAGCCAGGGAATGCACCTAAAGCCACATTAGGATATGAATGAAAAAGGGGAATAGCATGAGTTGCATTTTTTATTATGCATTCGCACCCCACATCAATTTTATCACTTGAAGTGCACTGAAAAGCCGAAAGCCTAAATTTGCACAGTGCACGGAAGAGAGCACACTCACACTGAGAACACCTAGAAACAATTTCCTAACATTGTAATTTTTTTAAGCAAAATTGTACACAATTGGCACATTATTACCAACTTTTTCCATTAATTTAATGCAGATGCGGTTGAGATTTTGTCTTTGGAGGACGTGTCTCTGTAATCTGACAAGTGGAAAATCCTTGTTCAATGGAGTTTTGTGCTAGAGGGTGGACTTAGGAAAATGCCAATGGATTGAGACCTTGCAAGAATTTGACTTCGAAATCAAGTATAGACCATGCAAGGAGAATGTGATTGCAAATGCCCTAAGCCGTAAATCATTCCTTAATGCTCTAATCCTAGAAGAACCCTCTAGGGCAAGAACTCTTGCCGCAATGATTTCAATGCCAAGGAACCCTCTCCTAGAAATGGCTAAAGAAAAGGAGGTGAAGGATCCAAGCTATCAAGACTTGTTAAGAGAAATTTCCGTCAAGGATTCAAATCCAAAACTCAAGACTAAGTATCAAGATTTTTTGATAAATGAGGAGCTTGGCTATTACATGACAAGACAATGTATTGTTTCAAGTTAGAAACTCAAAAGGAAAATACTCTAGGAAGCTCATGATTCCCCATTTTTAGGTCATCCTAGAACAAAATATAGTGAGTTTGGGAATCTTCCAATTCCCATTTTTTGAATACTAAAAATGTAGCACTCAGATAACATGCCCATAAGTTTCTCAAAACCATATGGTGTAACCTATCATTAGAAAGCACTTGAAAAATGGAATCTATTGAGCTACAAAGCGCTTGATTTGAAGTTATAGTGTCCAAGTTATGACAAATCCAAAGATTTGACCATGTGTCCCAAACTTATGGGAAATTCCCATATTCCCCAATATGGTGTTCTAGTTATGCTAAGACTCTTAATACATCCAAAAAAAGCTTCTACTAGGAAAGACTCAAGGGCGATGTACTCAACTATGTCATTGAATGCCTAAACTACCAACAAATTAAGGCTGAATGTGTCAAGATGCCAAGAAAGCTCTAGCCACTTGACATTCCTCAAATGAAATGTAAGTATATCAGCATGGGCTTCATAAGGAGGATATAACTCCATAATGGTAGTCATTGATATGCTAACAAAAGCTACACACCTTATTCCTATAAAAACCAATTACAAGGCTTTCGATATCGCCAGGCTTTTCATTATTAAGGAAAATTTTAGGTCACATGGATTACTCCAAAGAATCATTAGTGATTGCGATTCTCTCTTTACGTCAAACTTTTGGAAGAGTTTGTTTGAAGCTCTAGGAATCCAACTCGCTTACAATCCCCAAACGGATGGTCAAACAGAGCGGGTCAACCAAGTTATTGAGGACATATTGAGGGCTTATTGCAATAGGCAACCCAAACGGTGGATCCAATACCTACCTTAGTTGAATTTTATTACAATGCATCATACCATCAAAGTATTGAAATGACTCCTTTTTAGGTACTACATGGGCAAGATTGTCTTACCCCATAAAATTTTTCCAATCATCCTACCCTATGAATAGAATAATCTAGTCAAATGCTGGAAGAAATGGATAAGCAAAGTGAAAGCTATAAGGCAAGATATTCAAGCCACCAATGATCGATAGAAGGCATATGCTGATCAATGAAGGCAAGAACGCATCTTCAAAGAAGGTGACATGGTTTTCCTACAAGTTTGCCCAAAGAAAAGTTTCTTATTTTTGGGGGAATTCAAGAAGCTAAGTCCCAGGTATTTTGAGCCATATAAGGTGCTAAAGTGTCTAGGACCAAATGGCTACAAGCCACAACTCCCTAACAACTTGAAAGTACATAATGTATTTCATGTCAGTCTATTGAAAGCATATGTTCCTAACCCACACCATGTATTTAACAACCAACAAATTGTAATGCCAAGTCAAGGAGTCCTTGAACTTCAACCACAAAAGATACTTGACATGTGGGAGAAGACTCTAAGAAGCAAAACCCTTAGAGAATATCCTGTCCAGTGGAAAGAATACCCTAAAGAAGATGCTACTTGGATTGATCATGAATCACTATGTAACCAATATCCCCAGTTTCATTTGAGATGAGGACATCTTGATTCCTCTAAGGGGGAGAGGATGTGATATCCCAACTTTAATTTAAAGTCTTTCCAACTTCTCACAAAATGGACTCAAGAACTCTAAAATCATTAAATAGAGAAGATCTCGAGCAAAAAGACCCGAGGATCGTAACCCAATATTTTTCAGATTGACAAGGAATGTAGCCACCCATCATGGAAGTTACTGTGTGAATGAGAGTTATGAGTCATATAAGTTATTAGTGGTTCAAAAATACTAGATTTTTGGACAAAACTAGCATATTTTTGATATATTGGATATTATCTATTGTAAATATCTTAAAAAGCTATGGAAACTTCTAGAACAGGGTGTCATGTAAAAAAAACAAGTGGCTTTAATATGCAAAAAGAAGGATTGGTAAAATTGCACGTGTTACAATCACAGTTTATAGGTAGTAAACAACACTTCGAATAGGGAGAAGAAGATGGAGTGACTGGAAGATTTCTAATTGGGTGTCCTGGGTTTTTATCCCCATTTTGGAGCCAACGGAACCATTAGATTTGTGGTGTGAGCATCAAATTGCATCTTGGAAGCTTTAGATTGCTAATTTTGCCAAGATCCCCTCCATAAAGAACTCTTCTTCTTAGCCACAACTCTTCTTCTCTAATTTAACTATAAATAAGAGGCATGGGGAGCCATTGAGAGGAGTCTGAGCAAGAGGGGAGAGGCCCTTCTTAGGAATGTAGAGCAAGAGGGAGTGGGGCAAGGGAAGTGTGCTCGTCAAGAAGACAAGGAGGATACTCCACGAGCTCTTGAATTCAATTCCTCCATCCCTTTTATCCTATTCCCCCTTGTGGAATCAAGACTCTTCTTGAATTCTAGAAATTCTTGGTGATCACTTTTTCACCGTCAATCAAAATTTCGTTAATCTAATTACCCCCAAGCTCGTTCACCAAATTCTCTTTTTTGCAATCTCGTGATTAAAGACCATGGCCTCAAAGAAGAAAGCTACAAAGGTCATGAAGGTAAGAGCTGCCAATAATGCTGCAGACACAATGACTATAAATGGAATAGCGAGTACGGGGATTACAAACAAAGTCGTGAATACCATCAACCAAGCACCCATCATGGATCTTCAGGTACTAATTTTCTTAAATAAAAACATCTACCAGGCCTTTATTCCATGAATAGGCAACAAAAGATGCATGCATAAAATAAGATTTTATTTGATTCCTATATATAATTTCTTTGAGGAATTCTTAACCGTGAATTCCAAGGGGTAACTTGGGTCTATACAAGATGAACCTAAGTGAGTACAAGGAAGGTATTGTGTCCCTAAAAGATTTAATATTTTTTATTTTTGTGTTGATCAAACAAAATCTTTGAATCACGAATGCTAATCCTCGGTATATAAGAGACCTTGAGATGCAATTGCCAAATGATACTGTTTATAATTAAACTAACCAAATTTTCTTTTATTGCACGTAAAGACCCATGAAAATCCAAGAGAGTTATCCTCAAGTATGAAATTCTTTCTTAAAGTCCAAACTAATCCCCAAGGAAGAGGAAGTCCAGGAAGACTATTGGAAGGTATTGCTACTTATGCTAATTTGTCTTGAAGTTTTTTTGCCACATATGCTAAATTGTCTCAAAGTTATTTTGCCACTTATGCTAAATTTCCTTGATGTTATTATTTTTGGAAAGAAAAGATTTGTCTTGGAAATAAAATTGTTAAAAATTTATGTATAATGCATCCAAAATAAGATGTTTGTGATTGCAAGCTAAGTACTAATCTTTCCTAAAGTCATTAGGGTAAAAGATGGATGATGAGTATAGATCGCCGAGACTGAGGTAGTGTCCTTGATGGCATTGACCTCTGCTAGCGTGAATAAAACCTAATCCAAGGGGTTTTTCTTTTTTTTGTTTTGCATTAGTGAGTTTAGACCAATCATGAAGCTCTCCTTGTTCTCTCATCCCCCTACTATCGTTTGGCACCCACATTGACATGTAGATCTACATGTTGGGGCTCCTAAGTTCTCTTTGTCTCCTTCTTCTCTTCGTGTTCACTTTCCTCTTCCTATTGTGCACTCTCACATGGTATTAGAGCCACATGTGGGAGCCAAAGATCTTGAAGAGAAGCACTCTCTTCAAGGAGCCCTAGTGTCCAACATGTATTTCAGGTATGCATAAGCTCCTACTAGTTGGTTGGTTAATGTTAGGTGCAGATGATCCACTCTAGGTGCATGCATCTCATTCTTTGGTGGACAAGCATGTGTGTTTGTCCATTGAGAGCTAGCAACTCTCCCTTGTCCTAAATAGCATACCAACAATGTGGGTGGCTTGTTTTTCAGGCATTTGCACCATTAGCCTTGCATTTTACCATTGGCTAACATCTCCAGGCATAGAAGACCTTGTGTTGATTGTTCTACAGTGTAAGTCAACCTATTTTCTCCACCTTCCATGCTGCATTTGTAGCTAGAGTGCAATGTGGATCCTATTTTTTGACCAAGAGGACCAATCCTACTTGTTGGGTAGCTCTTATTCTTTGTAGGGACATTCCTTTAAAGTTTGTGTTTCAATGTGGCCATTTCAGTTTGTGCTATGTTTTGTTCATCAATTGTTAGCTAGGCGCCCCCTTCACGAGACAAGCATCCAATTCCTCTTTTCGGGTGACTCATTTTCTAATTTGGGTCGTCTCAACACTTAGGGGTAAGAGATAGGTTTGTTGTGCAGACAAGTTGCTATTGCAGCATGGTAGTATACATTCTAGATAATCTTCCATCTCGATAGCCACATTGACTATTGTTCCTGTGTTTTTTAGATTACTAGCCTCTTTAGCTAAATGGGTGGCCCCTTAGGCTAGATAACATAACTCTTCTACATATATTGGATCACCTAAAACAAGTGTTATTCTCATCTCTTCTTGGCTAGATATTTGTACTTAATAGACCCTTTCTTCCTATCTATTGTCATGTATTCTCTTTGGCATTGGATACTCCCCATCTACCTTGCCTCAATCAATCCTCTTCTATACTATGGCTTGAGAAACCTCAATTATCTCAGGAACACCTCTTATTGGTTGCTTTCATTCCAATGGCAGCATCTTCTTTATGTCTTGAAGGTATTTCTTTAAGGATGGTTATGGCTAATGTGTATATTATGGGGGATCATGTGTTTTGAGATCATTTTGACTGACCATCTCTCATTTTCATTATATTATTTTAGGGCTTCTAGTCCCCAATTGGCATCAATGGCATTCATAAAATGTACCAAGGGTAAGTCTTTATAGGATACAATAGCTAGATTATCCTGAATATCCTCAATAGTTTCTATCTTATGGAAATTTGTTACATCAAACAAAGATATTCTAGTATACCTTCCTTTATTTATATTCGAATAACACATAGTAGCTTTCAAGCCCCTATTGGAATTTACAATGAATGAGGTTTTTATAAAACCAATTACACATAGTTAATGCTCTTTATCACATGGATTTTGGGCATGTAACATTTGACAATAACAATGTAAGATTTTGATATATTTTTCTAAGCATTCGTAATCATTTGGACTCCATGATCAATGGTTATTTCTAAGCTTAAGGATTAATGAGTGAAAATTTTCATCTCCCTCACCTTGGATCTGATAGGTCAAATAGTGTATGAATTTTTTGGGCTCTAGAAAGTCATTAGGTTCCAAGGGTTCAAACCATCTAACCTATGGTTCAACTCCATCTCCATAGTAAAATCCAGTGTTGTTTCCTTTGGTTGGGGCAACACAACATCATGAATATCTTGCACATGTCTTGACTGATTTAAACTAGCTTCAATAATATCCAACTAGTTTCCCCTTAGAATAATGATACATCTTCCGCTTATTGCCAATAAAACACTTAAAGAAGTGATATAACCAAGGAACACTAGTAGGATTTTTGTCTTGAGCTCTAATTCCAAGAAGAAACATAGGCATGTCTTCCCTAGATTTTTTAATCTATTTGCTCATGTTCAACTAAACATATCCTAAAGAAGGGGGTGAGGGTTATTCCACTTATAATGCATTCTTATTATTTTTAGATTTGTGCTCCTCTAAATAAGTCTCTAAAGGTGTTTTTTCTTCTAGATATTCTCTCCCTAAATTAGAAGTCTAACTTCTTTTTTTGTAGCTTAGAAATTTTCTTCATGGCTTCATTTACAACAATCACAGCTACTTCTAACTTGCTTTTTAATGCCCCATTTAATTATCTAATTATTCTTTCATAACAACCCTAGTATCCATTAGAAATTTGTGCAAATTTATTCAAAGCTATAGATGGATCATCCTTATCATTAGGTAATGTCAGCCATTGTAAAGATTTGCAACTACTATTATTCTCCTATCCCTTTTCTTCTTCTCCAATTGATGATAATAAGTCCTTTTGATTGGCGATGGAAGTTGTTCGAACATCCCAAAAGTCATAACATCTACCTCGTAAGAAAAAGTAGTAAATACACTATCCTCAGGTTCATTCTCAATAGAATAAATTTCTTTCAAACTTATTGTTGAAGAGTTTGTTGAGAATTTTTTTAGATCTAATGTCAGTGTCTTATCCACCTCCTCCTCTTTTAAGTCATTACTGGAAAATATTTATCACTTATTATATGCAAAAAATTTCATCCCCAAGGTCACTTTTCTCCCTATCCAATTTGCATAAGAGAGGTTAATTGAATCAAGACAATATTCAGGATTGATCAAGGGCTTTACCATTTCCTAGTTATACCATTTGGGTTGACAAATGCTCCAATCACATTTCAAAGTCTCATGAACAAAATGTTACAACCCTTTCTTATCAAGTTTGTCTTGGTATTATGACACCTTCATTTATAGCAAGTAATTGGATAATAGTTTTTGAATATTAGGAAGGTATTTGATATGTTGAGATAGCACGAATTACATGCTAAGGAGACTAAGTGATTATTAATGCAAACTAAGGTGGAGTACTTAGGACACATTGTCAATGAGGAAGGCTGACCCTAAGGAAGTGCAATGTGTCAAAGAATGGAAAACCCCTACAAATGCCACTTCTTTTCATGGTTTTCTTAGTCTATCTTCTTTCTATTGGAGGTTTATTATACACTATATTACTATCACAACACCTTTAATAGATAGGCTTAAGAAAGAAGCTTTCTTCTAGGATGCCATAGCTAATTGGAGTGTTAATCAAATAAAGGAAGTGCTTACTTTGCCTCCTTTTTTGGTTTTTCTTGAATATTGAAGGTAGTTCAATATCCAATGTGATGCAAGAGACTACATCATAGATGTAGTTTCATTTCATGAGCATGAAGTCATTGCCTTTGAAAGTGAATATGACATAGGTGTAGTTTAAATTATATGATGCAAGTGAACAAGGCATTAGTGAAGGTTTACCTCATGAGCATGGAGTCATTGCCTTTGAAAGTCATGAGCTCATAGAGAATGGGATGGAAATGAATGTCTATGACCAAGAAATGCTAGCTATTCTTCATGCAATCAAGAAATGGCACCACTATTTATATGGTAGGTAGTTTAGAGTGAAAAGTGATCATAGATTCTGAAGTACTTCCTCTCACAATCTAACCTCACTCTAAGCAACATAGATGGTTTGCCCTAACTTTTCAAAGGAGTTCACTATACATTGTGCTACAAGTGAATAGGATATAGGTGCAAGAAGTATAAAGTCATTACCTTTGAAAGTCACAAGCTCATAGAGAAAGAGATAGAAATGAATGTCTATGGCCAAGAAATGCCAGCTATTCTACATATGATCAATAAATGACACCACTATTTACATGTCAACTAGCTAGTTTAGAGTGAAAAGTGATCATTGAGTTCTCAAGTACTTCTTCTTACTTTATAATCTCACTCCTAAGAAATGCAAATGGGTGGCCACCTTGTAATTTTTGATATTACTATACTAGGGGCAAGTATAATATTGTGGCTAATTCTCTTTCCAAAATGTGGGAATGCAAGGTTTAAGCTATAATTAAGTTTCATGATGATTGAATTGAAGAGCTCCAAGAGGCCTGCTAGATGAAGAATTCACCCATATATTTCATAAATTATAGTAAGGTTTATTAGAGAAAAACTCACAATTTCATCTTTAAAATGATCATTTTCGATTTCATGGAAAGATTGTAATTGCTTATACTTCTCATTTCAAGTAAAAGATAATGGAGGAGATGCATTCATTACATATAGCTAGTCATCAGGGTCTTTTTAAAATCTATGATAAAATCTCTAAGCGTATTCCTCACTAGAAAAGCATGTGGAATGATATCAAAGTTTTTGTTTCTAGTCCTATATCATGTCAGCAAAATAAGGACAATCTTCTTACCCAAGAGGTTAAAGGAAAATGGATGCATATAACCATGGATTTTATCACTAGCTTGTTGAGATATTTGCAATCACACCTATTTCAGTCCCTTTCTAAGGAGTAGTGAGGGCTGAAGACCAGAATCCCATATGCAGAGTAAAAGAAAGTACCACCACTAAATTCCTATAAAGCATTGTACTTGCACTCTTTTTCTAATGCAATGATAGTACTCTTTTCTTTCCAGTAAAGTGTCATGTCACTGTCAATATACAAGATTGTGTTTATGAGTCCAAGTCTCAATCTTGGAACCTAATTCACTTGTGTAACAATTTGTCCTTGTCAGGGTCAATGTCTTCATGAGTTTCCTTTTTCTCTTTCAACCTCCATAGCTTCCGCATTTGCCATGCTCTAGATCCCACGTATTTTAACATGGTATCAGAGCTCAACTGAGCATGGCTTAATATGTCTCATGTCTCTTCTTTGCTTCTTCAGCTCCTCTTCACCCCTCGACAACTCAGCAATGCTTGTGGCAACCATAGCTAGTTTGCACCTACCTCCTTTGAGACCTTGGATCTCTTCATAGAGACCATTTCAGCTCATGATGTCTTTTGGAGATCTCTTCTTCACCTCAGAGCGTAGCTCTCTCGCACTTTAAACAACAACATTGATGATCCCTGGCCTCAGCATTGCTGAAATTGATTGTGTTGTCCAGAATTGTGCTTTTGACTGGTCGTACAGTCCGCGTGCTTCGCCTGCATCACGATATTAGACAAGGGAATAGGGCTTTCAAAGCTCGACAACTAAGGCACCTTCTCACCAAAGATCTCGTCAAGATATTGCTGCGTCGCGCTATTGCAAAGAAAAAACCAGTGGCTACAGTAAACCCTAAAGTTGAGAAGCCATAGCTTTTGAGCTCAAGCTCAAAACCACTTCATTTTTCTAACTATTATTAGTCAAGTGGAGTTCCTACCACTTGAATCAGAGTACTTACTCAGTAATCATCACACATTTGGGAAACAAAACACTAAGGAGGAAAGATCTTGTAGACTTGAAGCAATCAACACACATTTGGGAAACAAAACACTAAGGAGGAAAGATCTTGTAGACTTGAAGCAAGCAACAAAGCTTAACATCAAGTTCTTACTTGAATCAGAGTTCTTACTCAGTAATCATCACACATTTGGGAAACAAAACACTAAGGAGGAAATATCTTGTAGACTTGAAGCAAGCAACAAAGCTTAACATCAAGTTCAATCTCATAGTACCTACATAGTGTGTTTTAACACTACCATTGTTTGTGTCTTTTGACACATTAAAAATCAATTCTACTACTGAAAAATTTCAGAGTTTCAAGATTGAGTCTCGATGGAAATCATGAAGACTAAGGGTTGAAAGATCTTGAAAGATTTTCTAAAAGGTTGAAGATTCAAGGACATAGTGTCCATTGACACTCACCTAGTGCTTCTTGGCACTTATACTCAACTCCTTTGCTGCTAAAATCTAGTGCTAATTTGCTATTGCTCTAGCCTTCTAACATGGGAAAATATTCTCCAACTGCCCGTTTCAAAGGAGTCGGGTTTCATACCTGGCAAACCTGCATCAAACTAATCTTGATTAAGAAGGGCCTCTGGGCCATTACCACTGGAAAAGAAAAGAAGCCTCGTGATGCAGATCTTGTTGTCACTTGGTAAAAGAACGATGATAAGGATCAGGCCATTATCAAACTGGAGCTAGACAATAGCTATATCCACCATGTGGATAACTGTGAGACTTCACATGATACATGGAAGAGACTTGACACTTTGTTTGGTGCACAGTCTAAATCATCAAAGTATGGTCTCCTGATTGAGTTTTTCAGGCTTGAAATGAAGTCCAGCACATCACTTGCCACACATCTAAATTAGATGGAAGGACTTCTAACCCAACTTGTAGGAATCAACATTAAAATGGAAGAAGATGTTTGCATCGGTGTTCTACTTAAGAGTTTGCCTCTTGAATAAAATAATGTATCAACAACTTTTATCAACATGCCAAATCCTGAACTTGTTGATATCTAGGCATCACTATTAGAGGAGGAAAAGAACCTAAAAACTAAGGAAGAACCAAGCACCTCTAGAGATGAACATGCATTATATGTTGGCAATAGGTACAAAGGCAAGAAGGATAAGAGTTATAGATTGGAAAGAGAGCTACAACTTTTCTTTTTGAAGCTTAGAAATTCAAGATTTGGTTAGAAAGTTATGAACTCTTCTGTGTAGTGCTCTATGAGGCAATTTCTATGCTCTATGAGGAAACATGTGAATTTAGCAGCATCTACGTCACCAACTTGGTTCCCCATGAAAGTCATCATGATTTTCCATTGCTATATTAGTGTAAACTTTGTTTTGATGCAGTAATGGAATGTTTGCAACAGTGAAATGCTTGTAGCCTTTGAATTGGCATGAAAACTTTCCGTATAAAGCTTTGGTTACATGTGTATTTGGATTATATTCATGTGTGCTTTGAGAAAAGAAGAACAAAATGGATCCACAATTGGTTTTATACTGATTGAGGCAACCACGCTTTGTGGGGCAGTTTTCTGTATGGGATTGCCATCCCTAAAAAATAGGAGTTGTGTGAATATATAAGATCATGTTGTTAGAGTCTCAACCATGGTTGTTTCAGTGTCAGATTCTCTCTAAAAATGGTAAAAGCTGAGCTTGAAGGTTTAAGATGCTTAAGTATTGAGTTTAATTCTCAGTGAGGAGTGAGTGATAAAAAATATTTGATCATGTGTTCAGTGGTGCTGTCTTGTAAAATTTTTTTGAGGTGAGATCCTTAGTCTTTATCTTGTGGTGTTGTCTTAGGGGTTGTTAGAGGCCGCAACTACCCAATTCACCTACCATAGATTGGTGCCCTTATTGAGGATCTCCTGTGTTGAAGATCTCTTGCTGATCTTATTAGTTGGGAAGTGTAAGGTTTGGAAACCAACTTATATACAAACTCAAGCACGACTTTTGGATATTAACCCTTCTTTGGTACTCAAAATGAGGATGCTAATCTATTTATCAAGAGATTGGAGTGGATGGCTTACCAAGTTCAAAGGGACACTAATGCATATAAGCTTTGAATGATCAGCATGCTACTTGAAGGTTTTGCAAGATTATGGTGGAACTCACTGAATGAAGAGACAAGGGAAAATTGGAATGAAGTCAAAAATGAGTTCCTTACAAGGTTTGCAACTAAGCAAACTCCCAAGAGTTTATGGAAATCTTTGGAAAGGATGTTTCAAGGGGAAAATGAGAAAGTGTCTAAATTTGCTACGAGATTTGAAGAAAAATGGATAGAAATTGCATAGAGTATGGAGCAACCTCCGATGATGTTCTTGAAAAAGGACAAGCTTGCTTCATTGATCAAACTTGAAATTAGAGAAAAGATTCTCATCAAAAACCTTGATACATATGAAGATGCAGTCAAAATAGCCAAAGAAAAGCAAATGAAGATACAATTGAGGTTGGATCAATCAAGATGTATTGGTGTGCATGCATTTTTACGGCCTAATAAGGTTGACAACACTGTTGCACGAAATGCAAGACAACAAGCTGTGAATCTTCATGGGGCACTTGAGAGAGCAGAGAATGGAACTCAACAAGGCCATAGGAAACTTGATGATGATGTGACTAGTAAACTATAGGAGCAATTGGCAAATCTGAATTTGAATATGAGCTTATTAATGGAAAGGCAACCTCAAATACAAACTAGATTTAGATGACCTCCAAGAAATAGATGGGAAAACTTTGAATTCTTTAATTGCAGGGAGAGAGGTCATATTGCTCTTGATTGCCCTTATCCAAGAAGAAAGGAAGGGATATGTATCCCATGCCATAACGGAATGCTAGGCAAGATGTAAACCTTGTGGAAAATCAAAGTGGAAGCAAGGATTAAAGTGTGCACAAGAGGGAGAGAGGAGCTCAAAAGTACAAGAACAAGTCTTGCTTATTGAGTTTCTCATGAAATTACAACTTGGGTCACTCTCACTCAAAAGTTGATGTAGACCCTTGGGATGTTTATATAGCCCCAACTGGCTAGGGTTAGGGTTTTCCCTTTCCCCCAGGACCATTCACACCTCCCTACCCTTATCCACTCTCGTGCATAAGGAGGGTTCATATGCCTATACTCTCAACACCCCCACTCAATGCCAAGTGGCATTGGAATACAAAGCATAAGAGAATGCACCCCCTTAACCCAAATTGGATGCCTTTATAGAACATGCTTACAAGGATGGTTATAGGTAGAAAGGATAAATGACTCAAAAGAGTCGATCATCTGTGGATTGGGAGGCAAAATTTTCCTCCAATTCTTTAAGTACTTCTAGAACATTGGGACACTTATACTGGTGTGTTGAGAGTGGGAAATTTTGACTCATTTTTGTTGTTTTTGAGGTTTGAATGGTTGATTTTTGATGGATTACGTTTGATGTATGGTTGTTAATGGAAGTGTTTTTAGAGTGTTTTGGATGATATTGATTATATTTTGGAAGTTCATGATGATTTTTGGTAGAAATATGAAGCTCTGTGATGTTTTGATAGGTTTTGTTGAGGTTTTGATTAGTTCTAATACCTTCTGTATAGCTTCTGTTTTGTTCTGATTTTCTTCTATATGAAGCATGGATTGATGATTGATGAAGGTTGAAATCTTTTGGAAGTTTATTGAATATTTTTTACTAGTTGGGAATGGTTTTAGTATAAGTTATGAGGATCTCTTTTTCTCTGATGACCTTCTGTAACCCTCTGTAAACTTTATGTAGAGCCTGTGTCTTTGTTCTATCTCTGTTTTTGTTCGTGTTTTGTTTTGTTCTGTAGATCTTCTGTAAGTGTTCTGTAGAATGTATGTGTGACTTTGGAAAATTTTTCTAACTTTTGGAAAGGATGAATCTAAGTTCAAAAGAGCTAAAAAAAATGGAAGAAGCAACTGCTGAAGATTGAAGAGAAGACTGGAGTGACAGAGACAGAAGTGAGCTATGAAGAGACACTGTAGTGGCTATGGTGCCTCTTCAACACAGACATACCTCTTGGGAGGTGCATCCACGACCTAAGAAGGATTATTGAGAGTCATTATTGAGTATTGTAGTGAGGAGATGATGTACTATTGAGAGAGAGAGAGAGAGAGAGAGAGAGAGAGAGAGAGAGAGAGAGAGAGAGAGAGAGAGAGAGAGAGAGAGAGAGAGAGAGAGAGAGAGAGTCAATTCTATCAAAATAATGTATCTTTTTATGAGAGATCAAGAGAAAAAACTATGAAGACATTGAAGATGAATACTATGTGATTGATTTCCATTTAAAAATGGTGTATTCTTTTATGTTCCTTGTTCTATTGATGGATTCCATGAAGATATAGAAGATTATGGTTGATTCTATTAAATCCGTGGGAGATATCTACTATGATGCTGCGTGAAGATTTGTTGTTTTCTTTGTTTTAGTCATCAAAAGTATAAATAAAAATCTTGTTGATGTTATAAGATAGATTTTCTTGGAGTAGAATCCCCTTTTCCTTGGTGTTTCTCTTGGGGCTCCATGTTTTTGGTGTGCAGTCGGGGAATACTTGCCATCAACAAGCATCAGAAGAGGCTGAAAATGAAGGAAATGGCATTGCCAAGAAGAGGAGAATTCAATGGATGTTTGCAAAGTTCCTTCTTCCACTAAAGAGTTTGAGATTCTCATTATCAAAGCCACTTTCCACAAGAAGTTCATCCCACAATGGCAGAAACATATTACCATCATGATGCAAGCTCTATGCGATGGACTGTTTCCTCTTCCTGTTGAAGCAAAAGAGATGTGCATCTTGGTGGAAAATTGTTTGGAGCAGAAGCAGAGAGAATGACCATCCATGGAAGATTTGGTATTCATTGAGAAGTTTCTAGACATCATCAAGTGGGCGATCGTGAAGAAGCTTCAGGAGTCGTGGTTTGTGGAGGTTCATGAAAACAAGAAGGAAAAGAGTTGGAATTTGTTCGTGGATGCTCAACAACAAGATACGTGGGATGCTTGGTGCGCTGAAAATCTTCTGTTTGTCCAATTAGCAACCCATTGGAGGTTGGTAGACAGAGTGTTTTTCACAACATACACTATTGAAACCCTCAAAAGCTAGCATTATTATAATGATGGCACAATAATGATCCTAAGAAAAATGAGTTTTGATACTTTCAGAACGGAATATCTCCCCCTTTGTAATGGTTTGAAAGCCGAACTCAGAGATGTTGAAAAGAAGGAAGTAGAAGAGATGTTGGTCAGAGAATCCCCCAAAGATTGAAGTCCCTCTCCGATTCTATTCTATTGAGTACTGAGCAACTGGTTGGAGCCAACCCCCTGATGATTGACACAATCAAGAGTCAAGGATTAGAATGAGTCTAGAGATACGTGAGAAGAGAGAAGGCAATAATCAAGGTTGAGAACGAGCTCACAGTAAAGACTCCTTTGACGCCCTAAAAGCACTCTTTACACAAGTCCCCATGGCGATTCAAGGTCCCCTTCCTAGTTAGATTCGTCCTAGAAATATTGATGTGACAGGCCAGCAAATGTAGTCCCATTGCCAATTTTTAAGGGAGAGTACAATGAAGACCCTGATCTTCATGTAGCAGAATTTATGGTACCATGTGTGGCTAACAATGCCAGAACCCCTGAGCATTGGTTAGTAATATTCCCTGCCACTTTCAAGGGCACGGCGTTTTAGTGGTATGAAAGAAAAGCAGCAGGAACTTTTGGCACATGGGATGACCTGAAGTTGGCCTTCCTCACTAAATTCAGGTGTGAAGGTTTTGAAGAGCAGATGCGAGAGGAGTTCATGAACCTAAGTCAGTGTTCTAGAGAAAGAGTAGAAGCTTATGTCTCACGAATGGAATCCATCCTGAAGAGATGGACTAACCACCATTTGGATGAATGTATCCAGAAAGGAGTGTTTCTCAGAGGCCTACAACCAGAAGTTTGCAAGTTCGTGGAATTGAGAAGACCAGTCAATCTGCAAGCTGCAATGGAAGATGCAAGATTGTATGACGAAGTTGAAGCAAGGTTGTCAATGACTCCAGGAAGAGGAGTCTTACCTCCTCCCATGCCAGGAATGGTATACCCACCAAATGTAGTCCCAAGGACAGTTCCCTACCCCTATTCCTAGATGCAAACAATGCCGCAATATAATGCACCTAATCCACTGTGGTCGCCACAGACGGCAGTGCCTCAAATGATGGTTCAACCACAACAACAGTGGCCTCAAACAGTTCCTCCAATGGTGACTCAACAATAGTGGAACCCTACCAATTGGAATCAACAACCCCAAGTCTCAACAAGAGATCTAAATTAGAACCAGAACAGAGGACCCTTTGGATCAATCCAACTAGTGTATGCAGTAGTTACAGAAGCTTCCCAAAACCCTACTACAAGTACTTCAGGAGGTGAAAATCTGAAGGACTAATCCAACTCAATTGCAAGTATCAAGAAAGAGCTTATGGATGTGATTACAGAGCAGTTGCAGACGCTGAAGGTGAATACCACCAATATATCCACCCCTGCAGGAGCTGGGAGAGATGTGATGCGTTCTAATACATGGTGTGGAAAGTGTCATCAAGTGGGACATTTAGCCACTGAATGTACCCAAAAACCAACCATTCCTAGAGCGTTTTGTTCCTACTGTTTGCAGAAGAACCATACAGAGGAAATTTTCTCTCTGAAAGAGATGCAGGAACGAAGACAGAAAGATGAAAATGCAAGATTTAACTTGCTAGAATCCAAAATGACAACATAGGATATTGGACCAAAGCCTAGGGAGTTTGGTCCTAATTTTGGTCCAAGGAAGTTTCCCTCTCAAAGTTATAGAGAACGACAGTCTCAGAGATAAGAGGTGGAATGTTACAGGTGTGGAGAAAAGGGTCATATCTCCCCAAATTGTCCAAACCCTAGACAATTTGTGGATTATAAGCCCTTATGCAGCCAATGCAAAGGAGAAGGCCACACTGCAAAGGACTGGCCAAGTCCAAAGCCAATGCCACTAATAGCCAACAGAAGGCACAAGAGTTTGCCTCCAATTTGGTAGAGTTGGAAGTTGCCGCTATCACGCGTGCCAAGAAGAAGGAATCAGTTGTCGAAAATGAAAATAATCCCCCTGCCAAGATTGTGAAGTTCAACTTGCCAACAGAGGGACAAAGGAGTACAGGACAGACCAGTGCAATATAGAGCACTGCACTGCCACAAAGAGTCACATAGACAGTCCCAGAAACAGGACTAGAGGTCCAGGAGATAGACGATACAGAAGCACCTCCAGAAATAGAGGAAGTGCCGATGCTACCATTGCTAGAGAAAAATGGAAAGATGAAAATGGGAGTAGCTCCATTTCCCAACAAGCTGGAAAAGCATGTAGATCCTTTCAAAGAATATGACTTGGTCTAGACACTTTTAAACCAAACTTAACATTCCGACAATTGTTGATGCTGTCTCCCAGCTACCGAAAGAAATTCAAAAGCATATTGACAAGAAGACGTGGATTAAGGATTGCTCCTTTAACAGCAACTAAGACCAATAAGGCCCCAGAGTCTATAAAGGAAGTAGATGTGGCTAACGCCTTCCTAGATCGTGGAACCCCAGAGATTAGTGTATGGATAGAAGGATGCTTTATTTTAGATGCATTGATTGATGGAGGCTCATCAGTAAACATAATGACGGATGTGATAATGAAGGACTTAGAGTTGCAATGAATTCAACCTACACAGTGGCTTATCAAATTGGCAGACCAAAGTAGAATTAAAATGTTGGGCATCCTCCCATACATAAAAATAACCCTTGCAGGAAGAGACTATGGCTGACATATCTGGTGGTTAAACCAAATTCTTATGGGACCTCATATCCTCTGCTATTGGGAAGACCTTGGCTTTTTGAAGCAAGAGCTAGGACAGACTGGTTCAAAGGAACCCTAACCCTAGGCAGAGGATCCAACAAAGTGGTGTTGAAATTATATGGATCACAAAAAGGCAATGGATCCACATCCATCGAAGTCATAACTGACTCCTCCAACGAAGTAACAGATGGTACATCAGGAGACAAAGAGGTTGCTAAATAGATATTTCCCAAGAAAATAGAGGCACAGTCCCTAACAGTGGGCACTGTAAGCCAACTACCAAAGGAAGCAAAGTCTTTGTCTATGGGAGAATACCTCCTGCCTCAACTAGAATTAACTTTTGAAATCACCTCTGACAGCGAGATAGAAGCATGGATGTAATGTTCTCCCTGTTACATGTCAGTCGCACAGAGACAGTGACAGAGACAGAGCCAGAGACAGAGGCAGAAGCAGAAACAGATACAGAGGTGAAGGATCTATTCTTCTCCTATAGAGCCTCTACAGAAGCAGAGACAGAGCCTCCAGAGGAAGAGGATGAAAATGAAGAAGAAGAAAACAAAGCAGGATATGAAAGTGTAGATGAAGAAGTTTCTCTGATAGCGGATGATCTTATTGATGTCCCTACAGAGACCTCAGAGGTTGAAGATCTTGGGATGTTGGATGGAATGACCATGGTTCCATTTGGGTTGACTAATGGACCACAAAGTATGCAGAATTTGCATAAGCAATGGATCAAAGGCATAAAAATTAAGTTCACTAGTGGCTCCTGTTGCCCCGACCATTCATTTTGGAGAAAAGATGATGATGATGCCCCTTGTCAACAGAAGCGAGAACCATCAAAGCCACGGCTTCTAGAAGGTCCGTGCTATGTGACATTCCTAGACGCATCCTCTGAAGATGAATCCCTAAGTCCAAAAGAAATCACCACTCACACAGAAGCAAACAAAGCTCTGATACCCTTCCAGCAATCTTAACAGACAAATGAGTCATCTGTTCAGAAGGAGAACACTGGTTCTAGTGGAGCATCAGACAATGACACTACTCCCTTGAAAGAGTCAGAGACCTCTATCCAGAAGCAATCTGTGGGACATTTATCCACGAAGTGGAAGGTGAAAGGTAAGTGATGTTCTTGGATACTGACGGTACTGAACGTCACCTGAAATTGGGTCTCAATCTTCTAAAAGAAGAACTAGTGGTCCTACGAGATCTACTAAAGGAGAACTTAGATGTGTTTGCTTAGTCGTACAAAGACCTAAAGGGGATTGATCCCATAGTATGCCAACATCACATTGACCTAGAGCCTGATGCCAAACCTGTAAGGCAAAGACAAAGGCATATGAATCCTAATTATTCTACTCTGGTGAAGACTGAATTATTGAAACTTCTTGAAGTCGAGTTCATTTATCCCGTGGCTAACAGTGAATGGGTTTTGCCCATTGTGGTGGTACCTAAGAAGAATGGGAAACTTCAAATATGTGTAGACTTTTGAAAGCTGAACTCAAAGACGAAGAAGGATCATTTCCCTATCCTTTTTACAAACCAACTGTTGGACACAGTGGCAGGCCATGAGCTGTATTCCCTCTTGGATGGATTCAACAAATATAACCAAGTCCAAATCACAGAAGAGGACCAATCCAAAACAGCCTTCACCACCGAATGGGGGACCTATGTCTATAGAGTGATGCCATTTGGGCTCTGTAATGCTCTTGCCACCTTTCAATGAGTAATGATGGCTGCCTTCCATAATCATTTGCATGATTTCATTGAGGTGTATCTTGATGACTTCTGTATTCATAGTTTAATCTGTGAGCACTGGGGACACCTAGAGCAATGTTTTGACAGATGCCGAGAGTAAGGGATTCCTCTCAACCCCGACAAATGTGTCTTTGGCATCTCATCGGGAGTTCTTTTGGGCCATATTGTCCTTGCACAAGGGATTGCAACAGACCCATCGAAGATTGAGAAGGTTGCCGCCTTGACAGCACCAATAAACCTCAAGCAATTGAGAGGATTTCTTGGCCATGTGGGCTACTACAGAAGATTTATTGCACATTTTGTAACCAAGTCAGCACCTCTGCATAAGCTCCTAAGGAAAGATGGAGATTTCTTTTGGATTGATGACTGTAAAGAAGCCTTTAATACCCTAAAACAATGCCTTATCCAAGCACCTATCTTGTAGCCTCCTGATTGGACGACAGAGTTTTATGTGCATACAGATGCATCAATTGAAGGGCTAGGTACTATCCTATGTCAAAAGGCCCCCTCTAAATTAGATCAACCAATATATTATGCAAGCCAAAAGGTCACTAATAGGGAGCGGAACTACACAGTGATAGAGCTTGAGTGCTTGGCAATGGTGTTTGCACTGGAGAAGTTTTAACACTATCTATTGTCAACGCATTTCAAGTTCTACGTGGATCATGAAGCCCTGTCCCTCTTAATGAAGAAAGCAGATGTTAAAGGACGACTGATGAGATGGTTTCTCCTATTCCAAGAGTTTGATTTTGAAGTGGTCACTAAGCCAGGCCATTCCCATGTCCTAGCCGATCATCTATCACGGATCCCTCAAACTGCAGAAGAGGAACATGATGATCCAAACCTTCATGATGCTTCCTTGTTTCTAGTTGAAACAATTACTCCCTAGTATGCAGACATAGCCAATCTCCTAGCAACTCAACAGTATCCTCTCGGCACCTCAAGGCGTGAGAAGAAGAAGCTTCTGTTAGAATCAGCTCCCTACAACTTGCTAGGCGAGTGGTGCACTGTACAAGAGAGGCAAAGATGAAGTATTGCAAAGATGTGTTGCAGGAGATGAAATCGGCATAGTATTGAAAGGATGTCATGATGAACCATGTGGTGGACACTTTGCAGGAGAAGCGACAACCAGGAAGGCTCGGGATACTATTGGACGACCCTCCACAAGGATGCACATGACTACTGCAAGAGATGTGAAGCTTGTCAGCAAATGGGGAAACCCACCAAAACAAGTGCCATGCCACTACAACCTATTCTTCCCCTAAAGTCATCCGAGAAGTGGGGGATTGATTTTGTGGGTCCCATTGATCCTCCCACCAGATGGAAGCAGAATAGATACATCTTAGTATGTACGGATTATGTCACAAAGTGGTGTGAAGCTAAAGCTCCAAAGCGGGATGATGGTAAAAGCATAGCTCTGTTCATGTACGAGAATATTATTACCTGTTTTGGCAGTCCCCTAGAGCTCGTAAGTGACAGAGGTACTCATTTCCTTAACAAAATCATGGAGGAGCTAACAAAGCTGTATAAGATCCGCCATCACAAGTCCACTCCTTACTACCCTAGAGCCAATGGCCAAGTTGAAGTCATCAATCGCATCCTTTGCTCGATCCTGACAAGAACGATTGCCACACATTATCGCGATTGGGACGATCAACTTACAGAGGCCCTTTGGGCATATAGAACCTCCCACAAGGCAGCTACAGGTTAGACCCCTTTCTAGTTAGTGTATGGTACAGAAGCCGTCTTCCTTGTTGAACTGGAATTGCCCTCTTTGTGAGTGGCAATTAAAGAACGCTTGGGAGATGATGAGTCATTGCAACGCTGCCTCCTACACCTGGAATTTTCGGATGAGATTCAGCGGATGGCCCTACATTGTGTGGAAACCACTCAAGCATGACGCAAGGCCAATCATGACAGTTTCATCAAGCAGCACGAGGAGTTCAAAGAAGGTGATCTTGTCCTGGCCTATGATTCAAGATTTGGCAAGTTTCATGGCAAGCTTCAACAACGGTGGATAGGCCTGTACAAGATACTTGCTGTCAATCCTAATGGCTCTGTTCAAATGCAGACCGTTGATGCCTCTGATGATCCTTTTCTAATCAATGGCTATCATTTGAAGAAGTAGTTCCCTCCTTGGGGATCTTGACAATCACAGTCGATCTACCCTCTCCCTTTTGGGTGTTGCACTGTCATTCTCTGCGTGCTTCTGTTATCCTTATGATTTTCCTCATGAGGCGGTCTCATTCTGCTAGCCCCTCACAGATACCTCTCAACCTGACCTTGTTCTCTTCTCATCTAATCCAACATCGGTGGCGAGGTTGGTCTTGACATATGGTATTTCTACTATTCTCTTTATTAATGAAAGAAAAAAAAGAAAAAAAAGGGAAAAAAATAAAATAAAAAACAAAACAAACAAACTATTATGGGAGAAAAGGAAGAAATTCCCTGTCATAATAAGTCTCGTTCCAAGAAAAGCTGGAAACACCCTTGGGCAGGAAGTTGACTATGGAAAAGGTGGTAATACCCCATAGTTTAGGATAGTTGACTCACCAAAAAAACCTTTCTAGCAAGTAATTTGAAGCCACCTCCCTTGGTGCACTGTCTGTCCGTCTGCCCTTCTTAACAGGTGACCTTTCTTACAAATCATTGAAGTACTAGACTTGTTGGCTGCCTCCCTGGGTACGCCTCGTCTTCAATATCCTGATGATAATAATAGCCGATACGATCTTCATCACCAACCCCTTGAGTGATGTGAGCTTTCATCCTAATAGGATAGGGACGTGTGTATGGGCTACCCTCTGTATCTATCAGTGAGCATGAGATAGAGGGTGGGCCCAGTCTTTTCCTTCAAATCAAATGAGAGACGAGATGTGTGAACGGAGTGTTGCACACATGGGTTGGGCCTCTCAATGCACAATGCACGATCTGCTCTTGCGCACTGCACCATAAGGCTCCCTAGCCTTCCTTCTTGCGCTGTATGCTAGCACAGGGCGAGATGCACAGTTGCACCATCAAATGCGCACAAGGCATTCAACCTCTGCACAAGTGATAGTGAGGATTACATCAATGGGTTTCAGGAATGGGTTGCCCTCTGTATCTTTCAATAGAGGGTGAGACAAAAGGTGGGCTGAGTGTGATTGGTGTTTCTTCAATCAATTATTGAGAGGTAAGGATTGAGAGACGTTACGACAATTGGTGTTAGGTATGTGTCTGTTTCCCTATGCACCCACAGGATGGGTCTCTTCCATCAGCACATGACACGTCACTCTGTTCTGTACACGGTACTGCAAGGCTCCCTGGCCTTCGTGCTTGCACCTATGCTAGACGGGGTTGGACGCACTGATGCACTATCAATTGTGCACCCTAGCATACTCCCTCTGCCCTATTCCCTTGTCGATTCCTAAACTGGTTGTGAGATCTAGGTTTCATCATTATTAACTTGAGTGATGTAAGTTATAGGGCGAGTGACTGTTCTCTCATCCCATCTGAGTGCTAGTGAGTAGAGTGACTATCCTTCATCAACGACACCTACCCTAACGGGCTTCATCAACTAGCTACCTCCCTGGGTGCTGTTGCATGGTCCCTGCCATGCTGGGTGAACGCTGGAGCAAGCCATGGTACCTCTTGCAGCCAACTCCAACCCTTCTGTAGCAGTGACGGTTCCTTCAACCATACGCAAAACAGGCCAAGTTTTTGTAACCCTATTCTTATGATTACAAGTGTACGTTATGTTTTAAGTGTGGGGACGCCAGAGTCTAGTTGGTTGACGAGTCCTAAGCTATATTGCTGCATCTAACCTTGTCCATTAAGGTTTTAAGTGTGGGGACACGTCCCTGTGCGTCTATGATGCATACCCCCTTGCCTATGCCTTACTTTAAATCCTGCATATATGTCATGACCTGATTTTACCCTGATGGGGTCCCTTCCCTACCTACTCGTCCATGTTCAACCCACCCTTGGGGCCGTTTCTTCTCTTTTTCCCTTTATCCCTTATTGTGATGATTTTCCATGAGAATGCATCCTACGTTCATTGCGACCCCCATCCAACCTTACAGCCCTATTTGTCCCTTTGACCTGACTATTTTTCCTTTTTACCAACCCCTGTTCCGATTTTCCATGTGAACGTACCTTTATTGCTTCGAAACAACAATTTGACGTGATATCCCTATCCTCCATCTTCCCCCCGACATTTTTCCTTTTTGCTCCTTGTCCTTCCGATGCACGGTTCATCTTATATTAAATTTTGCGCATTTTTGAGCCATTTTCGTACATATTTTTAGCATTTTTCCATGTGAATATGACCTATTTTCATCGAAATTCCAGTTTCATTTGACTGCTATGTCTCCCTAGCCTTTCCCCACATTTTTCATTTTTTTTCCACCCTATTTCGATCGCTGGATTTTTTGTTATTAAATTTTCAATATATTTTCAGTTCTATTTTTTCTGTTTTTCGCATGTGAACCCCTTCTAACTTCAACGGAAGTGAGTTTTGACGTGATAGCCCTGTGCATCCCCTTCTCGCGGACATTTTCTCTTTTTACTGCCCTTCATTTCGTTGCTCAGTTCTTTGAGCCCATTTTCAGGTTCGTTTTTTGGGTTTTTTTCCATGTGGATGCATCCTCTCTTGATCAGAACCATGTTTTGACATGATAGGTTTGTCAGACATGTTATTTGGCACAATTTTCCTTCTTTCCGTCCCGCGTTCTGGCATGTTGAATTTCCAATATTAATCCATGTATGTATTTTTGGCATCGTGTTTCGTGTTTTTCCCAAGGGAACGCCCTGACTTGATCTTGGCCACCCCATTGTACTTTTTCGCAGTCTCCCCCTTACCTTGCGGCCCAGTTTTCCTTTTTACCACATGGCGTTCCGACAAACGGTTTGCGAGTTATTAATTTTTCTTTGTTTTGCCATGTCCCCGTGCGCCTTGCCTTGCGTGTGAATGCACGCGTTTTTGAATTTACGCACCTCGACATGCCTCGTTCTCTTCGCGCCCTTTTGTCTCGATGTCCTAGCTCTTGTTGTTTCCCATCCCTGCAAATTTTTTAACCCCGCCCCGTGCATGCGCGTGGGATGGGACGGGCTCCCCATTCTTTTTTTTCTTTATTTCCAAAAAAAAAACAAACCACAACAATAAAGCAATAAATAAATAAAATACCAACCCAACCATTACCAACAACACACACACACACACACACAAAACCACCCAAATTTTTTTTAAAAAATAAAAGCAAACAAAAGAAAAGAAAAGGAGAAATTTTACCAAAAAAAAAAAAAACAAAACAAAGGAAACAAAAGAACAAAACCAAAGAAGAAGAAAATGAAAAAAAAGAAACAAAGAAAAAAAAGAAAAAAGAAAAAACACCCCCAACGGTTTTCCTCCCCCTTTCTTCCCTCTCTTCTTCTTTCTCTCTCTCTCCTTGTCTTTCTCTCCTCGTTCTCTCTCCCATTCCTCCCTTCCCCCCTCTTGTTCTCCTTCTTCCTCCCTCTCCCCCTCCTCCCTTCTTCTTCTCTCTTTTTTCTCCTCCTTCTCCTCCCTCTCCTTTTCTTCCTCCCCTTCCCGTCCTTGTCACGGCCTTGCCGTCTACGGCTGCCTCCTCACTACCTGCGTGTCTCCTCGTTGCTTGCGCCTGCCACATCGCCGCCTGTGCCGCCCTTGCGCCGCCTGCGTCCTCCTCTCCCACCACTCCTCCTCTCCCACCTCCAATTCCTCTTCCTCCACCACCACCACCTTCATCCTCCTCCTTCCCTCTGCCCCCGCCCCCCGCCCATTTCCCCGCCCATCCTTTGGAAACACCCCACCCCCCCACTAATTTTGACCCCACCCCCAAATTTAACCCCCCACCCCCAAATTTACCCCCTTCCCCTAGTTTGACCCCCTCCCCTTCTCTTAATTTACCTCACCCCCCACCTAAGCCCCCTGTCCCATCCCCCTACTCCGCCCTTTACCCCTCCACCATTGTTTGCCCCCCTTCGCGCACTGCGGTCGACGTTTTGGTGTCGGTGGATGTTTGCGTGTGTTCATGTGCGAGGACGCGCGTCCGCCTTGTTCGTGCGGTAGGGTCTTACAGCCATTTGTACGCAGTCACAGTCATTAATAGCCGTTCATATGCAGTCACGGGTACTTCAAATCATGAAATCTCTAAAAACACATTAACAAATTCAAATATTCATTAAAATTCAATTAAAATCCAACAAATTACAAAAAAATTATTAAAAAATCTCCAATATTTTTGCAAACAATTAAAATATATTTCAAACTGGAAATCTTAGAAAAAAGTTTGTAGAAAATTCAAAAATTAAAAATTCTTTTTAAAAACATAAAAAAACTGGCCAAAATTCATTAAAAATTGATAAAAATACCGACGTAATTTCAAAAAATTCTACAAACTTCTTTGTCCCTTTTGTCAATCATTTCTCAATTGAAAATGCTTTCCTAATTGGGGAAGTATTATTTGAAGACAAAACCCTAATTTTTTGCCCAAATTCATGCAAAAGTCATTTTCAATCTCAATAATGAGCTAAAAAATGTGAATTAAATCTGATGACCTTTTTGACACTTGTTGCTCATGATTGATTGCTGAAATTTCATGTTCACATCCTTTTAAAAAAATCAAAACATATTATTTAAAAAAATCCAAAAAATCATAACCATAAATCCCAATCAATTCAATATCCCAACATATCCATCTCTTTGTTTTGGTCATACGTATCATTTTTCTAATTCTTTTTGGTCAATGTGTTAGTTGTTTTTTCGTTTTTCTCTACGATAGGACGACTAGTTTTAGTCCACCTTTTGTTCGTTGTGTGGAATATTTGTGGATCGCGCATTTCCTTTTTTTTTAGGACGTGGTATCAAACTTTGCAGATAGCCCCACCCATTGCCATGTTTTTTCTCTTTTTCCCTCTCTCACGTTGCACCGTAACACACATGTAATTGTAATAAAATCAATCGACTGTTGCACCCACCAAATAAATAGAATGCACTTCATGAATTTTTAATTTAAAAGAAATCCGACCAGTAATTGTAAAAGGAACCCCGCCGTTGCACAAGCACATGGCACAATAACCCACATAGTTTTCTAAAATAAATCCATAGTGCACGCGCACACGTGCTACAGACACAATTTATTTGTAATTAAAATGAACCCCCACCGTCACGCATGCATGCTCTTTGTGCCACAGATCACATAAGTTGTAACAATGAATTGCAATTTTAGAGACCCCCAGTCAATCAAGTCAGTCTAAGTAGGGGTTGGGATTGTGAAATTGACTCACTATGCATTAATGGTTAATTAATAACGAACTACAATCTAATTTGTACATGGTTAAAATGAATTCGATAGTGTTCACCCGTCCATGTTCACTGCACCATAGGTTTACGCAATGCATTTACAGGGATTGGGATTTATTAAGTCCGAGATGTTGATCTTGTTCATCTCTCTTTATTCTGTTGGTCCAAGTCTTGGATTCTATTTGAGTTTGGTCATTGTCTGGGGTACGGTGTGTTTGTGTTTTTATTTTTGATTGCTTGATTCCACTGGGTCTCAGGTGCCTGATTATTGCATAGCATGAATCTTTCGGTCGCACGAGTGAGTAGGTCATGTCAAAATTTTTTCCGTAGGATGTGGATTGTTTGGGAAAGTCTAGTCCAGTCTGGTCTGGTCGTCTGTCCTTTGTTTTGATATTCTTCTTAGTGTTGATTTGTCTGGGTTTGGCAAGAAAATTTTCATCTTTTTCCTTGGTTGTGTGTGGGTATTCTGTGTAGTCTGAATGGCATCTACCTCTATTCCTCCTATTGTCATCCAGCATGTGCCGTTGCCGGTGCATGACTATGCTCTTCTCTTGGAGGCGGATTGCATTCACCGTGCTGATCTTCGTCCTTTTGTGGCTTTGAAGTTTCTGCCAGTGGACAACACGATTTGCTACTCCTTCCTAGCATCCTACAAGAACCAGTCTGGCTTGGTTTATAACTGATGCTTTTGCTTATCCACAACCAATATCAGTGATGCATTGTGTTTGCCTCTTTCAACGTCTTTCGTCCCTAGTGGAAATCAATTATTGACAGCTAAGGAGATCCTTTCTCCCTGCATAAAGAAACCTCTACTCCTTTGGTCTCCAACAAAGTTATTACTAGTTCTGGGGTTTCTGTAGCTCACATCTCCTCCACGATATGGAAACAAATTTTCCAGTTTCTACAAGACAAGTTCATGTCAGGGAAGCCTGCTTCCAAATGTCTATCCAAGGAGCTGTTCACTACTTTTGTTAGGATCCTGGAGGGAGCCAAGTTCAATTGGGCAGCATTCATGCTCGCGAAGATGGATCATCATTTTCAAAGATTTCGGAAAGGTCAGGGCAATAATGTATCCTACGGTGTTTTTCTTCAGAAGATTATCTCCCTTGCACCTCCTCCTAGTGGTGTGCCAGTTCCTAATCCTGCTCCTCTTCCGAAGCAGCCTCCACCTTTTGTTCCAACTCCTCCTCCATTACAGCCCAATTCCGATTTAGAGGATGAGCCCCCTACCAGATTCTCTCGCAGTAAAAGATTACGTACTAAAGGGCCCCTTAGCACTGTTTCTATTTCAGTTTTTGATTCTCCTGCACAAGACTCCATTCCTCCCGTTTCTACCAATTCCCTTCCTTCATTCTTGTCATGTCCTAATCTATTTGCAGCACAAAGGGATGGGTAGTTGGATAAAAAAATCCATGCTTCCTTACCAACAATGTTAGCTCGATCTTTGCTTCCTCAGTTAGTTTCTAGTGTCCAGGCTACCCTGGAGACTTCACTAACAACTTGTCTTCAGTCCATTTACACACAGGTGTATACTTGCAGGACAAAGAAGATTCCTTGACTAGTCAATTGAGTAAGGCTTTGGAGAATCTAGCACCTGAGAAAGTCGCCCTCACTAATATTCATAAACAAATGACTGAAGCTACTACCCTGATGGATTCCCAGAAGGCCACTATTCAACAGTTAGAAGCTCAAGTAGTCACCTTGGAAGCAGAGAATGCATCTTTGACTAAAAAGAAGAATCCTACCCTTGAGGAGATGATCGACTTAGCCAGTAGGCTAGGTACTTGTGAGGGTCAACTACAGTCTTCTCAGGAAACTATTGAGTCACAGAAGAAGATGATTGCAAAGCTTAATCTGAAGATTGTTACTCTTTCTGTTCCTCCACCTCCTGTGGTTTCTTCTGTAGTATCTTCCAATGAGGAGCTTGACCAGTTACAACAAAAGGCGAAGTTGTGTAATGGTTTTTCTGCTAAGGTAGAACGCCTTCAACAATGAATGAATTATGTGCATGATGATTTTACTAGTTATGCTGAGCTGGTGTCACCCCCATCGTCCTTCTGGATCAAATATAATCAGCAGTGTTTGGCCTTGTATATCTCTTTGTACAATGTGGATTTAAAACCTCCAGAGGATGGGTGGCAAAATTTGTGGTCTGCATATTTGCTGAAGTCTGTGTTTGACATATTTGTTGATGAGCTGATTTCACATAAAGTACAGTTGCTATCCTTCATGTATCTTACGAGGCATTTGTAGATTCCTGATCAGGAGGATTTGAATTTGTATGTGGGAGATGTCATTTTACAAGCACTGATGTATGTGCACTCAGTTGAGCTCCTGCTAGCACATAGTTTGAAGCATTATCATGAGCATATGTCTTGGTGTAGAGGATATGCTTGGCATCTACCTTTGGAGGATGTTGCTTTGGAGCCTTGTCGTCTCAGGAGTGTATTCCACAAATTTGATATCCAGCCTTTTCAAACTCAATTGTTGCATCATATTGATGATCATCCATTATTCACTAATTCTTTTTTCCAAGATCTTGCTTATCATTGTTATTTTTATCCATTAGATCCCACTGATCTTTTGTCTTATTCTCTTATGTCCTATCGTTTTCCGTTGTATATTTCCCTTCTCACTTCCAACCCTGACACTATTCCTCTATTGTCTTTTACTCCTTCGAATTCCCCTCACATTCCTGTTTTTACTTTTTGTCCTTTCATTACTGATCCGACATCATCGCCTACCCTTCTGAAGCTCCTCCTATAGTTTCTCTTATTCCTTTTGTTTTCTCAGCAGATTCCCTTCATAAGTTTTTGCTGAATTTTCCATCTCTTCCATCTTCCTTATCTCTTCATTTTCCTTCTTTTTATGATCTATCCTATCCTCCTTTACAATGCTCTCCTCTTATTCCATTCCCCTCTCCTTCCGATTACATTAACCTTCCTCTTCAATCAGTGCCAGATACACAAGGGTATGATAGTGACATACTTAGTCGACGACAATGGACACCGCATGATTCTGTGATAGGACCGGTGGCCTTTCATTCCAGGGTCCTGGGATACCTCTGCAGCATGTTCGAACTCTTACCTTCATTTTGCTCGAGTGCATGCTCATTCTGAGGATACCTCTGTACATTTTGCAGCTCATTTTTGTTGGTACCTTGCTTTTATGCATCAATAGTCTAATATGAACACTCACAAGTGTATCCCCCGTTTGGTCATCAATCCGAATGTGGATGTAACTGCTGCTCAGATGGATATTCTGTATTACTTTGCACAAGCTTTCCCTACTAGGTTTCTTATCTTGCTAGAAAGGATGTGTTGTATACAGTTCCTCCAGAATGTGCCTTTGCATTTTGTAGATGAGAGTAAAACTTTGGAGCGTCTCAAGTCTAGCATGTAGTTTAAGAAGAAGTGTCTACATCCTGCTTAGCAGTGGAGTTCTTTTTTGGATGTATCAGTTCTTTTTCTATAATGAAATTTTTTTTCTGTGCTCTCCATTTTTTGGGAGCATGTGCCATTCAGATTACCTGGTGTTGTGTCTATGTGAGTTGTATATGGGGTATATATATATTGTTTATCTTTGTTGAATGGAGCTGAAGTTGAAGATGGATTGATGAAGAAGATGTTGAACTACAAGCTAGCAGAAGATGATGTTGATTCAAAGAAAACTCTTATATCCTTTATGACTTTGTGATTGCTAACAATTTTTTTTAAAAAAATGGAGATAATATCCAAAAGGGTGTTTTCCTTTCGTTGTAGTATTATTAGATATACAGGTGATAAGTTGGGGTTGTGCTTGGGTGATTATTGAAGATACTAAATAAGATCAAATTGAGCTCTTTACTAACCTTATATTCTTCTTTTCCTTAGGTCACGAGGACGCTTCCTTTCTAAGTGTGGGGATATGTTGAGAGTGGAAAAAGACTAAAATTTTGACTGATTTTTGTTGTTTTTTAGGTCTGAATGGTTGATTTTTGATGGATTTAGAGTGATGTATGGTTGTTAATGAAAGTGTTTGAGATTTTTTGGATGATATTGATTATGTTTTGGAAGTTCTGATGATTTTTAGTAGAAATATGAAGCTCAGTGATGTTCTGATAGGTTCTGTTAAGGTTCTGATACCTTCTGTATAGCTTGTGTTTTGTTCTGATTTTCTTTTGTTGTATGAAGCATGGATTGATGATTGATGAAGGTTGAAATATTTTGGAAGTTTATTGAATAGCTTTTGATAGTTTGGAATGGTTTTAGTATGAGCTATGAGGATCTGCTGTTCTCTGATGACCTTCTGTAAACCTTCTGTAGAGCCTGTGTATCTGTTCTGTCTCTGTTTTTGTTCGTGTTCTGTTCTATTCTATAGATCTTCTGTAAGTGTTCTGTAGAATTTATGTGTGACTTTGGAAAAGTTTTCTAACTTTTAGAAATGATGAATCTAAGTTCAAAAGAGCTAAAACAAATGGAAGAAGCAGCTCTACTGAAGATTGAAGAGAAGATTGGAGTGACATAGACAAAAGTGAGCTATGAAGAGACACTGTAATGGCTATGGTGCCTCAGAAGGATTATTGAGAGTCATTATTGAGTATTGTAGTGAGGAGATGATGTACTATTGAGAGAGAGAGAGAGAGAGAGATAGTCTATTCTATCAAAACAATGTATCTTTTTATGAGAGATCAAGAGAGAAAACTATGAAGACATTGAAGATGAATACTATGTGATTGATTTCTATTTAAAAATGGTGTATTCTTTTATGTTTCTTGTTCTATTGATGGATTACATGAAGATATAGAAGATTATGGTTGATTCTATCAAATCCGTGGGAGATATCTACTATGATGCTGCGTGAAGATTTGTTGTTTTCCTTGTTTTGGTCATCAAAAGTATAAATAAAAAGCTTGTTGATGTTACAAGATAGATTTTCTTGTAGTAGAATCCCCTTTTCCTTGGTGTTTCTCTTGGGGCTCCATGGTGATATGCCTAGTCTTTTTGCATTTATTGCACTTCATTTTTTCGGGATACTTCTTCCAACAATTACTCATAATATGCCCTTTTTTATGACAAAAGGAGCACTTTGTAGAAGCTGTATGGACTAAAACTTGCTCACGGGAAATAAATGCTGAAGAGCCTTCATTATGGTTCCTCTTCTCTTCATCTAGGCATGATTTAATGGTACTTGCCAAAGTTGGGTTGGGGATATTAGTATGGGTTACAAGGGTTGGGAAGACCTTGTTTACAGACTTCAAAAGGATGCAATGCCATCTTCATCATGAATTGGTGCTTGAATGGAGGCCAATTGTGCCATGAGCCCCTTCATATGTGAAATAAATTTACTTAGATCTTCTCCTTTTTTATACTCCAAGCTAAAAAATCCAATCTTTAGAAAAATCTTGGAGTTCTTCCCTGTAGTGCCATAGAGCCTTTCAAGCTCATCCCACTTCTCCTTTGTAGTGGAGAGTTGGTCAATATGATGAATTAAGGATTCATCCAGATGAAGCATGATGATGGCTTGAGCTCTTTCATCATCCTCTACATCAAGGGGATTTGATGGGTCAATAACTTTGGTCCCTTTTATGAAGGACTAGTAGCCCCATTCCATCATTTTATATTTTACCAGGACATGCCAGGGATGGAAATATTTTCCATTCAACTTGCAGATTTGAGGCCTTACATCTACATAGACCAAGGCCATTATAGGAAGGTCTTACCTATTTCCTTAGGCAATTGCAGTGTCTAGTCCTTTACAGGTGGCCAAGTATGAACCAAGTAACAGAATTTATAGCCCTACAAATGATAACCAACTTTAAAGCTGTAAGGATGAAAAATGTTGGAAATCATACATATGTAATATTTCAAGGTAAGATTTTGGCAATCCTGTCCTTCGAACAACCCTTGATTTATGTTTTACTATTTTTCTAGGTTTCAATGAGGTGAGGTTTGACTGGATTTCTGGCTCCTCCCCACCTTGTGGTTAAGTGTACGAGCATTTGGTTGAGCAAGGTCAATTAATGGCTTCGACACTTGGTGAAGAGTCCAAGGAGATTTCAACCACATCAATATTCATGTTCTGACATAGTCAGTAGTACTAATGTCACTAAATGCCTTTTTAGTGCTTATAAGCACTCATCTCGAGATTGAGATGTTTAGGTGTTTACCTTGTCAACCTTAGCGAGATACTTGACTCATTACCAATGTTGAGAGTAGGCTTCCTAGTGAGATTTTGATATCTTCCAAGTGTTGACGGTATTCAAAAATCAGGAATACACTTTATACCATGTGCTTCAATGATTAAAATCACTGTTAGTTGTTCCCAGATTGAAAAAAGTGGAAAAATAAGAAGTTTGAAGCTTCTTGGCTATGACTACTAGAAACCTGCAATCAGGGTTTTGCTTATAGTAGTCAGTAAAGAAGGAATTTCTTCAAACCCTCTTAGAGGGAGATGGACCACTGAGAGGGCTAACAAAGCCCCATGGTATCTACCAAGATTGCACCATTGTCAGCACACATAGTAGCTCGTAATGTGTCACTTGCAAATCTACGCCAGTTTCAGGAAAAACATAATGCCACCCTCGACGTCGCCTAATCTAAGCCTTTGATGTGTCATTTTGAATTGCCCTGAGCTGAGGAGAAGATCTCCAGAAGAAATCACGAGCTGAAATGCTCTCCTTTGCTCTCCCCCCAGGTCCTCCAACAAAGGTGGGTCAAGTTGGCTATGGTGGAAATGAAGGTAAATGAGAGGGCAAGAGTTCTTTTTGTGCAATTAGGTGTGTAAAAAGACCGAGGAAAGTTGAAGGATCAGAGATGACTCAGATACCATGTGGAAAATCAAAGTGGAAGCATGGATTGAAGTGTGCACAAGAGGGAGAGAGGAGCTCACAAGTATAAGTACAAGTACAAGTCTTGCTTATTCAGTTACTCATGAAAGTACAACTTGGGTCACTCTCACTCAAAAGTTGATTAGACCCCTGGGTTGTTTATATAGCCCCAATTGGCTAGGGTTAGGGTTTCCCCTTTCCCTCATGACCGTTCACACCTACATGTCCTTATCCACTCCTACATAAGGAGGGTTCATATGCCTATACTCTCAACAGACCTCAACAGGAACAAAGGCCACTTGAACCAGCTAGGCAATAGTTGGAAAGAAGACATAATGAAGGCACATCAGGTATGAATTTGATTGAAAACAACATGTCTGATGATGGGGAAAATGTAGATGTTTTTGCTAAAAAGAGAATCAGAGAGAGGGATACTGAAATTGAAACTCAAAGGGAAGCAATGATTAAAAAGGGAAAATAGGTTGTAGACAAATCTAGAAACCAGCATGAAAGCTAGACAATGAATGAAGATTCAAATGGGGGACTTTTCTTTGGGAGTCAATCAAGTTCCTTACAACTTTCTTGAGGATTTAAAAGATCAAAAGGCTGATGTTACATATGGTCAACTACTGCAGATGAACTCATCTTTGAGGAGGCAATGGCATGGATTGGTTAGCATTAGGAAAGGAAAAATTGGACCTGGGCATGTTGGATTGGTATACCTCTATCAAATGTGAAAGACATTATACCTGTCATGGATGCATGGATACATGGAAGGAAAATTGATCGAGTTTATGTTGATGGTGGTGTGCAAGTTTGTGTAATCACTAAATAAGCAATGTTGCAAATGCATCTTAAAATGACAGGGAAGTCACTATTTAAGGTTAAAATGGCAAACAGCTCAAAAGTGAAATGTTTGGGAGTTATTGAGAACTTGGAAGTCAACATTGGAGGCCAAAGAGCATGTTTGGATTTCCATGTTATGTGTGCAAAACTTGGGGCATATCCTCTCATTTTGGGATGAGCGTGGTGGTTGATTGGTATGAGATCCAAAAGACAAGACTGGTATAGAGGTTAGTTCGAACTTTATCTAGAGAAGCCACCTCATTAGAGGGTGATCTTTGACACGAAAACATGGTCCGTCATTCAAAATGGACATGAAAGTGATGTTGGAGGTGATGAAAGTAGTGATTCAAAAAATTCCTGCCTTGGTGAGGAAGATAGAGAATAGGAAGCTAGCCTACTCTCTAGGGATGTTGACCTCTTTGGGTTGTCAATCCAAGGTTCAAAAAGAGAGGAAAAAGCTGTAAGTATTGTTGTAGAAAGTACAAAAATCATGCAGGAAACATATGATCAGCAACCTGAAATGAATGTTGGACTGCCTAAGCTTATGAATATGCTTGACTAATGATGAAAGAGATGAATATTCAACCATTTTTTAGAAATACCCAAAACTGTTTGCTACAGAATATCACCAATTTAGGGGTACTAATAGCATTGTGCACCATATCAAATTGAAAGAAAGGTGTAAACCAATGGCTCAAAAACTTAGGAGACTTGGTACAATTCAGGAAAATGTACTTAAATCTGAAATTCAAAAGTTTCTTGAGGTGGGATTTATCTATCCTGTTGATGATGCAAAGTGGGTGTCTCTTGTTGTAATCAAGCCAAAGAAGAATGGAAAGTGGAGAGTATGTGTTGATTTCCAGCCTCTTAATGTAGCTACTAAGAGGGACTACTATCCTCTTCCATTCTAAGATGAGATCTTAGATCAACTGGCTGGTCATCAATTTTAGAGGGTGTGTGATGGATACTCTGGATATTTTCAAATCAGAATAGCAGAAGAAGATAAGAAGAAAACAATGTTCATTACCCCATGGGGATGCTTCTGCTATAGAGTAATGCCTTTTGGTCTAATGAATGCATATGCCAGCTTTTCAAGATGGGTTAGTTGGGTATTCGCCCCTTTAATTGGGAAATCTCTGTGGGTGTTTATGGATAACTTTTTTGTGTATAGCTCAAGGGCATTACACTCAAAAAAACTTGATGAAGTCTTTTGTAGACTTGATGAGGATGGTAGTCAACTAAACCCTGATAAATGTAAGATAACAAGGACTAGAGTGATACTATTGGGTCATGAAGTGTCTGCTAATGGTATTTCACCTGAGTCTAGTAAATTTGAGGCTTTACTTCTTATGGATTCTCCAAAAACTATAAAAGAACTGACGAGCTTTGTTCAAAAGTTGAGATATCTATCAAGATCATTCCATATGCTGGCTGAGTATATATATCCTTTACAAAAAGCAACTCAAAGGGATCCTTTAGTTTGGATGCAAGTTGAAGAGGATGCATTCTTGTAGATTAAAGAAAAGTTAAGCACTTTGCCAGTTTTTATGCCTCCAAATTGGGATGAACCTTTCTTCATTAGCATCAGTGTGGGGAAAAATGCAGTGGGAGCCATTTTAATGCAAAACGGAAAGGGGATGTTTTATATGAGGCTTGCATTTTATATAAGAAAATCCATTGGAGCAACTGAAAAGCTTGGATGGAAGAAGAATTCTTGGTATGGGGGTTGGTATATGTAGTTTAAAAGATGGAAATCATACTTGATTCAAAAACCATTTGTAGTACTTAGTAGTTCCTAGTTGCTTCCACAGGCTTTGCGATCAGTTGAAAATGCTCCAAGAGTTACTAAGTGGCTGTTGGCTCTACAAGAATTTGAATTTACATTGAAGGAGGATACTGTAAGAGTTAACTTAGCTTATATTTTAACTTATAAAGAACCTATTGAAAGTGCAACTGTTATAAGATGAAAACTAATTTTGTATTCACAAATTCATGAGGAGATGAAGGATAAAGATGCTATCTTGTCTTTTGATAAAGAATGTTGAAAAAGGGAGGATTGGGTTTTGCCATTATGGATGCTAAAAATCGAGAAGTCTTTTCTGGAAGTCAAGAAAGTAAAGAAATACAAAGTAATAATGAAGCTAAATATGCAAGTATACATGATGGCATAAAACAATGTATTCAGCTAGGATATAGGAAGATAGTTGCAAAAGGAGATGCTATGTTGGTGGTCAAAAAGGTTCAAAATGTATGGAAATCCAATAAAGATATTTTGAAGGACTGGCTATTTAAGATAAAAGGCCTCATGAGGTAGCTGCAAAAATTTGAAATTTGGCATATTGGCAAGGATAACAACCATAGAGCTCATGAATTGGCTGAAAATACTCTTTCTCAGTATGTTGCTGCCATGAGGGTGGATAATCCTAGACATGAGGGCAGGGAGATCCTTCACCTGGTTGAAGAGTTTCTAAAAATTGGGGAGTTAAAGTCATTGGCTAATAAATACAAAAGGTATGCAATTGTTAGAAAGGCTAGGACATATGTGCTCATAAATGATCAGTTGTACATGAAGGGGATTGATAATATACTAAGAAGGATGTTGGATAGTTCTAAGATTCCTGCTTGTTTATCTTCCTGTCATGAGGAAGCATGTCACCAGTCATTTTGGTTTTGAGCTTACCAAAAGGAAAATTATGCTAGTAGGACTTACTTGGCCTAGTTTGAATGCTAATGTTGCTCATTGGTGTAAAAGTTGTCATACTTGCCAGCCATATGCAAAAAGGGTACTAATTCCAAAACCTGCTAAAGCCATTGTTGCCTATGGACCGTTTGAGAAGTGGGGTTTGGATTTTATTGGACCTTTGCATTGTACAAAAATAGGAAAGTCTTACATCCTTACTGCAATGGATTATATGACCAAATGACCTAAAGCTAAGGCTACAAGGAATTGCAAGAAAGAGGATGTAACTCACTTCCTCATGGAGGACATATGCTGCAGATTTGGAATACCACTAGAAATAGTGTGACAGATCAAGGTAATGGTTTCAAAAATAAGCTATTGAGAGAATTAACAAGGAAACTAGACTTGAAACATAGATTTGGTACTCCTTATTATCCTCAGTGCAATGGACTGGTGGAAGCATTAAATGGGATGCTACAGAAGATTCTCTTTACACCGGTGGAAGATCATCCTAAAGATTGGGACAAATATCTTCATCAAGCTTTGTGGGCTTGTAGAACAATGCAGAAGATAAGTACATGATTCACCCCTTTTCAATTAGTATATAGTCAAGTTGATTTATTACATATGAATGTCATGTTCCCTACAATGGAGTTTGTAAGAAAGCATCAATTAAATCAAATAGAATTGGGAGTTGATACGGGACTAAACTTGCATACCATACAATTGGATAGGCAACAAGCAATGAATTGTTATGAAAAATAGATTATGAAGAGAAGGGAATGGTTCAATACATAGCTGAAGAAGAAGATTTGTTAGAAAAATTTGTACTCAACACTTCTTTATGGGAAGAAGAATCCTTGTTAGAATGTAAGGTTACCTTGGGTTAAGGATCTACCTTGACTATGCGAAGCTGTGAACTGCACAATGGTGTGATTGTCATTGTTTGAAAGGATTGTTTTTTTTTGCTAGAATCTGGATCTCTGATTAAAAACATCAACAAATAGGATAAAATGAAAGATCGTGCTAGGATACCCCTAAGCTAGCTACGAGACCCTACTCCAAGGGGGTCAAGTTTATTATCTCTTGGGGAGGCTTAAACTAGCTCCATAGTAGAAAGGTCTGCTGTCCATAGGGATAGTCTTAAGAAGTAGGAAATGTGGATGCCAAGGGGGATTTGGTTGTAAATTTCGCATTACTCCTAGAATTTGACGAGCCCCTTTGTGACCTAAGATGAGATCTTGGAACCCTAATACTAGTTACAAGGGAGGAATTTTGGTGGACAAAATACCCTCATGGAATTTTGTATATCTTCCGCACAATCAAAAAGATGGAAATTATAATAAACTTCTAATATAATAAATGAAAAATGTTAAAATTTAAGGATTGTTTGAATTGTATGTGTGTCTATGAAATAAATTACGTGAAGGAACATGTGAAGGGCCTATCCAATGGTAGGGTGGTCCCAATCAGCTGGGAGCTTTTCTAAATCGGCAATAGAAATAGGAAGACGATACTAGTTGTTAGGTAGAACCAACTTGCATTGTTTTAGGGGGACTGGAATGGGATTTTTCCTTATGGGCAGGAGGGTTGACGTACCGCACTCCCCTCCATCTCCCATTCTCTTTGAACCAAGTGCAATGGCAAGTCCACTTTAGTTCGAGTATTCCTGGTAGGAAGTGCGAACTTGAAATTACTGATGCTAATTGGCTATTAGGAGACTCCGTCGACTTTTAGGAACCCAAAAATTGAGGTTGATGCTAGTGGGTTTGGCCAAAATTCTTCCATTGTGATGTAGAATCAGTAGTAGGGCCTAAGTGACAAACCCCGTGATACTCCAAGGGAGCGCTGAGCAACTTCATTTTGGAAAACCTACTGATGGACTACTAAAAGGTGCACCTTGGATTGAGATTGGCCGACCCCTCACAATTGGTATTAGAGTGCCCGTTAGAATAGAATACAACATAAGCTTAAGAAAAAATTTTCTTGGATGGTAAATATAGCCTAGGACATGTTTTCTTCTCTTTGTCAATGTATGTTTTGAATGATGGCATAATAATGAATCTTGGAAACGATTCTTGATCTTCCGAGTAATGTTTATGTCAGCTATGCATTCATCTAGTATTGCCTAGAGGAATTAGATGATGTGGATACTAGATCAGTTGTACAACCCCTGGCCTCTATATCGTGAAAGAGACGGTGGATGATTAGCAGAGGATACTGCTATATCGATGCAAGCTGTCTACGTTATCTTTAGAATAATCTGAAAAGGATAAAATAGATGGAAGATCTTAAAGTTGTCAAGATCTATCTATTTTGTGAAGCCAGTTAAACTCAACCCTATATACTAGGGGCAAGAAGACTAAACTAAACCCGTATATCTATGAGGAAGTTACAAAGATCATTTCAACTGCCAACATAATAAAAGTCGTAGGTCGCTCTAGCTGTCGCAACTACAAAAAGGATGGATTTCATAAACTCCCTCAAATAATATAGATTCCTAGATATCTACTCTCAGAATCCAAGTTACTTCATAAAGGATGTATCAGAGTGTCATGCTTACGATTGTAGAAGGGAATAATTTTTTGACAAAAATAAGATGAACCTGTGAGCTATCTGAATAATGTATTTTTTTTCCCACTTGATTACCTTGTACATCCGTTGTAATTAAAGATTGATTGATACTTCAATCAGAGAAATAATTGAACCTTACTTTCCCTTGGAACTTCTAAAATTGCAGTTTAACTTTAGCAATGGAAAAAGAGTTTTATTTGAAAATGTTTCAATAAATTAAGCAAGAAATAATTTGAGTATCAAACTCTAATATTAACGTTATATAAATTTCGTAAGATTTAACTTGGGAATTGTTGAAAATTTCCCAAAATTTTGTACCCACAATAATTCCAACGAAGCCCAAGAGAAAATGAATATTTTGAAGCAAGTCAAACCTCCAAAATTTGACGGGAAAGGTGAGAATGTGGAAGCCAATGCATAAATTTGGATTGAATCCATGGAAGCTTACTTTACTGCTACTGGAACTGTCCTAGCCAACCAAGCCATGATAGCTATGCTAAAATTAATTGGCGAAGCTCTTCTCTGGGAAAGAAGTGGTGCCAAGATCAGGGTGTCCTTGAAAATACCATTACTTGGGATTTGCTGAAAGAAGCTGTAAGAGGAAGACATTTACCTCCAGCTTATTGCACCCAGAAGATGAATGAGTTCTTTAATTTGAAGCAAATGAGATTGACCCTGGAGGCATATTTCTCCAAGTTTGTTTCACTTCTTAAATATGCACCCTCCATGGATATTTCTCAACAAGTGTCCAAGTTTTGCAATGGGATAAATTCTCCTTTGAACACTCGTTTGGAATCAATGCGACCAATAGACCTCCAAGATGCTTTGATTCGAGCTACTCCTATTGTGTAGGAAGTACAATCAAAGCCTAAAAATAATAAGTTATGGAGCTATAATAACTAGAACACAAAGGAGGATTCAAAGGTCAAGCAAAAAGAACCTAATGCCACTTTCACCAAGGTCAGAAGAAAAATGCAAAATCAAATGCAATCAAAAATTTTGTTTCTACCCAGGAAAATAGGGATGGTCTTAGGTGCTTTTATTGTAATGAGCTAGGATATTTAAGGAGAGATTGTCCAAATCTTGGTGGAAGCTATCACCCATGCCAATTTTCAAGGTCAAGGAAAAGCTGCCCAAGGCCGTGGTCAAGTAGCTATGGCAAGAGTAAGAACGTCAAATATTACTCTTAAAGAGATTAATAAGAAGGAAGACTCTACTATAGAAGAAGATCTTGAAAAAGCAAGTGTTCATGCTGCATTCCACAAGAGGGTTCCAAATCGTCAATATTTGATAATACAGACACTAGTTAGTCATCGAGGTGAATAATTTAAAGTTTTGATTGATTGTGGAAGTACCCACTCGTTTATTTCTCCCAAGTGTGCTAAGAAGTTAGGAATATATATAGTAAATGCATCAAAACTGCTTGTGGAATTAGCAAATGGAAAGGAAGAACTTCCTACACAGCAAATTGCCTTTAACCTAGGAGGAAACCTTTCAAGAATGAGATTTAGAGTAATGAGCTAAGGAGCTTATAAATGTTTACTAGGAATGGATTGGATGATTCCCAATGCTGCTCATATCCATTGTGGAAAAGGCCAAGTCACATTTCAAGATTTAAATGGTGAAATAGCAACTACATAAGGTGAAACAAGGAAACTTAAAGTTCAATTAGCAAAAGCTTATTGAATTATGAAAGACCTAAAGAAAGGATTATCAGTTTACTTGATCAAGCTTAACAAGATAAATTAAGATGGTCAGACAGAAGAAGAACCATCCTAGTTAAAAGAATACCTCGACGTATTTCTTGAAGAGCTAACTGAGTTACCTTTGGAAAGAGAAGTTGATCATGAGATCAAACTTGTTCTAAGAGCCACTCAAGTGACAAAAAGACCTTACAAAATGTCTATTCTTGAAGACATTGAACTAAAAGAGCAACTCAAATAACTATAGAACAAGGGTATATTTGGCCAAGTAGTTCATCATGGGGAGCCCCAGTATTATTACAAAAGAAGAAAGATGGAACTCTCCATCTTTGTATTGACTACCGAGGGCTAAACTAGGTAACAATGAAGAATAAGTACTGGATCTTGAGGATAAACGAGCTTCTTGATTGTCTACAAGGAGTAAGGATCTTTTCTAAGATCAATCTTTGATCAGGATACTATTGGATCAGAATCAAGGATGAATATATTTCTAAAACCCCCTTCAACACAAGATACAATCATTTCAAATTCATCGTCATGTCATTTGGGTTGACAAATGCCCCAACTACCTTCAACATGTTAATGCAAGACATTTCAGGCCTCATCTCAATGATTTTGTTATTGTATTCTTTGATGACATCCTAACTTATTTTAAGGAGGAAGAAGAACATGAATCAAATTTTTGCATTGTCTTGGAGATGATGAGAACACACAAATTGTATGCCAAGAAGAATAAGTGTGCTTTCTTCAAAAGGAAGATTGAGTACTTGGGATTCATAGTGTCTACCAAAGGTATATCAGTAGATCCTGCCAAGGTTAAAGATGTTCAAGATTGGCCACCCCTAGCCACTATCAAGGAAGTGAGAAGTTTTCTAGGTCTAATAGGATGGTATAGGATATTTATAGGAAACTATACCCAAATTGTAGCATCTCTTACAGACCTACTCAAAAAGCAAGTTGCCATTATCTAGATACTAATTGAACAATCTAGCTTTGAGCAACTAAAGCATAGTTTGATAACTGCTCCTATCTTAAGGCTACTTAACTTAAGTAAGGAATTTGAAGTTGTCATAGATTCCAGCTCTCTTGCATTGGGATGCATACTAATTCAGGAAGGTCATCCTATAGCTTACTCTTTGAGAAAATTGAAAGCCCATGAAAAGAGATATACTACTCACGACTTGGAGTTGTTAGATGTGATTCATGCTCTCAAATTATGGAGACATTACTTGTTTGGAAATAAGTTTTCCTTAGTCACAGATCATAAAATTCATAAGTGGATTTTTACTCAGCCATATCTTAATATGAGGCAATGACGATGGATCAAAATTTTACATGAGTATGACTTTGAAATTAAGTTTAGACATGGTAAAGAAAATGTAGCAGCAGATGCCCTTAGTTGTAAAGCCTTCCTTAATACTCTTACCACTGAAGAACCATCTAGGGGAAAAAATCTGGCTACAATGGTATCAATTCCAACTAATCCTATCATCTAGTTGACTAAGGATGAGGAAAATAAGGACCCAGACTATCAATGATTGTTTTGGGAAGTTTAGAATAAGGAAGAAGATCCCAAATTCAAAACTAAGTATCAATGATTCTCTACAGATGAAGACAAAGGACCTGTTTATTTTCAGAATGAGACTATGCATTCCTTCAAGTTAGACTCTCAAGAGAAGGATACTTTGGGAACCACATGACTCTCCTTTTTCAAGACACCCGAGGTATGCAAAAAATGTTAATACTGTCAGGAAAAGCTATTATTGGCAAAGACTCAAGGATGATGTACTTAAGTATATCACTGAATGTCTAAATTGCCAAAGGGTAAAATATGAACGTGTCAAGTTACCAAGAAAACTCTAGCCACTTGCAATTTCCCAAATGAAATGGGAGTTTATTAGCATGGACTTTGTAGTTGGGTTACCTTCTATGCAAGGAGGATATAACTCAATAATGGTAATAGTAGACATGCGAACAAAGGTCGCTCATCTTATTCCCAAAAAAAACATTTACAAAGCTTCAAATATTGCAAGAATTTTTGTAAAAGAGATTTTTAGGTTACATGGGTACCTAAAAGGATCATCAATGATCATGATTTTCTTTTCACATCACATTTTTGGAAGAGTTTATTTGAAGCCATTGGGACCCAACTTTGTTTTAGCAGAACTGCTTATCATCCACAAACTGATGGGCAGACAAAATGAGTTAATCAAGTGATTGAGGATATTCTATGCGCATATTGGAGCAAGGAACCTAAAAGGTGGATTCAATATCCACCCTTAGTGGAATTTGCTTATAATGCCTCCTATCATCGAAGTATTCAGATGACTCCATTTTAGGCACTATATGGTCAAGATTGCCATATGCCACTTAATTTTTCCGATCCTACTCTAAGGGTAGAAGCTTCTAGAAAAATGTTAGAAGAAATGGATGATCAAATCAAGATTATCAGACAAGATATGCAAGCTGCCAAGGATCAACAAAAGGCATATGTTGATCTAAAAAGGCAAGAACGAATCTACAAAGAAGGAGACATGGTCTTTGTTCGTGTCCATCCAAAGAAAAGTTCTTTGTCTTTAGGGGAATTTAAGAAGGTAAGTCCAAGATATTGTGTACCCTATAAGATTCTCAAGTGCTAAGGACCAAGCGCTTAAAAAATACAAATCCTTGAGAATGTAAAAATCCACAATGTATTTCATGTTAGCTTATTGAAAGCATAAGTAACTAACCCTAACCATATCCTTGATGATCAACAAGTTGTAATACCTAACCAAGGAGTCCTTGAGCTACAACCTAATAGAGTAATTGATGTAAGGGAGGGAAAATTGAGGAGTAGAACTCTTAGAGAATATCTCGTCCAGCAGAAAGACTACCCTGAAGAGGATGCCACTTGGATTGACCATGAGTCACTATGTAGCCAATATCCTAAGTTTCACTCGAGATGAGAATATCTTGATTCCTCTAAGGGAGAGAGGATGTGATATCCCGACTTTGATTAAAAATCTTCCCGACTTCTCGCAAAATGGACTTGAAGAACTCTAAAATCATTAAATAGAGAAGATCTCGAGCAAAAAAAAAACCAAGGATCATAACCCGATTTTTTTTTCAGATTGACAAGGACTATAGCCACCCATCACATGGAAGTTACCACATGAACGAGAGTTATGAGCCATATTAGTCATTAGTGTTAGTGTCTATAGTATGTATGGTCCAAAAATACTAGATTTTTGGACAAAACTAGCATATTTTTTATGTTACTTATTGTAAATATCCTTAAAAAGCTATGGAAACTTCTAGAACAGGGTGTCATGCAAAAAAAAAGCAAGTGGATTTTTCAACTAGTTTTGGAGATTTAATGCAAAAAGAAGGATTGGCAAAATCACGCGCATTGTGATCGTAGTTTACATGTAGATATCACTTTGAATGGGGAGAAGAAGGATTGATCTGGAAGATTTCTAAGTAGGTATCGTGGGGTTTTACCCCCCTTTTGGAGCCAAGGGATCATCAAATTTGTTATTTGAGCATCATATTGCATCTTAGAAGCTTCAGATTACTGATTTTTCCAAGATCCCCTCCATAAAGAGCTCTTATTCTTAGCTAGAACCCTTTTTCTTTAATTTAGCTATAAATAAGAGGCATGGGGAGCAGTTGAGAGGTTCGAGCAAGAGGGGAGAGGCCCTTCTCAAGAGTATAGAGCAAGAGGGAGAAAAAGAGAGGGGGGTAGAAGGATACCCCCTCCTCGAGAGGCTACAAGAGGGAGCTAGAGAGGGGGAGAATTAGAAAGAGAGAGAGAGGGAAGAAGATCATGAGAGGCAATGAGAGAGGGAATTAGAGAGGGGGTTAGAGAGGAAACAAATTTAACTCAACCTCCCCTTGTCTCGGTCTTCAACTCGGCAAGCTACTCTCATGCTCTCCCATCCCGAACTCATTCCACCTTCTCTATCTCTTGAACCCGCTCTCAACAATGGCTCCAAAGCAACGAGGCAGAAAGACCATGAAATCCATGGAAACCAATCAAAGAATACGTATTGCCGAAGATAGGGGAATGCCTGAGGTTGCTAGAATTTCCACTACCAAGGAAACATTGGATGTGGCGAATGCAAGCGTAAGTAAAGACAAAATTCCCAATGACGTCGGGCCAAACTAGGTTGTTCGCAACTCAGAAATAGGCTATTATTTTCATATTGACACATAAAATAATAAGGTTTTTTTTAAAAATTAAGTACATAAAATGTTAGCTTTTGCATTTACACTTACACAAGATGTCAATTATACATGCACAAATGGTTAACTGCTACCTATGATTTATAGATAAATTAATCGAGATTATAATTTGTAGAATCATGATGGAAATAGTTGCATAAGGTTATTGCACGAAACGAGTAAAGAACATTATAAGCACTCAAAATTAGTAAAAATAACTCGGTATATTTATTACCAAACGCGACAATGGTTAGGAGTTGATTAACACTTAAAAAGTGAAAGTCTATTTAAAGAATCTTGTAAAACATCCCATTAAATTATTGTCACAATATTTTTCTAAGTACCAACTAAAGGAAATTCGTTTATGTTGGGTAAGTTAGCCCTAAATGAGAAATTCGTGTCTTGCTTAACAACATTGAAAGATTTGTACTCAACACTTCTTTATGGGAAGAAGAATCCTTGTTAGAATGTAAGGTTACCTTGGGTTAAGTATCTACCTTGACTATGCGAAGTTGTGAATTGCACGATGGTGTGATTTCCATTGTTTAAAAGGGTTGTTTGTGTTTGCTAGAATCTAGATCTCTAATTAAAAACATTGACAAATAGGATAAAAGGAAAGATTGCGCTAGGCTACCCCCAAGCTAGCTGTAAGACCCTACTCCAAGGGGGTCAAGATTATCACTTCGAGAGGCTTAGACCAACTCCGTATAGCAGAAAGGTTTGTCTGTAGGGATACTCTCGAGCAGTAGGAAATGTGGATGCCAATGGGGGACTTTGGCTATAAATTTTGCATTACTCCTAGAATTTGACGAGCCCCTTCACAACCCACGATGGGATCTTGGAACCCTAATATTAGTTACAAGGGAGGAACCTTGGTGGACAAAATACCCTTGCGAAATTTTGTATATCTTCCATAGGATTGGAAAGATGGAAATTGTAACAAACTTCCAATATACTAAAGGAATTTTTTTAAATTTAAGGAATGTTTGAATTGTATGCGTGTCTGTGAAATAAATTATGTGAAGGAACCTGTGATTTAATGAACTAATTAAGGAGTCTAGTTGTATATATTTTAATAAATGTGCTATAGGTAATTAAAAAACTAAAGATGATACTGTCATCAAAGGAAAGCAAGTGGGTATGACCCCCGATGGTTCTGTCCAACGGTAGAGTGGTCCCAATTAGCTAGGATATTTTCTCCCATCTTTTCTAAATCGGCGATAAAAATAGGAAGATGACCAACTAGTCTTGTTACGTAGAACTGACTTGCATTGTTTTAGGGGGCCAGAATGGGATTTTGCCTTATGGGTAGGAGGTTTGACGTACATCACTCTCCTTTGTCTCCCATTCTCTTTGAAAATAGTCCATGAATGCACGTGATATAGAGGGTATACATGTAGTGAATTATCCAAGGGGCATGTAATACTTCCACACAATTAAAAATTAGTTGGTTAGTTCAAAAGTTAGTTAGTCAATTAATAAGTTAGTAAGGTTACTAACTAAAGTAAAAACTAACTAACATTAATAACTAACAATTTTTATTTAATTAAAAATATATTTTTTAAAAAATAGAGAGTTGCAATCCAACATTTTTCTCGGATTGATAAGGATGGTAGCCACCCTTCACGGAAGTTACAATGTGAACAAGAGTTACGAGCCATATTAATCACTAGTGTTAATGTATATAGCATGGATGGTCCAAAAATATTAGATTTTTGGGTAAAACTAGTAAATTTTAGATATTAATTATTGTAAATATCCTAAAAATCTATGGAGATTTCTAGATGTCATGTAAAAAAATAAAGTGATTTTTTCAGCTGGTTTTGGAGATTTAATACAAAAAAGAAGGATTGGCGAAACCACGTGTATCGTAATCACAGTTTACAAGCAATAAACAACACTTCAAATAGGGAGGAGTGATCTAGAAGATTTTTAACCAAGTGGTGTCTTGGAGTTTTACCCCCCTTTTGAAGCCAATGGAACTATCAGAATTGTGATTTGAGTATTAGATTGCTAATTTTTCCAAGAGCAATTAGAAAAGCACAAGGAGACCTGGAGAGGCTGTGAGAGAGAAAGGTAGAGAGAGGGAGGTAGAAGGATACCCCTCCAAGAGATTGCGAGAAGGAGCTTGAGAGAGAGAGAGAGAGAGAGAGAGAGAGAGAGAGAGAGAGAGAGAGAGAGAGAGAGAGAGAGAGAGAGAGAGAGAGAGAGAGAGAGAGAGAGAGAGAGAGAGAGAGAGAGAGAGAGAGAGAGAGAGAGAGAGAGAGAGAGAGAGAGAGAGAGAGAGAGAGAGAGAGGTTACCCTGAGAGGCTGCAAGTGAGAGAGTTAGCTCAATTCCCCCTATCTTGGTCTTCAACTAAGCCATCTTCTCTTACGCTCTCCCATCTCAAATCCATTCCTCCTTCTTTATCTCTCGAATCCACTTGTGGATGATGGCCCCCAAGCGAAAGATCTCTTCGAATGCTAAAACTTCCACCACAACCAATGGGACTACAAACCAAGCGACCCCAACTACGGGGAACACATCTCTTATGAATCAGGTGCACCCTGTTGTATTAGGGAAAAGAAATTGGGAGAAAAGAACGTTTGCATTAACTATCGCAACTTAATTGAGCATGTTTCAAGATAATGAGCATACTAGGAAAATTTTGTTCATCGCATTCATCTTAGGTGATCAATTAAATTTGCACTTAAAAGTTGTTAAATTGCATGGAAATTTCATGCTTATATATATATATATATACATATATATATATATATATATATATATATACATATATATATATATATATATATATATATATGAAAAGTTTCAAGAATACACATTAAACTATAGTTAAGCCTCATAGATTTTATGCATCTGCATCTGTTTACTTAGTTGAAATAATAGGAAAATCCTATTACATCTCACAAAACATAGATTGAACTTGTGAGAGAATACGGGGTTCCTAGGAAATTGAAAGAATTTCAAACCCTAAAGAATTGAAGGATTCTTCTCAAGGCCCATCTTGCTTGAAGCTGAAAGGAATTCAAAGTCCTTAAGTAACTATATGAATTACGCGACAAACCCTAGTTCAAATGAATACATAGGGTTTCGTTGTAGGGAAGTCAATGTCCCGAATTTCAATCAACATTGCAAGGATACTCCTTCATTCAAAAGAATGAGGAAATTAGATTAGGTTATCTCTAGAAATCTGGAACAGTAATGGGGATAAAGCCGAGACTAGATGCTATCGCATCAAATCAAAATTTGCTTCGCCAAAGAGAACAAAGAATTGTCTAGTACATATTGTGTACTTCTGCTTGTGTTTGTACTTAGGAACATCTATTTGGAGGAGTCATCTAACAAAGGAATTTATAAGAAGAAAATTTTTCAAATTGGATTCAAGTTGAAACACCTGGGAAAGGTGTGTTGAGCACCCCCAGCTAGCCGTCGCCAACCCTATCCAAGGGGTTTTTTGATAGCCATGTCGAGAGTGTGGACCAAATCCGTTGTGAGAGGTCTCTTTGTAGAAACACCTATTCATAGGAGGATGCTCGGGTGCCAAGGGGCTCTGACTATAGATTTCCTACCTCGGGGTCCTATTCAGATGGTCTACGTGACTTGGAAGGAATCTTGAGGCCTTGTTACTAGTGCAAGGGTGAAAACTTGGAGGAAAATAAGGCGCATCCTTACGGATTGCGGGAATTGTTTACTTTTAAGGAAATTTTAAGATCTATTTTCATGTTAGTGCATAAAATTACGTAAAGGAACATATGACTAACATGCTAATTAAGGAAGTTTCTTGTAAGTGTTACCACTAATATGCCCTTAGGTAAGTAGGAAACTAAAGCTATCAAGGGAAGCAGGTGGGTGGAACCCCCAATGGGTTCGTCCTATGGTAGGGTGGTCCCAAAGAACAGGGAGGATTATCAACATTCAAATCATGATGGCGTATTGACCTTAGATAATGTAGGGTAGAACCCTAGCTCATATCATTTTAGGGGACCGGAATGGGACTTTACCCTACAGGTAGAGAGGTCGAGCGATGCATCCCTCTCATTTCCCATTCTCTTTAAACCAAGTGTGATATGAGTCTGCCTTGGTTTAGATGCTCTGTGCAAAGTAAATCGACGCTAGAAGGCTATAGAATGACATGACCATTAGAAACCTATGAAGATTCAGGTCGATTCTAACAGTGTTGGCCGATACGTTTTGTTGCGAAGTAGACTCGAGAGTCACTTACCGACAAACATGTGACATTTCATGGGAGTTCTAGGCGGCATCTTTTAGATCAGATCCTCAATGAACTACTAAAATGTGTTGCAACCTAGGCACGTTATAGTTGGTACCAAAGCAAACCAACTATTATAAAATTTAGAATAATGAACTTAGGGGCTCATAAATGCTTAATTGGAATGGATTGCTTAATACCCAATGATACCCACATTCACTGTGGAAGGGGCCAAATTTCCTTCCGAAGTTCTAAAGGGGAACTAGTCACAACTCAAGGGGAGGCTGGTAAACCCAAAATCTAATTAGCAAAGGCATCACGGATAGTTAAGGGAATGCAAAAGGGTTTACCCATCTACTTAATCAACCTGAAAAAGCTAGAGCATAGTAAGGAGTCTGAAGGAGTACGTAGATGTGTTCCTCGAAGACTTGATGAGCTACTACCCCCAAGGGGTATTGATCATGAGATCAAACTCATACCATGGGCCACTCAAGTTGCAAAAAGACCTTACAAAATGTCTATTCCCAAAGCTATTGAATTAAAGGAGCAACTCAGACAACTTTTAGATCAAGGGTTCATTCAACCTAGTAGTTTGCCATGGGGAGCTCCTGTGTTGTTTCAGAAGAAAAAGAATGGAATGCTCCAGCAACTATAGAGGGCTGAATCAAGTAACTATCTGTAACGTGTCTGCTCGTCCGCTTGTGGGACACATCTTAGCAGCCCATCGGGAAGAGGGTCTAGAAAGCTCCGCCTGGCACTCGCAAGGAATATCATAGGGTTTGCGATCTAGGTCTTCCCTGTCGGAATGAGCGGGAACTAGGACATGGCAGTGAGTTATGGTGGATGGAAGGAGAAGAGTAAATTCATGATGGAGGAGACAAATGTCAAGATTGTGGGAGAGAAGGAAGGAGTCTCACTTGTAGCTTTCTTGCTTGCACAATGGGGAAATACACACAGAGGTGGAGGCTGAAAACAGTTTTCCTCTTCTTAGTTGTGTAAGCCAAAAAGAAGTCAAGTACAAAGAAATAGAAGAACCCTATATATGGGCCTCAAACCAAACTCAACTAACTAAGGTGGCATACTAACTGAGCCACGAACTAGAGTAGATAAGGATAGCTGCCATCTAGCTATTATTCATGGGCGGTATACCAATCGCATCTACAACTAACAAGTCGGTGACATAAATACACAATGGTCACCCTGGTGTATCACGAGTGGAGCTCGATATCTCAACAACAAAGACACTGTTTGTTACACAAGTGAATTAGGATCCAAGATTGAGACTTGGACTCATAAACACAATCTTGTGTATGTGGACAATGACACTTTACTGATAAGAAAAGAGTACTATCATTGCATTAAGAAAAGGAAGCAAGTACAATGCTTTATAGGAAAGTAGGAAACTACAGTAGGCACCACTGTGCATATGGGATAGATAAGCCTACATGTCCTTGGCCCTGAAGCTCCATACAAAGAGGCTGTTAGTGAGTGTGATTGCTGAATCTCAACACCCCTCCTCAATCACAGCTAGAAAGGCACAAAGCGTGTAGAGGTTGTAATTAGAACCACCTGCAAAGTGTGGCACACCGCAAACATGGTAGACACCAGAGGCTGTCGTCGCAGAAAAGGCTAAGTATGGACACAAAAACATGATGGACATCCAGAGGCTGTAATAGGGGCCTCACAAAGTGTATAGAGACTGTAGTGCCAAGTTACATGAGGAGTTTACAAAGCTTATGGCAAGAAGCATTAGGGCTAGGAAATACAAGGCTTTTAAAATAGTCTATCAGAGTAATGAGAGTAGAAGGACTGATGAGGCTTGTCCTTCCGATCCTGGTGGTCTTCATCTTTATCTTTATCTTCATCTTTTGGTCCATGGTCTTCTTCTTCTTTCACAACTGCAAGATAGACCTTTTGGGACCTCTTCCTAGCATGATAGAACTTCTCAGTGTGTCCGGTCCTTTTGTAGAAGTCACAGAAGAGCATTTCCTTTTTACCTTTGTATCTGTTGTTTACATATAACATTTGTTCATCCTTTGAAGTGCTAGGCTCTTCTTTGCTTTTAAGTTTCTTTTCTTCCTCTAGCAGAGAGGATTTAATATCAACAAGTTGAGGATCAGGCATATTGGTTAGAGTGGTTGATACATTATCATAGGCAGGAGGCAGACTTTTTAACAAGACACCAATTCAAACATCTTCATCCATTTTTAGCTTTATCCCTGCAAGCTGGGTTGGGAGACTTTCCATGTAATTTAGATGGGATGCCAAGGATGTATGAGGCTTCATATCAAGTCAGAAAAATTCAATCAATAGACCATACTTAGACGACTTTGACTGTGCACCAAATAAGGTATCCAATTTGTCCCAAGTGTCATGGGGCGTGTCACAGGCATCCACATGATGGATGTAGCTGTCATCCAATTCTAGCTTAATGATGGCTTGTGCCTTGTCATCATTCTTCTGCCAAGTAACTGCAAGGTCCGCATCTTGAGGTTTCTTTTCTTTGCCATTTGTGATGGCCCAAAGACCCTTCTTCATCAGGATGAGCTTGATGCGGGTTTGCCAGGTGTGAAACCCGACTCCCTTAAACCGAGCATTTGGAGAGTCTTTTCCCATGTTGGATGGCAGGAGCAGCAGCAAATTAGATCCAAGATTCTCAAATTTTACAAGTGAAAGAGTAGATTACAATGCGTCAAGAGACACAAGTAATGGTAGTGTGAAAACACACTATGTAGAGACTTGATGTTGAGCTTGAATCTTCCTTGCTCGAGGTCGTCGATCCTTCTTCAATCTTCTTAGGTCCTTCCCCTCCTTGATTTGGTGCTAGGACAGCAGATCAGAGTGGTAGTGGGTTGCTCTAGGTGGCAAGAGAGAGAAAATGATGAGATTTTTGAGCTTTGATGAAACTGGCTATGGCTGGCAGTTTAGGGCTTCAGACAGGGGCCTAGTTTTTTGCAGATTGCAAGAGCTGTAGTTGATCATTTCCCAAAATTTTTACATGTATAGGAAGCTTATGTCATAACCTTCCAAAGCCCCATGGTTGCAGCTTGGAATTCATCACGTGCTGATGACGCAGACAGTACGAACAGGAAGAAGCGCAGATTTGACAGTGACAATGAATTTTCACAATGCTGCTCTCTGATGCACCTGATGTTGAGGACTGACATGCCACGATGAAGCGTCTTGGAGTGTAGAACACTTTTGCAAAAGAAATCGATTTGAGACATGGCATGTAGATGCAGATCTAGGTCCTCAATCAGAGCTATGTGCTCTTTGGCTATGGCTGCCACAAGCTTGGCTAAAGATGAAGTTGAGAAAAAAAATTCATACAGTGACACTGAGCTGGATGGAGGTTGAGAGGAATCAAGAGAGGCTGGAGAAGCAATGCCATGACCGACTGAGCTCTGATATCATGTCAGAATGAGCGGGATCTAGGACATGGCAGTGAGTTATGGTGGATGGAAGGAGAAGAGTAAACTCATGATGGAGGAGACAAAGACACTGTTTGTACACAAGTGAATTAGGTTCCAAGATTGAGATTTGGACTCATAAACACAATCTTCTGTATGTGGACAATGACACTTTACTAATAAGAATAGAGTACTATCATTGCATTAAGAAAAGGAAGCAAGTACAATGCTTTATAGGAAAGTAGGAAACTACAGTAGGCACCACTGTGCATATGGGATAGATAAGCCTGCATGTCCTTGGCCCTAAAGCTCCATACAAAGAGGCTGTTAGTGAGTGTGATTGCTGAATCTCAACATTCCCGAGTATGCCCCGAGCAAAAGTGTCCGGCCGTTCCCACTTAGGATCGACAGGGTTCCTTTTCTATCAGCAAGGTCTCTAGGAAGTAGCTAGAGTCAAGCTCCAAATGAACGACTTTGCGTAGGAACAACAGAGTCGAAGCGGATTCATGCCGCACTTGGTTCATGGAGAATGGGAAACGAGAGGGATGCGAAGCTCAACCTCTTTGCCATAAGGCATAGTCCCATTCCTTTCCTCTAAAATAGCATATATCGGGATTCTAACCCTACTGATGCTAGGACTTCATAGTCTCATTATCTCATTTTTTGAGAAAAGTTCCCAGCTAACCGGGACCACCCTTTCGTAGGATGGACCCAAGTCAAGTCCACCTCACTTTCCTCAGTTTGCTTAGTTATCTAATTACCTACCACATTATGTTTTAACATGCAAAAGCACCTTCCTTAATTAATCAACTTAATTACTGGTCACTTCATGTAACTTAGGCACTGACACAAAAACAATGTCAAGCAAGTTCCTTTTTCTCAAATATCTATTCTTTATTTATCATAATTTTGGAGTACATCCAATATCATGCCCGAAGGCTATCCCAGCAATCTACAGGATTGATGCTCCAAGTTCTGCCCGTAGACTAGTACACGGGCCTCGAGATCCCATCTCGAGTCACGTTAGCCTCTTGTGCGGGACCTGGAGGCAAGGAGTTTACAGCCAAATCCTCCCCTAGTACCCAAGCGTCCTCCCACTCCAAGTAGCACCCACGGAGAGACCTCTCGTGGTGGGTTAGGTCCATATACCCAGTGCGGCTAACAACCCCCTTGGATAGGGCTAGGCAAATAGTTGGAGGTAACTGTTCTTGCCTCTCCCTCTCGGCTTTTAACCTGAAGCATTAAGTGTTTTTCCTTGAATTAGTTCCTTGAGCAAAGGAGATCAAATAATGTACCTAAGTGTACAATCACGAACATTTCGAAGGCCGTTTGTACGACCAACCGCTAAGGTGTGACTCCTTTTTCCCTGATGCTCCCAGCATCGGATCCTAGATCATTCGCATCTTGGCGAGATCCCAAGGGCTTGGCAAGCTAGGTTGCCCGTTTCCCTTTTATCTTTGGGTTAGGGTTTGTACCCTATCGACCTAATTATCCTTATCTCAGGTCTCCTTGTAAGATAGACCATGGACAACCCCATTGTCCTCAATTGGTCAACTTACTGGTTATCTCCTAGATCCCTTGAAGTATCTATGTGATCTTTCCTTCGATCCCTAATTGACCAAGGATACTTTTGGTGATACAAGAATACTTGATCTTAACCCCCTATCCTTAGTAAGATCTCCTCTTACCAAGGCAACAAGTCATTTCACTTAGAAATATCATTTTCAAAACAACCAAGCATAACTTGGGTCAACAATCCACACCTCACCAACTTACCTCAAGCTAGGAAGACATCCAATCCCAATAATCTCAAACAAGATCATGCAAGCAAATGTTCTTGGTAAGTTAACTTATTTTGACTTGCTCTTCCCCTTGGGTTTTACCTTATGGTTTCTTAACCCTAACTCAAGCATTAACTGGTCAACCAAGGCAACGGACATGTCTTATTCGCAACCCAACCAGGGGTCTTTTATTCTTCCAGTTCTTTACTCATCTCCCTCTAACTAAGTTCAGTTAACACACTTGGCAACGCAAGACTTTTCATCAAAAAGGACAATGGGGTTGTCCATGGTCTATCTTACAAGGAGACCTGAGATAAGGATATTTAGGTCGGTAGGGTACAAACCCTAACCCGAAGATAAAAGGGAAACGGGAAACCTAGCTTGCCAAGCCCTTGGGATCTCGCCAAGATGCGAACGAGATCCATGATCGGATGCTGGGAGCATCCGGGAAAAAGGAGTCACACCTTAGAAGTTGGTCGTACAAACAGCCTCCCAAATGTTCGTGGTTGTACATTTAGGTACATTATTTGATCTCCTTTGCTCAAGAAACTAATTCAAGGAAAAACACTTACTGCTTTAGGTTAAAAGCCTGGAGGGAGAGGCATGAACAATTACCTCCGACTATCTACTTAGCCCTATCCAAGGGGATTGTTAGCCGCGCCGGGTATATGGACCTAACCCGCCGTGAGAGGTCTCTCCGTGGGTGCTGCTTGGAGCGGGAGGACGCTTGGGGTGCCAGGGGAGGCTCTGGCTATAAATTCCTTGCCTTCAGGACCCACACAAGAGGCCAACGTGACTCGAGATGGGATCTCGAGACCCATGTACTAGTCTACAGGCGGAACTTGGAGTAGCAATCCTATAGACTGCTAGGATAGCCTTCAGGCATGATATTGGATGTACTCCAAAATTATGATAAATAAAGAATAGATATTTGAGAAAAATGAACTTGCTTGAAATTATTTTTGTGTCAGTGCCTAAGTTACGTGAAGTGACCAATGATTAAGTTGATTAATTAAGGAAGCTGCTTTTGCATGTCAAAACATAATGTGGTAGGTAATTAGATAACTAAGCAAACTGAGGAAAGTGCGGTGGACCTGGGGTCCGTCTTACAGAAGGGTGGTCCTGGTTAGTTGGGAACTTTTCTCAAAAGATGAGATAACAAGACTATGAAGTCCTAGCATCAGTAGGGTTAGAATCTCAATTTATGTTATTTTAGGGAAAAGGAATGGAACTATGCCTTATGGCAGAGAGGTTGAGCTTTGCATCCCTCTCGTTTGCCATTATCCATGAACCAAGTGCGGCATGAATCCGCTTCAACTCTGTTGTTCCTACGCAAAGTGGTTCATTTGGAGCTCGATGCTAGCTACTTCCTAGAGACCTTGCTGATAGAAAAGGAACCCTGACTTCAGATCAATCCTAAGTGGGAATGGCCGGACACTTTTGCTTGGGGCAGACTCGAAAAGACCTAGATCGTAAACGCTATGACATTCCTTGTGAGTGCCAGGCAGAGCTTTCTAGACCCTTGTCCCAATGGGCTGCTAAGACGTGTCCCACAAGCAGACGAGCGGACACGTTACAGTTGGTATCAGAGCGAACCGACGGGATCTAAGATTACAAGGGAACCTAATGGAGGAAAATAAAGGGAATAAGGGGATAGTTAGGGGAAGATGAGTGGAATAGAGCAGTGTTTTCTGTTGAAGACATTTCTTTACTCACTTATGGATGCTGGGTTGCAGAGTCACGAAGCATGGAGCAAGTTCTTGGTGTTCGAGGTCATGTTCATGACTGCAATGCATGCTTCGGATTATCATCCTGAGTCTTGGTATGATGAACATTCTGGATCGCATCTAGAATCCTTCGCCCCTGTATGCGGAACAGAGATGGACTGGAGACTTAGGAATATACTACATAGTAGCCCACCGACTCACGTACCTTCAGGCCAACTTGAAGAGAATCAAGTGGATAGAGGATTTAAAGATCGTAAATATGTTCATCTTTGTCGAAGCTCACGCAAATGCAACTTTGCATGTTAACGGTTGGAAAGTCAAGCAGAACAAGTATGTCTATGAAGAAGTGACCCGGGCGATCTCTGCTGATGATAGGATCAAAATGTTAGGGCACTATGAGAAGAATGGGTATCAAAGGAAGGGATACCCCAAGCTTCCTATGACTTACTGCTTCTTGAAAATAATATTATTATTCCGTCCCTATAACCGATTGTAACACAATCCTATTTTCCCCAAACTGATGTATCAATCAGCTTGTCCTACTTATCCAAAAATAAGTGTACTTAAGGGGTTATGCCCTCATGAATGAATAAGACTTTTTACAATTGTCTATCTTGATCGTAAATGTTAGCTAAGGTATTAAGTGATTAAATCACTTGGCTTAAAGCTGTGCTAGTCGTATTAACATAATATGGAAAAAGGCTTGATAAGATGTTAACATAAAGAATCTTATTGTCCAGATGCAACCCCAAGCACAGGTTCCAAGTCCGACTCGTGCACTAAGTACAGATGTGGTTCAAGAGAAGGAGTTCCTTCTCAAACAAATTAATCCACCTGAGTTTGATGGTAAGGGAAGGACTGTTCAAGCCGACGCCGAGATCTGGATTGAGTCCATCGAGGACTATTTTGAGGCAACAGGAACTGCACTTGCTAACCAAGCCATGCTCGCCAAACTTAATCTTACAGGCGAAGCGAGACTTTGGTGGAAACAATGGTGCAGAGGCCAAGTGATCTTGGAGGGGACAGTCACTTGGGATAAGCTTAAGGAAGCTATGCAAGGGAGGTATCTGCCACCCATCTACAGCACACAAAAGATGAATGAATTCTATGACTTGAAGTAGCTAGGGTTATCCCTGGAAGCATATTATTCAAAGTTCGTTTCACTCCTAAAGTACACGCCTCCAATGGATATGACACAACACATGTCAAAATTCTGTGCTAGGTTGAATCCACCCATAAACACCCAATTGGAATCAATGTGCCCAACGGACCTACAAGATGTACTCATTTGAGCTGCTCTAATAATATAGGAGGTGCAGACCAAACCAAGGAACAAGAGGATTTGGCCTTACAAAGATCAGAATAAGGGTATGTCTAAGGCCCAAACCAACAGAGCATAGGGTCAGAATTAGGGCCAAAGAAAGAAAGCTAGGGCCAATGCTGTCAATAACTTTGTTCCTACACAAAGTAATGATCGCAACCCACGTTGCTTTCATTGCAACGAGCTCGGACACTTCAAGAGGCAGTGTCCCAAGCTTAGCAGAGGACATCACCAAGGGCAATTCCAAGGTCAAAATAGGGCCTCTCATGGCCAAGGAACCATTGTTATGGCCAGAGGGAGAACCTCTAATGTTTTGAACAAAGAGCTGGATGATGAAGAAGATCCATCCATGGATGCTGACATTGAGAGGGCAATGGTTCACGCCGCTCTTCACAAGAAGGGTCCAAGTCGCCAATTCTCGGTGATTCAAACTCCATCAGATTATGAAGGTAAAAGCTTCAAAACCTTGATTGACTATGGTAGTACACATTCCTTCATTTCACCAATCTGTGCAAAAAGATTAGGGATAGCCACAATGGATGCACCTACTTTACTTGTGGAATTAGCAAATGGTCATGAGATCACTTGTACTAGGCAAACTGCTAAGGTGAAATTCCTACTGGGTGGGAAGCCAACTTCTGTGAGATTCAAGGTAATGAACCTAGGTGTCCACTAATGTTTACTCAGAATGGATTGGCTAATACCCAATGATGCCCACATCCACTGTGGGAAGGGCCAAGTCTCCTTTCGAAATTGTGAAGGGAAACTAGTCACGACTCAAGGAGAGGGTGGTAAGCCAAAAATACAGTTGGCAAAAGCAACATGGATAATAAAAGGTGTTAGAAAGGGTCTACATGTCTATCTGATTAAACTGAACAAGCTAGATCAGAATCAGGAATCTGGGAAAGAACCTTCATGGTTAAAGGAATACACAGACGCATTTCCTGAAGATCTGACAGAACTTCCTCCTCAAAGGGAAGTCGACCACAAAATCAAACTTGTGCCAGGAGCTACACCAACCGCAAAGAGGCAGTATAAGATGTCCATTCCAGAAGCTATCAAACTGAAAGAGCAACTCAAGTCCAAGGCTACATCCATCCCAGTAGTTCACCATGGGGAGCTCTAGTGCTGTTCCAAAAGAAGAAAGATGGAACACTTCGCATTGACTACAGAGGGTTGAATCAATCAACCATTTAAAAAAAATACCCCATTCCAAGAATAGATGAATTACTTGACCGTCTTCAAGCAACGAGGATCTTCTCTAAGATAGATCTCAGATCTAGATATTATCAGATAAGGATCAAGGAAGAAGACATCCCGAAGACTACATTCAATACAAGGTATGGACACTTCAAATTCCTAGTGATGTCATTCGGGTTGACGAATGCTCCTGTTACCTTCAACAAGTTAATGCAGGATATCTTTAGGCCCTATCTTGATGACTTCGTACTCGTCTTCTTTGACAATACCCTAGTCTACTCTAAACAGGAAAAAGATCATGAACCCCAGCTTCGCATTGTTCTTGAAACAATGAGAGCACACAAGCTTTATGCTAAGAAGAAGAAGTGTGCATTTTTCAAGCGACAGATTGAATATCTGGGATTCATTGTATCAGCAGAAGGAATTTCAGTAGATCCAGCTAAGGTCACCAGCTAAGGTCAAAGAGACGTTTTGGAATGGCCAACACCAACTTCTGTCAAAGAAATACATCCTTTTCTTGGGTTGACAGGATGGTACAAAATTTTCATCAAAGATTATGCTTTGATTGTAGCACCTCTGATTGATCTACTAAAGAAGAAAGCAACAATTGTATGGTTACTTGCCAAACAGACCAGCTTTGATAAACTAAAGCAAAGCTTAGTATCAACACCCATCCTGAAACTTCCTGATCTTAGTAAGGAGTTTGAAGTGGTAAGTGATGCTAGCGCACTTGCTTTAGGATGTGTACTTATGCAAGAAGGTCATCCCATAGCATATTCTTCAAGAAAATTGAAGAGCCATGAAAGGAATTATGCTACCCACGATCTGGAGCTGTTGGCTGTCATCCTTGCTCTCAAACTTTGGAGACATTACTTGCTAGGTAACAGATTTTCCTTAGTGACGAACCACAAGAGCCTTAAATGGATTTTCACTCAGAATGAGATCAATATGAGGCAGCGTCGATGGATCAAAGTGCTGGAAGAATATGATTTTGAAATCAAATATAGGCCTGGAAAAGAGAATGTAGTTGCCGATGCACTCAGTTGCAAGGTATTTCTAAATTCTCTTATTTTGCAAGATCCATCAACCGCAAGATCTCTAGCCACAAAGGTATCAATGCCAAACAACCTGATTCTTGAGCTAGCTAAAGAAGAGGCATATCATGACCCAGTCTATTAGAAAATGCTAAGGGAGATCCCCATCAAGGATCAAGACCCAAAGCTAAAGACGAAGTATCAAGAATTCTCTATCAGTAGTGAACTTGTCTACTTTAGGACAAGATTATGTATCCCTGCAAGCCAAACTCTCAAGCATAAAAATACTTTGGGAAGCCCATGACTCCCCTTTCTCAGGACATCCTGGCTATGCCAAGACCCTTAATGCGGTCAGAAAGAGCTATTATTGGGAAAGGCTCAAAGGTGACGTTCTCAAATATGTCACGGAATTCTTGTCTTGTCAACGCATTAAGGCAGAACATGTTAAAATACCTAGGAAATTGCAACCACTTGACATTCCCCAAATGAAATGGAAATTCATTAGTATGGACTTCATTGTTGGCCTACCCCAAGTTCAGGGAGGATACAACTCTATCATGGTTGTAGTAGATATGCTCACCAAGGTCGCACATCTCATCCCTGTTAAGACAAACTATAAATCTTCAGACATCGCAAGATTATTCATCAAGGAAATATTCAAACTGCATGGGTTACCCAGAAGAATCATTAGTGATCGTGACTCTCTCTTCACATCACACTTCTGGAGGGCTATCTTTGAGGCTATTGGAACTCAACTCTATTTCAGTACAGCTTACCATCCCTAAACTGATGGTCAAACAGAACGAGTCAATCAAGTCATTGAAGATATGCTTAGGGCATACTGCTGTCACGAACCCAAAAGGTGGATTCAATATTTGCCACTCGTTGAGTTTGCCTACAATGCTTCTTACCAACAGAGTATTCATATGACCCCTTTTCAAGCATTGTATGGGTATGATTGTCGTACCCCTTTGAACTTCTCAGACCCAACTTTGAGGGTAGAAGCTTCAAGGCAGATGCTGGAAGACATGGATGATGAAATCAAATCAATAAGACAAGACATTCAAGTTGCCAAGGATAGATAGAAGGCTTACGTTGACTTGAAACGGCAAGACAGATCCTTCGTCGAAGGTGATATGGTCTTCATCTGCGTACACCCTAAAAAGAGTTCATTGTCCTTGGGGGAGTACAAGAAGCTAAGTCCGAGGTATTGTGGACCTTATAAGATCACTAAGTGCCTAGGGCCTAATTCTTATAGACTACAGCTGCCTATAACCCTAAAGATTCATAATGTATTCCATGTTAGCCTATTGAAAAAGTATCTACCCAATCCGAATCATGTACTTGATGACTAGCGAATTGTAATGCCTAGCTAAGGAGTCTTTGAACTATGACCTGATAGAGTCCTAGATATCAGGGAGAGGCATTTGAGGTCAAGGACCTTGAGAGAATACCTCATCCAGTGGAAAGATTATCCTGAAGAGGATGCCACCTGGATGGATGAAGATACTCTCAACCAACAATACCCCTAGGTCCTCTCAAGATGAGGACATCTCGATTCCTCTAAGGGGGAGAGGATGTAATATTCCCGTGCTCCCCCCCCCCTTGTGCCTCCCCCCCATAGGAACTCCTCCCTTTAAATTTTTTTTTAACTTTAGTGCAAATTTTTTTATCCCTCTCTCTCTCCCTGCCGATAGCACGTTGGGGAGAGAGAGAGAGGGAGTGAAGTGAAGTGCAGCCCCCCAGAGGGGTGGCAACCATGCTACCCTCCTCCCCCTCCTATAAAGGGGAGCTTCCCTCCCCCCCTCGTTGAGGTACACAACGTCCCCGTCCCTTCACCTTGGTGATCACACCGTGCAGCAGATGCTCCCCCCCTCGTGCTCGTCACCTTCCTCCCCCTCCGTGCAACAGCAGCAGCCCCCTTGGGCTTCCGTCAGAAGACTCCCCCCCTCCTCGTTCGCTCGGCAACTGCGCCGCCCCGGTCCCCCCTCCCCTGGTGATCAGTGAAAAGAGAGGGAGAAAAGAAGAGAAGGAGAGGGAGAGAGAGAAGGAGAAGAAGAGAAAAGAAGAAGAAGAGGAACAAGAGAGAGAGAGAGAGAAGAAGAGAAGGAGAGGGAGAGAGAGAAGGAGAAGAAGAAGGGAAGAAGAAGAAGAAGAGAGAGAGAGAGAGAGTAGGAGAAGGAGAGAAGAAAATAAGAAGAAGAGGGAGAGAGAGGGAAGGAGAAGAAGAGAAAAAGAAGAAGAAGAGGAAGAAGAGAGAGAGAGAAGAAGAGAAGGAGAGGGAGAGAGAGAAGGAGAAGAAGGGAAGAAGAAAAAGAAGAGGGAGAGAGAGAGAACAAGAAGGAGAGAAGAAAAGAAGAAGAAGAGGGAGAGAGAGGGAAGGAGAAGAAAAGAAGAAGAAGAAGAAGAGGCAGAAGAGAGAGAGAGAGAAGGAGAGAAGGAGAGGGAGAGAGAGAAGGTGAAAAAGAACAGAAGAAGAAGAAGAAGAGTGAGAGAGAGAGTAGGAGAAGGAGAGAAGAAAAGAAGAAGAAGAGGGAGAGAGAGAGAAGGAGGAAAAGAAGAGAAGAAGAAGAAGAAGAGGGAGAGAGAGAGAAGGAGGAAAAGAAGAGAAGAAGAAGAAGAAGAGGGAGAGAGAGAGTAGGAGGAGAGAAGAAAAGAAGAAAAGAAGAAGAAGAGGGAGAGAGAGAAGGAGAATAAGAAGAAGAGGGAGAGAGAACTTACTGCTTATCTCCTAGATCCCTTGAAGTATCTATGTGATCTTTCCTTCGATCCCTAATTGACCAAGGATACTTTTGGTGATACAAGAATACCTGATCTTAACCCCCTATCCTTAGTAAGATCTCCTCTTACCAAGGCAAAAAGTCATTTCACTTAGAAATATCATTTTCAAAACAACCAAGCATAACTTGGGTCAACAATCCACACCTCACCAGATTACCTCAAGGTAGGAAGACATTCAATCCCAATAATCTCAAACAAGATCATACATGCAAATATTCTTGGTAAGTTAACTTATTTTGACTTGCTCTTCCCCTTGGGTTTTACCTTATGGTTTCTTAACCCTAACTCAAGCATTAACTGGTCAACCAAGGCAACAGACATGCCTTATTTGCAACCCAACTAGGGGTCTTTTATTCTTCCGGTTCTTTACTCACATCTCCCTCTAACCAAGTTCAGTTAACACACTTGGCAATGCAAGACTTTTCATCTAGGCCTTCGGGATATAGTCTAGATGCATGCGTCCCTTCCATCTCTCTTAGTGCGGTACTAAGCAGAGTTTTCCAATCAAAATTACCCATCATGCACATGGTGCGTTTAACATATTTGTACATCCTAAACGACTTTTAACTCTCTTCATACCCAACATCGAATACTTAATCCTAATGCACCGGATCTCATGTGACTTGCGTATATGAAAATCTAGATTTCTATCCATCGGTGCAATTGTATCCTATGAGCGGAAACTAACATTTCATGTGTTTATTTTACTCATGATTGCGAAGTATGAATTCTAGATGACTATTCATGCACTGAACTAGTTTAAAAACTATTATTTTATGTGCAATAATGCAAAAACCTTATCATTCTATGTGCATAAAAGCTATCATTTCATGCATATATCTTATGCGAACTCCATGCTCTACCATTTCATGCATGCAACCTAGCACTTAGAGTAAACAAAGATCCTAAGGCTCGTTCTTGTTCCATGCATGTAGCTACCCCTTTATTTCTTCCTCGAGAAATAATAAAGAATTAATTATAAAGCTTAGGATATCTAAAGAACATGGGTTTGATTCGTGATCATAAGAGGCATTTGTTGCGTTGGTCGCTCTGCTCGCCTCTCCCGCATTACCGGTACCATTGGTAGCTTTGGCACTTACACTTCCCTCGACTCTCTTTTTGGGAGCCATTTGCCATGTGGAGTTTGAAATTGTTACAGATGCCAGTTCACTTGCACTAGCTATGTACTAATGCAAGAAGGTCATCCCGTGGCATATTCCTTAAGGAAGTTAAAAATCCATGAGAAAAATTATGCTACTCATGACTTCTGTTGGCTATCATTCATGCCCTCAAACTCTAGAGGCACTACTTGCTTAGCAACAAATTCTCCTTGGTCACGGACCACAAGAGCCTCAAATGGATCTTCTCCCAGGCTGACCTCAACGTGAGGCAATGCCGCTAGATCAAGAGTATGACTTTGAAATCAGATACAAACTTGGAAAGGAAAATGTAGTCACTGATGCCTTAAGTTGCAAAGCGTTCCTCAACTCTCTCACTATGGAGGAACCTTCAATGGCCGGATCACTAGCCACCATGGTGTCAATGCCAAGCAACCCTATCTTTGAATTGGCTAAGGAAGACTCTAAACATGATCCACAATATTAGAAAATGATAAAGGAGATCCTAGAAAAGGACCAAAGTCCCAAACTCAAAGTTAAGTACCAAGAGGACTCTGTCTATGAAGGCCTAGTCTACTTCAGAACAAGACTATGTATTCTTTCGAGCCAAAGACTTAAACAATGCATACTCTGGGAAGCACATGATTCCCCTTTCTTTGGTCATCCAAGATATGCCAAGACCCTCAACATGGTCAAGAAGAGCTATCATTGGGAAATACTTAAGGGAGATGTACTCAACTATGTCATGGAATGTTTGTCTTGCCAACGCATCAAGGCAGAACATGTCAAGATGCCTGGGAAGCTAAAACCCCTGGACATCCCTCAGATGAAGTGGAAATTTATCAGCATGGACTTTGTTGTTGGGTTACCTCCAGTTCCAGGTGGGTACAACTCAATTATGGTTGTAGTAGATATACTCACCAAGGTTGCACATCTCATCCCAGTAAAGACAAATTATAAGGCTTTAGATATTCTTATATTGCTCATTAAGGAGATATTCAGACTCCATGGTCTACCCAAAAGGATCATCAATGATTTAAAGCTATTGGGATTCGGCTCTGCTTTAGTACGGCCTATCATCCTCAAATTGATAGCCAAACAGAAAGGGTCAATCAAGTGATTGAAGATATGCTTAGAGCATATTGCTGTCACAAACCCAAGAAGTGGATCCAATATCCACCCTTGGTGGAGTTCGCCTACAATTCTTCCTTCCAACAAAGCATTCAAATGACACCTTTCCAAGAATTGTATGGGCATGATTGCCGTTCTCCATTAAATTTCTTGGACCCTACTTTAAGGATAGAGGCTTCCAAGAAGATGCTAGAAGAAATGGATAAACAGGTTAAGGCCATTAGGCAAGACATCAAAGCTGCCAAGGATAGGTAGAAGGCTTATGTGGATTTGAACATGCAAGAGTGGGTCTTCAAGGAGGGGGATATGGTTTTCATTCGTGTACAACCCAAAAATAATTCCTTATCCTTGGGAGAATTTAAAAATCTTAGCCTAAGGTATTGCAGGCTTACAGGATCCTCAAAAGCCTAGGACCTAATGCTTACAAACTTCAACTCCCTGAAAATGCAAAAGTTCACAACATATTTCATGTTAGTCTACTAAAGAAATATGTCCCTAATTGTAGCCATGTACTAAGTGATCAACAAATTGAAATGCCTAGCCAAGGAGTCCTTGAGCTCTGCAAGCCAAATAAAGTCCTAGAAACTAGGAAGAGACAATTGAGGAGTAGAACCCTTAGAGAATACCTTGTCCAGTTGGAAGGATTATCCTAAAGAATATCCTACATGGATAGATAAGAATGCTCTTCATCAACAATACCCATGGTTTTTCTCGAGATGAGGACATCTCGATTTTTCTAAGGGGAGGAGGATGTAATACTTCCACGTGATTAAAAATTGGTTGGTTACTTCAAAAGTTAGTTAGTTAATTAATAAGTTAGTAAGGTTACTAATTAAATACTAACTAAAGAAAAAACTAGATAATATTAATAACTAAAAATATTATTTAATTAAAAATATTAAAAAATTGAGAGTCATAATCCGATATTTTTCTCGGATTGGCAAGGACTATAGCCACCCTTCATGGAAGTTAGAACGTGAACGAGAGTTATAAGCCATATTAATCACTAGTGTCAATGTGTATAGTATAGATGGTCCAAAAATATTAGATTTTTGGGTAAAACTAGCATATTTTAGATATTACTTATTGTAAATATCCTAAAAAGCTATGGAGATTTCTAGAACAAGATGTCATGTAAAAAAGCAAGCGGTTTTTTCATTTTGTTTTTGAGATTTAATATAAAAAAGAAGGATTGGTGAAATTGCACGTGTCACGATTGCAGTTTACAGGTAATAAATAGTACTTTGAACAGTGAGAAGGAGTGATCTGGAAGATTTCTAACCAAGTGTCTTAGTGTCTTGAGGTTTTACCACCCTTTCAAAGCCAACAAAACTATTAGAATTGTGATTTGAGCATTAGATTGCTGATTTTTCCAAGATCCCCTCCATAAAGAGCTCTTCGTCTCAACCACAACCCTTCTTCTCTTGTTTAACTATAAATATGAGGCATGGGGAGCAGTTACAAAATCACAATGAGACCCCAAGAGGCTACAAGAGAGAGAGGTAGAGAGAGGGAGGTAGAAGGATACCCCTCCAAGAGATTGCGAGAAGGAGCTTGAGAGAGAGAGAGAGAGAGAGAGAGAGAGAGAGAGAGAGAGAGAGAGAGAGAGAGAGAGAGAGAGAGAGAGAGGTTACCCCAAGAGGCTATGAGGGAAAGAGTTAGCTCAATTTCCCCTATCTCGGTCTTCAACTAAGCAATCTTCTCTTACACCCTCCCATCTCAAATCCATTCCTCTTTCTTTATCTCTCGAATCCACTTGTGGACTATGGCCCCCAAGTGAAAGATCTCTCCAAACGATGAAACTTCCACCACAACCAATAGGACCACGAACCAAGGGACCGCAACTACCGGGAATGCATCTCTTATGAATTAGGTGCATCCCATTGTATCAGGGAAAATAAATTGAGAGAAAATAATGTTTACATTAATTATCCCAACTTAATTTATCATGTTTTGAGATAATGAGCATACTAGGAAATTTTGGTTCTTCGCATTCACCTTAGGTGATCGATTAAAATTACACTTATTGCACATAAATTGCATGGAAATTTCATGCTAATATATATATGAAAAGTTTTAAGAATACACATTAAACTATAGTTAAGCCTGATAGATTTTATGCATCCACATCCATTTGCTTAGTTAAAATAATAGGAAAATCCTATTACGTCTCATAAAACATAGATTGAACTTATGATAGAATACATAGGGTTCCTAGGAAGTTCAAAGAATTTCAAACCCTAAAGAGTTGAAGGATTCTTCTCAAGGCCCATCTTGCTTGAAGCTGAAAGGAATTCAAAGTCCTTAAGTAACTATATGAACTACGTGACAAACCCTAGTTCAAATGAATACGTAGGGTTTCGCTGTAGGGAAGCCAATGTCCCAAATTGCAATCAACATTGCAAGGATACTCCTTCATTCAAAAGAATGAGGAAATTAAATTAGGTTATCTCTGGAAATCTCAGACAATAACGGGGATAAAGGCAAGACTAGATGCTATCGCATCAAATCAAAATTTCCTTCGACAGGAGAACAAAGAATTGTCTAGTACATATTGTGCACTTCTGCTTGTGTTTGTACTTAGGAACACATTTTTGAAAAAGGAGTCATCTAATAAAGAAATTGATAAGAAGAAAATATTTCAAATTGGATTCAAGTTGAAACACCTAGAAAAGGCATGTGAGCACCCCAGCTAGCCGCCAACCCTATCCAAGGGGGTTTTTGATAGCCATGTCAAGAATATGGACCGAACCTGTCATGAGAGGTCTCTTCGTAGAAATGTCTGTTTGTAGGAGGATGCTCAAGTGCCAGGGGCTCTGGTTGTAAATCCCTTGCCCCTTCTCACATAGTCTATGTGACTTGAGAAGGAATATTGAAGCCCTATTACTAGTGCAAGGGTGGAAACTTGGAGAAAAATAAGATGCATCCTTACGGATCTTGGGAATTGTCCCATGCACAAGATTTGTATCTTTGTTGAAATTTTAATATAAAGTTTACTTTCAAGGAATTTGTATGATCTATTTTTGTGTCAATGCATAAATTTGCATAAAGGAACATGTGACTAATGAGTTAATTAAGGAAGCTGCTTGTATGTGTTACCACTAATGTGCCCTTAGGTAAGTAGGAAACAAAATCTATCAAGGGAAGCGGGTGGCCGGAACCCCCAATGGGTTTGTCCTATGGCAAGGTGGTCCCACAGAAGTGGGAGACTTCTCAACGTTCAAATCACAATGACGTATTGACCTTAGATAATGTAGGGTAGAAACCCTAGCTCATATCGTTTTAGGGGATTGGAATGGGTCTTTACCCTATGGGTAGAGAGGTCAAGGGATGCATCCCTCTCATTTCCCATGATCTTTGAACCAAGTGCAATATAAGTTTGCCTTGATTTAGATGCTCTATGCAAAGTAAAGCACCAACGCTAGAAGGCTATAGAATGACTTGACCATAAGAAGATTTTAGAATGACTTGACCATTAGAAACCCAAGAAGATTTAGGTCAATCCTAATAGGATTGGCCGATATGTTTTGCTGTAGAGTAGACTTGGGAGTTGCTAACCAAAAAACTGTGTGACATTCTATGGAAATGCCATGTGTGAAATTCTATGGGAATTCCAAGTGGCATCTTTTAGATCAAACTCCCGATGGACTACTAAAACATGTCGCGACCTAGGCACGTTACATGGCATTTGCAGTGCTCTTCAACTTATACACCCACTTGCAAAGCAATGCATGTTTACCATCCAACAATAAAACCAAATCCCATGTAGAATTTTTCTATGGTGAGTCAAACTTAGACTATATGGACCTCTCCCAAGAGTAACTAGTACTTGTGCACATAGCCTCCTTATAAGTGAGGGGATGACCAAAATCTATCACCATGACATAGGATGTGAGGCTCGAGTAGAGTATCTCAAATCAGGCTATGGGGCATATATTGTATTTCTCTTGATCTAGCATTATGATTCTACACAAAAGGTTTATGTAGGCTACCTAACTAGGCTATACTGTAATAGGAGGTTCCTCCTAAAAGATTACCTTGTGTATCTCAACTATCTACTCTAACCCCATATGTATCTCAACTATCTACTCCTATGTAATAGGAGGCTCCTCCTAAAAGATTACCTTGTGTATCTCAACTATCCACTCTAATCTCATATGTATCTTTTTCTCACGGAACACAAAATCATAGTTGTGGATAACCTTGTAAGCTTTGCAGATCCCAAAGGTGATAGCCCATCTCACCTACATTACCATATATAAGAAAGATGCACTTGACAGACTTTGGATCTAGCCTGTTATATTTATCTTTGAGAATATGGTAAAAAGCCTTACATCCAAAGGCTCATTAAGTGTGCATATAAGGGAAGTTTACTAGACCATTTCTCCCTTATAACTCTATCACCAAGGGCAATGCATGGGGATCTATTAATCAAATAAACTACACTTGTAACTACTTCAACCCAAAAATATTGTGGTAAGCCTATTGGACTAAGCATACTGCAGAGACTGTTTCCTGAATAGTCCTATTCATGTGCTCTGTAGTATCATTTTGGGGTGGGGTGTAAGGGGTGGTCAACTGATACTTAACACCTCTCTTATCACAAAACTACTCAAATACTTTGAGACATATTCACCCCCATTTTTAGATCATAAGCATTTCAGCCTATGCCTAGACTGGTTCTCAACCATAGTAAGAAAGCATTAAAAAGTGTTAGAATATCAAGCTCCCACTACTCTCCTATTAGTATGTATGGCCGGCATTAGCTGTGTCCAGCTGTATCAGCAAGTGTGGGACATTAAATAAGTCAGTGGTCTTAGACCCAGTGTGAATGGTCCTATGGACCTTAGTACTATTGTATACACTTATGTTATGTTAGTAGTCTATGAAATAACGGAAGATGATGAACGACCTGAAGGTCAGGTTGCTACTCCATTACATTGTCTCTCTCCCTCTCTCTTCCAATATGGTATCAGAGCCATCATGGATGGGCTCTTGAAGGTATGAAGCTGTGAGAAAGACCTGCAACTTGAAGACTCAGGGCAGTGGTTGAAGAGAAGCAAGCTGACAGTGTGTAGGTTGTCATTGTATCTGTGAAGGTATGCATTTTGTCATTTTGGGTTGTCATTATACAAGAGGGTTGTCCTAGCCTGTTTGAAGCATTGTAGAGGCTTCATTGAGCACTCAAGAGCAAGCATCAACTATCCTTGTGGAGTATACCTGCTACTGAAACCCCTAGGGCTATTGGCATGTTTGCGTCTGATCTTGAATGGTCATTTTCTGCTGCTAATGAAGATATCAATCACTACCTAGTTGATCTCTAGCTTGGAAATGCTTCTTGGAAGGTCCTTTGATGCCTTGATAAGCCATTTCTTGGTCTGGAGCTGATGTATGAGCTAGAACAGTGAGCTTCAGATCTGAAATACAGTCCATAACAATTACAAACAGGGAATACACAGCATGTATGTATCTCTGACATGAGATTTGAGCATAGATATGCTTATGCATACATATGTATTGATTGGTATGCTTATGAGCTGAAGTCTTGGTAGCAAAAATATTCAAATCTAGAATTTTTTAATGGCTAGAAATTGTCATTGAATAGGGCATCATACATTAGAGTCCTCCTAAAAATTTGAAGCCATTTGATGAGCATTTTGAGCTCTCTATTGAAGTGAGAGCTCATTCACTGAAGCATATGTACTAAGTTTGATGCATTTGGGTTGCATTTTACTGATAAAATATTTAGATCTAAAATTTTATGACAGGCTGAAAACTGTCATAAAACAGTCATCATCATATACTCATTGCCTTGAAGAAGTACATGCGTGTTGTTACCTACAGGGAGTTGTATGGTACGGGATATGATTGTTGAATGCTATGAGCATTGAGATGGGCATTGAAGGCTCTTAAAAACTGAAATCTGAATCTGGAAACAAATGTTTTGACAGTATATTGGCTGGTCATAAACAGTGAATGCATTATATGACATTGCCTCTTATAGATAGAGTGTCTGCGAATGCTTGTTTGGTCATGTATTGACCTGTACACACATTGGCATATGTATGAAGTGGCTTGAGGATCTCTTGGGCTGAAATACATCTTGGTTTGACAGTTTATTGGCTGTATACAATCTGTGAGCAGTTTTATGTCACTTGTACTTGTTGGATATGCACTATTTTGTGCTCGTATGACTATGTCTAGTTGCCTACATATACTAGCAAATGTCTGGGAAAGTTTGGAGCATGTATGACATGTTTTAATGTGGTTTTTGACAGTAAATTCACTGTTGGTTACTGAAAATTACAGGTTTCAAACTCCGTATTCTCTTTACTGCAATAAGCTTGCATGACACAGAGTTACAATACCTGCAAAGTCTATGTACTGACTGATGTACCTACGAGTTATACCACATGTTTGTGGATGTTTTTGAGGTTGTAAAGGGCTGAAATACCCTAGTTTTTTGCAGAGAATAGTTGCAGAAAGTTGTCATAAACAGTCAAGGACAGAGGTTGGTCAGAGTGAGTTGTTGGCTTGCAAGAAGTCAGGTAGTGACTAAATAGTGTCTGGTACAACATGGCAAATGCAGAAAGGACTGACAACATAACCCAGATAGTGGGGGAAAAGCTTGACAGTAACAATTATGCCATATGGAAGTTCCACATGGAGAACTTCTTAATAGGGAAAGGCTATTGGGAGTTGATGACTGGAGCGGAAGCTGAACCTGAGCTCCCAGATTGACCTACGTCTGATTAGAGTCAATTACACCAAGCTTGGATAGAAAGAGCTCGTAGAGTCTTGCACTGGCTCTCTTTATATATCTCAGATGCCGTGGTAATGCAAATAATGAACTGCAGCTCTCCTAAGGATGCATGGGACATTTTGGTCAAGTATTATGGCACAACCACAAGTGTCAGGAAGATACAGTTGAAGCAGAAGTTCAACAACATGGAGACGAAGAGCAGATCTATACACGATTATGTCACAGAGGTTAAGACCATTGCGGATCAATTGGCATCTGTTGGCTCACAGGTTGAAGATGAAGACATGGTTGCTGTGACCTTGAACGGCTTGGGGCCTGAGTATAAGTCTTTTGACACTTCTGTGTCTGTGTGGGCTGAAATGCCTGATTTCAATGAGTTGGTTGCATTGCTTATCCATGAAGAGGTTAAGCTTGGTTTGGCTGCAGGATCTAGCAGTTCTAAAAACAAGGATGCAATTTTCTATTCCAATCAACATGGCCGTGGAAACCGTGGTAGAGGCTATGGATTTAGCAGAGGAGGCCAGCAAAATGCATCCTATGGCAATAACAATCAGCAGATATCGAATGCAAGAGGTGGTGGAAACTTTAGAGGCAGGGGGAGATCTAGCCCTATAGGTAGAGGCTCTTGGCAACAGCAGCATCCATCAGACAATCTGAACAAGGATAAGGATTGTCATTACTGCGGAAAGTATGGGCATATTGCCAAGGACTGCTGGAAGAAGCAGGGCAATCAGAAAGGCAAACAACATGGGCATTTTGCTACATCTAGTCAAGTAAATGATACTTCAGGAGATAGATTGTTTGCCATGCAGTATGTAAAAGATAGAGTTGCTGAAAAATCCACTGATGATGCGGTTTGGTATATTGATTCAGGGGCATCAAACCATATGACTCTTCATGGTGATTGGTTCACTGATATGGTGCCTGAAAAAAATGGCTATGTCTATACAGGTGATGACACGCAACATAGCATTGAGCATAAAGGAAAAGTGCCTCTTGTGGTTCATGATGGAAAAAAGAAAAATTTGCATGATGTATTTCATGTTCCTTCGATTACGAAGAACCTACTGTCTATTGGAGCACAACTTGCAGGTTAGATTCAACAAGCATGGTTGCTTTATTGAAGAGTTTGGTAATGGATGCAAGTTAATAGCTCGTGATCACAAGAATGGTAGAATGTTTACTCTTGATGCTACCTTGCCAGAGCTGAATTTAGCCATGTTTGCCCATGGTTCTGGCACTATCAAAGACTTGGAAATTTGGCACAAGAGAGTGATGCATGTAAATTTGCAAAGACTGCAAATTATGTAGAAAAAATGACTTGTTACAGGTTTACCCAAGTTCCAATATTCAGATATTGGTCATGTATGTGATGCTTGCCAGTTTGGTAAGCAGTCAAGGTTGCCATTTGTCAGGCATGTAAGGAAGAGTACAACTCCATTGCAGTTAGTGCACTCTGATGTTTGGGGGCCAGCCCATAATGCATCCATGGGAGGCTCGAAGTATTATGTTACATTCATTGATGATTACAGTCGCTATACTTGGGTTTACATTCTGAAGACAAAGGATGAGGTGTTTGTTGTTTTTCAGTAGTTTAAAAAGCGGGTTGAAAAGGAATTTGACTGTTATATCTCTTACTTGAGGTCAGATAGCGGTGGGGAGTATGTGTCAAATGAATTTGACAACTTTTTGGCTGAAAATGGCATACGTAGGCAGCTTATCTGCAGCTACACTCCTCAGCAAAATGGGGTAGCTGAAAGGAAGAACAGGGTCTTGATGGAAGCTGCTCATGCCATGATGAATGAGAAGAAGATGCCACTCTATTATTGGGCTGAGGCTGCTATGAAAGCCATGTATATCTTGAATCAGACTCCCATTGCAGGTATTCATGAGATGACACCATTTGAGAAGCTGTATGGCTATAAGCCGGATGTAAGTCACATGAAAGTCTTTGGCTATCTTGCTTATGTGCATATTCCAAATGAAAAAAGGAAGAAGCTGGATCCAAAAGCACATAAGTGTGTCTTCATTGGATATTTGCAAGAGAAGAAGGCATACAAATGCTAGGATCCCTCTACTAAGGAGACCTTGGTGAGCAGGGATCTTATTTTTTATGAGATGGGTTCTTGGTATGTATCACCGGCAACAGTGCCATCGGATATGCCTTCCACTCATGTATCTATAGTTGATATGTAGCAGAGCACTGCTATGACAGGACCTAGTAGTCAGACAGTATCTCCATGGATAGGGATATTGAGGAGCTCACCGTCCACTGACACCAGTATGTCAACGAGGGGGAGATATGATGTCGCGGACAAAGGAAAATAGAAAGTTACTAAGGATGTATCTAGGATGATGACACCTGGTAGGATGACTTCTAGATATGAGTCTACTGACACTTTAGACAGTGAACTTGGTATTCCAACTGTCTATACGCCTAGCGCAAGGCAGAGAAGGTACATTCCGCCTCATGAGAGAGGGGAATCGAGCAGTGCACCACAGCTTAGACGCTCACAGAGGGTTAGATACCTTGTTGACAGGTTGACATATAGTGGCTACACTACAAAGCATTATGCTTACATGACAAAAGTGATGGAGGTCAAAGAACCAAGTACATATGTTGAAGTAGTGGAAAATGAGAACTGGTGTGCAGCTATGGATGAAGAAATGAATGACTTGGCTGAAAATAAGACATGGGATCTTGTACCACTACTTGAAGGAAAAAAGACCATTGGCTGCAAATGGGTCTACAAAATTAAATGCAAGTCAGATGGCAGTGTGGAAAGGTACAAAGCCAGGATGGTTGCTAAGGGGTATGCCCAACAGTATGGACTTGATTATGAGGAAACATTCAGCCCTGTTGCCAAGATGGCAACCATATGCACTATGATTGCTTTGGCTGCTGCTAGAGGTTGGAAATTACAGCAGATGGACGTTAAGAATGCATTTCTTAATGGTGACTTAGTAGAGGATGTCTATATGGTTCAGCCAGAAGGGTATGTTCACCCTGATTTTCAGCATTATGTATGCAAGCTGAAAAGGCACTGTATGGACTGAAGCAGGCTCCGAGAGCTTGGCATGCTAGGATCAGTAACTACTTGCAGAGGTTGCATTTTACTGGTTGTAGGGCTGATCACAGCCTATTTACAAAGAAGAGTAGTGCTGGTCATATATGTTGATGATTTGATAATCACTGGTGATGATGACTTGGGCATACAGCATGTAATGAAGATGCTGAAATCTGAATTTGACATGAAAGATCTAAGTGAATTGAAATAATTTTTGGGTATTGAGGTAATCAAGGCTGAAAATGGTTTATGGCTGATGCAGAAACATTATGCCATGGAAATGCTGAAGAAGTATGGCATGGCTGAATGCAAACCATTGGATACACCCCTTGATCAGAATGTCAAGCTAGACATTAGCACTGGAGCTAAAATTCAGGATGTGACTATGTACAGGTAGATGGTTGGAAGTCTGATCTACTTGACCATCACTAGGCTGGATTTGAGTTATGTAGCTGGGCTCATAAGTCAGTTTATGCAAAAGCCTAGGAAGCCACATTTGGATGCTCTTAGGCAAATTATGAGATATGTTAAGTTCACTATAGATTATGGGCTGTTCTATATGAGAGATAAGCCCTTGAAACTAGTTGGATACACAGATGCGGATTGGGCAGGATGCTCATATGATCGCAGATCTACGAGTGGTTATGCTTTTGGCCTTGGAAGTGGCATGATCAATTGGAGTAGCAAGAAGCAACCAACAGTTGCATTGTCTAGTATTGAGGCAGAGTACAGGGGTGCTGCATTGGCAGCATGTGAAATTTCATGATTGCTCAAGCTTATGGCTGATTTGGATATTTAGGTGGATGCTCCAGTGACCTTACTATGCGACAATCTCAGTAGTGTACTCCTGGCAACGAATCTAGTATACCATGCCAGGACAAAGCACATAGAGGTACACTACCATTTTATCAGAGAGATGGTTCTTGCAGGGAGAGTAGATCTTATGCAAGTGAAGACTGATGAACAGGTTGCAAATATATTTACCAAGTCTTTGGGTAAAGATAAGTTTAGTAGTTTCAGACACCTACTTGGAGTTCATCAGATGATTTGAGCTTGAGGGGGAGTGTTAGAATATCAAGCTCCCATTACCCTCCTGTCAGTATGTATGATCGACATTAGCTGTGTCCAGCTATATCAGAAAGTGTGGGACATTAAATAAGTCGGTGGTCTTAGACCCAGTGTGAATGGTCCTACGGACCTTAGTACTATTGTATACACTTATGTTATGTTAGTAGTCTATGAAATAACAGAAGATGATGAACAACCTGAAGGTCAGGTTGCTGCTCCATTACATTGTCTCTCTCCCTCTCTCTTCCAATAAAAAGTGGGTAACACCTCTGACTTCTACTTAATAGGATAGGCCTAGACTTTATGTGAATAATCATCAATAAACGTGACAAAATACTTGGCACCACTCAAAGACTAACAGGACATGGGACCACAAACATCCAAATGAACTAGAGTCAATGGCTTAGCTAGGCATGTAAAATAAGACTTTTTATGTGTATTATTAGTCTACATGCCATATAAACAATGATCACATAAGTCAAAACAACATGAATAATCCAAGGGCAAGGGATAATGTAAATGATTCAATACTTTCATATCTTTTAGGGACATATGCCTAAGACAATGCTACCAAAGAGGTACATTTGAAAGATTGGTCATGACCGAAACATGATCAACATATCCAAATACAAGCAAGGAATACAAGGTGCCAACCTTGGAACCTCTACCAAAAATGAGGTTACCCCATGCAATCTTCCATATAGAATCACCAAAAGAGACATGATACCTATCATCATCCAACTATCGAGTTGAGATAATACTTTCAGTCAAAGCTGGGATATGATATACATCATACCACACAAATGGAGCACCGATACCAAGCTACAATCTCACATCACCTATATATACAATATCACATACATGATCATTACCCAATTTGACTAAACCTGTTACAATACAATAGGTATAAAACCAATGACAATGTAGGATAACATGAAAGCACACCCTAAATCAAGAAGCTAACACCAGAAGTGAGCAGACTAAACATCAAGCAAATAAGTAGCACCAAGTGAAGAAGAAACATGTATATAATTATCTGAGCTATAATAGTTCAAGGCATTTAACTCTTGTATCTTAGCACTAGACTTAGGAGCAATACTATGATCATCAAAAGACTTGTCATTATGTTGCCCTTTTTCTTTGTCTTTTTCACATCTATCATTGCATATCTTATGGCATTGTGGCCTTATATGACCCTACTACTTCCAATAATGACAAGTAAGAGAGAACTTGAGACCAAGGGACTTGCTATGTGATTGCTCATGAGACTTAGACTTACCCCTATTCAGTTGTGAGTCTTTACGACGGTTATTATTTCCTCTACTATCATGTTTTCCTTAACTATAAGTGTGAGGTGTCTGCCAGTCTCAATCCAAGACGCACCTTTTAGTAGCCCATCAGTAGGTTTTCCAAAATGACGCTACCTATTTCTCCCTTGGAGTATCATGGGGTTTGTCACTTAAAACCTACTGAATCTACATTGCAATGGAAGAGTTCCAACTGAACCCACTAGGATCGACCTGAATTTTTGGGTTCCTAAAATCAAAAGGCTCTCCTAACAGCCAACTAGTGTCAGTAATTTTGAGTTTCCACTTCCTACATGATTACTCGAATTGAAGCGGACTTGCCATTACCCTTGGTTGTTCTTGGTATTCTTTGATGATAGTAGAACACTAGAGAATCATCTATTGCACATGAGGAAGGTATTTGATGTGTTGAGACACCATGAACTCTTTGTTGGGAAGATCAAATGCTCTTTCATGTAGATGGATGTAGACTACAAAGGATGCATTCTTAGTGAGGAGGGAATCAAGGATGATCCTAAAAAGGTACAATGTATTAAAAAGTTAGAATATATGTAGACCCCTCTTCAATAGTGCAAATTGAACCTCAAGAAAGCCCAAGAGTAGATGAAGTGTGCTGATGAGAAGAGGTGACCCATGGAGTTTCAAGAAGGAGAGTGAGTATTTCTTAGATGAAAGTTCCTAATACATTATGGGTGAGTAACTTTAGGGTAGATTATACTACAAAGAAAAGGTGAAATTTTATACAAGGAAAGATGGAAAAAAGTGGTCCTTGGACTTCTTGCTTTCATTTTATTTCTCAACAATTTCATTGTTGGATTTAGGGTGGTAGAAATGCAAGTACACAACTAAGAGAAGAGGAAGGTTGAGAGAGCACAACTCAAAGTGTATTGAGAGGTGTGTAAGGATAAGATTTATAAGACTAAGAATGCTCTAAAGTGAATAGGAATACATATAAGGCTATAGGGATAAAACCTCCTAAAGAGGGAAGAAGGTGCCTTGGTGATCCAATGTGTTCACACACATCACTTCCAAAATATGGTAACAAATCCCTCTTGGGAGTGATACGGTGAATAAGAGTTAAGCACTCACATAGAGGGAAGTGCCAAGCCAAGTGGACTAGATCAATCCACAATGGAGGGTAAGCCCAAAACTTAATGGGAAGATTCAAACTTCTCTCACAAGGAAAATTTTTTGTGAGAAGTTCTACAAGGTTGTTTTATGTTGCCACATAGACCAAGTTGATTGCTCTTGTAGAGAGTCTTTCCCTAACATAATGATAGTGCACCTCAATGTGCTTACTACATGTATGGAATACTAAATTCCATGCAATTTTCAATGCACATTCCTTGGCTAACTAGGAAACATTCATAATTTGGTCATCTTAGACTACCTTCTCAGGCTATAAAAGGTGCCAGTCTATCTTTCACCCAATCAGAGCTTTTCTAGAAACCCTTAAGTTCTTCACCTATCATCTATCTCGATCACCATCTAAGTTTCATAATGGAAGCGCACGGGTGGACATAGTCATCATTGTATTAGTTTGTTTGAAATTAAAGTATGTTCTTTTCTTCTCATATTTGATGTGTGTTCTCTACTCCTTGCTCAAATTGAGTCCATTGTGCCATGTAACTTCTACACTTATAATGGCTCTTTTTCTCCATACATTGTCAAATGGCATCAATCAAAATGTTTCAGAGTCTAACGATATAAGTTAAATGAAAATAACTAGTCAAACAAGAAGCTAATGATTTTCCAAATTGGAAAGGTACCCAAGGGTTGATCTTTAGAAAAACAAATCTAAGACGTGAGTAACCTATTGATGATGGACATGGTTCCAATAGAGTATTCAATAGGGCTACTCATGGTGGGTAAGGATCCTGTTTCACAAATCTTGGTCGTCATATGGCAACGTGTTCATTGTTGACCTAGTATACAACTATAAAAAAGACTTTAAAAATCAAGTGGCTTGCTAAACCAAGAAGTTGTAGCCCTAACCTAGGTAAGGTTGAGTTACTTATGGAGTACTATACCTTAGGGGAGTGCAAGAGTCATGTTCAAGTGACTATATTATCCTATGCCTCCAAGGTTTAATTTTGTCTTGTGATGACACTATTATCACATGTGGTATGGTGGGGTGTGCTCGAGCCAAGGTTATGTTGTGGTGGCAACATGTGTAGTGGTAGCACCTAGTTGGTAGGGTGGTGTTAAGGCAAGGAGGTTAACCCATTACCTCATAAGTGGGGCCATGTTTTTTGACTTGCAATCACTTATACTTATAATTCCAAGGAGTAACCCATGCATTCCCAACCCTTCATGAAAACCTATCATTTCAGCTAACGAACATGCCTCTAGTACTTTAGTCTCACAACAAAATACTAACTCTAGCCAAAGAGCACAATGAATTCCATGATTAACAAATCTTGTTCTTCTCGGCTAGAAGCTCCAATGTATTTAAAGCTAGTTGTAAGAGATCTCTCATGGAGACTTTAGAAAATATTGGGCAACAAAAGGATCAATCCAAGATTAGAGTTCCAAGAAACCAGATGAAATACTATTGACTTCACTCACTCATGCACATATTCAAATTGACATTGGAGTTCAGATGAAGATGGTGGTAGCAAATGACTATCTAACACTCAAATCAACCAAAAGTCATTTAAGCCAAGCATACTTACCTGTAGTTGTGAAAGCTACCATGTACTACAGCTTCACAACTAGAAGTGGACACATTGGGTTTCTTCTTGCTCAATGATGATATGCATGAGCTTCCAAGCATGAAGTAAAAACTACTTGTGGGTACATGTGTGTCATAACAAGTACCCTAGTCAAAATCCCAAAAATCATGTAAATTTGGAGGCAATGATCTCTCCTTGGGATCAAATAGCCTACGATGATGAGTACCACTCAAGGAATGAAATATTTGCTTCATTGCATACCAATGGTTATACTTGGGATGCGTATAAACCTCCTCATTTGTGATATTGTAAACTAAATGTTGGGCCTTATAACGCATATATAAATCAAGAATCCAACAACTTGCTAATAGAGAAAGGTATCAAAGCAATCTCCAACATCATGAAGGCTCAACCTCAAACATGTCTCCAAAGGAGTAGTGATAGGCTTGCAATCCTCAAGACCAAACCCTTGTAATAATGTGTCCACATACTTTGTTTGACAAAAAACAATACCTCTATCACATTGTTTTAACTAAATGCCCAAACAATGATGCAATGGGCCAAATCTAACATGTCAAAAGTTGAATTCAACTCAACCTTAAAATTAGTAATATATGTCTCATTCGACCAATGAGCAACATGTCATTGATATAAATCAGAATGATTAGAGACACATCACCCTCATGTTTAACATATAAGAAGCTCTCATTGGACTATTCTAAGAATTATGTGCAATCAAGTATACATGTATCTTCTCATACCAAGCTCAAGGTACTTGCTTTAGTCAATATAATGCCTTTTTCAATCTGCACACTTTATTTTCTTGCCCCTTTTGCACAAAACCATGAGGCTAAAAGAAACATATACTTCCTCATGTAAATCACCATTTAGAAATGTAGTTTTGAAATCCAAATAATGTACATTCCAACCATTATGCATTGGTAACATGTAGATGCTATGAATAGTTACCATGCAGGAAGTTGGAGTAAAGGTCTCATCAAAATCAATGTGTTTCTATTAAGCATAAACCTTGCCACAACTCTAGCTTTGTGGTGATCAACACTACATCTAGTTTGTGTTTCAACTTTTGAACCCACTTTGTGTCGGTGGCCTTCTTTCCAGGGGTAAATCACACAAGAACTAAGTAACAATTTTGACAATAGCATCATACTCAAATTACATAGCAACAATCCAATTGTTTGAACTTTGTGCTTCTTCAAAAGACACAAGTTCATCCTCATCATAGAAACTAGAAATAGCTAAATACATAACAACTTGATACGTAAGAGGCAGTTTGAGAGCCTAAATGAGTACAAATAGCCAATAGTGCATCCAACTTACTATCATATAATGTTTGCACTGGCTTGCATTGGCTATCTAAATTGCAAAATCCTTTGTTGCTATGTGTGAAAAGGACTAGGAACATTGCTTATTTGTTATTTCCTATGGCTTTTAGTTTTAGGTATGCAAAGAGAAGCAAGAAAATTTTCCATTTCTTATTGCCTACAATTTGTAATTTTAGGTATATTTTGTAGTTGAATTTTGTTATCTAAATTGTAGAATATATACACAATCCTTTGTTGCGAAGTACAAAGAGGAGTAGCAACATTGTCTATTTGTTATTGCCTACAATTTGTAATTTTAGGTATGTTTTGTAGTTTCTCAATAAAAATATATATGTGATAATGCCTATAAGTACAATCTCATTTTTTTATTTATCATTCTCTTTCCAATTTTGGCTTGCCATTTCCTAACCCCAAGGCTAATAATTACCACGAAAAGATTTTACTACTATTATTCCTTCTTAACACATGGGGCCATGTTGACCTATATGCATGTAGGGGGAAGAGGGGGGCTGATAATTTGAATGCCTAAGAGGGCTCAATGAAGCAACCTAAGAAAGATGAAGCCATGGAAATATATTGTGCCATTGTGGTTCTAGTGATGATGAGCTATGGATATGGAGAAACATGTAAGAGAGGATCAGAAGGATTTTAACCAAAGGAAGAAGGCTGTTGTAGGAGATGACAAAAATATGCTTTGGACATTGATGGCATTCTCTCTTAATTATATATATCAAAAGTATGCAAAGCATTCCGTTTGTGGGCTTCACATGTATTTTCTTAGTAAAACACAAATGAAAGATGGGTTTGCACATTGGTTTTGGTTGATATTTGGTTGTAAGGCTTCTCTCTCTTAGTATCAATTTGGTTTTGGTCAACCTTTGGTTCTAAGGATAATCTCTCTTAATATTGCTTTATTGGAAAAGCTTCTTCATGGTTATGGTAGCCTCTAAAGTTGAGAAGGATTTCATTCTAGGTTTGTGACTATTGGATACAAGGGAAACCTTGTTTACTTGCTTCCTTGGCATGCTCACATTAACCCAAAAAAATTTCTACAGATGGAATGTCCAGTTTAGGTCAGCTTCCTAGGCTTCCTAGCTTGGATGGATGGTGAACTTAGTATATTGGCTGAGATGCTTGGAAGACCACTCTATGTCCCATATATTGTGATGCTAAGTAGCCTATTGAAGTCTAAGAAAAAAGTGTGTGTTTTATGGGAGAGGAAGAAATAGAATTCAAAGATGTTGGAACTCTTGGACGCCAATTCTAAATATGTTAGAATTGTTCAATGCTAATGGAATCGAGCTAGGTGCATGGTTTTAATGCTTTGTACATGCTTAATATGTAAGAACGTTGACCATTATGCTAAAGAATGCCCTTGAAAAGAACCTATTGAAAAGACCAAGTAGATAAGTGATGGGCGTGAGAAGGAGGAGATAGCGCATAATCCTCCTTATTGCATCCAAGTGGGGTTTCCTAGGCTTCTATATGAACTAACTGATAGGTCCAACTGAGTAAGTAAGATCAGGCCTAATGATGGTAAGATAGATGAGACTTCCTACCATCTACTTGTACATAGTAATATCAAAAGTTTCAGTTCCAGTATTCATATCCAGCTTAGTATTTTGTTCCAATAGAGTATCCAAGGGTTTGCAATCTGTCATACCATATTTCTTTATCATCTCAAGTACATACTATCTTTGCATCAACCACAGTTCCTTGATTGAATTTATACCCTCAACACCAAGAAAGAACTTTAGTTCTCTCAAATCCTTCATATCAAATTTAGTTTTCAACAAGGTCATAACATATTATATCCCAATATCATCGTGTCGTGTAATGATAGAGTCATGTAGATAGATGACTAATATCACAAGTTTTGCATCTGTTTTCTTTGTAAATAGATTATGATCAATTGTGCAAATTACAAATTCAAGACTCTACAAGTAAGTACTAATCCATGCATGCCTGGGGGGTCCACTTATAAAAAATCGTTTATATAACATGCGTTCAAAGGATATTAAGAAATACCCTTTCTTTCCATGCTATCAGGTCTTAAAATGATCCCTTTTACTTTACCAAATTTACTGATTTTTTTCAAATTATAATTTAAAGCCCCCTTTTGTAAATATAATTCTATAAATTTTAGTAGATATAATACCCTTTCTTTTGAAATCACATGGTGTCTTGCATGTTTTGTAAGGTGGACCCCCAGGCATGAATGCCAAGCTCTTGGAGCGTATTACATCCCACAGAGCACTTTTTCCATCTTAGAGACATAATTTGATATTGAGGGTGCACATATCCTTTTGGCTAATCCATGAATACTTCTTCTGCTAAGTCTATATTCCAAAATGCATTCTTAACATCCATTCGCTATAATTTCCAGCCCTTTGTTGCAACCAACGCAATCACTATCCTAATAGTTTCCATCTTGGCAATAGGGTTGATTATCTCTTCATAATCTAGACCATACTATTGTTGTAACGTGTCCCCTTGTCTACTTGTAGGACATGTCTTATCAGCCCATCGGGAAGAGAGTCTAGAAAGCGCCGCTCGGCACTCACAAGGAATGTCACGGGGTTTGCGATCTAGGTCTTCCCAAGTCTGCCACAAAGTGGAAGCACCTAGCCGTTCCCACTTAGGACTGACTTGAATCAGGGTTTTCCTAATAGTCAAGATCCTAGGAGGTAGCTAGCGTCGAGCCCTAGACAAACTACTTTGCGCAGAAACATCAGGGTCGAAGCGGATTTGTACTGCACTTGGTTCAAGGAGAATGGGAAACGAGAGGGATGTGAAGCTCGACTCTCTGCCCGTAAGGTATAGTCCCATTCCGTTCCCCTAAAATAGCATAAATTGGGTCTCTAGCCCTATAGATTCTAGGTCATTGTTACCTCATTGTCAATTCCTTTGAGAAAAGTTCTCGGCCAACCGGTACCACCCTTCCGTAGGACGGACCTAGAGTCATGTCCACCGCACTTTCCTCGGGTTTCCTAGTTATCTAATTACCTACCACATTTAGTTTGACAAGCAAAACCAGCTTCCTTAATTAACCAATTAATCATTGGTTCCTTCACGTAACTTAGGCACTGACACAGAAAAACAATGTCAAGCAAGTTCATTTTTCAAAATTTGATATTTATTTATCAGTCTTTGGAATACATCAAATGACTGCCCAAAGGCTATTCCAGCAATCCTCAGGGATCGCTATTCCAAGTTCCACCCGTTGAATAGTATACGGGTCTGGAGATCCCATCTTGAGTCACGTCGGCCTCTTGTGCAGGATCCAAAGGCAAGGGATTTACAGCTAGAGCCTCCCCTGGCACCCAAGCGTCCTCCTGCTCCAAGGATCACCCACGAAGAGACCTCTTGTGGTGGGTTCGGTCCACGTACCCGACCCGGCTAACAACCCCCTTGGATAGGGTCAGGCAGACAGTCGAAGGTAACTGATACTTCCTCTCCCTCCAGGCTTTTCACATGAAGCATTAGTTATTTTTCCAGTATTAGTTCCTTGAGTAAAGAAGTACAAATAGTGCTCCTAAGTGTACAATCACGAGCATTCCAGTAGTCGTTTGTACGGCCAACTGCTAAGGTATGATTCCTTCTCCCCAAATGCCTCGAGCATTCGATCCTGGATCAATCACGATTTGGCAAGATCCCAAGGGTTTCGTAAGCTGAGTTGCTTGATTACCCCTTTTTCCTTGGGTTAGGGTTTATACCCTGTTGACCCAAATTGTCATTACCTTAGGTTTCCTTATGTCTTAGTCAATAAATCCTGGACAACCCCATCATCCTAACTTGGTTGGTCAAATTGCTTCTTGGCAACTCCCCACTACCTAAACTTGGCAAAACAGTTAAGTATGTAGTAGGGCAACAACTCGAATCTCAGAGAAGCTAATTTGTAATTAGAACTCGCCAACCTTGGTCTAAGGTGTAGCGGCACTACTTTGTAATTTAGACCCAAAAGCACACGACGTAGCAGCTTGTAGCATGAGATAGGTGTCAGTAACTGACTTGTGGGATTATACCCAATCCAAAACCCTAACCCTACTAGGTCGATAAACGTTTTGGCCCTAAGGTCCCTAAATTTCTTGCGGAGGTCTAGTATTTGGTCAATTGATCCTTAGGGTGAGAACCCTAGATCATTCTTGCATGGGTGATTAGATAGTCCTAACATTTTGAGAATGTGGGTAGGACCTTTGGAATCGGAAATATTAGATCAGCATCCTAAGTGCGATACTAGGCAGAATTTTAACATAGCTTAACCCTACCTAGCACATTAAGGTGATCGTCGTACCTTTATGACTTTCATGTAAGCTACTCAATTATACGCGAATTACTTAGTTGGTCTAACCAACCCACAATTAAAGATGATCTTTCCTTTAAATATGCAAATACTTTCTTCTAAATTTGCAAGTACTACCCCTTAAAAGATTCAAGTAACTGCAAGATGAGTGAGATGTATCATTCCATGCAATTTCGAGACCATAGACCTTTTTGCCTTTATGTAACTAAAGGATCTACATAGATCTTTCTTTTCCTTGCCTTACACTATAATGATTGACATTCAGAGCTAACTCTTATAAACCCTACGTTTTATGCAACGAATTCAAGCTTTAGCATTTTAATGAAGATGCATCCTTTCCCAAATTCAATTTTTGATAAAAGAATTCCATGCATGGGTGTAACATTCTTTCATGATTAGATGCCATGAATCCATCATTGATTTAATCCTTCCTTTAGCACTTAATCCAACCTAGAATGTAACTACCATCGCATATGAATTGCATAATATTAACGTTCATAAATCTTTTCCTTTCCTTGCAACAATTTAGACATCATTTAATGTCCGTCTATGATTACCTTAATCACGAGACACAACTAGAGATTTATTATATAAATGTGTTATGTGTTATATGCCCTATCCTTTGCTAGATACAACAAGGATGCCCTCGCACAGCTTCATCTTTTAACTTATGCAACATACATTTGAAAATGCAACTACCCTTGACCACGGAAGTGCAGGCAAGTGCAAGTACTGGTCATGCAACTAACTTTGTAAATCAAGCGAGTACATAAATTTTATGATGCATTTAAGTTTCCCTATGTGAATTAAAACATGTTTTATGCATCCTTCCCATGCAAAAATATTAATCAAAACCTGGGCATTCAAAATCGGGGCGTTGTCCACTCTCGCACTTTGAGTGGAAGCTCCCGCATGTGCTCCTCTTGACTTTTGCTTGGGAGCTATTGACGAAGTAATCTTCGACTCAGTAAACTCTACCTTGGCTCTCTTACACGCTACGAATTCACTACTGCCCGAGATTTCCTTCCTTGCGCAGGAATCGGGCCTTGCAAGTCACGGTTTAGAAAACCCAGGAGGGCACGGGTGAACCAGGGCTAGGGAAGCTTCAATAGAAGCTTCCAAGCTCTGGAAAAATGGAGATGACATGGAGTGATGATTGGATATGATGATGGAGAGGATGACGATGAGGGTGATGATGACGACGACGACGACGACAACGATGATGATGATGATGATGATGATGATGATGATGATGATGAAGACGATGAGGGCGGCGGCAGTAGCCTGGTGGCGCGATAGCAGTTGGACGGCGGTGGGAAGCTCCACAGGGTGGCGGTAGTAGCACACGATCCCTTCCTCCTCTCCCCTCAAGCTTGGGAGGGGGGTTCATATAGGTTGAAGGGGGGGGGGGGGGGGTAGCCACACAAGTGGCAGGGTGCATGCTTCCCTCCCCCATGCCCCTCCACAACTCTAGCTCATACTCCCTCTCCCCGGCATGCAATGGCTGAAGGAGAGGGAGTTTTTTTTTAAAAAATTGCAATTAATCCTTTATCCTTTTTCCCTTGGAGGGGTGTTCCCGCAGAGAACTACAGATTTTGAGCCACGGCTTCCTATACATGACGCGGGGCTGGTGTTTGTTAATGCACGCGGATGGAGCACTTAGCCCAAAGTTTTATTGTTGCGGGAGATTACTTTGAGTTGTTTTTGCACGAGATCTAGAGTCATTAATATTTCATTGTAGAAATATTACATTCTCTCCCCCTTAGAGGAATCGAGATGTCCTCATCTCGAGAAGATCTAGGGGTATTGATGGTTGAGAGTGTTTTCATCCATCCAAATTGTATCCTCTTCTGGGTAATATTTCCACTAGATGAGGTATTCTCTCAAGGTCCTGGATCTCAAATACCTCTCCCTAACATCTAAGATCCTGTCAGGCCATAGCTCAAGGACTCCTTGGCTCGGCATTACAACTTGTTGATCATCAAGCACGTGACTAGGGTTAGGCACATACTTTTTCAATAGACTAATATGGAATACATTATGAACTTTCAGGTTTTTAGGGAGTTGCAGTCTGTAAGCATTAGGCCCTAGGCACTTGAGAATGTTGTAGGGTCCACAATACCTTGGACTTAGCTTTTTGCATTCACCCAAGGATAGGGAACTCTTCTTAGGATGTACGCAAATGAAGACCATATCACCTTCAACGAAGGATCTATCTTGCCATTTCAAGTTTGCGTAGGCCTTCTGTCTATCCTTGGTGGCTTGGATGTCATGTCTTATTGATTTGATTTGGTCATCCATGTCTTCTAGCATCTTCTTTGAAGCTTCAACCCTCAAGCTTGGATCCGTAATTTTGCAAATCCATAAAGCATTGGGTGATATCTATATATGTGGGAAACGCCTATCAGAGAGGAAGATACTATTGGGACCTGTCACCAATTCTAGGGAAACTATAGAAAATGAGGATAGAATTATTAAAACATCATCAGTAGGGGATGGGATGGACCCCCTATTGCATAGCATAAGCCTCCCTTGACCACTTTATGAGTTGGCAGAAAGGGACAACTAGGATAGTATTATTCTTCCTACACCAAAAAAGGTGGAAACAGAAGAGGCTAGATATCCTAAAAGACTGGAACTAGATCATGACGAATATGAAGATTTTAATGATCCGGTGCTGATTCGAAAGGAGAGGACTAAATTCCCTCCTCCTTATAGGGATCTCCCAGTGTCTTCTGGGCTCGTAAAGGAGGATCCAATATTGCACTTAAAAGAATACGGCCTAACTTGCCTTGCAAGTAGTTTTAATGATATACATCAGATGCTCGTATTCTCGAGCACCTTGAAGGGAGAGGCTAGAAAATGGTACTAGAGCCTCCCAAAAGGGTCAATTAGAACCTTTGAGGAACTTTGTGATAGATTCCTAGATGAGTATCAGAAGAAGGTTCCCATGACTCAGGTCTTGGGGAAACCTATACAAATTTGACAAGAATCATATGCCTCCGTCAAAGAGTATATGAGAGCCTTTGATGAAGTTTTGAAGCTTTGGCCAAGAAGAGCCATTATGTTACCAGATGATGTGCTATGTGAGCTCTTTATGAGTGGTCTAGTGCTTGATATGCAAATACAAGTGAGAATGCAAGATCCTAAGTCATTAAATGAGGCCAAGATGCACGCAACTGACTATGAGCAGTATATTCAAAGATGTTGGGAAAAATTTTGGAGTATTCCCCGTTCAGTGCAAGTGTATCCAAATATCCAGCCAATTTTTGAAGGGGAAAATTCATTTGCTAATACCAAGACAACCTAAGCAAGAGATCTTGGTAGCCAAAATCTCCAAGTAGGAAGTGGCAATCCTATGAGCAAGGATAGTGTGCCTCTTGATAAAAAGACTTCAAGCCAAGCAAGTCCCATTAGGGCTTGCAACACTTCCATGAGAGGTAGCTAAGGGTGGATAAGAGAGCTATGAGTGGTTCTAGTTGTGCCCCTAGTAAGGCTCTTGAAAGACCTTTCCAATTTATGGATGAATCATGCTTTCAATTAGATTCTATTCCTTTTAGTAAGAGCATGGGTCCTATGAATAATCAGTCGTCGTAGAGTGGACAAAGGCAAGTAAAGACATCTCATATGAAGGAGATGCATGATGCCAAATGTCCACTTGTGCTCGATGGAAGTCATAAGGATGTGAGTCCATGTGGTTATAACAATAAGCCCGCATTGAGTCCATTAGACCAATGTGACAAATTGAGAATGTATAAGCATATAACATTAGGAGAAATATGGACTTTCTTTTTTGCCCCTTAAGGGGTTTCTCTCACCTCTCTCTCTCTCTCTAAAAAGAGATTCCAAAATAATATTAGAATAAGAGATATTCTACAATCAAGCAAATCTCGTATTTGTATTTTTAATAGATTTCACCTATTATTTTATTCTCAAAGTGTAGGATAAGGTCACTTTTTCTCAAAATCCTCATAACTAAAAAAATACAATTCTATTTTTTGTAAAAATAAAGACAATCATTAATATATGACTCTTTAATGCCCTCATGACTTTTCAATATGAAAATATATTAGAATCGTTCTCATTCGTGCTTCTTAAAAGGGTGGAAGTTAAAAAACGATATAAAATGACATACACATTATATTTTAAGATTATTTTTTACCCAGAGACACCTTTTTGACTCGAGAGTTTCCTTGTAAACTTTTATTTTTTTTGGACAAGTATATGCCTATTTCTAGGCATTTCTTAATTCCCTCTCAAAGCTCTAGTTTTGTCCGAAATTTTGTGTACTCTTCTCATTCCCTCTAAAATATGATTTCTTGCATACGAATTCTTCTGAACCAATACTTAGTACTATCTACAACACTCTCTACCCTGCTACAAGAAATCTCCCTCTTCAATACTGTGCTATAAGATATATTCCTCTTCAACACTCTATACTACAAGAAATCAAGTGATAATGGAGGTATCTTAATTTTTTTAATCTCTATTATGTTATTATTCTTCATAGTTTTTGTTTAATCCTTAAGTGTCAATTCATAGAGAGAGAGAGAGAGAGAGAGAGAGAGAGAGAGAGAGAGAGAGAGAGAGAAGGAAGGGGGAAAGAGAGAGGACTGTGTGAGATGAACTAAGAAAATAAGTGATAGAGTGACAGATAGTAAATTAGGGTAGAAGATAATATGATGTTATTGTTCTCCACTCGCCAAGCTTCTGTATAAATGTGTTTAAATATATTTGATCAATTCTTCTTGAGAGAGAGAGAGAGAGAGAGAGAGAGAGAGAGAGAGAGAGAGAGAGAGAGAGAGAGAGAGAGAGAGAGAGAGAGAGAGAGAGAGAGAGAGAGAGAAAGAGAGAATATTTTGGATAGAACAGAAGATAAGATTGGATGCTGATTAGACGTAGATTAAAAGCTAAGATTATAGGTAGATTAGGGGTTGATTAGGGTCTGTCATGACTAAAATCAAGAGAAAGAGACAAGATCCAATTGGGTAAAAAATAACATAGATATAGTGAATCAAAGGGGTGTAATTATGTGACTTGAGCCAATCTAGAATTAGCTACATGCTGCTGGATTGATGCTGACCTGCTGCTCTCAGATATTTAGACGTTCTTGCTATTGATCAGAAAATTGCCATAGAATCCTTAGCTTACTATTAATCAAAGGGGTTTAATTGTGTAATGTTAAAATTGGCATGTATTTTTCTTTATAGGATGCAGGTGCATGACGTACCAAGAGAAAGAGAGATATTCAATTTCAATTGGAGGATAAATATGCACCAATATTCAAAAGAACTGTAGAAAGAGATGATGCAATAAGATATAGGAAGCAACAAGAAAGAAATGTAGGGAAAAAAAACGTGGACCTTTGGGTTGATGAGTGCATTCATCTGCCTGATCCAGTCACTCAAAGGCCACCACAATTTGAAGGGCATACAGCATTTGTAAAGTTTCTTTGTGAAGGCAATGAAGGATTGTATGGATACACATGCAGACTTGTCACACAAGGATTAGCTGGGGTTCATCAAGCCTTGACAAATATGCAGACAAGATTACAAGGGAATATGCAATCTTTGATAGAAAATGATAGATTATTGGCTGAGAAGGATAGGGAGAATGAGAGCCTACAACAAGCAATGTCTGTCATTGAAGATGCTATGCAGGCTACACACGTGCACAATATGGAGTTACAGTCTAAACTGATGAACTTGGAGAAGGAGAAATGAAACATAAAGAGGAAGCTCACAAAAACTTTGGAGATTGGACCCACTTTAAAAACCAAAGAAGCACGTCAGCGCATCTGATTAGTTAAACCAATTCACCAATTAACCAAAGGAAGTGGAAAATATCATAGATGGATATATGATCAATCCGCTACAATGAGAAATATATTCCCTCATGCAAAGAATGATACTATTGCCAAAGTCCTAAGCAAGGATATGGTCAAAAATGCATTGAAAATGGTAAATTCAGGGAATTGTAGATGGTGTCACAAGTGAACATCTTAGGGATGTGAGCAACTTGTCTACTGTTTAGAGATGCTCAGGGATTATGTGACAAGTTGGGAATGAGTTCTGAGTCATATAGTATGCTCTATCAACAATTGGATACATGATTTAAGCAAGTCTTCAAAACTAAGCAATAATGCCTCTGCCAAAACCATTTCACGTGAAGAAGGCTAAAAAACAACTAAATGAGAAAGTTTTGGAACTAATTGGTGAGCCAACGCATTTGAAAAATACACACATATTGAAGTATGGTTCCAAAGAAGTTGCATTTGTATTGAATGCATCCAACAATTTTGTATTGGATATATGTAGGGTTCAGATTGCTATGGTCAAGTTCTACAATATGTCTATGGAAGAATGTAGAGGCAAGCTTGTCCTCAAACTTGATGAGAGTGAGATTATTAAGGGGAAAAAAATTGAACGTGTGAGTATAACACTTATGAATCGAGCATTGGATCCCAACATTGATGAAAACCATCCTTTATACTTCAATGTATAGTTAGAGAATGAAATATGGTGGCTTGCAACATTTGAAGTACCAAAGGAGGACCATGAAGTACTTAAAGTTTTTTTAAAACCTCACTAATATACCCAGTGTTATTCAACATCAAAATAATGGAGCAATTTTACACATCAAGGGATTTGGGGACTATCAAATTGAATGGCATCTTGCAGGTGATTTAAAAACATTGAAGTGTTTGTTTGGTTTATCAAATGCAGTGAATGCAAAATTTTCGTGCGTATACTGCATGCAAACTAGGAAGAAAGGGAAAGATAGAAAGAAAGAATGGCTTGTTAAGGCATGATGGCAAGATGCTCCAACATGTGATCAAAAAGTCATGAGAAATGGAATGCTAGTTCCAGTGGATCCAAATTGGCGCCCTATTTTGGAAATACCACTAACAAGGGTTCACTTTTGCACATTGCATTGTTTGGTTAGAATAATTGAGAAGCTAGTATATGAATATATATGCTTTGCATACAAGATGTAGCCTGTGTCAAAAGCTGATGCTACATGCAAGAAGGTAGAATGAGTCCTCTCTGAAGTTGGATTGCACGAGGGCCAAGTAGAAATAAAAAAGGACAAGAAAATTTTGAGAAAGAGTGAAAATATCCCTTGTAAATCATGCCGAGGAATGCAATATACTTGTAAAACAACCAGAGAAGTATGAAGCATGGAAAAAGTTGCACCTTGCTATTCCGGATCAGAGCAATGGGGGATGAAAAAGGATTGCAAAGGTAGAAGTGTGGATACACCTAGATAGATTAGCAGCTCTATTACAAAAGTTGAGGTTTAGGGATGGTGATGCCAATACATTTAAAGAGTCAGTTGCTAAATTTCATATGGTGGAGGCATGGACTAAAAATAGTATAACACACTACATGGTCAGTATAGTCACTATTACAAAAAAAAAATCATCATTTCAAATTATTTTTTGTTTCTAATCTCTCTTCTTGTGCAACATATACTTGAAGCACATGGTCCATACTTTGGAGATCAAGGAAGTTTGGCAGTATGGTCAACTCAAGGCATGGAATGATGTCATTGACAAGCTCATTGTGCTTTTCAAAAGAAAACTGATCATGGAGGTGGTGCGCAGATCGGTCGCAGAATGCTCACGTAGTGAATCCCGGAAGGTCCCCAAGAACAATGAACTCTACCTTTTTGCACAAAAAACAATGTAAAAGCATGAACGACATGAAGCAAGAGACCAATTGGGTTCAATCTCCCCCCATGCCTTGTGTGAGTGCTTCACAAAGCATGTATTTTATGTATATTTCCATCTTCATGCTCAATAATAGCCCAATTTACAAAAATATGACAAGCTTTTAGCTTTTGAGTTTGCTTTCTACAAAAATAGGAAATAAAGCTAATGGACGGTGCCCATAGAGCCTGGCACGCCCAATCTCAATGTCCAAATAGAAATAACATATCCGTGCGCATAGGCGCATACAAAATAATAATCAATAATCAATGTCTCAATAGACATAACAAAATATAGGCGTGGCGCCTATCAAAATATAATCCAAAGGTCGAATACTCGCTAGACTCCAATGCTTTCCTCCGCCACTGCTGCTATCTCTACACATCAACTGAAGCATTCACAATTGTTAGTAAAATAATACAATTAAACCGAAAAAAGTGAATACCTAGCAGTCTTCAGCTACATAAATAAATCAACTGGTTAGAAATAAATCCTAACCTTAATTTATTACGAGTGCGCACTCTAAACTCATAAACGTTTATTAATTTAATATGCATTTTGCGGAATCACCCGCTATGGAATCACCCATGTACACACTAAATTAATGAAACGCTCGAAAAGGACAGACGTCCCCATCAACTTCTCGCACAAAGAATCCTCTTTGTATATGAGCCCCGGTCATCTAAGTTTACGGAATCCACCGTAAAACCTCACGGAATCCACCGTGGCATGGAATCCACCGTGGAATATGCCTCCTGGCATCATACCCTCGGGGTGGGATAGCAATTGACCTCAATTGCTATTAGCTCAATGTGGAGCTAACAGAGTGGGGAAAGCATTTAAGTCTCTAGCGTGCATCCATTGTGCTTCCTCTACAGGATGGTTCTTGAATTTTAATAGATATCTAGAATACCTTCGGCCAGTTCTAGTGGTCATGTAGTCAGTGTCTATGATGGCTTCTGGTTCAAGTATTTCAGTCCGTTCCTCTAATAAAGGTGGGTTTTCATAAACAGTGTGGATAGGTAATTGGCCTCTAAATGGTCTCAATAAACTAATGTGAAATGTATTATGAATTTTCCAATGAGATGGCAATTCTAACTTGAATGCATTATCATTAATCTTATGAATAATTCTAAATGGTCCATAGAATCTAGGAGCTAATTTGACAACTGGATGTCTATCTACACTTTGCAATCTACGCTTTTCTATTCTAAGCCAAACATAATCATCAACTTTGAAATTCATGGCTTGTCTTTTCTTGTTGGCTTGTTTGGTATATGATTGTTGGGCTTTAGCAATCATATCCTTAACCTCATCAAAAATACTATTATGCATAGTAGCAATATCATTAGCACTCAGAATTCTATTAGACAAAGATGCAACAGGTGTAGATAATCTATATCCATAAATGACTTCAAAATGTGCTTTCTTTGTAGATGTGTGCGGTGTATTGTTGTATGCAAACTGTAATAAATGCAAATGAGTATCCCATGTCTGAGGTTTAGAGATAGTATATGCACATAAAAGATCTAGAATGGTGCTATTTGTGGCTTCTGTTTGTCCATTTGTTTCTGGATGAAATGCAGATGAGAAATCAATCTTTGTGCCTAGATTTGCAAACAGTGTAATCCAAAAATTGTTACAAAATCTAGAATCACGATTTGAAATAATCACTTTTGGCAGTCCATGGTTAGTAAAAATAGTTTTCAAAAATAATTGTGCTGCTTGTGATGCTGTTAAAGTTTTCTTACATGGAATAAAATATGCTTGCTTACTAAATCTATCTACAATTGTCCAAATCATGTCATGGTTAGATTTAGTATTTGGTAAACCAGTAATGAAATCCATAGAAATATGTTCCCAAGGTTTAGATGGAATAGACAAAGGCATTAATAATCCATACTGTTTACCATGATGTCTCTTTATTCTTTGACAAATCAAACATTCAGAAACGAAATTAGATACATCTGCATCCATATGCGGCCAATAAAAATCTTCAGTTAACATGCGTAATGTAGAAATGATACCTCTATGACCTTGATATGGGGAACAATGAATTTCATTCAAAATAAAAGATCGGAATGGAATAGTAACACACAATCTCTTTTCAAAAAACATAAATCCATCATTATATGACAATGAATCAACAGGAATGAAATTATTTTGAACTAATTTTTGCCAATCAGAATGAAAAGTAATATCCTGGTGATATGTATCTTTCATAGCAATCAAAGAATCAAAAGATATGACAGAATTATTATGAATTGCAGGTCTTCTACTCAATGCATCAGCAACTACATTTTCTTTTCCAGGTTGGTATTGAATGATAGGATGAAAACTTTGAATGAAGGAAGCCCATTTGATATGACGGTCAGAAATTTGGGGTTGGCTAAGTAGATGTCTAATGCTTTGCTGGTCGGTCTTTATCATGAATTCTGAACCCATTAAGTAGTGTTTCCACTGTTTTAATGCTTGTACAACTGCTAATAGTTCTTTGTCATAAGTGGAATATTTCAGCTCAGAGGGTTTCAACTTAGAACTAGAATATGCTATTGGATGATTGTCTTGCATTAGTACGGCTCCTATTCCTGATCCGCTAGCATCGGTCACAACTAAAAAGAATGGTCTATTAAAGTCAGGCAATTGTAGAACAGGGGCATTGGTTAATGCACGTTTCAGTAAGTCAAAGGATTTTTGTTGAGTTTCAGTCCATTGATAAACAATTCCTTTCTTAAGAAGTTTGGTTAATGGTAAAGCAAGTAATGAAAAATTACGTACAAACTTCCTATAAAAACTAGCAAGACCAAGGAATGAGCGTAATTCATGTACATTTTTAGGAACATGCCAATGCAATATTGCATCAATTTTCTTAGGATCAACTTTAATTCCTTCTTTTGATACAATATGACCTAAATATTCTATTTTTGTCTTAAAGAATTCACTCTTTTCAGGATTTGCAAACAATTGATTTTCTTTCAATAATTGAAAAACTAATGATAAATGCTCATAATGCTCTTTTTCACTTTGACTAAACACCAAAATATCATCAAAGAAAACAATCACACAATACTGATATTTTAAAAAGATACAGTTCATCATTCTATTGAAAGTAGCAGGTGCATTAGTCAATCCGAATGGCATGACTAAGAATTCGTAATGGCCAAACTGTGTTCTGAATGCAGTCTTAAATATGTCGGATCTATCTAGCCTCACCTGATGATATCCAGACTTAAGGTCAATTTTACTAAATATAGAAGATCCTTGCAGTTTGTCCATAAGGTCATCAACTCTAGGTATAGGATACCTATTCTTTACAGTGATCTTGTTTAAAGCTCGGTAGTCAATACACATACGATAAGTATTATTATTTTTCTTGACTAAGAGTACAGGTGCACCGAATGGAGAACTGCTAGGTCGAATTAAGCCTCTATTTAGTAATTCTTCAACTTGACTCTGGATTTCTTTTTTCTCTATTTGATTGTGCCTATATGGTGCTTTGCAAGGTGGTTGTGTGCCAGGGATTAAATCAATCTTATGGTCTTCTGGACGTGAAGGTGGTAAACCTGGTGGTAGGTCTTCGGCAAAACAGTCTTTAAAATATGCAAGAAATTCCTTATGCCTAGGGTGCATATGATTTTCCTTTGCATGCAATTCATTCACCCAAATGAGATATGATTTAGTAATCTTGCGTAGTGCACGTTTTGCTTGAGTATGCGAAAGCAATGGAAAAATATTAGATGCATGCATACCATATAATGTAATGGATTTTCCTTGAAAATTAATATTCATTGTGTGCGTGGAATAATCTATATTTGGATTATGCTGGTGTCTCCAAGGCATTCCTAAAATAATGTCGCTTGACTGTAATGGGACAACTAAGAAATTTCTTCTTTCAGTATATGAACCAATTTGAATCTCTAAATCTTGTACTTCTTGTGTACCATTGTACCTAGTGCCTAAAAATGCAGCTTTTATGCGATAATGCGTAGGTACAGTCTGTAATTTCAATTCCTTTACCAATTTTGCTGAAATAAAATCATGAGTACTACCGTCATCATGCAAGATAGTTCTTTCCTTTCCATGCACCAAACATTTCATAGTCAATAATGAATGTGGAGTAGGCATACCTGGTAAAGTGTCAGAAGTAGTAGTAGGATCATCCTCATCTTCAGTGAAATCAGGCATATCCTCATGTTCGTCTTCGTCCATGGCTCCAAGATAGTTGATATGTGCTGGTGGCTTCTTTGAATGACAATTTGCTGCGAGATGCCCTGGCTGGTGACACTTATAGCATACTATTGGCTTGGCTTTGGTTACATTATTTGCAATGGCTGGAAGTCTGGGTACATTTGGATTTGCTTGTGGAATAGGCTTAGGATTTGGATTGACATTGGATGGTAATGCAAGTGGTTTAGCCCAATTCTTGCGGAAAGATGGTGTTGAGAAACGACATGGATTAAACCTTCTAAAATTGGAATTGAATTGTTTAGATCCATAATTACCATTGGCTTGGAATTGCTGTGGTCGTCAGTCTCTTCCGCGTAACTTATCTTCAGTGTCGTGAGCTAGTGAGATGGCGTCTTCAAGGGTAGCAGGCTTGAACATGTTCACTTCAGCATAGTAATGTCCAAGAAGTCCAGACATATACTTCCGCTTATGCGTCGTCTCTGGTACGTCTTCAAGCATGCGTAGCTATAGGAGTGCATTCCAAAAACGCTCTGTATACTGTGGAATATGCTCACGATCCCGTTGTTGAAGTAGATCCCATTGCTTGATAGCCTTCTCATGAAATTGCGATGGAAGGAAATTCTGCATGAACTTCTTCTTGAAATCTTCCCAAGTAGCAGGACATTCTATGCTCTTGCATACTACAGTCCACCAAAGTGATGCTCTGTCTACCAGATGATTAGTAACACACTTGATTTTATCTTTTTCTGGATAGGTTTCCTCATGGAAATAGTCATCAAACTGGCTAATGAATGATAAAACAGTCTTTCCTTCTCGTATGCCATTGAAAGTGCAAAATTTGAAACCTCGTTTACTTATCTTTGATTCCTTGCAAATGGTTTGTGCTTCAAGAGTAGCATCGATGGTACGTCGAATCAAATCTTCAGCTTGAGGTTCTTCTTTGTCGGTAGACGCTCTTTGTAATTTTATCAATTGCGCTTGCAATGCTTGCCTAGCCCTTCGCTCTTCTTCCGATTGCAGCATGATTAGATCCAACTTTTGTTCCATGGTAGGCTTAGGTAGGTCGTCTTCAGCCATAGGATCATCCATATGTGGGGTTGTCATCTTGTAAAACTCAATAAACCTTTCTCACTCAAAATCAGGTTAGCGGGATGAGCGTAGCTCAAATTCGGGGTTAGAAGGCTATGTATTTTTGGGTATTTCTTTCTCAATTTTCAGAAAATCTGTAATATTTCCTTAACACCTTGCCACGAACAACTTTCCAGTTCAGAGTTTTTGCATAAGAACAAGCCTTCTAGGAGTTTTGAGCACTAGTCAGTTCTGACTCCAGTTGACTAGTCTGACTTGCAGAGTTGCAGACTTAGCCGACTTACAGAGTTGCAGACTTGCAGAACTTAGGCCGACTTGATGAACTTGCAGGACTTGATTCTAGTCGACTTGCAGGACTTGACTTATGATGCGCAGGACCCGGAGTTTGGTGACTTGCTTGCTTTGTTCAACTTGAGGAAAGCTTAGTGATTTAAGCTTTATAGCTTAAGCTTTAATGGAGAAGATGAATCGTGGGAAAAAACGGCGCAGATGATGAAGACGTGGGTAGCTGTTTTATGCCGTTGCGAGAATCTTGGACGTCCTCAGATACCTCGTTATCAAGTTGTGAAGCAATTAAGCTTCTTAAGCTTCCTCTAAGCTTAATTTAAGCTTAAACTTATGAGAAAATAAAGATTTGAAATTTGTTTTCTCACAGTATGTCCACGACTTGATGAAGGAGATGGATGCGTGGTCCTCCGCCTACACAGCCTGGTCCTTCGCGATCTGACAGTAGAAACAGGGGTTCTTGATCGCCAGAAGTCTGCCTGTATCGACGGTTTGCGACGAGATTGACTGTAGAGCCCAATCGTTCCTGGAGCTTCGCCTTCGCCCGAGATTGGTAGCGATTGGAAGCTCTTGATCTCAGCTCCGGTCTGATACCACTAGTGCGCAGATCGGTCGCAGAATGCTCACGTAGTGAATCCCGGAAGGTCCCCAAGAACAATGAACTCTACCTTTTTGCACAAAAAACAATGTAAAAGCATGAACGACATGAAGCAAGAGACCAATTGGGTTCAATCTCCCCCCATGCCTTGTGTGAACGCTTCACAAAGCATGTATTTTATGTATATTTCCATCTTCATGCTCAATAATAGCCCAATTTACAAAAATATGACAAGCTTTTAGCTTTTGAGTTTGCTTTCTACAAAAATAGGAAATAAAGCTAATGGACGGTGCCCATAGAGTCTGGCACGCCCAATCTCAATGTCCAAATAGAAATAACATATCTGTGCGCATAGGCGCATACAAAATAATAATCAATAATCAATGTCTCAATAGACATAACAAAATATAGGCGTGGCGCCTATCAAAATATAATCCAAAGGTCGAATACTCGCTAGACTCCAATGCTTTCCTCCGCCACTGCTACTATCTCTACACATCAACTGAAGCATTCACAATCGTTAGTAAAATAATACAATTAAACCGACAAAAGTGAATACCTAGCAGTCTTCAGCTACATAAATAAATCAACTGGTTAGAAATAAATCCTAACCTTAATTTATTACGAGTGCGCACTCTAAACTCATAAACGTTTATTAATTTAATATGCATTTTGCGGAATCACCCGCTATGGAATCACCCATGTACACACTAAATTAATGAAACGCCCGAAAAGGACAGGCGTCCCCATCAACTTCTCGCACAAAAAAATCCTCTTTGTGTATGAGCCCCGGTCATCTAAGTTTACGGAATCCACCGTAAAACCTCACGGAATCCACCGTGGCATGGAATCCACCGTGGAATATCCCTCCTGGCATCAGGAGGTGGCATCAATGATTCCAATTCTATGAGGCAATTATTACAATGGTGGTATAGGAGATTAGGGATACGATACAAGGAAAAAGAAAAGAAGTCCAAAACCTCTCAAGTAGAATTTATAAGTAAGGCGATATATGAAGTGAGAAAAACAAGATATGAAATTAGCACAGATAGACAACGCTACACAGAATGGTTGGCAACCCAAGAGAGAGATGGCAAGAAATGAAGACCTAGATAAAGATAATACTTTTGATGCATTTAGAGTCTATGAGAGAGCATAGGTACCTAGGATATGACACATCAATACTCATATCTTTAACATGAGATGTCTTGCAAATTTTGTTTAAAATTTTGAAGGTTTGTCACTATGTTTTTCAAAGTCAATTTTGAACTATGTTTTTTAATTTTAAAGTTCATTTACACCACAGTAAGTTTAAAAGTTTCGTACTTAAGTCAAGTCTCTCCTTTTATTTTTTTCCCATTACTCTTCACTCTGCCCTCCACCTTTCTATCCTTCATTATCACAACCATGGCATGTTCCAAGCTTTCTATCAAGAAGGCACCTGCAAGAGCAAGAGCTCAACACTCTTCTGAATCTAGTGAGCGTATTGTGAGTGACAAAGGTCCCTTGGTAGCTGACAATGGTGGCCCTACTATAGCTAATAATGGTGGTGCTACTGTGTCCAACAATGGTGGCCCTAGTGTGGTCAATAATGATGGTTCGCCATTGTCCAATAATGGTGGTCCACGTGCTCCTATTGCTCCACCTCCCACTACTGCTCCAGCTGGTAATACACGTCCTCCAACACATAAGAAGCGAAGATGTAGACTAGGCATGGTTGCACTATGTGAGATAAGGAAATTCCAAAAGAGTGCCAACTTGATTATTCCTAAGGCACCATTCTCTAGGTTGGTGCGAGAAATACTACAAGATTTGCAATTAGGGCATCATCACAAGTTCTTTTCGAGGAACTAGGCAAGGAATGTGGGGCGATGGTCAAGCCAAGCCTTGCTTGCTCTCCAAGAAGCAGTTGAAAGTTACTTGATTGATCGATTGGGTGATTCTCAAGTTTTAGCCATTCATGCCCAACGTATCACTATTAAGCCCATAGATAAGGTTCTTGTTCGTAGGATTTGCAACAACAAGGATGCATTTAATCTTAATGTCAACAATATGCTTTGAAAAGCTACCTTATAATTGGATCTATGTTTTTAGCTCAGGTTTGGTTGTAGATTGTAAGGAGCTTAGTTTTGGTTTATCTTTCCAGTAGACCTTCAAGTATTTGATAGCAATGGTCTAGAAAATGGAGCTAAAAGTTTTCTAGCTCTAGTTGTACTTTGTGCAATGTAGTATCTACCATGTATTTCATGGTTTCATAATGCCAAATCTGATATTTGATATTCTATTTTGCCATGATTTGCATTGTGAGTATTTCCAAGTTTCTAATTTTGAAAATAGTTTTGTTAAGGATAAATTCAATGTCACCCACACATCAGTGATGAGTTGTACATGGGCCAATGCACTATATCTTTACTATATTTAGCGCTTTGGCAACACTATATTTGATATGCGATATTCCATTTGACCCATGATTTAATTTTTGTGAATTTTTAAGTTTCTAATATTTCATGTAGTTTTTTTGACAACACATTTAATATCCAGTTGCGTACACTCGGTGCGGTGGTGAGTTTTTCTGTTATCAGTGAAGTATAATCCAGTTAATGCATTTTCAAAAAATGATTGAACCATCAATTTTATAAATCAAAATCTGGTGAAACTTCACCAATATGACGGGCATCATAAAAACTCATGGATATTAAAAAATTGGCCCCGTCAGAAGTCTCTAGGACTATCCAAAGGCTCACGTCCGGGGCCCTGAATTTGGGGATTCAGGTCCCCATACGCTAGCCTCTTGACAGGTTTCCTAGAGACTTCTAATGAAGCCAAATTGTTTTTTGGTAGTTGATGTACCCTAAAGGAGTCTAGAGGTAAAATTTCACGTCAATCAAATCATTGATCATATTTTTCCAAAGCCTAGATACATTAATTGAGGTTTAAGGGTTTTTTGAAAGTTTTGCTATAATTTAAAGTTTCACCTCATTTTACACATTTCACTTTTGAGTTTTGGGTTTTCTCTCCTAGAAGACATGGCATACACCAAGCAAGCGGCCCAAAGACACCCCCTAGAAATCCTATGCAGAGGCCACCTCCCCCAGTTCCACCACCAGCACCACCACGCTAGCATCACAAGCGTCGATGGAAGCCATGCACAGTGGTTCTTTGTGAGATTTGCCATTACCAGAAGACCACGCACCTCCTGATACCAAAGGCTCCATTCCAGAAGCCAGTGTGTGAGATTATGGATGGCATACTCATTAAGAATAGCAGTAGGAGGCACTTCCTAGATGGAACACACTTGCAACAACGCGATCACTAGACTGCCCAAGCCCTCCTTGCACTATAAGAAGCTATTGAAGCTTACGTCATCGACTTGTTTGGAGAGTCAGTCTATGCAATAGTACATGCAACGAGAGTCACCATCACTGATAGGGATTTGCGAATAGTGAGGTTCTTCCAGTGATGGAAGGATAGTCCTTGCAAAGATCAACAATGATAGGGGTGTACTACCAAAACATATACAAAATGTAGCTTCCAAAGAGATTTTGTAAAGCCCTGGTTGTAATGGATCCCATGTAAAATGTTATGAATATGAATACAATTTTTTTGGCACATCTTATTTTTTTTATTCACATGTTATTTGTTTTATTTATGTCTTTGAGTTATCGTTACATACATTCGAATGAATACATATTGCACATAAACTCGATAAAGCACTACGTATTAAATTTAGGGTATGAATCGTGTTGTATATAAATTTGATAAATAAACATAATATTCAAGTAAAAAACAATAATAAACTATACATATTACAAACTACATTGTATGCAAATCCAACAAATATCGATTTTCATTACTTCAAGAGAAGATTACAAATTACATTACATTGGTGATGAGATATCATTTGGGACTAAGTACATCTACTCTCTCCTAGGCTTATTTGAGCTAGACTCCCCATGGTTAGAGCTATTCTTGATTATAGGCAACAACACATTTTGCCCTAGTAGATCCTGCCTAATGACATTGGGGTCTTCAATACCAGCAACCATGCCACGGGCCACCATAGAAAAAAGCGGCCTAGACCTAGTACTAGAGAATAAGTAGAGGAGCTTTGAACGTCAAAGCAACACTACTTTCTCCAAGCTAGAGTTGGTTGGGATGGTCTTGAAGGGCCCAGCCTTTGTTAGTGCCCTCAACTTGAAGAAGTTCTTAGAAAAATCCGGAGTGCATGTCTTATGAAATTAAAAAATGTAACTCACAAGATGGCCGATATACTCCTTTAACGCCGAGTCCTACACCCTTCCTTGGCTACCAGATCGGCCACCTTGCCTAGATGAAATTTCATCTATATAGACAATGTCATGCATCACACAAGTTCAGTGTTAGACTCACTGTGTCAAACTCACTATGCAAGGAGTGTGGTAAAGATATATACATCGAATTTGCGTCAAAATTTACCAGTAGGGCTCTAGGGCATTGAGAGTATGCACATCAAATTTTGCCAGGATCGATCCCCCAGAGCTACCCTAGCTGGAGGCACGCATCTAGGGGACCTAAATTTGCATATTCAGGTCCCCTTGCGGCCCCTAGACGCGAGCCTCTGGCCAGGGCATCTTTGGGGGCAGATTCAGTTCCCCAAACGCGAGCCTCTAGCTAGGGCAGGTTTGGGAGCCCGATCCCGAAAAAATTTGATGTGCACACTCCCAATACCCTAGAGAGAAATGTAAGATGGGTTTGGAGGCCCAAAACCTCTAAAAATACTATTGGTGCATTAGGTGAAAGGCTAAGCATTCCATGTGATTATGCTTTGATGGATTCCGAGGAGGAGACCAAAGGCCATATTGATACATTTGACAATATGCACCACCTTGAGATGCATCTAGGTGATGGGCCTAGGCTTGAACTTCCACCTAGTTTGGGTCGTACCATTGACATAGGTAATGATCCAATTAGGGAAGTGTTTAAATGATCATAAATCTATGATTCTCCCTATAGGGAGAGTTTTTGGAAAGTTGGGACAACCGATCCATTTGAATATGAATCAAGGAGATGAGCTATATAAGCCCAACAAGGTAACTCATTCAGCTCATAGTACCCAAGAAGGGATGGGCCTTATTACTGAGATATCAGTATAAAGGATCAGGCTAGTGGATCTACAAAAGCCCAAGATCAAGCCTTGAATTGCATGGCATAAGAGATGGGGCTAGCCCTTACATCTCATAACATCTTTGGTTCACCTTGGCTAGCTAGATAAAGTGCAAATTATATGCTAAGAAAACCATGTATTTGGTTGATTAAAATGTTCTATTTCTTAAGGCCAAGAGGGCTAGTTTTGTTGAGTTTAAATGCTTTATTTCCTTAGACCAAGAGGGCCATATGTTTGTTTGGTGCATATACATTTAATGGTTTTTTATTTTAGTGATTGCATCACACAGGTTGGACAAAGTGCCTAGAGGGAGCCTTTGTTGTGTAGTAGCTCCTTATGGCCATTCTAGGTGGTATCGTCGCCTTTCCGAGTTTTCCTCTTAAGATAATAGTGTTATATGTGTATGTGGGGGTTATTTTCTTTTCGTTGTTGGGGACCAACGATTTTTGTATGAAGTCCTCGGGTTTGGTCAAGTATATATGGGGGAGATTTGAGTAGTTGTCTACCTCATGTTAGGACATTGTTAAGTGATAAAGACCTATGATAGAGGGTAGTCCTTGTGACCTTGTCCTGCCTTCTTGCTAGGCAATTGTCCTAGGAGTCCCTGTTAGTGTGAGGCAATTAGAGAAGCCTGCCAAAGTATTAAAGAGAAGATAAATTTCTAAATATATCTAAAAATAAAAAAATTACAAAGGTCCATAAAAAGGGGTTCTAACCCCTCAATAAGAAAAGGAAAAGAAAAAGGAAGAAACTTCCTACAAGCAGTTGCTTATCGCCTTGCGAAGGCTTGGTAGGCTCTTGGGGAGGACGAGCTAGATACTTGGGGCCAACTGATGCCTTGTCTTCCTAGGGGTGGCATCTAGCCAGAAAAGAAAGAAAATAAGGAAGGTTGGAGCGAAAATAAAAGTGAGCATTAAAAAAAAAGAGAGATTGAGTGGTGTCACCTCATGAGCGATTGGTAGGCTCTTGGGTACCGAGATAGGACCTGAGACTGTTGCCCTGTTCTACACTCAACTCCCTCCTTTTTACACGCACGAGTATGGAAACTGTGAATGAAAAATATGCTATCAGACAAATATGATCACCAGGCTATAGGAGTCCTCGCCTAGTAGGAAGTCCTAGTCCAGTTGTCCTAAGTTGGGCAGGTAGTTCAGACCACCACTAGGATGACCTCTTTTATAGGGTTTTTAGCCAATCTGTGTTCGAGCAATTGGTTAGAGACTCACTCTGGATTTCTATCATATTATCCTAGGCCTATCCCTTGTAGATTTTCATGCCTTGATTTGTCAAGGGGTTGGGCAAGAGCTGTGGAATGTTTTGTTGTGTATTTTTTGTCTCGGCTTGATGCTCTTTATGGTTATGCATGTGCAGATCTGTTCTGGGATTCAATGGATTGAGTTGCCTTATCCTGTAGTTGCCAATGAGAGCTGGATTCTAGGAGTGGATTTTGAGACGTGCTTGAAGCATCTGAGGCTGTTTTTGGAGCAATAAGTGCCCGCTGTGAAGCGCCAAAGACCAAATTTTCATGAAAAATAAAATGGTGGTGGATGGCCGACGAGCTGGAGTTTTCCTAGATGCATTTTGACATCAAGAATCCAACGCAAGTCTCAGTTTGTTGATCGAAGGTCATTTGACCCCCCATTTAATCCCCGCAAGGTTTAGCATTATAAAGCAGCTACTGGATTCGGGAGCCGGATCTTGAATCCGAGTCCATTTGCCCATCTGAAATAGAAATATCCACTTGCAAGACGGTATAAACACAAAATTTTGAACTGGTTATTTTAATGTTTTAAACCTCAGGCTTATTAAAAAGCCTTAAAACACCCAAAAATTGATGAACATGAGGGGGTGGGCGCAAATTTTTTTGCGCCCCCTCAAAATCTCATCGATGCTACTTGAATACATGCTTGAATACACACCCGTTTAGAGAGAGAGAGAGAGGGAGACTCTTGATCAGGACACATAGAGGAAGGAGGTGACTATAATTTGGCTGATTTTTATGGAGGATTTAAAAATCTAATTTTTTAGTCTTTCTCTCTCCTCTCTCCTCATGGTTGTTCATATGCATCAATTCAAGAGAGAATGGGGAGGGTTATGATGAAGAATCCAGACCAAATGATGATGCGATGGAGCGATAGAGGACATAGATTGGACTGAGAGAGTGCGTCAACGGGAAAGAAGAAGCGTCAACGGCCTTCCGTCTATGAGATACGAACCTTGGAATCGCAGTTTCTATGCGTAAGTGAGTGATTCTTTTTTTCCATGGAAAATAATTGAAGAAAGTGTTTGATGTTGTTTGTTCTTGATATCCCATGTTGCATTCTCTCTAAAATATGAAAGAAAACTAGAAATATAATAATTTCTTGCAAAACTCAGAAGTTGTGATTTTTATAAAAATATTGAAATTTGGGATTTTCGTTGAGTGTTTTGGGGTCATATGGGATGAAAATAGATATGAAAATAATGGAGTGTCCTTGATTAGTGAGAACTCATAATTCTAAAATATCTCATTTTTATGAAAATATAAATGATAATAAATAGGAAAAATAAAGGAAATAGTAGTTTTTGCACCTAAAAATTTAGGAAAAAATACAATTTATGTTTTTGAGCATATAACAAGATTGGAGCATGAGGATTAAGCCTCAGTCAACCCTTCTTTCTATGTTAGAGTATGTTTTTATTGATTTTTATATGAAAATTTACATAAAAATGAATGTTACACCTACCCAACGAATGCAAAACCTAATCGGTAGGAGGGAAGAGGGTTTGTTAGAGTGGCTAGTTGCTGAAAATGATTCAAATTCTGATCTATTTGTATATACACAGCATATAGGATGGATTATCATTTGAATTAAGGAGACTAGTAGCACGAAGAAATTCGATGCTAGTCTTTAGCAATGCCGTATGTACGCTTAGTTGGAAAATCATTGAAAGGTTGTTTTTGCACTTCACCTAGGTTGTTTCAAATGATAAAATGCTTGAGCAGAATGGTCATCCACACTTGCATTGAGCATAACATGGCATCAAACCTGGGCACATTGCAATTGTTGACCTACGTGGAGTGTGTAAGGAAACCCGAGCTATAGGGAAGTAGATGAATGGTTTCTTGGAAAAAGCTTGGTAAAAAAAGATCAAATCTCTTGGATCGTTCAAAATATATAAGAGTGGAGTCTGTTTGTATGTGCTTTATGTTAGAGTAGCATATTGAGGGGCCAATCCTCTCGGTGTAGGAGAGTTTAGTGGGGCCACGGCATTCAGTAGCCAGGGGTGCCTCCTCTATGTTTGTGTTATGTGGTATATTACACTAAAATGTATGGGATCTCCCTGAGGAGTAAGGAAGGGCAATTGTTGGACTACATTCTACTACAAATGCAATATCTACATTAGCAATTAGGACAATGTGTCACTTATATGCTCTTGGCCGTGAGGCCGTGTGGGGTTGTCTTCTTATGAGTGTTAGAGAGGCCCAACTATAGCCAGTGTCAAGCCCGTGTTAGGTCCCGACATCTAGAGAGCATATTAATACACACATAAATAGTTAACTGCTACATGTGATTTGTAGATAGATTAATCGAGATTATAATTCATAGAATCATGATGGAAATAGTTGCAGGAGGTTATTGCAGGAAATGAGTAAAGGACGTTATGCGCACTCGAGATTAGTAAAATAACTCGATATATTTATTCCTAAACATGACAATGGTTAGGAGTTGATTATATCTTAAAAAGTGAAAGTCTATTTAAAGAATCTTGTAAAACATCTCATTAAATTATTATTGTAATATTTTTCTAAGTACCAACTAAAGGAAATTTACTTATAGTGGGTAAGTTAGCCCTAAACAAGAAATTTATGTCTTGCTTAACAATGTTGAAAGATTTGTACTCAACACTTCTTTATGGGAAGAAGAATGTTAGAGTGTAAGGTTACCTTGGGTTAAGGATCTACCTTAGCTATGTGAAGCTATGAATTGCACGATGGTGTGATTGTCATTGTTTAAAAGGATTGTTTATGTTTGCTAGAATCTAGATCTCTAATTAAAAAATTTAAAAAACAGGATAAAAGGAAAGATCACGCTAGGCTACCCCCAAGTTAGCTACGAGACTCTACTCCAAGGGGGTCAAGATTATCGCTTCAAGAGGCTTAGACCATCGGCTCCGTAGCGGAAAGGCCTGTCCATAGGGATAGTCTCGAGCAGTAGGAAATGTGGATGCCAGGGGGGGATCTGGCCTTAAATTCCACATTACTCCTAGAATCTGACGAGCCCCTTCGTGACCCACGATGGGATCCTGGAATCCTAATACTAGTTACAGGGGAGGAATCTTGGTGGACAGAATACCTTCATGGAATTCTGTATATCTTTCACAGGATTGGAAAGATGGAAATTGTAATAAACTTCCAAAAATAATAAAGGAATTTGTTTTTTATTCAAGGGTTGTTTGAATTGTATGTGTATCCATGAAATGAATTATATGAAGAAACTTGTGATTTAACTAACTAATTAAGGAAGCTGGTTGTATATGTTTCAATCAATGTGTTGTAGGTAATTAAAAAACTAAAGGCGATACCATCATCAAAGGAAAGCGGGTAGGCGTGACCCCCGATGGGTTCGTCCAATGGTAGAGTGGTCTCGGTTGGTTGGGAGCTTTTCTAAATTGGCGATAGAAATAGGAAGATGATAAATTGACCAACTAGTCATTAGGTAGAACCACCTTGCATTGTTTTAGGGGTTCGGAATGGGATTTTGCCTTATGGGTAGGAGGGTTGATGTACCGCACTCCCCTCTGTCTCCCATTCTCTTTGAACCAAGTGCAATGGCAAGTTCGATTCAGTTCGAGTAATCCTGTAGGAAGTGAGAACTTGAAATTACTCACGCTCACTAGCTGTTTGTTAGGAGACCAATCCAATTTTAGGAACCTTGAAATTTAGGTGGATCCTAGTGGGTTTGGAGGGAACTCTTATGTTGCGATGTAGACTCAATAGAGCCTAAGTGACAAACCCCGTGATACTCCAAGGGAGTGCTGGTGGGTGGCATCATTTTGGAAAACCTATTGATGGACTACTAAAAGGTGCGCCTTGGATTGAGACTGGCGGACACCTCACACTCAAGGACCATTGCTGGTTAAATTGATAAATGATCTTAGAGTCAAATTAGGAACTCGGATTCAGGTCGATCCTTATGGGTTACCAATGGAACCATCAATTGTAGGTAGACTCGAGAGAGCATAGGTGACAAACCTTGTGTTATTCTAAGGAGTATTGAGAAACATCACTTAGGAAAAGTCTCTCAATGGACCACTAAATTAATCGTACCATTGAGGGCATCTCAATTGGGTATGTTACATGAATGTTGATATAAACATTTCAAATGTGAAACTAAGGATTACTGGTCATCAAATTTAGCAATTGCTAAATATCGCTTGTTCATTTGGAAATCATGGCACTTTTCTAAACTATAGTCAAGCTAAAAAAATGAATCAAAGTAGTTCTTAGTATCATAGCTTAGTAGCAAAGAAGCTAGAAACAACTATAGGTTTGACTACTGAGGTGACTGTAGTTAATTCATAGACTCAATTTGAATAGAATATTAGCCAACTTGTAAAAGACAATGGTACTTCCAAATTAGCTCAACAATGGCAATGCCTACAATGAAGATGCAATACTCTTTGCATTTACAAGTGTAGGGATTTTTCATTAATCATCAATTCTCATGGAAATGTTTTGATTGAAGTACACTCAAAGTTGATTGAAATGTCCCAATGAAATAAAAAATTGGAACAATGCCCTTAACTCAAGCTTCTAATGTGCTTTTTGTTGTGTTGATGAGATTTCCAATATAGTGATACTTTTGATCAAAAAAGTTAGTTGTATTCAATGCTCTTATGTGTGGTCCACTGTATCTCACATTTCTCTATACTAATCATCCTTTTGTTGATTGCAAATTCCTAATCTAATTAACATCAAGGGTCTTCATCTCTAGTGTACCTTGTGGCATGTTCAAATGTCAAGGAGAGGACTGGGGAGAGAGAAGATTGTAGAAGAGAAGTGAAAGAGAGAGAAAGAGAGTGATAAGGAGAGAGAAAGACTAGAAGAAGAGAGAGAAAGACAGAAAAGGAAGGAAGAAAGCCATGAAAGTTGGAGAGAGGGAGAGAAGATGAAGGAGACTTATTATTATAATCTGATGGTCCAAATGTCAAGTCCCTTACATCTTATATACCCGCTAGTGTAGCATGTATTTCCCTCCATTATTTTATTCCCCTATTCCCCCCATATTCCCCATCTCTTACATTCCATCCCCAACCAAAGGTTTTTTCCCTCAAAAACAAAATGGGCACTTATTACAAAATAGGGCAAGGCAAGGCAGTCCAGAGTACTACTCTACTGCATGATTACAAGGGGTTATTCAATAAATCATATGGGGATTATGTATGTATGTTGGGTCATGGATACAATATGATGTATTGGCATGATTGGAGAATAAGAAAAATCCAATTTTGACCCATATTCAATGAGGAATTGAGTGATGCAGATAGTGGACAACATGGTGTTTACTATACAGAACTCTATTGTAGTAAACTTGCAATAACTTTTGATAGGTAACTCCAATTGGGGTGTTTGTCACATAGAAATAGAGCTTACTTTGAGTACTTTCAGCTCATGTATGGCATTAAATGTTGTCCATAATTCAAAATCAAATTTGGTTGAAAATAGAGAGTTGTCTGCAATCTTCCCTACACTAAAATATAGCCATAGATAACCAATCTTTAGCCAAAAGAGCTACCAAAAAGAAGAAATTGGCCACAAGATGGATGCTGGTCTAAATGAGATCCCATGTAATCCATTAACCTCTTGGATCAAAGGGTATTCCATCATAATGATTGTCCAAGAGAAGAGAATGGCTATCAACCACATACTCTAATCCACCCGGATCAAATGGATATAAGAAAGTATCCCCATAATCATATCCATAATCTCCTGGATCATAGGGAAGCACAATGCCATCTTCATCTTCATGCATGCCCAAATCATCTATTACATCACCATCAGATATATACTAGTTATCATAACCATGATCAAGGTACTCATTATCAAATACGTTCAATGGCTATTGTAAACCTTGATTAAATGTAAATTGATGCTCAAGAAGGTCATCATGAGGTTTCTCCAAGAGTCTAAAACCTTCAGCATAACCATCTACATCTGTGAGTGCCTCATGTGATTCTTTAGCTAATATGTCATGATCTTGTACATCTTGCTCTTCACTATTCCCTTCTTGTACATCCTTTTTGGTCTTCTTGCTCTTTTCCCTTTAGTTGAATCTCCAACCACTTAGAGAAATTGGCATTAAGTGTGATGATGGATCTCATTTGATGCATTTCCTTCAGCATCTCATCATGATTTCTGTACTATGTACATCTTATTGTTGATCATGTTGCTCATTATCTCCTTCTTGTTATTCAGCTTGCTCATTGCTATCTTTTTCATCATCAGCACCTTGAAAATAACTCATCATTACATTTGGGTGATCATGAGGTATGAACTAATTGGGATTTAGGATACCATGATAGTTATGAACTTGTTGCTCATCAAAGCTAGAAGAGTACTAATAAGCATGACCATTATTGTCATGTCCATAAGAATTGGGTTGCTGAATTAAGGAAGGTTTACATGTATAATCATGAATATGTTGTTGAAAAGGTGGATTCTCATAAGCATAAGCATGTTGCCCATAATAGCCATCCTGTTGTGCCAAGGTTCAATGGAATGATACTCTCCATTATGACATAGTACATCATATCTATAAGCATTAACATGCTGTCCAAATGTATTTGCATAATGCTCATGTTCATTTTCATGTTGCTGCTGTCCATATTCATAAGATGAATGCAAGTCATAGTGTGTACCATCAGCATATACATGTTAGCCATAAGCATAAGCATCGGGTGCATAATGCCCATGAGAATACTCATCATGATGTTGATAATACTCAGGGTGATGAGAATCCTTACTTGATTCAAGTCTTGCTCTATTTTCTTTGTCCGCCTTCATAAGAGCAATATATCAATCAATTAAAGCTCCAAGTTTGTCAATACTAGCATGTGTTTGAAGCCAACGTTGTTCACTAGTGCTAGAGCTATTGATCTCAGTTACCATTGTAATCAAGTTGCTTTCAAAATATTCCAAAGCATGGTAGAAGCTAGCTACATCAATATCATGTGATCACGAATCCTCAAAGAATGCATAGGTATCTCATAGTTCTGCAATTGAATGTAGATTGTCACATGGCAATTGTCATACGGCAGTATACATGTGGCACAGGTCATAAGGTAGCAAACATTTGACACAGGTGGATGATAAATGTTGCAGGAATCCCTTTAGATGATAGTAATCTGGTAAAAAATTACTCCAATTGCACAGAGGGGCACCACCTTAGTTCAATCTATGCCTCTATCTTCAACTATAGCTCCCCTAGAACAAGGAGGGTTGTGATCAGCTTGCTGAAAGGGACTCAGAGGAAGAGGCTAAGATGAAAAAAAACCCTTAAAGTGCATCTTTTGTGTTCTAACGAGCCATATGGACAATCAGCATCTCAACAAGAGACAAACTAGTAGTAGCAGGTGCAACTCAATAGTCTTCATTGCATCATATGCAATAGTTAAATGGTGGAGACATCTTAGCACAATCTGTCCATCATCAACTGTCTAAATCTAGTTTTGAGGATTTATAGATACCTAGATTACAATCATCTTCATCTCAATATATTGCCAATTTGTACTTAAATCAAAAGAATGGATCAAGTAGTCAAGTCACTCAAAATGTAATGTCTGTAACATCGCAGTGTGCCTCATTTGTTGACAGGAACACAAAGGTTGTTGTGCCTGTTCTTTTGGATGAAAATTTCCTTTGGCAGCTTTGATGCCTCAGTCTCTACAACCCCCTCAAACACAATCAGGACACACACCTTCATTATTATCTACGACTTCTCACCAATAGTCTCTGCTTCCACAATCATAAACCACTTAGTAGCAACAAATGCAACAACAAGTTGCACAACCTCAAGGCTTTTACATCCGGGTGGTGTGATGTAACAGAGAGCAAGTTGAACAACACAAGCAACAACCACTTCAAGTGCAACCACAGTCAACTCTTGTTCACTCTTTAAGTGTGTGCATTGTGTTGCTTGACCCAAAGAAGTATGTTCTTGTTGGTATGGACAGAGGATAGTATATGCCAAATTTATAATCCACAATCAATCCTGAGACTATTGAAGGCATGCTACAGAGGCTACAACAGTGGGTGATGAGAAGATATCTTTGTACAGTGGAGCAATAGGCCTGAATCTGACAGCTCCAAGATATAATTCAGCCAATTTATGTACAGCTGTTGCCTGATTTACCATAGAGTTTATGATACTGCCTTAACACTATGGATCTTCAAAGCATGCTCACAAAGCTCTTTTGCTTCTCTGAACTGTAGAGTTTTCAAGTATGTGTTTCCAACTACAGCATCTGGGTTTGAATGCTATATTCATCCCAACATTGGTGTTGGGATGAATATAAACTTCAGAGACTCACAAAATTGGGCTGCTCTTCATTGGGCTCCACATTGTGGTAGGGAGGCAATGGTTATAACACTTCTTGATGCTAGTGTAACTCCAGGATTAAAACAGATTCCCCCCCCACAAAATTCCTAGATGAACTCCTGATTATTTGGCTTCCATTGAATGGCACTTGCGGGTTACCTTGTAGAGTCATCACTCACTAGCCATCTTTCATTATTGACATTAAAGCCAAATATAGATGGTAACATGTATGGAGCTCATTTAGGTGAACTAGCTATAGAAACATTTTTAGAAAGGACTGTTGTGGAGCTCTAAATCATAAGAAAAGCAAAGCAACTCATGATGGAATATGCAGGTCCTGATCTTTTGGTTGCAAAATCCAAGACCAAGCAAACAAGAATATGATAGTATTTCTGCACTATCAAGTGTAAAGAAACCAACTGTGCTAGTCGCTAGCAAGATTGCAAACACCATCAAGATGGAGTATCCCAGGTATAGTGCAATTGAAATAGGCCCACTGAGACTCCAAAGATCAAACACCAGATAGTTGATTGCATACAAGAAGGCATATAATAGCACAAAGCCAAAGGCAATTTCCACCACCAGCGTCAATCCTCAAGCCAAATGCTAGACATAATAAAGAAAAGCTCGATGAAGAGTGTTCCAAATGGAAGTGTCCTAACACCAAGCACCAGCAGCCATGAAGGGTACTTTTGTTTCGAAACCTCCCCTAGTATTTGACTAGTGTGCACTAGATACTGGATGCATTCAGCCATTGCTCTAAAGAAGCCTCCCAACAAGGTCAAAACCCTACTTACTCTTGCTGAGCTCCTTGGTAGCAGAGCCTCAATCTGCCTACTTTGTAGAGCAATGCAATGATGCGTTTGGATGGAGTCAGGCCATGCAGTGCAGCAAGAACATAAGTCGACTCATTGAGAAGGATGCAGGCAATGATCGATGATAGGCGTGACTACTGACCCCAATCGCTGCTATTTTCATTGAATCATTGACAGTGAAGCTACAAAAGGAGAAAGAAGCGTTGCAAGAATCCACTGATCAGGTCAATGCTTTCAAGCTGGAGCTTCAACACAAGGATTCGAATGTTTCTGACACGCGACTTTTATTGCGGCTGAAGGAAACAAAGCTCATTAGTGCAAAGATGGAAGTCCAAAGGTAAATTCTGATCATGCTAACAATCAGATGCTGTTGAACGATAGAAGCTTAGAGCTAGAAACAGCTCAGGTGAATGCTTTGAAGCTGGAGCTTCAACACAAAGATTTGGACCTTTTTGACACAGCTTTTACTGTGGCTGTTGGAGGCACTCACTGCAGCACCAATCTGAAGAAAATGTCGAGGATGCCTGGATTCTACAGTAAGGAAATCTTTTACTGCGGCTGTTGGAGGCACTCACTATAGCACCGATCTGAAGAAAATATCGATGATGCCTGGATCCTACGGAAAGGAAATGAAGCATCCTTGATCTCTGGCTATTGGGTAAAGCCCATAGTTCAAACACTTTTTGCTGTGCCTTAGATGGACGCCTTAAGCTCCTTGATTTCATCCTCCTACTAGTCTATTGAATCTTTGCACTGCTTGTTTTCAAACAAACTTATTGCATCATGTACACTTAACCTCCTTGTAGTAAGGCTGTTAGAATAGCATAGGAGGCAGCACCTCTTGCACGCTGAAAATGGCTACCATCTCTTTGCGCTGCTTGCTTTCAAAAAAACTTACAACATCATGTACACTTAACCTCCTTGTAGTGAGGCTATTAGAATAGCACAGGAGGCTGCACCTCTTGCAAGCCGAAAATGGCTGCCATCACTCCATGAATAATCATCAAGATGGTTGTCTATTAGAAGCTTACGATGTCAAGAATGCATTTCTTGTAGTTATCTCCCACAATGAGCAAGTGATCAATATGGTAGAAGGGATTTCCTCCATGAAAGCTTGGAAGAAGGCTCAAAGAAGAAGAAGAAAATGCATGTTCTCAAAAGGTAGAATGGAAAATAGTCTCCTCTAAGTCCTCTGAAACCCTTCTTTAACCAGGAACCCTAAAATTTACCTCAAAGTTAGTGAAAGCTACTAAATCTGGTCTTTCAGCCCCCAAGCTTGGTCCAAGACTCCATTAATGCTCCAAATCTACAGTCCTTGTGGTCCAAAAATCCTTGGTAACTGCATTGTTGCTCCATGTCATGTCTATACCTGTGTACATGTGGCTCTTAAATCTATGTGACTAAAAAAAAGATAACTGAATGGAATGTTGGCCAACGGGATCAAGAACCTATGTTCTGATACCAATTGTCAAGGAGAGGACTAGGGAGAGAGAAAGAAGACTGCAAAAGAGAGAGAGAAGAAGATAAGGAGAAGAGAGAGAAAGAGAGTGATGAGGAGAGAGAAAGACTACAGGAAGAGAGAGAAAGATAGAAAAGGAAGGAAGGAAGCCATGAAAGTTGGAGAGAGGGAGAGAAGATGAAAGAGACTTATTATTATAATCTGATGGTCCAAATGTCAAGTTCCTTACATCTTATATACCGGTCAATGTAGCAGGTATTTCCCTCCATTATTTTATTCCCGTATTCCCTCGTATTCCCCATCTCTTACAAAACGTTTCAAAGCTATTAAGACTATCCAAGTCATATAGTGTGTCTCAAGCATTTACAGTAGTTTCCCAAGGAAAGGTGACACTACAAAACTCACATGCATTAGAAGTGTCACTTGAACCTTTTCTTATCATCACTAGATTTACTTACTTTTTGAGAACACAACATCAGTTATAAAGTTGAATGCCATGGTATCTTGGTTGCTCCAACTTGGGAGTTCATATGAATGGGTTGTTATAAAGAATATTGGTAGAGCTTCAAAGACACATCTAGTTGCATTAACTGAGAAGAAAGCTCAAGTAGAGCAATACAATATTTACCATTGTATCATTGGGAAGCTTCTAAAACTGTACTTGATATTCTATCCTAATTGAATTTTGGTGAAGGTCATTCACAAGCATCCACCATAGAGATACCTACTTTGCATGGCCATATCTTAATAGAACTTGGATTGCTGGTTGAGCAATGAAGAAGCCCTAAACTTAGTACACTATAATATGTACCAAGGTTGCTTTCCATTGAAATTATCTACCACCCAGCATTCAAATATAGGTAATAGTAATAAGGCATCCTCTAGGAAGGAGCATAGTGTATATTGTAGAGAGCATTCAAAAGCATATTTGAGTGGTCCTTCATGTCTACCATCACTAGTCTCCTATTGGAATAAGAGGAGTTTTAAATGAAACTCTCTCTCAACCCTATCAATAGATGATATTGAAACTAGAAAGATGTGATTGGGAATGGAATGGTAGGAACTAAATTAGGGACATATTTTAATAAATACTAAGTGACACATTGATCTAAGCATAAAATGTATGAAGGACACTTGTATATGCATCATTTGAATGCTACAACTTTGTCCTTTCATGACTACCAGCCATCTCTCACTTTGCTTCCAACCTTTCTCTCTTCTTTGCACTCTATTTCTCTCTCCTCCTCTCTCTCCTCTCAAGTCCCCTTCATTACACTATTTGGTGGTGAAGTAGTTGATGTTGAGTACAATATTGTGTCTCTAGAGTTTGTTATGCCTTGCTCCAACTTGTACCATTGGCTAAGATCATGCATGCCTAGGGAATTTACTATATGTATACCCTCTATATCACGTGCGTTCAAGGCCTATTTGTAAATATCCTTATCTGTGAGTCTTTCCTCAATAAAACATAACCATTTTCTATTCAATCTGTAAGTAACCCTTTATATGGATCCTTCTATATGTAAAAACTAGTATTTTAAAAATTCCTTATGTTGAACCCACATGATACATATATATATCTATGACTAAACTCCCTGGGCATGCATGTAACCTAATCCCTATAATGTGCCTCTTTGGAGTGATTGATTTCATGTGGGTGAGGGGTAAATGGTGTAATGTGCATCCACTCCATGGGGATCGAGTTCATACACTAGATTGTATTTATAAGGTCGTAATATTAAAAAATACGTGTAACACGATCCATATATAATCTATATAAATATTTTATATTTACTAATATCTCATGCAAAAGAAAGAGAGAGAATCTTAATTTGAGCACATAGTACTATAAGCTCTCTACATGATTAAAAAGTAGTACTACACCCTGTCTTTACATTATCTTTATGAGCTCATAGTTCTATGATCTATCTTTACACTATCATTACATGATAAAAAAACTCATTGCATATTTGTCATGTAAACCTTCACATATTTGTAAGAAAATACTCAAATAAAATATGTTTAAAAAATATGGTTCTCACATAACAAATGCACAAATGGAAGGAAAAATAGGGACATCTTTATTATTCATAGTTTCCATAGGCAAAAAGGTGATACGTCAAGGTAGAAATTATTCTGATTAAAGTAGGGATTATTTTGACTATAAGGCTTTATCCATGGAAGTTGGATATATCAATGGCTTTGTAAACTGGAGGTTAGACATGGATATCTAAGGTTTTGTATTTTGAGAAGGAAGGTCTAGGTTACCTTATTTACAATAATTGTGGGTGTGAGAGCAACCTAAGATAACAACATGCTCGGACCAAGTGACTCAAATCATTTGCTCATAGGCATAGAAGTTTTATTGAATCCCCCATCCATCAATGTGGATGGTAGGATTTGGTTTAGATTCATCTAAAACAAATAACTAAATAACATTGAGACTTTCCATCCATTGAATTTGCTTTAGGTTGTTTGGACATCGATAAGATAACTGGCATTTACGAAGTGATGCCATCATACATCCAATATCTTTAACAATACAGTGAAGATGGGTTATAAATTCAATCCAAAATAAACATGATTTGATCTCTCCTATCAAATTCTAGAGAGTGCATCGTTGGCATGAACATAGCCCAAAATACTAGGTATCTTTGCCAAGCTTTAGCACTCTAAAAAAATCCCAACATGAATTAATGACAGATTATTTTGCATAAGTGGTCATTAAACCAAATTTCTTTATCTTAGAGAGGCTTATAAAAAATTCTACCTAAGCTTTATCCACTTTGATACCACATATAACATGCCTTGACAATATGATTTTGTAGCCTAGATCTAATGACATCATCTGAAAATCCCTTGGAATATCAGAGACTTTGTTGCCTAGGATTGCTTAAGTCTACGTCGTAGGGGAAGTTCCACTGCATTCCTATGAGGATCTCCCTAAAAATAAGGTTCTTAAATAATTTTAAGGTCACCTAATAGGTTATCTAGCATCATAGGTAGCTCCTTATGCAAATTTACTTGAATGGAAGTAGATCTATGTCACACTTGGCTCAAAGTGAGTGAGAAATGAGGGGGAACTATGGCATTGACCTCTCTACCCATAAGGAAAAGCCTCACCTCACCCCATTCCTATGAGAATCTCCCTAAAAAGAAGGTTGCTAAATAATTTTAAGGTCACCCAACCGGAGCATCATAGATAGCTCGTTATGTATTTTTACCTTGAATGGAAGTAGATGTATGTCACACTTGGTTCAAAGAGAGTGAGAAATGAGGGGGAATTATGGCATTGACCCATCTATCCACGAGGTAAAGCCTCACCTCAACCCCTTAACATGACACAGAGTAAAATTCTAAGATAATTCTTCTATGATGGTCAATGCTTTGGCCCTTTCTACTTGCTCCTATTCTATTGTTTTGAGAGAAACCTCTTGCCTTATCAAGACCACCCTACCATATGACAAATACATCAAGGACCCACCCTCTTGCTTCACTTTTATGATAAAACTTCTTAATTGTCTACTTACCTAGCACATTTAATTTAACATATAGAAATAGGTTTCTTAATTACCTAGCACATTTGGTTTGAGACATACAAATAGATTCCTTAATTAATCCATTAGCTACAAGATTCACATAATTAGTCACATAGCATAAAAAACAATTTGAAGATAACCCTTTTTTTTTAAAAATTCCTTAATCCAAATTGTTTGATGGTATCACCCGAGAGTGTTAAAGAAATCTGAGGATTTCTATGCCTGAAAGGGTGATACAGGATCTTCATAAAGGATTATTTGTTGATAGTTGCACCTTTTACTAAGCTACTTAAGAAACAAGCAAATATCATATGAACAAGATGAGAGTAGAAAAGTTTTGTCAAGTTGAAGAAATGTCTCACTATTAGCCCTACATCTTGAAGTTGCCTAATCTTTCAAAAGATTTTAAGGTTATCACTAATATGAATATTATAGCATCTCCCAATAGCGTATTCCTCTTTAAACTCAAACCTTATGAGAAGAATTACACCACTCATAATCTAGATCTTTTAGTAGACATTCTTATGTTGAGATAGCAAGCTTAACATGAGCTAACACTCGCGTATCTGGATGATCATTTCTACATTCATATCACTGACATGGTTGGTATTTACATTGGCACATCATTCCATAGATGCTTCATAGCTAGACATCATTTAGCTCACCTACCCAAGCTATGAGATATCTATCTAGTCATATTTCTACTTAGCATGTTCACACTATGGACCACTCACATATTATGTATGTTATACTCTCTTATTTTTGTAGTAGACTCATATAGTGAAGAAGAAGAAGACTAGGGTTTTTAGTTTCCTATCTTATGTGCATTCTTTCTAACTATTTTGTATCTTGTAAGAGCTCAAGCTCCCTCACACTTTTCCTATCTTTTCATGGTATTAGTAGCATTCAAGCATGGATTTATGGGCCCCAAGCATAAGAGTCTACAAGGGTATCCTACTTTGGAGTACATTTGTGGAGATCTCTCTCATACAATATTCTCCAATTGATGAGCCATCTTTGCGAGCTTGGAGAGTTTGAGAAAGGCCTGTGCAGTTGTGCAAACCTTGTCATTTCACAAATAGGTTGCAAGTATTGGGTGTGGTAGACAGTATTTGGACACCATTAGACATTACAAATGTTGCTCAAGCTATGCTTAAGTACTGAGCTCAATATGGGTGATAGTTTATTTGAATTAGCAGGTTGTTGATAAAAGAAAATTTGTGGGTTTTGTTGTACAATGTGTGAGGGATTTAATCAAATTGTCAACATAACTCCCATGCTTAGAAGTCCACATTGACCAATTTTCTTATGGGTAAATGTTATTGGGACTACATCAAAATAGATAATCCTAAGACTCCAAAGTTATTGGAGAAAAATTCCATGCTTGAAGAGACCAAGGCATGTAAAGAATGAAACCACGGTGCTTGGAAAGTTATATACTAGCTTTTCATATGTGTTTTAGACCATATAATTCAGCATATATTGGGTTCAAAGGCTAAAAAGTGTGTGTTTGTTGGCTATTCCCTTGAGGAAAAGGGTTACAAGTGTTAATATCATGTTACATGCAAGTTATAGGTGAGAAAAAATTTTGTGTTTAATGAGATGAGTAGTTGGTATGTAAGATATCATAATATCTTTTCTCTATTTGTTTTCATGTTAGAAATGCGAATTCCTTACTTTATGGCCATCAAAGTGATTGGGGCATTGTTTTGATTTCCTTGTATGTGAATGATTTGATTATTGGGCATGATAATGTAGAAGAACTGGAGCATATGAAGAATCTTCTCATGCAAAAATTTGACAAGAAAGATTTGGGAGAGCTGAAGTACTTTCTTAGCATTGAGGTGATAAGAATATCTAAGGGGATATGGATCTCACAAAGGTAGTGCATCTTGGATATGTTAATAAAGTATAGTGTGGCTGATTATAAGCCAATCTCAATGCCATTGGATCAAAATGCAAAGCTAAGTATTGATGGGGGTGATATATTAGAGAATCCTACGATGTTCAAGAAGATGGTGAAATTGTTGATCTTCACTACTCTCATGAGGCCATTGTAATATTTCCACACAATAAAAGTTAGTTGGTTAGTTTGAAAGTTAGTTAGTCAATTAATAAGTTAGTAAGATTACTAACTAAAGACTAACTAAATAAAAGAAAAGAAAAGAAAACTAACTAACATTAATAATTAAGTATTTTTATTTAATTAAAAATATATGTTAAAAAATTGCGAGTCGTAAATCCGATATTTTTCTCGGATTGACAAGGACCGTAGCCACCCTTCATAGAAGTTACAACGTGAACGAGACTTATGAGCTATATTAATCACCAATATTAATGTGTATAGTTTGGATGGTCCAAAAATATTAGATTTTGGGAAAAACTAGTATATTTTATATATTTTCCTAAAAAGATATAGAGATTTTTGGAATTGATGTCATTTCAAAGAAAAGACAAGTGATGTTTTAGTTAGTTTTGGAGATTTTATTTTAAAAAAAAACTAAAGAAAGGGATTTGTGAAATTGCGCACGCCGCGATCGCAACCTACAGACAAAAAACAACACTTCAAATAGAGAAAAGGAGGAGTGAACTGTGAGCTTTCTAATCAAGTGTCTTGGGGTTTTACCCCTCTTTCGGAGTCAATGGAACCATCAGATTTATGATCTAAGCATCAAATTACTAATCTTTCCAAGTTCCCCCTCCACAAAGAGCTCCTCTTCTCAACCACAAGCCTCTTCTCTAATTCACTATAAATATGAGGTATGGGGAGGCACAAGAGGCATAAGGAGATCCCAAGAGTCTACGAGAGAGAGGTAGAGAGAAGGATACCCCTCCAAGATATTGTGAAAGAGAGCTTGAAAGAGAGAGAGAGAGAGAGAGAGAGAGAGAGAGAGAGAGAGAGAGAGAGAGAGAGAAGAGTCACCCCGAGATGCTACAAGGAAGAGAGTTAGCTCAATTCCCTCTATTTCAATCCTTGACTTACCCATCTTCTCTTACGCTCTCCCATCTCGAATCTATTCGGCCTTCTTTATCTCTTGAATCTACTTGCGGACGATGGCCTCCAAGTGAAGAATGTTGCATGTGGATGGAAATCCCACAACTAGCAATAAAGCTTCGGGCAAAGGCATCACTATCAATCCAACTGCGGTTCTGGTCGTAAGTAATGTATTTCCAAATTGGTAGATTCTTGTTTTGATCCTCGTATGAGTTACGTTAGGTCCCATACTATGATGCATGAGTCTAGGTCATTTCATCTCACATATTCAATAGACCAAGCTTGCAAAGTAAATGTATCAAGGGAAGTTAATTGCACCTAGTTGCATATATGGCTTATTCGTTGATAGAGCAATTACAAGGAAGAATTGGTTAGGGGTTATGGATGGCATAATCATGACACTAAAAATTGTGCATACACGAGTTAAGTAAATTTTACATAGAATCGCTCTTTGATCCCAAGGGGAAGAGTAGATATGTGATGGAAATATTATCGCGAATATTCTTGCATTGTTTGGGAAGAATACAATTAGTTTTTTTGTTGGTTCATCGAATAGCATCCTAAATGCTTTTACATTCAACTCGTTGTTAGTTTGTTGTTTGGATGATTGTTCCAAGTACTTGTGATTTATGCTAAATGCATGGCAAGGGTCTGTGATGACAAGTTGCCATGGGGATAAAGGAATGTTTTCCTAGGAATTGATATTAGGGCTAAATGCCTTGTTGTGCTGAACTCTTAAAGGGTTAAATTAAGGAAGTATATATTGCACGGGTGGATCGCCTCCATGATCGCACCGCAGATTAACCAGAGAGGGCACTACTCGATTCATGGGCCGAAGGTTGAGTGGTGAAAAGGCCAACCACAGGAATGATGTTTCGCTCCTAGACAGCTTGCGGGTCGGGTGGAGCTCTGGATACCCCTTGCTAGGTCTAGAATGGAGTTGAAGACCTGCGTGGTCCCCAATATCTGGGCATGTTGGGAGATTCTATTCTAGATAAAGGATTGAATTTGTGGTGCCATGTGATTTGGACCAGTTACTTCTAAAGGGTAGAAGGGATACTTCTATTGGACAGAAGGGATACATAATTTCTCTTGTATGGGTGGGAGACAAAGATTAACTTGAAGATAAGTTAAGGAACTTGTTTGAACTTTTTTGCCAAAGGATTGCTTGCTCTGTTTTTGTATCTGTGCTATTAGTTATGTGAACGAACCCTGTTCTCTAAAAGGCTTAATTAATGAAGCTGACTTTAAGTGTCACACATAAATGTGGTAGGACCTAATTAGAAAACTAAATGTATTGAGGGAAGCGGGTGGATGGAACCCCCGACGGGTCCATCCTACGACAGGGTGGTCCCAAAGAACTCGAAGGCTTCTCACAAGATTTTACCATCGTTCGACCTTTAGGTATTTTTAGGTTAAAACCTGATTCATGCCATTTTAGGGGACCAGAATGGGACCATGCCCTACGAACAGAGAGGTTGAATGGTGCATCACTCTTATTTCCCATTCTCTTTGAACTAAGTGCAACATGGGTCTACTTTGGCTTGGGTATCTTTGCGTAAAGTAGGATGTCCACGATCTGATGCTAGAATGATGTTAGGAGACCTTGGCCACTAGGAGCTCAAAATTCAAGTCGATCTAGTGGGTTTGAGTGTGAACGTTCCGTTGCGAGGCAGATTCGAGAATCCCTAGGTGACAAAAACCGAAACATTCCATGGGAGTGCTGGGCAGTGACACTTAGATTCATTTCTCGATGGACTACTAAAAGCGTTCCTAGACAGCCAATGGGCGGGCACCTTACAGCCATATTGTAACTACATAGAGACTCAATCTATATAGGTGTCTACTAAGCCTCATTTGGATAGTGTGAGATGTATATTGTAGTATGTTAAGGCCACATTGAATTATTTTTATCTTTTATGAGGCTAAATTGGTGGTGTAGTTATTTGGTTATACTACTATAGATTGGGCATGTAGTATTTTTTATAGCAATCCACTAGTGGCTATGCATTTTCCTTTGGGAGTTGGGTGTGACTTGGAGTAGTAAGAAACAACCCATTGTTGCATTATCAAGTATAGAGGTAGAGTACAAAGGTGCTACTTGGCAACATGTCAGATAGCTTGGATATGAAAGATACTTGTTCAGTTGGGATATAGATATATAGGAGAGTTGTCATTTATTATGATAACATGCGAAATATACAATTGGCTAGAAATCCACTATTTCATGCACACATGAAACACATTGAGATTCACTAGCATTTCATTAGAGAGTAGGTCTTGGTAGTGACATTTATCTCATACATATGAGCATAGAGGAGCAAGTTACAAATATTTTCACCAAGGCCTTAGGAGTAGAAAATCTTTGACACTTTTGAAGCTTACTTGGAGTATATGTCATGGAGCTAAGCTTGAGGGGGAGTATTGAGATGTCAAGATCAACATGAGCTGATACTCATGTACTTGGTTATCCATTTCAACACTCATATTACTGACATGGTTGGTATGTGAATTGGCATATCATTACAGTGATACATTATAGCTAGACATTAGTCAATCCACCTCTTGAGTGATACATTAGTCAATCCACCTCTCCCATGTTAGGAGATATCTATCTAGTTATCTTTCTACTTAGCATATTCATACTATGTACTGCTTATTAATATGTATGTTATACTCGATCTTATTTTTGTAGAAGAAGAAGAAGAAGAAGAAGAAGAAGAAAAAGACTAGTGTTTTCAGCCTCCTATCTTGTGTGCATTCTCTCTAAGTGTTTTGTGTCTTGCAAGAGCTCAAGTTTCCTCTCTCTTCCCCCATATTTTCATCTTGCACTAAATCTTTGTCACTATCTGCTTGGAAGAAGATTCATATTTTTGAATGACCATAAAAGGCTCAAGTGGATTTTCACCCAACTACATCTCAATATGAGGCAAAGAAGATAGATTGAAGTACTCGAGGAATTTGATTTTGAAATGAAATATTGCCTAAGAAAGAACAATATCATGATTGATGCTCTTACTTGAAAATCCTTTCTAAATTCCCTGCTCTTGGAGAAACCCCTAAAAATAGGTATAATCTCAGCTCCCACCCTCTAAAAATATGCTTAGTTGGGAAGTAAGACTGTTGACCCTACAAAGACATCATTTAGTCATGTATTATTTTCCTTGTTTTAGAAAGCAACCAGCTAATCGGGTCCACCCATGCATTGGTAGACAATGTTGATGTGATATTCGTGCACCCACTTTCCACACACATATTCAGTATGCTTAATTAACTTACTAGGCCTTACCACACTATGAGACATAAAAATAGCTTCCTTAATTAGCATATTACATTGAGTTTGTTAAATGCCTTTAGTTCATGTACACAAAAACAATGAAAATGATATTTAAAACAAAGTTAAAGAAATTCTTATTTGATACTTATACCTATCTCAATATTACATTTGACTAACATAAAATACCATTCCGTAAAGTAATATGCCTAGTAGTGCAAGGTGGAACTCAATGGGGCCTTTGGCTTTTTCTACCTCGATCAATTGCATATCTATACTTAGGTGCATGTGGTAGTTTTCTCTTCTCTTTGCTTGTTCATAACCATAGTAGTGTAACCTTACTATCCCAATATAAAAATCATTTTATCAACCACTTCCTCCCTACCTCAAGAAATAATTGCTCACCTTTACCTTCAATGCATCATGAGATGCCATGGTCACATTAGTTTGAAAGGGTATTGCTCCCTATTACCCTTTGCAACAAACATATGGGAAAACCAAACATTATACCAATTCCCCTATAAATCTTATTGATGTGCTTCCATTTAATTATGCTTATTAGAGGATCTTAACAAGTTTGAAAACATACTTAAACTAATGCAAAACCAAGATCTCATAAGAAATTGTAGAGTCAACAAATGATGAAGCCTTCAAACAAGTAGTGTTGTGTCTACCTTCCTCATCAACAAAATTGTAAAGCATAGAAATATCATCTATTTAATAGTGATTGCCTCCCTTTTTGGAATTATCAAGAGGTCTCAACTTTATGCCATGTCAATTTTAGGCTACCATCATAGCCTCATGTTTCTTCTATTACCTTCAATGTTCCTCATTGTGATCCTAAAATGATATTGAAAAGTCACTCTAGTAGCTATCAACAAATTGACTTTTGTAGGTGACATAGATGTATATTAATTATATAACTTTATATTTGCATGTGCATGCAAGTTGTGTGTGGACTACTAGTTTGCTTTTTCCCAAACTCAAACCAAAAGATTTTTCTATGCTTATGCTTGGTCACAATCTAATGAACGTTTCCATAATTCTATAAGTCTAGATATAGGTTCTCAAACTCATGTTTAATGCAAAATATCATATTTTTTAGAATTTAATTGTAGAATACAAAGGCAAGGACATCTTTCAAGTTCATAGTGCAAGCCTCTTATGGAATTTAATAATGTTGGCCTACTACAAAATATATCAATTCCTAAAGTCCAAGATTCACACAACCAAAAAAAGATCACATTGAAGTGAAGTCCTTCTCTAATAATGGAGCATAAGATTCTTCATGAAAATATGGTTCACTCCTAGAGGTCCACCTTGAAAGCATTAAGATCCTTCATATGGTACATGAGGCAAAAGGGAGTAGGTAGTGACAATGAAACCAACGTCCACCTTTCAAATAAATAAAGAAGGGAGGAAAAAGAAAGGGTGAGGGTGAAGGTGAGGGTTTCTTGAGCGAAAAATAAGTTTTAGAAAGAGATATATGTATATTCTTAAAGAGTAATAGAGATGTAGATAAACGCACTAGTAAATGCAACACAAGTAAGCAAAGTGGGATATGTAAAAATAATTGTTGGTGGTTTGAAAGCACTCACATCGACAATTAGGTTAATTTAGGGTATAAGCTCGTTTAATTAGACCATTTATGATGGACTTTTTGTGGTAACACAAAATGTGCTCAATCGGTGTACATTGTATAAATTGGTCAAAATAAAGTCATTTATTGGATTACAATATCTAGCTAAACATGTACATTCAAAACTACATGCTATCAACAGATCCAAAAACTCAAAGGTGGATGAGAGAGAGAGAGAGAGAGAGTGTGTGTGTGTGTGTTGGGGGGGGGGGGGGGGGGGGGGGGGGGGGAGGGGGAGGGGGGGGGGGGGGGGGGGGGGGGGCGGCGCTGCAAAAGCGTAAAAGAGTGTACATGACAATGTCATTGTTTGACAAAAAGCAACCATTGAGTTGTATGAGTTTTAATTTGTTACAAACATCACTCACATGTTCCTTGCACTTGCCATAAAGATGAACTTATTATTAATTTCTACAAGATAATGTGGCAAAATCTAATTGAAGCATTTTGTGAAATTTAATTGCATTGAATTGAGGGTAGCTACAAGGTCAAATATATGAAGGATAATTGCATTGAATTGAGGGTCGCTATAAGGTCAAATCTACTAAGAACAATCGACATTGAAACCATTTAAAATGCATTTCAAAAGCCATATATGATGATTCTAATTTTGGAAAATCATTTTACATTTACGTTTATATTGATAGCTTACACAATTGACATGTATTGGTTTGTTGACTTGTGCATGTGTGTGCCATAAAAATATAGTAATGAACCTAGCCCTCAATGTTGAAAATCTATTAAGCACCTTGGATTTGGAATTTATAGCAAACCTAAAGGATGAATTCACATGAATTAGGAATTATCCATTTTCTCAAAAGTTATATTTTCCACTTCACCTAAGACATTGACATTGTAAGAGGACATTCCATGTGAATAAGATATGTATATACGAATGCAAACCTAAAGTTAATACCGATGAGAGCTCCATATCTAGAGAGAATACTACTACTTTTTTTCACCATTGGCTCATATTGATTTCATGGATATGTACATTTATGATTGCAAATCATGCAAACCGTAAAATAAGATCCTTCGAAAATATGAGAGCTCAAGATTATGTACAACAAGACATATTTTAATAGTAAATCAAAATTAATTTTTAAAAAGTATGTTTTAAACAACATGCATAGAGGATGTGCTATTTAATTTCTAGTTAGTGCAGATTGTTATTAAAAAATAAAACATAGTTATTATCCAATTGTGGTTGCTTGCTCCTATTATTGGTGAGTCACATGAGATTTCTAGTATATTGGACTTCTTTTAAATCTTTGTCCAAACTCACATGGATGTGCTATTTAATTTTTAGTTAGTGCAAATTGTTATTAAAAAATAAAACATAGTTATTGTCCAATTGTGGTTGCTAGCTCCTATTATTGGTGAGTCACATGAGATTTCTAGTATATTGGACTTCTTTTAAATCTTTGTCCAAACTCACATGGATGTGCTATTTAATTTTTAGTTAGTGCAAATTGTTATTAGAAAATAAAACATAGTTATTGTCCAATTGTGATTGCTAGATCTTATTATTGGTGAGTCACATGAGATTTCTAGTATATTGGAATTCTTTTAAATCTTTGTCCTAAAATTTATGAAATTCATGCAATACACATCATTGCTCCATAAGCACATGACTCGAGTTTTTCCCTACCATGGTTTTCAAGTTCTCAATCATGTTGAGTTAGAGCCTAGCCACATGCAAATGTTATTTAATAAACAATGTAAAAATGTGCATCAGCCCACACTAAGGCAAGTAACCAAACATAAAAACTAATAAACTTTAAGAGAAAAGATACTCTAATAAATTCAAATATAAAAATGAATTTGCAGGGCTCATATGTTTGGACTTCTTGGAGCCTTGGATTATCACAAGAGTATTCGGTACCTTTATCTAACATAGTAAGACTTTTGTTCAAAATTAATTAGTTAAATTATTTCTAACATAGTATACAAGTATCCTAAATGATATATACTAAAACATATCTTGAAAATTTGCTACTAATATTGAGAAGATAATTAGTTTATGCCATAGCACAAGTATGGAGGTGTGCTCAAGCTCAATCTCCAAGACCCATGGACCGCTTATTCCTTCAAGTGTTTCAAGCGAGCACTAGTGGGTACCTCTCACATAGTCGATGCACTATCCCTCTATACGAGTGTAGTGAGCTTACCTTGATGCCTAATTGAGTTGCTTCCTCTCTCAAGCACTCCGATAGCTCCACGATTCATGATGCAAGCTCAAGCATCCTCAAGCCTCTTCCTCCAATCTCCATCCTCCATAGCCACGTGTGAGACGAGAGAAGAGAAGAGAAGAGAAGAAAAAGAGAGGAGATGGTGGAGGGCTTCATCTCTAAGATCCCTCACCCTCACTCACTCACACTCCCTCCCTCAAGCACTCCCAAGCAAGCAAGCAAGAGAAGAGAAGAAGAGAAGAAGAAGAGTCCACTTTGCCACACACCAAAGACTGAGCTCTCATTCACTTTTTGAACTTTATATACATGCCCTAAAATCCCATGGGCATCTATCCCCTTTTTACATGGCCGCCTAGGCCATTTTTTCCATTGTCCTCCTATCTTTCTAGCTTCCTTCCTACCACCCATCTACCTTTACAATTTACACGGGTGAGAGCCCGATGCTCTCAAAATAAATCATGATGCACCTTGCGCTCTTTTACAAAAGTATTGATTTGGGTTTTTTCTTGTGCGCCTTTCTCCTTGATTTAGGAATTTTCTGTGCTTCTTGTGTTTCCATATTTTTCTTGGCGCTCTTCGGCTTTCATTTCACTTTTGCCTTGGTCTTGTCTTCTGCTTTAGGTTAACATTACACCCCTCCTAGACGAGTGCCAATCCCATGGCACTATTGTGGAGTGGTTGAAAGGGGTGATGAGTGTAGGTAGATGGTTTTTTTGAGTTTGTATACCCTTGGTAAAGGGTGTGTTGGAGGGATTTATGCCTTTGAAATTGAATATCGTGTTGGACGTATCCCTGCATGGAGAAAGGTGGATGTACGGATCCATCTTTGAAATTGAAGATAAAGTCCCTGTGTGGAGAGAGGTGGATGTGTGGATCCATCTTTGAAATTGAAGATAAAGTTGAACAGATCTGTCGTTTGGCCCTCCGTGGCTACCTTGTCCTGCGCTATTCCAAATGAGCTTCATCATTCACTTTTTGACTAGGGTTGCCTCGATCTGCCTCTGGCTTGGTTTACCTTCATGGGACTATTGTCACATAAAATGTCCCCTCTCGTAGGTGGTTGCTAGTCTTGAGACATTACAGTTTTGAGCTGATGAGGGTTCAATGAGAAAGGGCGAAGGTGTGAGTCGATGGTGATGGGGTTGCAGAGGAAGTGAGCTTGGGAAGAAGCAAATCACCCAGTTAAGGTGGTGGGGGCTGGAAGCATATTGCATGGACGATGGGGCCACTGAAGTCAGTGGTTGAGGCCATTTTTTGTACTTGGAAAGAAAAGAAGGTGCACTACCTGAGCGTGTCTCTACCTTACCCTAGAGTGCAGGGTGCATGTGCTTGTGGAACCAAGAGATGGGTCTAACCTTGGGCAAGCCCTTGATGGTGTCCCACACTTGAGTACCCAGTTTGTGCATAAGGGAGGTGCGGTGCGAGGGGCTTAGGGTGACGGGTCTAACCATAGGCAAGAATTACCTTCCTAGGTATGTCTTGCCTTTGATGTGCCCTAAGCATGTGTAGTGGGAAATCAAAAAGGGCTAGGGGGTTAGACACAGAGCTAGCCAACCAAAGCCACTAGATGCACCTAACTTGAGAACCCCTAGGTGTAGTGACAGTGACCCTTGTGCATCCTACTGTGTCAACGTGTGATATCTCTTTTTGTTTTGATGTTTTGTGATTGCCTTTTTGCTTTGTACCTCCTTGTCTTTCTTTTTCTTCTTGTTCTTTGCTTTCTCTTTTTATTTTTATTTTTATTTTATTTTTATTTTTATTTTTATTTTTATTTTACTTTTGTTTTTGGGTGTCCAAGTTACATGGTTGTGACAGAAGTTAGTCTTCATTATTGGAGCGGGGTGGAGAAGGAGGCCTAATAGATTTGTTAAGGAATTGGCGGCTTTGGAGGTACCCCTTGAGATTTAGGCCGACTTGAAGGGTGGTGGTGGAGAGGAATGGATGATTGCAGCATGTGAAGCAGCTGTCATTCATATCCTCTAGAAGAGCTAAGCAAAATGAAGGTAATAGAGAAGCGTGCATCATTAGTCGAGCCATTGCGCAACTATGTATAGTGTTAGGATCAAAATGGAGTACTAGGAGGCCGCGTTCCTATACAAGGTGGGGTCTTGTCTAAGGAGTATCCTAAGCAATCTAACGTAATTACAAGTAGTAATAAATGTGGGGTCAGGGCATGAAGAGAATTCTTTGGTGAAGTGGATTAGGGTACCATACAAGTTCCTCATATGTAGTACAATGAGGATTAGAAATTATAGGGAAATCATAGGGTCCATGGACACTAGAGTCAAAATCCACTCCCACCCTTCGAAGGTACGGCATAAAGGTTAGGTCATTCTGCTCGAAGGGTTCAATGTTGCAAAAGGCTATCCAAGTGTCCAGGTTGGCATTGTAGACCCTTCTTCTCCATTCAGGTTGACATTCGTAGCCAGACACAAATCTTGGCACTTCAAAAACCTTATTCGGCCAAAATTTGGCATCTTCCATGACCTATAATGTGGGGTCTTGCTCTCTCTCCTCCATCCATTTCTGTCCAAGCCTGCTTTCGACGTTAATCACCTCCTTCACCACCTTGATGGGAAAAATGCTATGCAAGGTGGTGGGGAACCAGAAGATAAAGTCAAAGGGGCTCTTGCACATTTCTTGCCTCTCCCAGATTACAAGATCGGTGTGGAAGCTCATTGGGGTATCATCCTCGCATGGTGGGTGGAGCCCCAAAAGGAACACCAAGGAAAAGGGAATTCTCTTGCAAGAAAATCTATCTTCATCAACAAGCCTTTATTTCATTCTTTTGATCATCAAAACAAAGAAAACAACAATTCTTCACGCAGCATCATAATAGATATCTCCCACGGATTTGATAAAATCAATCATATTCTTCATTATCTTCATACAATTCTTCAATAGAACAAAGAACACAAAGCAATACACCATCTTTGAATGGAAATCAATCACATATTATTCATCTTCAATATCTTCATAGTTCTCTCTCTCTATCTCTCATATACAGTTACACTATTTTGATAGAATTGACTATCTCTGACTCTCTCTCTCTCTCTCTCTCTCTCTCTCTCTCTCTCTCTCTCTATCAATAGTACATCATATCCTCACTAAAATACTCTCATAATAACCCTCAACAATTCTTCTTAGGTCGTGGATGCACCTCCCAAGAGGTATGTCTGATATGAAGAGTCACCAGAGCCACTACAGTGTCTTTTCACAACTCACTACTGTCACTGTCACTTAGTCTTCTCTTCAATCTTCAGCAGTTGCTTCTTCCACTTGTTTTAGCTCTTTTGAACTTAGATTCATCCTTTTCAAATGTTAGAAAACTTTCCCAAAGTCACACATACATTCTACAGAACACTTGCAGAAGGTCTACAGAACAGTTACAGTACAGCACCAGAACAGCTACAGTACAGAGACACACCAGAGACAGTACAGAGACAGAGGCTCTACAAAAGGTTATCAAAACCTCATAACTCATACTCAAACCATTCCAAACTCTCAAAAACTATTCAATAAGCTTTCAAAAGATCTCAATCTTCATCAATCATTAATCCATGCTTCATACAGAAGACAATCAGAATAAAACAGAAGCTATACAGAAGGTATACAGAACCAATCAAAACCTATCAGAACATCACAGAACCTCATATCTCCATTGAGAATCATCATGAAATTCTAAAACATAATCAATATCATCCAAAACACTCTTAAATACTTCCCTTACAACCATATATCACTCTAAATCCATCAAAAATCAATCATTCAGTCCTCAAAAACAACAAAAATTAGTCAAAAATTCAGCCTTTTTCCACTCTCAACATATCCCCACACTTAGAAAGGAAGCGTCCTCGCGACCTAAGGAAAAGAAGAATATAAGTTCACTAAAGAGCTCAATTTGTCTTCTGTCAGATCTTCAATAATCTTGCCAAAACACGACCCCAACTTATCATGTATATCTGAGAGAAAAAATACTACTAAAGGAAAACTTCCATTATTCATTAACTCCTCAGATTAATCATTTAAAAGCCATAACAAATTTTGTAAAGGATATAAGAGGTTCTCTTCAGCTTTCCACCATAGGCTTTCCATCCACTAGCAATCTTTTGAAAAGAGCTCTTGAACAAGTTATTCGCAATCAACACGAATTCATCACATACAATTAAGACAACACATACACAAACACTAACACAACCATCTGAATGACACCTCCAAAAAGAGATATATATCATTAAAAAGCTTCCAAAATACATTGCAAAGGCAGATCCCTTTTAAAGGCTTGGTGGTTTTGGAAGCAATCCATGGAGAACCTACCAAGCCTTCGCAAGGCGATAAACAACAGCTCAAGCCTTCGCAAGGCGATAAACAACAGCTCAAGGATTTTTCTTGCAACATGTTTCTTGCACGAGAACCTACCAAGCCTTCGCAAGGCGATAAACAACAGCTCAAGGATTTTTCTTTCTTTCCTTTTCTATTTTTATAGGGGTTAGAACCCCTTTTTACACACCTTCATATATTCATATATTCATATGTTGTCTTTCAGATCTTTAGGGTTTTGTCTATTTCCATCATTATTTTAGTAGGCTTCTCTAACTGCCTCACAACTAATAGGAACTCCTAGAATGACTGCCTAGCAGGTCAGCAGAACAGGGTCACTAGAACTCCCATCTAAAATAGGTCTTTCAATGCCTGACAATGCCTTGTAGGAGGCAATGACTATTCAAACCTCCCCCAAACATACAGAGCCTAAACTTGGGACTTCAGGCCTTAAATGCCAGTCCCCAACAAACAAAAGAAAGTAACCCTCACCCGCACATATATCATTAATTGCTTAAGGAAAAAAACTCAAAAAGGGGACGAAACCACCTAGAATGGCCATAAGAAGCTCATTTGTAGCAATGCCTCCCTCCAGCGACTTCGTCAACCTGTATGGTGCAATCAATAAAACAACAAAACCCCATTAACTGTACTCGTACCAAACAGACGAATGGCCCTCTCGGCCTAAAGAAATAGCACATTTCATTGCAAACTAGCTGGCCCTCTTGGCCTAAAATGGATAGTTCATTCTAATCCATGTAATATATGATCTCCTTGGCATATACACCACATCCTATCAAACTAATCAGGATACCAAGGATAGCATAAAATAGGAGGACTAGCCTCATGCTCCTCATGCGAGTCAGCTAAAAGCTTGATCTACGCTCTTTGTAGATCCACTAGCCCAAGCCTTTCTACTGATATCTCACTAATAATGGCCATCTCTTCTTGGGTACCATGAGCTGAATGAATGACATCATTAGGTTGATATATCTCATCCCCTTGGTCGCCATTCAAATGGATCGCTTGTCCCAACTTTCCAGTAACTCCTCCTACAGGGAGAATCATAGATTTATGATCATTCAACTCTTCTCTAATTGGACCATTATATATGTCAATGATACGATCCAAACTAGACAGAGATTCAAGCCTAGACCCATCACATAGATGCATCGCAGGGCAGTGGTCCCTATTTTCAGATGTCACATTATGGCCTTTAGTCGCATCCTCTTGGGAATCCATCAAAGCATGTCCACATGCAATTCCTTCCCCTTCATCTGACACACCAATAGTATCCAAACCCATCTCATATTCCTTTTCATATTCTTAGACTGCCTCATCTTTCCACATTGGTCCAATGGACTCACAGTGGATTTATCACCATTACCAGATGGCCTCACACCCTTATGGCTTCTATTTAGTACAAGTGGACCTTGGACATGCTACATCTTCTTCATATGAGATGTCTTCCCTTTCCTTTGTCCACTCTACAACTGCTTAGCCATAGGAACCATGCTTTTACTAAAAGGAATAGCATTTACTCGAAAGCATGATTCATCTTTAAATTGGAAAGGTCTCTCAAGAGCCTTACTAGGAGCACAACTAGAACCACTCATAGAACTCTCATCTAAGCTTGTAGACCTAATGGTTCTATCAATTCCACCATCACAACTACCTCTCATGGAAGTGTTGCAAGCCTTGATGGGACTAACTGGGCTTGGAATCTTTTTATCCCTAGGGGGTATATTATCCCTACTATTGCCATTTTCTGCTTGGAGATTTTAGCTACCAAGGTTCCTCTCATAGGCTGCCTTGGTATCAACAAATGAGCTGTCTCCTTGTAGAAATGGTTGGAAGCTAGGATGCACTTGTACTGAGCGGGGAAAACTCCAACATCTCTGAATATGTCCCTCATAATCAATGGCATGCATCTTTGCTTCCCTTAATGACTTAGGATTCCGCAATCCCACTTGGATTTGGATGTTAATCTCTAAGCCACTCAAAAAGAGCTCACATAGCACATCGCCTGGCAATGTAGTAGCTCTTCTTGGCCAAAGCCTCAGAATATCATTAAAGGCTCTAGCGTATTCTTTAACAGAAGGATAGGACTCTTTCCTAATCTACATCAGCTGCCCTAAAACTTGGGTCATAGGCATCTTCTTCTCATATTCATCTAAAAATCGATCACTCAACTCCTCAAAGGATTTAATAGACCCCCTTGGGAGGCTCTAGTACCATTTTCTAGCCTCTCCCTTTAGGGTACTTGAGAATACGAGCATCCAATGAATATCATTGAACCCATTTGCGAGGTAAGTTAGGCTGTATTCTCGTAAATGCACCATCGGATCCTCATTAACCAGCCCATGAAACACTGGGAGATCCCTATAAGGAGGAGGGCATTTAGTACTTTCCTTCGGGATCAGCACTGGGGCATTAAAATCCTCGTAATCATAACCTAACTCTAGTGTCTTAGGGTCTCCAACCTCTTCCATTTCCACCTTTACTGGTGTAGGGAGGTTAATATTATCCTTAATGTCCCTTTCTGCCAACTCATAAAGTGGTCTAGGGAGAGTACCTATAGCTCTTAGCATGTCATTCCGATCCTTTCTTAGAGGATCTTCCATATCTTGCCCCTTCCTAGGCAGTTCCATGATGGCTTTATCTAGGAGCTTCTGCCCCTCATCAAAAGCGAACTTATCCTTAGTACTTAGGACTTGGGGACCGTGTCTTTTAAGCAAAGGTTTTCCCTTTACATCTAGGGCTTCTAACATCCTTGTGAAACTTAAAATTTTGGTATGATGCCCCACCACATGGGATGTTTCAGCCATAACTGCACTCCACTGTGTGTCAAATTTTTCCCTTGGCACTACGGCTTTAGCATAATCACTTGTTGATGCCATGACTACCATAGTTTCCAACATACTTGTTCCATGCCCTCTAGGTTGATGGATGGTTATACATGATTTCTATTGGGTAGAGACCACACCAGGCAAACCTCGGCCCATGCCATCGCATTAGAGGATGGGGTAACCACTAACTGGTTACTCTTCTCATCGCCTAAATTATCTTCTGTAGAGCACTCATGCTCTACATAACTAACTAAGTCCATCAGTAAGTTTTGTATAGGGAAAGACAAGGTTTTCCATCCTTGAACAAACCCCATTTTATGGTTAGCTTGGCATACTCCTAATGGAAATTATAAACTTAGCTCCCTTTACAACCTAGATTCGGAGACCGCCACTTATAGGCAGCTCCCGGCAAACACACCACTGATGGGACCTAAAATGGACCGGCACTAGCTATGGCACTAGCCAAACCTCATGCATACGACAAACAACCCCACCACATGGCCTCGCAGGCTAGGAGAGTCTAAAACTCACTTCTCACTAAATGCTTATGACGATTTTGTGTTTGTATCCAATATGTAGTCCAACGTTCATCTTCCCTTCTTCTCAAAGGGAGATCCCATAAAATATAGGCCTCCTAATACACACATAGGGAAGCACCTCTCGGTTGATTGCCACGGCTCCACTGCGACTCTTCTACACCTCAGGGATTAGCCCCAAGATGCATCACTAACACATATAACATTCGCACAAACTCCACTCTTTCATAATTTAGCATTCCAGGAGATTTCGATTTGCCTCACAAAACTTTCCCCAACAAAAGCACCCGTCTAAACCTACAACTTAGGTTTCCTGTCATCTGAGCATTGGTCAAAGTTTATAAGTCAATTGCAATGCATTCCAGGAGATACCACATGACATGCTTGATGCAAGGTGTATGACTATTGTGCACAACCATTTTATGATTAAAAAATGAGCCATGTGAGGTGTGGAAAATAGCCCTTTCATGAATTTTAACTAAGCGTTACGTACTGTGCGCTGCTTTAGGGACTAGCACCGGAACTTCCGTGGTACTAATCACCTATATTTAATTATGGAATGATCCCTAAATGCTATGCAAAAAGAGGAAAATCAAAATTTGTATCCTTTTAGTAATTAGATCATCGCATAAACTTCATTCCCCCCTCACCGTTTAAGTGTTGCTGGTATAATTTTTGTATGAAGAAACAATGAACACGTACTATAACACAAAGGACAAGGCCATAACCTCATGCTTTAACCTCGCAAAACGTTTACACACATAAATCTTATTTTTTCATATATTTTGAGCGCGAAAATCCCAATTTTCTCTATTTTTCACTATTTTTTCCTATAACACAATATTAGTGAGTTTGGGAATCTCCCAATTCCCATTTTTCGAATACTAAAAAGGTGGCACCCGGATAACATGCCCATAAGTTTCTCAAAACCATATGATGTGACCTATCATTGGAAAGCCCTTGAAAAATGGTATCTATTGAGCTATAGAGCGCTTGATTTGGAGTTATAGTGTCAAGTTATGATAAATCCAAAGATTTGACCACATGTCCCAAACTTATGGAAAATTCCCATATTCTCCAATATGGTGTTCTATTTATTATTCATCAAAAATAGATATTTTCTTATTTATTTGTATTGGCTTATTATTTTGACTGAAACTTAACATTTTCTCTGATCTTATCCCATTTCCACTCCTTTTTTCCAACTCAAAATCGAAAAAACCACTAATTTCCATTAAAAATGACATTTTGCGGGTTTTAAAGAATTAATAACGGCTCTAAATCATTACGGGTTCTGTATTTCTATAGTTACAACCCTCAACCATGATACAAACAAGGTTCATACAAAAATTCATTGCATGTGAACAACGTTTGGACCATGAAATAACAAAAACAATCAAATTTCTTTGTAAAATTGGAGCATACCGCGTGTCTTGCGTGTTGTGGGTTTTTTAATAATTATTCTGGGTAGCCCACAAATCGACCAGCAACCATTCTTTAGTGTTGAACCTCTTTCCTTAGCCTCCTCTTCATCTTGAAGCAATCCGATCATAGCCGGCGGACAAGCATTCTTCAGACCCTCTTCTTCTTGATTTGTTGCACATGAATAGCCTCTATGCAGGAGATAGCTCCACCCACCCTCCGTAACATGGTCCCTTGCTGAGCCCGTGCAAGCTTGTAAATGCTTTCTATCTATGAATATGGCTTGTAGCCCCCAAGATGGGTCCTTTGGCAAATCTCGCGTCGTATGCTATTCCGTGTCACGTTCCGTGACGTGTTCCGTGACATGTTGAGGTGCCCCGTGACGCGTTCCGGGATCAAAATGCAAAAGTTCCAGAAAGGGTCTAGTGCCGCCCCGAGGCCTAGATGGGGTCCCGAAAGGGTCCCGGAAGGGTCTCTGAGGGTTGGTCCATCACACTTGGTATCAGGGATCTTCCCTTCTCTCTCTACATGATTGAGTATCCAAGAGGCACATAGATCCCCAAAAAATGGGGCGTTAATCAAAAAACGCCCCTCCTTGCATCATGACATGTTTTTGTATGTTTTCTTCATTTAGAGTTTCATTTCATTTCATTTATAAAATGTCCACTTTTTAAAAAAAACCATTTTCACACTACTATGGAAGGGTTTTCAGCTTGTTTGGGGGTGCAAATGGACTCTGATTCGCGATCCGATTGGACGGCTGACTCCGTGGCATGGAAATCTACAAAGCTGGGCTCTGTCACGCTCTTCTCAACTTCCAAATCCAGCAGCTCCTTTACAACCCTGAACCTTGCGGGGATTAAATGGGGGATCAAACAACCTCAGAATTGAGAGCTGAGACTTGCGTTGGATTCATAACGTCGTTTTGTATCTAGGAAAACTCCAGCTCGGCCATCCACCATCATTTGATTTTCCATAAAATTTAGCACTAGCGCTTTCGGGACTTGCCACTTAAAATCGTCCTAATTACCACCGTCGCCTTTGACGAAGTCTATTTTTTCCCTGATATTCATAATTTTTGGATATTTTTAAGCACTTCTCGACATAAAAAATCATTTGTCATCGCTTCAGCTAGCAATTGTGACGTGATGCTCTCTAGTAAGGGGGACATTAATGTGGCTCATGATGGTGTTGTACCTTTGACTAGAAAACAATGCATGCACTATCTTGGCTTGGAGTTGGACTTCAAGATCCGGAATATCTGCCAAGCTAATGCCATCGTTGGTGTGGACCTTTATCTTGTCCATTCCTAGCAAGGCATATACATCTCTCTTCGGCTTCCTCTCTACTTTGTTTGCCAATCCCAATACCTTTTCCACTAGCTCTGGGGTCAATTCAATCTGCACCCAAGGAGTTTTTTCTCCCTCATTTAGAGTTATAGTGTCGTGGTTCTTATGGAAAGTCCTCAAAAACTGTGCATAGTGTATGTAGTCCACCCCTTGGCCTAATACTTCCATGTATTTCTGTAGATTGCATTGCTCGATGATCTGCCTCATAGCCCATTCTTCATAATGGCCACGTCTTCTAGGTTGAAGATATGTCAGAAGTTAAACTGGTTAAAGGCTCGTGTTTCCATTAAAAGACCGTATTTTGCATGTTCTTCTTCTGAAAAAGGAAACTTTCCAGCCTTAGCCATGATGGGTGTCTGTCAAGAAACCATATTTTCCATTAGTGTTATTCAGAAAATAAAAGGAAACAATTACACATTTGCTAAACTAAATTGCTCAAGTGCAAAAATTAAATTTTTCTTCCACTTAGTTTGTTGATTTCAAATTTTATTGACCTTTTCCACACTCACAAGTTGTTCCATCCTATCAACATATGCCTTTCCTTTACTATTTTCCTTGTGTGTTTGGTTTGATTTACCTTACCCTTACCTTTGCCTTGCCTTACCCTTACCCCCTTCCCTTTGGAATTGAGAAGAATCCTTTCTAGAATTGAAGGCTAGAGTGTAAAGGATGCACTCCGCATGGGTATTTACTTCTGCATGAGCCAAGCATAGAAGTTTGGATTATATTCCATGTGGGCATACCGGTTCATGTTGAAAGGTCGGATGCCAAGCTGGGTGATGTAAGTAAGGGCATCGAGCAAGAAGTCACCAGAGTCCATGCAACTAGCAATGTGCAGCTCCTCCTCGGTAAGGATGCGATCTAAGTAGGGGTGTCCCTGAATATGTTCTTCCATGGGTCGATCACGAATGGTTGTTAATACTCTATAAGAGGTTGGAGCAACATAAGTTGGGTCGTATTTCAATATTTTAATTGTGCATCCTTGCTTGGCATTTAACATGACCTGACATCCCTCGAGCTCCCATTGGAGGCAAAGAGTGTACCATTTTTTCAAGAAAGGGTAGTTGTTGACTGCAAGCTATTTCAAGTCTTCGATCTCTTGATAGTTGGCACAAGCTACACGCTTGTCATATGAAGTAATGAGGCATTGTCACTGCACTTGTTAGTAGGAAACCTTGGTGGCAATCAGTTCCGAAATTGCTTTGGAAGCTTTGACAAACACAAATTCCGATTCTTCCCAAGAACAAGGGAGTGTTCGTATTTCCATCACCACAAGTTTGTCCAAGAGTCCCAAGTCTAAGCGGTCATAGCTTTTAGCAAGCGACATGAAAGTCACGTCCAACTTATCTAAGGCAAGTAACCAAGTCATCCCCTGTATTTTCAGCTAAGTTAGTGGCCAGAGTTAGAATTGATTGCCACTCATAAGAGGGTCTAAGGTTGGTAGGTGGTTGAGGTTTGACAGAACTAGAGAGTTCAGCAAAGCTAATGGTCACAGCTTGGTTTGCTCCTTAGGTTGTAGATTGGCTTCATGTTCAATGCATTTGGTTGTGGTTGTGGTTGTCATGCTAGTAGATGCTTCTGAGGTTTGAGGGGTACTATCATCTCTAGATTCGAGTATTTTATTAGTAACAAGTTGTGACTTTGGGCGATAGATTGGTTTAGGCACTGTTGATCTAGGTTTTGGCAGCTCTATGGACTTGGCAGCTTGATTCCCTTCTGGCCTGAGTGTCTCTAACCCACTGTTTCGTGTGGCCAAACTTGAAGGTTGCGTTTGAGTAGGAATTTTGGTTATTTTGGCTTTAGGGAGCCAAATCTAAGGGTTACCCTCATAGTAGCCTTGCACTTGCAATAAGGTTTTGGGGACCCATCGCAGCTTGACTGTGCGTTGATGTTTACAGTTTCATCTTGGCCTCCTAGGTTTCGAGTGTGGGCCCTTAGCTCCGCGAGGGCATGCTGTCTGCTTCAAGTTGGCAATCCTTCATGCTTATGTACCCATTTGAACTGGGGTTTCTTGGCTTCAATGTTGGGTTCAGTGGGTTGCTCGCATTGAGGTTTGGCAGCTTGTGATGAGTCACGACCCCCCTCCTTAGACTTGACTATTTTTGGCTTTGCAGACTTGGAGGGAGTCATACTGCCCTTGCTGAAAGATGTAATTATTCGGATGTTGTCTATGGCTAGGTGGATATGTTGTGACTCGTAGTCAGCAATACAACGAGATTTCTTCTTAAAGGTTCACATCCTAACAATGATTCTCTGCGTGTATCTTTAGTGTTGGGCAATACATAGAAGATCATTAGCATGCTTTTAGACTTCATAGAAACTACAACCTGACACTTTCCCAAAAGTGTGTAGGGTCAGCCTCCATAAGGGCTGAGCTTAGCATTAGTGGGCTGCGACTGTGGCTTGCCAATTTGGGTCCAATGGTCATGGGTCAAGACATTAAAATTAGCTCCCTCATCGATCAATGCATTGATGGTGCATGTATGCTTGGCAGTGACCGTTTTGCTTAGGTAATATGGTGCTACAAATCCTCATCCTCATCGTCCATCTCAGTGATAGTGGCTACTCGTACTTGGAAAAGCGGTGCCAGCATTGGAGGCTCATGTAATGGGTGCATGGGAGGGAAGTATTTCTTTATGCGGCTACCACATTGAAGAAGCCTATGCCCTCACCTTCTAGGGTTTTGAGTTCTACATTGCCAGTTCAGCTAGTGGTTCCAACCATAAAAGGACCTAGCCCTCAAAACTTCAGTTTTTCCTTATGTCCTTTAATTGAGTATAGTAGTACTAAGTCACCCTATTCAAAGTTGTGTTGCTTGACATGCTTGTCAAACCAGTGTTTGCGTCTTTCCTTCTCACATATTAGCGCATGTGTGGCTAGAAGCTGAGTTTCCGATAAGCATTTGAGCTCAATTAGGTGTTTCATCCATGCATCCTTCCTTTTCCATCTCTCTTGAAGGGCTATCTTGAGGATACATATAAAGAACTCCAAGGGTAGAATTACCTCTGTACCATAAGTCAACCTAAAGGGGGTCTATCCTACAACCATCTTGTAAACTGTGCAATAGGCCCACAAGGCCACCATCAACTTGTTATCCCAATCACTGCGCGAGGCAGAGATCACTTTGGTCAGGACGTTTACTAAGATTTTATTTGTGGATTCAGCTTGATTGTTTTCTTGAGGGTAATAGGGCGAAGATTTTAGATGGATGATTAGGAAGAAGGACAAGAGGTGAGTTATCACTTCATTGATAAAGTGTGTGCCTTGGTTGCTGACTAGTTCAATGGGGCAGCCAACAAACTCTGAGATCACCTGCTCACATAGGAACTTGGCAATGGTCCTAGCATCATTTTTTCTCATAGCTTGTGCTTCTGCCCATTTTGTTAGATAGTCAGTGGGTGGCCACAGTCATGTATTTGGCTTGTGAATATTATGCCGCGGGACTAATGGGTCCAATGAAGTCAATTCCCCATTTCTTGAAGGGTTGTCGTGTGATAATTGGGGTTAGCTCCATGTGATCTTTACAGATAGGGACTTTATTTCATTGGCACTCATCACAACGCTTCACAAATTGTGCTCCATCTCGGAAGAGATTAGGCCATCACAGTTGGGATAGTAGCACTTTGCAAGCTGTCACATCTCCATTGAAATGTCCTCCTACGATTACCCCGTGTGCCTCTATCAATACGTCATGCATCTCATGCTTATACAAGCATTTTCATGTAGTAACCCATCTTGCCCCAACCTATACAGCCGACTTGCTATCAACTGATAGGGTTGGATTTTTAGGATGAGCCGCCTAAGTTAAGTCTTTTCTATCGGTCGTTCTAGTAGTCAGTGCTCAAGCACTTGAATAATGTCATCTGCCCAATACAGTGCCATGTCACCTCTAAAAAAATCATTTTCTCTAGATAAATGGAATAGATGCTGATGGGACCTAAAATGGGCCGGCACTGGCTATAACACTAGCCGGACCTCTAAAATGCACAAGACAACCCCATGGCCTCGCGGTCAGGAGCGTTTACACGACACATTGCCCTGCCATTGTACATACATTTTACGTTTGTATCGTGTTTATAGTCCAACCCTTAACCTTCTCAGACTCGTCAGAGGGAAACCCTACACATTTTGGTGTAATTCACCATGTAGAACAACATAGGAGGCACCCCTTGGCTAATTGCCGCGGCCCCGCTGTGACCTTCCTACACATTGGGGATTGGCCCCTCGATGCGTCGCTAACACATACGAAATAGACTTTGCTCTTGGTACTAATATTATATCATTCTAGGAATATACCAATCCTCACTTACTTGTCCCCTTGGACCCACTGTCTAGACCTACAACTTGGGTGCCTTACTCTCTCCAATGTGGGTCATTTATACTTCAACCAATTGCTATGCATGCTAAGAATAGATACCATGTGTATAATTCATGCAATGGTGGATGCCTTATTGCACACAAACAATTATGGTTTGAAATCAGCCTATGTGTCGTGCAAAAACAACCCTTTTAATGAATTTTTGCTAATACGCAATGCTTCGTTATAGGAACCTAGCACCAAGGCGAACCTCATGCTACTAGATCCATTATTTTCAAATACATCGCATCCTAAATGTTATACATGAAGAGAACAATCAGACTTTGTATTATTTCAGCGCTTGAACTATTGTATAACATCATCCTCCCCCTCATCATTTAAATTTTGTTGCGGCACATAGATATAGAGGTTCTTTTATGTCATTTTTTGTATGTAAAAGTAATAAATACGCACTTTAACACAAAGGAAAAGGGAAAAACTAAGGCTTAACCTCATGCTTCAGTCCCGTCAGACATTCACATACATAGAACTTATTTTTCCATTTTTTTCGAACGTAAGAAACCCATTTTTTCCCATTTTTCTCTATTTTTCCTATTTATTTTAAATACCAAATAGATATTTTCTAGTTTTTTTCTGATGACTGATCATTCAAGCATTTTCTCTTATTTTATCCCATGTCCCCCACTCAAAAGCAAAGAAACTATCAATTTCCATCAAAAATATTATTTTTTCGGGTTTTGAAAATTTATAATTGTTGTAAATCAATATGGGTTCCACATAACAGTGATTCCAGCCCTCAAACATAATGCAAGGAGCATTCAAATAAAATTTTAGCCCATGTGCACACCATTTAGACCATGAATGATAAAAAACAAGCAAAATTCTTTCATAAAATAGAGCATACCGCATTTTTGTGTGTTTCGAGTTTTTTGAATATTTAATTGAGACTATGTATCAACCAACCAGCCATGGATTTCAGCATAGATCTTCAGCCTTCAGCCTCCTCAGCCTCTTGGAACAATCCAGTGCCTCTCGAACAAGCATCCATCACCCGATTCTCTTCTTGATTCTTGCCACATGAAGTGCCTCTATGTAGGAGAGAGGGGAAGGAGAGCCAAGAAATAGTGTCAAGGCCTCAAAAATTGAAGCAATCCCAATAGTAATAATAGGCAAGGTCAAGGCCCCAGTGCACCCCCTCCCCTCAATCTTCACGTCCACGCCTTAACCACCTCGATCGCCCAAGAAATTGTAGCCGTCATGGACACTAGCAAGTTAATGTCCATGATGCAGTTTTTGGTGACAAAGATGCAGGAGATAGCTCCACATTCCAAAGCAAGACACCCCCCCCCGAACCAAGAGAGTGGCCATAGTTGATGTCGAGTCAAGGCAAGATCCCAAGAGGCAAAAGCTAGAGGCCTCCATGACTATTATAGCATCCCCTACAATGCCCGTGGCCATAACATATGATGATTATGTCAAGGAGCTCCTAGCATAGCTAGAAAAGGACAAGGAGGAGAGGAGAGCGGGAGAAAATGAGCTAGAGATTGAGAGAGAAGCCTCATCTGCACTCAGGTTGGAAGCAACCCGCCAAGCAGCACAACATCAATGAGAAATCCGAGAGCTAAAAGAACATCTTGAAGCCAAGAAAGGAGAAGAAGGAGAATGGGAAGCCAGGCGAAGTCATGTGAGCCTGCAGCAACTTAATGAGGAACTAGCAAAGTTGGGTGAAGAGCTGCAAGGGAATATGAAAAACATCCTGGAAGCTACAAAGGAGCTAGAGGCCACAATAGAAGAGAGGGCACAAAGATACAAAAAAGAAATAGACGACTTGAAAAAGAAGATTACCCTAGAGTTGGAGGAACAAGGAAGACTGGAAAGGGAAACCAAATGTTTGGAGAAAGAGAAGGAAGAAGCCATCAAGAAATAAACCCAAGGGCTGAATGAGGAGCTAAATAATTTGGAACAAGAGGTGGAGGAGATAAAAGCCATGGCCGAATCTAAAAGACAATGATAGGACGGAAACAAAGATGCCCACACACAAAGGAACAACGATCTATCCAAAAGGGTGTTGAAAAATTCCATGCAACTCTCCATGATGCAACAAGCCAAGAGGATAGCCGACGAGCAGTTGAACCATTGGACAAGGAAAAAATACACATGATAGATGTGTGGAATGAACAACAACAGGTGGTAATGATGTTGTCTCAAAGTATGGAGAAGGGCAAGCCAAAAGGTGGGAAGAGCATAACTTTGAACAAGTGCGAGAACTTGCTGAGCACTTGGCCATAGCGGAATGCAAGTCAGTGCTGGCAGAGGCCAGAGCCAAAGCCACAAAAGCAAGTTTAAAGGTGCAACAACAAGACTTCTTGGGCACGATGCTCCATGTAACACAAGTGAATGACAAAGATTGTGTGGGAGGATGAGAAGGAAGCTAGAATTGACCACCAGATCCTTGAAGTAAAACCTGCACGAGTGAGCTCTCCCAACTGGCACCAGCCTAACAAGAAAACAACAATGCCAGTATTTGAGGCAAGCTAGCTTCTCCACGGATGAGCTGAAGGAGCTAGGTTTTGAAGAGTAGGAGCCACTGCATCCACTCCCAGCTCTAACCCCATAGGAGCAACCTCAAGAGGAAGGGCCAGATTTTGAGCAGGAGCTAGGAGAAGAACAACAGGCTTGGGAGCTTAGCCTACCACTGCTAGATGAACCCCAGGGAGATTTGGAAGGCAGCCAAGTACCAAAGCACATCATTGCATCTAAGAGAAGAAGATGGGAATTGGCGGAGCAAGCACATCAGAGAACTAGAGCGTAGGCCCAACAACTTTCCTAGAGAGCCCATGCCACAACATGAGGATTTATATCCTGTCAACTGGCCCCAGAAACTGAGCATTTAGGAGCAAGGAGAAATCCAAACCCGACCCTTAGAATTATTATTCCTCTACCCACAAGTCCTAGACCGAGTCCGACTAGTGAAAGTAGTGTACATAATAATTCAAATGGCCAATAACTTGGCAAATCGATGGGTCACAAAGTAGAGCATAGCTATCACTCGATGGAGGTGGGAAGCTCCAGACAAGTGGGGTAGGACAAGGTGTACCAAATCCCCAGGACGGTCCAAGGCTATGAAGCACAATCCAATTGGCGGAGGAGGATTTGAGATACGAACCTTGATGCATGGATGGCATTCTGCGGCACACTCACTAAAGAAAGGAACAATCCTATCTACATGGGCCCTTGTAGGCACAGAGTGGACCACAATAGGGAGGAGAATGGTAGGTATGACTTCCCCAAAATCTACAATGCCAATGCAGAGAATCCCAAGGCTCCCCTGATAGTGTCTCTGCTCCAGATATGGGTGCTCCAAATAAGGGATTAACCAACCCATCAACCGACTTTAAGCTCTTTTCTGCAGGTCTCAAATCATCCCCAGCACGGACCTGCAATGCATTTCTTTTGTATTAGCATACTTAGAAATAATAAGGTTTAATCTTATTAAGATTAACCTTATTCTTAAACTCTACTCCCTATTGATCAGCTAATAGGGCTGTAGACCTATTCTTCCCTAATCTGACAATCTTGTAGGGCCCATCCCATTTAGGTTCCAATTTCCCTGGGAACAGCTCCCTATGCACATCGTAATACAAAACTAGTTGTCATTTCTTAAAGGTATACTTCTTCACTTTTAGGTCATGTAACTATTTCATGCGACGTTTAGCCACCTCTTGATGTAATAGGCTTTGCAACTTAATTTCATCTAGGTGTGCTAAAGTCGTGAATCGCTCTAATAGGGCGTCCTCATTACCCAAAGAATGGTTTATTGCGAATCTAATGGTTGGCAACTCAATTTCTAAGGGTAAAATGCACTCTTCACCATAAACTAGTCTGAATGGCGTGTGGCCAGTGGCTCGCTTGAACGTGGTATTATATGCCCATACTGCGACATACACCTTCTTGTCCTAATCTCGTTTCTTTTCAGAGACTATCTTAGACAAGATACCCACAAGCTGTTTATTAGTACTTTCAACTTGTCCATTTGCTTGCGGATTATAAGGAGTCATTTTATTGTGCTTGATTTGCCAAGCCCCAATCAAGCTTTTGATCACCTTATTCAGAAAATGGGTTCCACTGTCCGACACTAATTCTTTCGGGGGACCAAAACGGCATATTATGTGCTCTAAAAGGAAACTAGCAATTTTTTTAGCATCATCTTTCCTTGTTGCATGTGCTTCTGACCACTTTGTGAAGTAGTCAGTTGCTACAATAATATACCTCTTTTGCGTAGTCGACGACGGAGTAATAGGACCCACAAAGTCTATTTCCCACTTCTCAAATGGAAGTATCGCCATAATAGGGGTGAGTGGTCTTTTCCGATTCTCTCGACTATCATGTCGTTGACAAATATCGCATCTCTTAACATACGCGAACGCATCCTGGAAGATGGCAGGCCACCAGTAACCTGCTTGTAAAGCCTTTTGTGCTGTAAGCCGTCCAACAAAATGGCCTCTGCAAGCGGAATCATGGCACTCTTCCAAAATGAATGGCACCTTGTCAGGCATCACACATCGGCGATAGATGTCATCAACCCCTTGCCGATATAGTGTACCTGTGATCAAGGCAAACTTTAATGCTTGCTGCTTAATTTCCCTTCTCTCAGTTTTAGATAGTTCGAATCCTATTGAGTGTTGAAATGACTTGTTTTTTGGCTGATTTTTGTTGTTTTTGAGAGCTGAATGGTTGATTTAATGAGATGATTGATTGGTTTGGAAGTGGTTTGAGAGTGTTTTGGATAGGTTGGAATAGTTTTATTAAGCTCATGATGTTTATTAGTAGAGATGTGATGTTTTGATATGTCCTGCTAGTTTCTGTTTTGTTCTGTTTTCTCTCTGTATGGAGGGATGGAGTATTGTTTGATAGGGTTTGAGATTTTTTGGAAGCTTATTGAGTGATTTTTTATGGTTTGGAATGGTTTTGGTATGAGTTATGTGGTTTTGATGCTTTCTGTTGACCTTCTGTAACTCTCTGGTGAGCTTCTGATGAGCTTCTGTAGACCTTCTGTATGCTTTTGTATGTGTTCTGTTGGATGAGAGTGTAGCTTGGGAAAGTTTTCTAGCCTTGGAAAGAGGTGAATACAAGTGCAAAAGAGCTAAAAGAAGTGAAAGAAGTAGCTGCTGAAGACTCAAGTAAAGACTGGAGTGAAGTGACAGTGGTGAGCTATGAAAAGACACTGTAGTGGCTCTGGTGCCTCTTCATATCAGACACACCTCTTGGGAGGGGTATCCACGACCTAAGAAGGATTATTGAGAGTGATTATGAGAGATTGTAGTGAGGATATGATGTGTTATTGATGGAGAGAGAGAGAGAGAGAGAGTCAGAGATAGTGAATTCTACTAAAACAGAGTGATTGTATATGAGAGATGGAGATAGAAGACTATGAAGATATTGAAGATGAATACTATGTGATGTATTTCCATTCAAAGATGGTGTATTCCTTTGCTTTCTTTGTTATATTGATGGAATTTGTGAAGATGTTGAAGAATATGGTTGATTCTATCAAATCCGTGGGAGATCTACATGATGCTGCATGAAGATTTGTTGTGCCTGGTGTTCTTTTCTTCATTGTGATCATATAAAACCTAATAAAAAAGCTTGTTGATGTTACAAGATAGATTTTATTGCAAGAGAATTCCCTTTTCCTTAGTGTTCCTCTTGGGGCTCCATGTTTTTGGTACGCAGCCGGGGAATCTTGCCATCAACAAGCACTAGAAGAGGTTGAAAATGAAGGAATTGGCATTGCCAAGAGGAGAAGAATTCAATGGATGTTTGTAAAGTTTCTTCTTCCACTGAAGAGTTAGAATTTCTCATAATTAAAGCCACTTTCCACAAGAAGTTCATCCCACAATGGCGGAAACACATCATCATCATGATGCATGCTCTATGTGGTGGACAGTTTCCTCTTCCTGATGAAGCAGCAGAAACTTGCATCTTGGTGGCAAATTGTTTGGGAACAAATTGAAGAGCAAAAACAGAGAGAATGACCATCCATGGAAGATTTGGCATTCATTGAGAAGTTTTCAGACATCATCAAGTGGGAGATTGTGAAGAAGCTTCAGGAATCTTGGTCTGTGGAGGTTCACAAAGACAAGAAGGAAAAGAGTTGGAATTTGTTCGTGGATGCTCAACAGCAAGATACATGGGATGCTTGGTGTTTTTGTCAAGATTGTGGGAGAGAAGGAAGGAGTCTCACTTGTAGCTTTCTTGCTTGCACAATGGGGAAATACACACAAGGGTGGAGGCTGAAAACCAGTTTTCCTCTTCTTAGTTGTGTAAGCCAAAAGAACTCTCATACAAAGAAATAGAAGAACCCTATATATGGGTCTCAAACCAAACTCAACTAACTAAGGTGGCATACTAACTGAGCCACGAACTAGAGTAGATAAGGATAGCTATCATGTAGCTATTATTCATGGGCGGTGTACCAACCGCATCTGCAACTGACAAGTCGGTGACATAAATACACAACGGTCACCCTGGCGTATCACGAGTGGAGCTCGATATCTCAACACTCCCCCTCGAGCTCAATCCCAATTCCTGCACACCAAGCAGGTCTTTGAACTTGTGCAGCTTCTCTGCGCCCAATGCCTTCGTGAATATGTCACCTACCTGATCCTCTGTGCTGACATAAACTAGATCAATAAGACCTAGTAAAACCCTCTCTCGCACATAGTGATAATGCACCTCAATGTGCTTTGTTCTAGCATGATAGACTGGGTTATTTGCCAAGTGTATACTACTCATGTTGTCACAATAAATGACAGCTGGCCCATCTGTAGACTGATGCATATCATAAAGTAGCTTATGCAACCAAGCTACCTCACATGCAGCCATTGTTGCACCCCTGTACTCAGCCTCTGTGCTCGACAAGGCAACTGTAGGTTGTTTCTTGCTGCTCCAAGTGACTGCAGCACTCCCAAAAGAGAACACATATCCACTGGTAGATCTTCTATCAGAAATACTACCAGCCCAATCAGCATCAGTGTATCCATGCAACTGTATCTGAACCCCAGTCTCATAAAATAGTCCATACTACAATGTGGACTTCACATACCTGAGTATGCGTCTAGCCGCATCCAAATGTGGTTTCCTTGGAGCCTGCATAAACTGACTTACCAATCCAACAGCATAGCTCAAATCTGGCCTGGTAATAGTCATATAAATCAAACTTCCTACTATGCGTCTGTACATAGTAGGGTCTTCTAGAAGCTCACCTGCATCTGTGCTCAGCTTCACATTCTGCTCCAAAGGAACTGAAATAGGCTTACAGCCTGTCATCCCATATTTGGACAGCATGTCCAATCCATACTGCCTTTGCAAGAGCTGTATCCCAGTTGGTGATCTAATCACCTCAATGCCCAAGAAATAACGCAGCTCTCCCAAATCCTTCATCTCAAACTTCTGCTTCAATAGCATTTTCACATGAAGGATATCTTCATCACTGTCACCTGTCATAATCAAATCATCAACATAAATGACAAGTAGCATAATACCTTTCTCTGTTTTTCTCACATAAAGTGAGAAATCTGCCTTGGAAATTTGAAAGCCAATAGTGATAAGATACTGTCCTATCTTGTCAGACCATGCTCTAGGTGCTTGCTTCAAGCCATACAAGGCTTTCTTCAACCTGCAAACAAACTTAGGATGAACAGCATGCACATAACCTGGTGGCTGCTCCATATAGACCTCTTCTTGCAAATCACCATGCAAGAAGGCATTCTTTACATCCATCTGATGTAAAGACCATCCCTTTGATGCAGCCATAGCAATGACCGCTCTTACGGTTGCCATCCTTGCAACCGGACTGAATGTTTCTTCATAGTCAATACCATATGTTTGTGCATGCCCCTTGACTACTAATCTTGCCTTGTATCTGTTCACAAAACCATCTGCATTGTGCTTCACCTTATAAACCCACTTACAGCCAATTGCATTTTTACCTTTAGGCAAAGGTACCAATTCCCATGTAGCATTAGCTTCCAAGGCATCCATTTCTTCATCCATGGCTTTCTCCCATTTTTCTTTTCCCATGGCTTCCTCAAAAGAAGTGGGTTCTGGTTCCTGTATCACTTTGACCATATATGCATAGTGAATGGCTGTAAATCCATCATATTTCAGCCTATCCACAGGATACCTAGCTCTCGTAGACCTGCGCAAAGTAGGTTCACTCCCAGGTGCTCTCAAAACATCCCTGGTCTTCCTTACTCCAGGTGTAACAATAGAAGGAATACCCAACTCATCATCAATGCTTTGTTCTGAGCCACTGGATTCACCATCCACATAAGAGTGACCTACATTCACATCAAACATGGGCTGATCAACCTTCTCTTTTCCTTTTCGTGATACATGCATACCACTATCTGCATTGCTTTGAGAAGATTCTCCTGATCTCAATCTGCCTGTCCATGGCGAAGAATGTGAACCACTGCTACAGGACGCTCCAGGTCCACTAATATTTTGTGACTGCTGCTGTGAATTCTGTGCAGCATTACCATTTTGTGCATCTACATCATCAATCACATTTACTGGTTTATACCAGCTACTCATCTCATCAAAAACAACATCTCTGCTCACTGTAAACTTACGAGTAGAAGGGTTATAGCATCTATACCCTTTTTGCTGCAGAGAGTAACCAATAAAGATGCACTTCTCAGCTTTTGGATCCAACTTGGATCTCAATTCATCTGGCACATGTACATAGGCAATGCAACCAAAAATTTTCAAATGAGAAATATCTGGTTTCCTACCAGTATACCTCTCCTCTGGAGTCATTCCATGTATTGCTGCAGTGGGAGTCCTGTTCATTATGTAGACTGCTGTAGCAACTGCTTCAGCCCAATAAAAATCTAGCAAGTCTTTTTCATTGAGCATGGCACGAGATACCTCTCCAATATGCCTATTTTTCCTTTCTACAATTCCATTTTGTTGTGGTGTATGACTGCATGAATATTGCTGCTTTATGCCATGCTCCTGTAGGAACCTTGCAAACTCATTTGAGAGGTACTCTCCCCCTCCATCTGACCTTAGGCATTTTATCTGCATGCCTATTTCTTTTTCAACCATCGCTTTAAGAGTTTTGAAATGCCCAAAAACTTCACTTTTCTTTTTCATAAAATACACCCAAACTTTTCTGCTATAGTCATCAATAAAACTGACAAAATAATGACAGCCTCCAAGAGATGCAGCTTTAGTTGTCCACACATCAGAGTGGATTAATTCCAATGGCTTCTTACTCTCTTGAACATGTCTAGGAAATGGTTTCCTTGCCTGTTTTCCAAACTGACAGGCTTCACATACCTTATGCATTTCTGCAACCTTGAATTTTGGCAAACCTACAACAATATTTTGGGCCTGCATTGATTTAAGTCGCTGTACATTAACATGACCAATGCGTTTATACCAGATATCAATATCTGCAACTACACCGGTCCCATGTGCAAACATTGCTGCACTCAATTCAGACATGTCTGCATCCAATGTAAACATTCTGCCCTTCTTCTTTCCTTTTGCTATCAAGCGACCTTTATTTTTCATATTCTCAACAAAGCATCCATGAGGATTAAATCTGACCTGCAAGCCCTGCTCAACCATTTGACCAACAGAAACCAGATTCTTGGTGATATTCGGAACATGAAATACATCGGAGAGGTATTTCTTTTTCCCATCCTGCATAGACAAGGGAAATTTTCCAATCTGCACAATAGGATGTGCAGTATCATCACCAGTCTCCACAAATCCTGGTTTTTCTATTTTCCTTGCATCCTCCATCCATTCTGCATGACCTGTCATGTGGTTTGATGCACCTGAGTCAACATACCATACATTGTTGCTTTCTTCTGCACTTGTCACAGAATTGTTCATGTGCTGCACCATAAATAGATGCTCATTTCTGTCATCACCCTGTCTACTAGAGGATGCATAATTTCCTTGTTGCAGTTTTCCATTCATGATGTCATTCTGCTTTTTATAGCAGTCTTTAGCCATATGACCCATTTTACCACAATAGTAGCATTCAACATTACTGTTTGCATTTTGGCCTCTTTGCCATCCACCACGACCTCTTTGGCTCCCCTTGCCTCTAGAGTTACCACATCCTCCTCCATAGGACTGGTTTTCTTGAGTTTGCTGCATATTCTGATTTCTACCACGGCCTCCAAATCGGCCTCCTCTACCTCTGCCTCTACCTCTTCCAGCATTTGAGTAGAAGACAGCTTCTTTTGAAGTTCCTCCTGAAGAAGATGCACCACCATTTCTCTGTTCCTCAGAAATTAGAAGAGCAATCAACTCCTCAAAATCAGGAAATCTTTCACGAACTGAAATGGATGTCCGAAACTGTGCATAATCCTTTCCTAGACCATTCAAGGTCACAGAAACTAAATCATCATCTTCCACTGGTGACCCAATGGAAGCAAGTGCATCTGCAATCTTCTTCACCTTCATGTGGTAGTCGCTGATGCTCATAATTTCTCTTTGCACATTATGCAACTCTTGCTTGAGCTGCATTTTCCTGGCTTGTGTATTTGTGCTATACATTTTTGACAAAGTATCCCATGCCTCCTTTGGCGTACTTACATCTTGAATATGCACAATCATAGAGTCTGAAATGCTGATAGACAGCCAATACATAACTTTCCTAGCTCTCTCATGCCATGCTTTAAATGCCTGCATTTGTTGTTGATTGGGAACATCAGGAAGAACTGGTTCTTCTTCATTTCCTGCAACAAATTCCCAATATCCTTTTCCCATAAGGAAATTCGTCATTCTAAACTTCCATGCTTGGAAGTTGTTCTTGTCAAGCTTTTCAGTGACAATCTGTGAAAGAGAATCAGATGCCATTACAGAAGACTGCAAAAAATTCTGTCACTGCAAAAACCACAGCTTCACCCTCACAAGGGAAAATCTGCAAAACTGGCGAAAGTGGTATTTGACCACACAGTCACTTCCTAGTGACGATTTTGCATCAACAGGCAACAGGGATGATTCTGTAACTCCCAATGTCTCTGCGCACAAGCATACAATGCAATTTTTACAGTAACTATTCACCGACCTGTAGAACAGTGGCTGCACAGCATAAAACTGGGCCTTTTCCTGAGTGCGTGCAGAAAACTTCCGCCTCCAAAATAGCCCCCGAAATGGCCTCAAATCAAAAAAACAAGGTCGCTTCACCGCTAAGGGCGTCTCAACCTGAGACAATGCACTCCTGCACTTTTCGGCTGTGCTACCTGCAGAGATCTGCTCCCAAAACAGAAAATGAAAGCAACACTGCTCCTCTTACCAGAACACCGCGAGCTTGGCTTGCTTTCTTGAGCTCCTTACCACGAACAAGGCTCTGATACCATGTCAAGATTGTGGGAGAGAAGGAAGGAGTCTCACTTGTAGCTTTCTTGCTTGCACAATGGGGAAATACACAAAAGGGTGGAGGCTGAAAACCAGTTTTCCTCTTCTTAGTTGTGTAAGCCAAAAGAACTCTCATACAAAGAAATAGAAGAACCCTATATATGGGTCTCAAACCAAACTCAACTAACTAAGGTGGCATACTAACTGAGCCACGAACTAGAGTAGATAAGGATAGCTATCATATAGCTATTATTCATGGGCGGTGTACCAACCGCGTCTGCAACTGACAAGTCGGTGACATAAATACACAACGGTCACCCTGGCGTATCACGAGTGGAGCTCGATATCTCAACAGTTTTGATAATCTTCTGTTTGTTCAATTGGCAACCCATTGAAAGTTGGTAGACAGAGTGTTTTTCACAACATACACTGTTGAAACCATCAGAAGCTGGCGTTACTATGATAATGGCACCACTACAATGCTTAGACGTAACCGAATACCTTCCTTTGTGCAGTGGCATGAAAGCAGAATTCAGAGACGTCAAAAAGGAAGAAGTAGAAGAAATGTTGGCAAGAGAGTCCTCCAGAGACTGAAGCCTTCTGTTATCCCTCTGTGGAGCAATAACAACATAGTGGAGCCAACCCCCTGATGAATGACGCAATAAAGAGGCAAGCGTTAGAACGAGTCCAGAGGTACGTGAGAAGAGAGAAAGCAAAAATCAGAGCCGAGAACGTGCTAGCAAGAGAAGCCGCCTTTGACGCCCTTGCAGAACTCTTTACAGAAGTCCCAATGGCACATCAAGCCCTTCCTCCTCTTGGAGGTCCACTTCCAAGCCAGATCCGTCCTAGAAATATTGATGACAGGCCAGCAAATGTAGTTCCATTGTCAGTTTTTAAGGGAGAGTACAATGAAGACCCCGATCTTCATGTAGCAAAGTTTATGGTAGCATGTGTGGCTAACAATGCCAGAACCCCTGAGCATTGGTTAGCAATATTCCCCGCAACTTTCAAGGGCGCGGTGTTTTAGTGGTATGAGAGACAAGCGGCAGGAACTTTTGGCACATGGGATGACCTGAAGTGTGGCCTTCCTCACTAAATTCAGGCGTGAAGGTTTTGAAGAGCGGATGCGAGAGGAATTTATGAACCTAAGTCACTGCTCTGGAGAAAGAGTAGAAGCTTATGTCTCACGAATGGAATCCATCCTGAAGAGATGGACTAACCATAATCTAGATGATGGCATTCAAAAGGGGGTGTTTCTTGGAGGATTACAACCAGAAGTCCGTAAGTTTGTGGAGCTGCAAAGACCAGCCACACTGCAAGCTGTAGAAGGTGCAAGACTGTACGATGAAGTGGAAGCTAGATTGGTGATGAATCCAGGAAGAGGAGTCCTACCTCCTCTGATGCCAGGAATGATGTACCCACCAAATGCAGTCCCAGGAACTGTCCCCTACCCCTACCAACAGATGCCCCCAGTATCACAGTACAGTGCATCAAATCCACAGTGGTCACATTCCATGCCTCAAATGATGGTTCAACCACAACAACAATGGTCCCAACCAATTTTCCCAATGCCAAATCAGCAGCAATAGTGGAACCCTACCAACTGGAGCCCACAGCCAACAGTTCAAACAGGAGCTCTGAATCAGAATCAGAATAGAGATCCCTCTGCACCAGCCTAACCTGTTTATGCAGTGATTACAGAGACTCCTCAAAACCCTACTGCTAGTACCTCAGGAGGAGAAAGCTTGAAGGATTATTTATCCAACTCAGTTGCAAATATAAAAAAGGAGTTGATGGATGTGATTACAGAGCAGCTACAGACACTGAAAGTGAATACCGCTAGCATATCCAACGTTGCAGGAACAGGAAGAGATGTGATGCAGTCAAATACTTGGTGTGGTAAGTGTCATCAACCAGGCCATTTAGCCACTGAATGTACACGAAAACCAACCATTCCTGGAGCTTTCTGTTCCTACTGTTTGCGGAAGAACCATACAGAGGATATTTGCTCTCTGAAGGAGATGCATGATAGGAGAAGGAAGGAAGAAGACGCAAGATTCAACTTGCTGGAATCCAAAATGACAATACAGGATATTGGACCCAAGCCTAGAGAGTTTGGTCCTAATTTCAGACCCAGAAGATTTCTATCCCAAAGTTACAGAGGAAGACAGTCATCAGAAGTGGAGTGTTACAGATGTGGAGAAAAGAGACACACTTTACCAAATTGTCCAAATCCCACAAGGTCAGTGGATTATAAGCCCTTATGCAATCGATGCAAAGGAGAAGGCCACACTGCAAAAGACTGTCCAAGCCCAGTCCCAGTGAAAAATAGTGCTACTGATAGTCCGGCCAAGGCCCAAGAGCCTACCTCCAATTTAGTGGAATTGGAAGTTGCTGCCATTACGCGTGCAAAGAAGAAGGAACCACCTATCTAGAAAGAAAATAATCCTCCTGCCAGAATAGTGAAGTTCAATCTTCCACCAGAAGAACAGAACAGAACAAAGCCTGGTAGTGCCGTACAGAGCACTACAGTGCCACAGAGAGTTACAGAGACAGTTCCAGAGACAGGACCAGAGGTCTAGGAGATAGAAGAGGAGGAAGTGCCACAAGTGGCAGAAGAAGTTCCCATGATGCCCCTGTTGGAAGAACAAGGAAAATGAAAATGGGTGTTGCCCCATTCCCTAACCGGTTAGAGAAGCCAGTGGATCCTATTAAGGAATACGATCTGGTCAGAGATCTAGATACCTTTAAACCAAACCTCACATTCCGACAATTATTGATGTTGTCTCCCAGTTGCTGAAAAAGGTTCAAAAGTATACTGACAAGAAGACGTGGCTTAAGGATTGCTCCCTCAACAGCAACAAAGTCCAACAAAGCTCCAGAGCCTATAAAAGAAGTGGATGTAGCTAACGCCTTCCTAGATCCGGGTACCCCAGAGACTGGTGTGTGGATTGAAGGCTGCTTTATTGCAAATGCACTGATTGATGGTGGTTCATCAGTGAACATTATGACGGATGTGACAATGAAGGATCTAGGCCTACAAGGTGTGCAACCAATCCAATGGCTCATCAAATTGGTGGATCAGAGCAGAATCAAGCCTTTGGGCATTCTCCCATATGTGAAGACTACAGTGGCTGGAAAAGATTATTGGCTAACCTATCTAGTGGTGAAGCCAAACTCTTATGGTACATCCTACCCTCTGTTACTGGGTAGACCATGGCTTTTTGAAGCCAGAGTAAGGACGGATTGGTTCAAAGGAACCTTGACCTTGGGTAGAGGACCCAATAAAGTGGTGCTGAAGTTATATGGTGCTCAAAAAGGACATGGATCCACCTCCTTGGAATTATCTTCTGACTCCCCTAATGAGGCTACAGATGGAACATCAGCACAGATGAAGATGCTGTCAAACAGATCCTTCCCAAGAAAACAGTGGCACGTTCCTTAACAGTGGATACTGTAAGCCAACTCCCAAAGATGCAAAGCCATTATCAATGGATGAATACTTCCTGCCTAAACCAGGAACAATTTCTGAAATCACTTCTGACAGTGAGATAGAAGCATGGATGTACTGCTCTCCCTGTTACATGGCCATAGCAGAGCCAGAGACAGAGGCAGAAGATGAAACAGAGAACCTGTTCTTCTCTTACAGAGCTCCTACAAAGACAGAGACAAAGACAGAGACTGAAGAGGAAGGAGATGATATGGAAGAAGAAGGTTATGAAAGCGAGATGGAAGAGTCTATCCCACCTGAAGAGGATATATATGAAGACGAAGTTCCAGAAGCATCAGAAGCAGACAAGCTCATGCTGTGGGACAGAATGGCGATGGTACCATTTGGTCTGGTAAATGGATCTTCTCATATGCAAAATCTTTATAAGAAATGGATTAAGAAGAATAAGCCATCTTTCAGCAGTGGCTCATGCTGCCCTCAACCACCTTTTCCAAGAAAAGATGATGATGATGCACCGTGCCAACAAGCACCACTCTCACGATTCCAACATGCATCAGAGGGTCCTTGTTATGTGACGTTCCTAGATGCGTCATCAGAAGATGAGTCTTCAAGCCAAGAGGTAACTAATCTTGAAACCAAACCCAAAACGGATCTAATCCCATTTCAACATCTCAAGGAGCAACCTAAGTCTCCACCAAGAGAAGAAGTTGGGTCTAGTGGGACATCAGAAGAGGACACCACTCCCTTGAAGGAGTCGGATCTGTACCCAGAAGCAGTCCGTGGGACCTTCATCCGTGAAGTAGAAGGTGAAAGGCAGTTAACTTTTGTGGATGCAGATGGCACTGAACGCCATTTGAAGGTGGGTAGCAACCTACCAGAAGAGGAGTTGTCAACCTTGTACAACTTGTTGAAAGAGAATTTGGACATGTTTGCATGGTCCTACAAAGACCTAAAGGGGATTGATTCCACAATATGTCAGCATCATATTGACTTGGAGCCTGATGCCAAGCCAGTACGGCAACGACAGAGGCGAATGAACCCGAATTATTCCACATTGGTGAAAGCAGAGCTGCTGAAGCTTCTGGAAGCCAAGTTCATCTATCCAGTGGCAAATAGTGAATGGGTTTCACCCATCTTGGTGGTGCCCAAGAAGAATGGCAAGTTTCGTATATGTGTGGATTTCCACAAGTTGAATTCCAAGATGAAGAAGGATCACTTTCCAATTCCTTTCACAGACCAATTGTTGGACACAGTGGCAGAACATGAGCTTTATTCCCTTCTGGATGGATTCAGCGGATACAACCAAGTGCAGATAGCAGAAGAAGACCAATCCAAAACAACCTTTACCACAGAATGGGGGACCTACGCTTACCGAGTGATGTCGTTTGGGCTCTGCAATGCCCTTGCTACTTTCCAACGAGTCATGATGGACACATTCCAAAATCATCTGCACGACTTTATTGAGGTATATTTGGATGACTTCTGTGTCTATAGTTTGATTCGTGAACAGTGGGGACATTTGGAACAATGCTTTGATCGATGCCGGGAGTATGGGATTTCCCTCAACCTCGACAAATGCATCTTTGGGGTCTCTTCTGGAGTTGTGTTGGGCCACATTGTCTCTGCACAAGGGATATCAACAGACCCTGCAAAGATCAAAAAGATTGCAGCTCTGACAGCACCCACCAACCTCAAACAGTTGAGGGGATTCCTAGGCCATGTGGGTTACTACAGAAGGTTCATAGCCCATTTTGCAACAAAGGCAACCTCCTTGCACAAGCTTCTGAGGAAAGATGCAGAGTTTACTTGGACGGAAGAATGTGACAAAGCCTTCAACACTCTGAAGCAGTGTCTGATTGAGGCACCCATTCTGCAACCTCCTGATTGGACGAAGGAGTTCCATGTACACACTGATGCATCAATTGAAGGCTTAGGCACAGTTTTATGCCAGAAGGGCTCCTCGAAGCTGGATCAACCAATCTATTACGCAAGCCGAAAAGTCATTGATAGGGAACGGAACTATACAGTGACAGAGCTGGAGTGCTTGGCAATGGTGTTTGCCCTAGAGAAGTTCCACCACTACCTCCTATCTACCCACTTTAAATTTTATGTGGATCATGAGGCCCTATCCTTCCTAATGAACAAAGCAGACGTGAAAGGACGAATGATGAGATGGCTCCTTCTATTCCAGGAGTTCGACTTCGAGATAATTACCAAACCTGGTCGTTCCCATGTTCTGGCTGATCATCTGTCGTGTATCCCACAAATTGCAGACGAGGAGCAGGATGATCCAGACCTCCCTGATGCTTCCCTATTCCTGGTAGAAAATGTAACCCCCTGGTATGCAGACATTGCCAATCTGCTGGCAACCCAATAGTACCCTCCTGGTATTTCTAGTCGGGAAAGGAAAAAGCTTATGTTAGAATCAGCCCCCTACACTCTGTTAGGCGGCACACTGTACAAGAAAGGCAAAGATGAAGTGCTCAGAAGATGTGTTGCAGGAGATGAGATTGGGATTGTTCTGAAGGCTTGCCATGACGAGCCATGTGGGGGCCACTTTGCAGGAGAACCCACAGCCAGGAAGGCTCTGCTAGCAGGATACTGGTGGCCGACCCTCCACAAGGATGCCTATGATTACTGCAAGCGATGTGATGCTTGTCAGCGAATAGGAAAACCCATGAAGACAAGTGCCATGCCATTGCAACCTATCCTTCCTTTGAAGCCTTTTGAGAAGTGGGGCATTGACTTCGTAGGCCCAATCGATCCTCCTACCAGAAGGAAGCAGAACCGATACATCCTGGTATGTACGGATTATGTCACAAAGTGGTGTGAAGGTAAAGCCCTAAAGCGGGACGATGGTAACAGTGTGGCCCTATTCATGTACGAGAATATCATCACCGTTTTGGCAGTCCCTTAGAGCTGGTAAGTGACAGAGGCACTCATTTCATTAATAAAGTCATGGAAGAGTTGATAGAGCTGTATAAGATCCGCCATCACAAGTCCACTCCTTACTACCCCAGAGCCAACGGCCAAGTCGAAGTCACCAATCGCATCCTTTGCTCGATTCTGACAAGAACGATTGCCGCACATCGTCGTGAGTGGGATGGTCGACTTACAGAGGCCCTCTGGGCGTACAGAACCTCCCATAAAGCAGCAACATGACAGACACCCTTCTAGCTGTTGTATGGTACAGAAGCTGTTTTCCTAGTTGAACTGGAATTACCCTCTTTGAGAGTGACTATCAAAGAGCGTTTGGGGGACGATGATTCACTGCAACGCCGTCTCCTGCACCTGGAATGTTTGGACGAAACTCGCAGGATGGCTCTACAGTACATGGAAGCCACCCAAGCTCGACTCAAGGCTTACCATGACAGCTTCATCAAGCACAAGGAGTTCAAGGAAGGTGATTTGGTCCTAGCCTATGATTCATGATTTGGCAAGCTTCAACAAAGTTGGATGGGCCCATATAAGGTACTTGCTGTCAACCCTAATGGCTCTGTCCAAGTGCAGATTGTTGATGCCTCTGATGATCCCTTCCTGATCAATGGATATCATCTGAAGAAGTACTTCCCTCCTTGGGGATCTTGACAATCATAGTCACCTGATCCTTTCCCTCATTGGCATGGCACTATCACTCTTATAATGCTACTTCTGATAGCAGTTCTCCATCCACTCCTGATGAGGTGCATGCAAACCTCTATTCCCTCAACCCCACCTTCCAGCCCTGATCTCTTATTCTCTATTTTCCACCAGCGGCAGTGGCGAGGTTGGTTCTGACATATGGTCTTTCTACCATTCCTTTCCTAATTTAAAAGAAAAAAAGAGAGAAAAAAAAAGAAAAAAAATATATCTATCGGTCATGGGAGAAAATGACTTCGGTCCCTGTCATGCCAACCTATTCTTCGAGAAAAGGTGGAGACACCCTCGAGAATAGGGGAAAACAAGAAAAGAAAAAGAAAAAAAAAACAAGATAAGAAAAAAAAAACTGTTATGGGAGAAAAGGAAGCAATTCCCTGTCATAGCAGGCCTCGCTCCAAGAAAAGGTGGTTAACACCCTTGGGCGAGAAGCTGGATGTGGAAAAGGTGGTAACACCCCGCAGTTCAGGATAACTGACTCACCAGCCGAAAACGGTCCAGAAGAAATTTGAAGCCACCTCCCTTGGTGCGCTGGCTCTGCAACTTCATCAGTCTGTCTGCCCCCTTTCGCAGACGATCTTTTCTACAACCAATTGAAGTACTAGATTTGTTGCCTGCCTCCCTGGGTATGCCTCTTCAACAACTGACGACGCGATCTTCATCGACAAACAATCAAGTGATGTGAGCTTTCATCCTAACTAGATGGGGAAGTGAGTATGGGTTGCCCTCTGTAACTATCAACAGAGTGTGAGACAGAGGGTGGGGCAAGTGACCAATCTTTTCCCTTCAAATCAAATGAGAGGTGAGAAGTGTGAATGAAGTGTTGCACCCACGGGATGGGCCTCTCAATGCACAAACCACAATTTGTTTCTGTGCACTGCACTATAAGGCTCCCTAGTCTTTCTTCTCGCACCGTATGCCAGTACAGGGCGGGATGCACAGTTGCACCATCAGATGCGCACAAGGCATATAAGCTTTGCACAAGTGACCGTGAGGATAACATTAATGGGTTTCAGGAAATGGTTGCCCTCCTGTATCTATCAGCAAAGCGTGAGACAGAGGGTGGGCTGAGTGTGACTGGAGTTTCTTCAATCAATTACCGAGAGGTGAGATTGAGGGACGTTACGAAACTTGGAGTCAAGTATGTTCCCGTTTCCCTATGCGTCCACAGGGTGGGTCTCTGTCATCAACAGAAGACATGTCACCCTGTTCTGTACACTGCACTGTAAGGCTCCCTTGCCTTCCTCCTTGCACTTATGCCAGATGGGTTAGATGCACTGATTCACCATAAACTGTGCACCCTGGCATACTTCCTCTGCGCCATTCCCCTGTTGATTTCTAAACCGGGTACGAGATATGGGTTTCAATCATTCTTCCTCGAGTGATATTAGTCATGGGGCGAGTGACAGTTCTTTCATTCCATTTGAGTGACTGTGAGTTAAGTGCAACATTCCCATCATCGACAAATTTCCTGCGATTCCTTCAACCAGCTACCTCCCTGGGTGCTGCCGTGTGGTCCCTGCCATGAAGGATGTGTGCTGGAGTGAACCTTGGTACCTCCTGCAGCCGACAACGACAGTGGACGTGCCATCGACAATCAACCTTGATTCTCGACAATATGGGCCAAGTTTTTCTAACCCTACACCTTCTTTTTCTCAGTGACGTTCATGTTTTAAGTGTGGAGACATTAGTGGATGGTCTGTTGTGTGGTCCTAGGTCCCTGTTGCTCGGTTAACCCTGTCCGTTAAGGTTTTAAGTGTGGGGACGCGTCCCTACACGTCTACATTGCATACCCTTATGCATATGCCTCAACCTGCTAATGCCTCTATGCCATGCCTTTCTTTTACCCTGCTGGGGCCCCTTCCCACCCACCCATCCATTTTTCACCCCTCCCTTGGGACCGTTCCTTCTCCATTTCTCTTTTTCCCTTATTTTGCTGTGTTTTTATGTGAACGCCCCTTACATTCAGTGGACTTCCAATCTGACTTTACAAACCTATTCCTCCCTTTGAATTGACCATTTTTCCTTTTTACCAACCCCTGTTCCGGTGCCCGGTTCCCGAGTTATTAATTTTTGAAGCATTTTGCGCCCATTAGCCGATTTTCCATGTGAACGCGCTTTGCTTGCTTCGGAACCATGATCTGACATCATAGCCCTGACAATCACTTTTTCCCTGACATTTTTTCTTCTTACTCCGTGTCATTTTGATGCACGGTTTGTCCAATATTAATTTTGCGGTTTTTTAAGACTTTTTCACGCGTTTTTTGGCATTTTTCCATGTGAACCTGCCCTGTTCACATCGGAATTCCAATTTGATTTGACAGATATGTCCATGTGCCTTCCCCCACCTTTTTCCTTTTTCCTCCACCTACTTTTGACTTCTGGATTTTTAATTCTTAATTTTTAAATGTGTTTTTGGATTATTTTTTGTGTTTTTTGCATGTGAACCCCTCCTTCCGCCGAAACTGCATTCTAACATGACAACCATGTACCCCCCCTTCCTATGGACATTTTTCCTTTTTACTGCATGTCATTCCGACGAGCAGTTTGTCCAATATTAATTTTCGATCCCATTTTTTGGTCTGTTTTTTTGGGTTTTTTCCACGTGAACGCGTCTTATCTCAGTTGGCACCATGTTTTGATGTGATAGGATTGTCAGCACGTCTTTTTGCACAATTTTCCTTTTTCTTGCACCTCGTTCCGATGCACGAATCTTCCGATATTAATTTTTACTTACATTTTTGGATCCGTTTTTTACATTTTTTACATGTGAACGCCCTGTCTTTCCCCCGGAACCCCCGTTGCACATTTTCCCTATCTTCCCCCTGCTGTCCTGCCCACTTTTTGTTTTTACGACATTTCGTTTTGATGACCGGATTGGGAGATATTAAATTTTCTTTATTTTTACGTGTTTTCTCGCGACTCGTCCCGCGCGTGAACGCTCTCGTTTTCGATTTCACGCATCTCCACACGCCCCGATCGTGTCTGCGTGCCCCGTACCACCATCCCGGTGCTATTTTGATCCCGTCACGACAATTTCGCCTCTCTTTTATGGCCCTCCCGCCCATTCTCTCCCCTTATAGGCACCTCCTATGGGCCCCTGCCCATTCCCCTATGCCCACCCCCCTATAGGCACCCCATCCCCCAGGCACCCCCCTGCACCCTTTTCCCTACCCTTCCCCTCGGGCACCCCCATGGGCACCCCCTACACCCTTCCACCCCCCCACACCCTTCCCTATCCCCCCACCCCCACCCTTCTCTCTCCCCGACCCTTCCACCCCCAACCACCTTCCTCCCTCTCTCCCTCTCCCTTCCTCTGTGTACCTTCCCGCTCCCTCCATCTCCACCTTCATCTTCTTCTTCACTCTCCCCTCCTCCTCCTTTCCTTCCCCTCCTTCTCCTCCTCTCCTCCCCTCCCTCCTCCATGGCGCCCTTCCTCCCATGTCCTTCACCCTGTGCCGCTGACGTGCAGCCCTGTGCCACCTCCCTCTGCCGCCCTGTGCCCCTACCCGCCTGGTGGACGCCGTGAAGCTGCCATCTCCTTCTGCGGCGTGCGCCTGGTGGACGCCGTGAAGCCCTACCGCCGCACCCTGCCCCGTGGCCTCCTACCTTCCGTCGCTTGCCTCCAGCCCGTGGCCCTCTGCCCCCTCCTCGTGGGCTTTCCTACCACGGCGCCCTGCGCCCCTGCCGCCTCTGGCTGCCGCTTTGGTGCCCGCGCCCTGTGCCGCCGCTGCCGACGACGCCGTACTCCTCCCCCTTCGCCTTTGAAGCGCTGCCGTGGCTCCCTCCTTGGCCGCCGACCGCCGAACGCTGTTGCCACCGTGGCCCTGCCCTACCGGGTGCTCCTCCCGCCACCGCCTTTGTCCCACCCTGTCGGCTCTGACTTGGCCACCCCTGTTCCTCCACGTGCCGGGACAGTCAAACCCCCCCTACCCTCACATAAGCCCCCTTTCCCCCCCCACAGGCACACACTCCACCACCACCCCCCCACCCTCCCTCTAAGCCCCCCTTCCCCCCCAGTCCCACCATCACACACAAACTCCCCCTACCCCCACACAAGCCCCCTTTTCCCCCCCCCACAGGCACACACTCCACCACCACCCCCCCCACCCCTTCCTAAGCCCCTGTTCTCCCCCAAGACACCCGCAGAACCGCAGAACCCCTTCTCAAACACTGTTCACACCCTGTAGACAACCACTTAACCCCCCATAAGCCCCCCTTTCACCCGCCGAAACCAACAGCACCCGCAGACATTCAAGAACCACGTAGAAACCCGCAGGCACCTTTTTTCAGCCCTTGACACACGTGTATGTGGCTGTTCGTGTGAGTGTGTTCGTGCTTGTTCGTGTTCGTGTGCGGGAGACCGTAAGTAGTAGATGTTCACGCACGGGGACGCGCGTTAGCTGGTCCGTGAGGTGGTGTGCAGCCGGCTGTTCACACGCAGCTGACACGCAGTCTATTCCTGGGTATATTCCCGGATTGTTAATTCAAAACCCCGAAAACCTTTAAAATACATTGAATTTTTTTTAAAAAAAAATCATTAAAAAACACTTAAAATTCAAAAAAAATCTTGAAAATTTCTCAATATTTCTGCAGTAAATTGCCATATTTTTTTGAATTGAACATTTCAATTAAAAAAAATCAGGCCATTTTAAAATTAAAAATTCTTTTAAAAATACCCACAAAATAAAAAAAATCATTAAAATTTGTCAAATTTCAATTTAATTGCCAAAAATTTCCTAAAAATTCCATTAATATTTTTACTTATTTTTTGAAGATTTTCTCAACTGAAAATGATGTGTCATTTTATTTTATGATTATTTTGTGATAAAAATACTTCATTCAATGCTAAATTCATACAAAATCCTCTTTCATTCAAACCACACACTGAAAAATCTCGAAAAAAATCCAGATACCTTTGGGATTGAGAAGAGCGTATTCATTGCATTCACATACACTCATTACCATGTATTTTTTTCTTTTCTATTTTTTTATTTTTTCCCGCTACCTCAAAACTTCACGATTAACTATTGAAATGAACCCTAAACACCATCATGACACGTGCGCTCGCGCTAAACACACCATTTTTTTAATAAAAATCAACCAACAGTTCACTTAGCACGCGTTAAGTGCGCTTAAGAGGCACTTTAACATTTTTAATTTAAAATGAACCAGTCGTCACAAGAGCACACGCTGGCAAAAAAACGCTCCACATCACCTTAATTTTTAATAAATGAATTTGCATTTAGAGACCCAGTCTGGGTATCGAAGTCCGGGATTTGGATTAAAGCACCGCTCCAACCTAATAATTGGTAATTAAAATTTTAAGAAGGAACCACTGTTTTCTTGATAAGGTTTATCACTTAATAAAAATTCACCCATTTCTTAATAATTTATTAAAATTAACCTTTCATTAAATTAATTCCCCCTCACTGCACTTATTTCCCCTTTTTAATGAACTTGTTTCATGGGATGGGTACGCGAAGTCTTCGGAATTGTCTCCATGATCAAACCTGATTATCAAAGTTGTGGTCTTGATATGTGTGGGTTGTTGTGAGGTTTTGGCTCAGTTTCTTTGTTACGGTTAAGGGTACGGTGTGTAGTTTTTCTCTTTTTTGCCTGATATGGGGATTTGGGTGTTTGCATGTTGCATAGCATGAAGCTTTCGGTCACATATGTCTAGAGGCCATGTCGAATTTTTTCTAGGCTGTGGTTTGCTTGGGGATAGTTGGTCGAGTCATGCTTTGCCACTTTGGTTGATATCTTATCCTTGGTTTTTGTCTGTTGCTTTGCAGGCATTCTCCTTGTTTGTCTATGTTTGTGGTGTGTGTGTGTAACCATCTGAATGGCGCCCTCTCGTACTCCTCCCCCGATTCAGTATGTTCCTTTGGCTGTACATGACTATTCTTTGTTATTGGATTCGGACGTTGTTGCTAAAGCGGGCTTGTCCAAGTTCGTCAGCCTTTCTTTCCCCCTGGTTCCATATGATCCTTCCCTTTGTGACGAGTTTCTAACCTGTTACAGCAAGAGGTCTAGTCCAGTCCGTGGCACAACTGTTCTTTTGACACCGAAGAGTCTAGGCAAGGCTCTTGGTCTACCATATCGTGGGGAATCTGTCCATGCTGCCAGACATATGTTTACCAATGATGATATTTTGAAGTTGTTGCAGAAGCTGACTCAAGATATTCTTGATCCGAAGAAGGTAATTACCACATCAGGAGGGGTGTTTCCATGATTTCCAATCCCTTATGGAAACAGATATGCCAATTCCTTCAGGACATGTTCATGCCTGCAAAATCCCCATCTCATTATCTTTCCAAGGAGTTGTTTACAGCTTCACGAATGATTTTGAAAGGCATAACCATTGATTGGAGTACCTATCTCCTCTCCAAGATGGATCACCATTTTATTCGCGGTACTCGAGGAAATGTGAGTAATGTTACATTTGGGTCCTTCCTCTATGTCTTCTTGCTACATGCTACCCCTGCAAAGGAAGTTCCTTTACCTCCAGTTGATCCTCCAGAAGTTCCTCCTTTGCCTCATAATGAAGAAGATGAAGTGATAATTGAGGATGATGATTCTCCTCCTCCCCTGGTCATTCAGAGAAAACGCCTCAAGAGGGTGGCTGATTCAATGCCTGCTCCTCCAGTTCCAGTGACGGTTCCTGCCCAGTCTTGCAGCAGCTTGCCTGCATTCCTTCAGACGCCAAATCTTTTCAGAGCCCATAGAGATGGGATGCTCGACCTTGATATTCCTTCTGTTCACTACCTGGTAACAGGAGATACTATTCCGTTCCTGTGCAAGGATATCCAGAGTTCTATTGAACTTTCGATGACTGCCTGTATCCAGCAATTATATTCTTCATTTTATGAAGAAGTTCAACAGTCTAAGGAGGAACTGAATAAGACCACTACTGAGTTAGCCTCTACTCAGGAGAAATTCTCTGACCTTTGTATGCAAATGGAGCAGCAGACTAAGCTAGTGGATACTCAGAAAGCTAAAATTTCCAAGTTGAAAGCTGAGTTGGCAGAAGCTAGGTCTCAAGTGGTTGCTATAACAGAGGAGAGGGATAAGTTACAGAAGGAGAGTCAAGAGATCAAGGAGGAGATAGCTGCCCAAGCAGAGAAGTTGAAATCCACCACAGCTATTTTAGACCAGAGTAATGTTCAAATCCAGCAACTCAAAGATCAGTGGGCTCAGTCTCGGTCTAATACACAGAGTCCTGTGCAGCCAGTTTCTCTTTTATCCCCTGTAGACTTGGCAGCTCTTCAGAGACAAGCTACCTTATGTCCCTTATTCCAGGCCAAGGTGGAAATATTGCAATCTCGTATGGATTTGCTATGGTTTTCTTTTGAGCAGTATCAAGAATATGTTCCACCAGATCATTTCTTTTTTGTCCATTATCAACAATAGAAGTTGGCCTTCTATATCAAGCTTTCCACGATGGATTTACCTATTCTAGAGGATGGATGGAGTGGGGCCTGGTCATCAGATTTGCTGATAGAAGTTGTGAGGATGGTTTTTGAAGACTCTGTCACTCCAGATACCATGCTTTTGTCCTATATGTATTTGAGGGGTGATTTACAGATTCCAGATGAGGAAGATTTGGCTTGGTATGTCGGGGATGTGGTGTTGCAAGCTTCTTTGTATGTCTGACATTTGGAGTTGAGGATTGATGAGATGTTCCAGGGATATTTTTCCAAGGTGGCTGAGTGTCTTGAGTTTTCATGGCACACTATGGTTGATTCTGTCATTTTGAATCACAGGTCAAAGCTTCAACTCATGCCCAGAACACTAACCAACTGAGGGTGGATCTTTTAGCCTATCTTTCCAATCAACCCCCATTTGATACTTCTTTCTTTGAAGCCTATCATCGTAGATTAGCTTTAGGTCCATCCTTACCTTGCCTAACTCATTATCAACAAATGGCTCATAGGTATGATGCTTATATTTCCCTTTTTCAATCTAACCCAAAAGTCATTTTACCCCTTCTTTTCCAACCTCAAGGATCTCCTCAAATTCCTATCTTTACCCATTGTTCTTTTATTAAAGATAGAGTTTTTCTACCTCCTGATCCTTGTCCTTCCCCATCCCCTGATATTCTATCAACTTTTCCTCCTTATCTTTTAACACCTTTCTTAACAGAATCTCCTCAATTTTCAGCTAATCCATCTTTAATCCGTTCTTCCTTTTATGATTTTGCATATCCATCACTTCATCCTCTTTCATTAGTCCCCCTTCCATCTCCTAACACTTCTATTCCTAATCCTCCTCAGTTGGTTAGTGGGTATCAAGGATTTGATCAGAAGATTCTTCGACAAAGAGGCTGGAGTTCAAATGATTCCCTTATTGGACCTCAAATTAATTGGCCATTGATCCTAGGAGAATGGATAAGTGCTAGTCAGGCTTATCAGAATTATCTGCATTTTGCTTAGCAGTATTCTCAGTCTGCAGATCCTTCTGTGCGCTTAACTGCTCATTTTGCTTGGTACCTGGCGTATATGCATAGGCATTCGCATAATGATTCAAAGCCTATTCCAAAGTTGTGCATGAATGTCAATGTGAGCATTGATTCCCAACAACTGGATATATTGTACTTTCATGCCCTCTGTTTGCCTAGCAGATACCTTGTCTTGTTGGAAAGGATGTGTTGTCTTCAGTTTTTTTAGAATCCTCCCAAAACATTTGTAGATGAATCCTTGTCCATGGATCGTTTCCGAAATCACCAATCTTTCAAGAGGAATCATCTTCATTGATACCTTTGCCATGTATGGTGGATGATTTTTAATGATAAATCTCTCTTTTGGAGGAGTCATTCAGATGGTTGTGTTGTGTGTAGTGTTTGTGTTGTGGGTTAATTTATGTGATAAGATCATGGTGGTTGCCTATTCGATTTGCTTTCGTGCGAGCTACATTTTTGGAGAATGGTGGTGATGGGGTCGTGGTTGGATAGTTGAAGATGCTGATGCAGAAGAAGAAGAAACCTCTTATATCCTTTACAAGTTTGTTGTGATTTCCAATTTGATAAGAAGTGTTAATGTATAAAGGGTTTTCCTTTCGTTGTATTTTTATATCAGATACAGGTTATAAGTTGGGGTCGTGGTTGGATGGACTATTTTTGAAGATGTCTTGAAGATCAAAGTTGAGCTTTTGAATGAACTTGTAATCCCTTTTTCCTGGGTCGCGAGGACGCTTCCTTATTAAGTGTGGGGATATGTTGAGTGTTGAAATGACCTGTTTTTTGGCTGATTTTTGTTGTTTTTGAGAGCTGAATGGTTGATTTTATGAGATGATTGATTGGTTTGGAAGTGGTTTGAGAGTGTTTTGGATAGGTTGGAATAGTTTTATTAAGCTCATGATGTTTATTAGTAGAGATGTGTGATATTCTGATATGTCCTGCTAGTTTCTGTTTTGTTCTGTTTTCTCTCTGTATGGAGGGATGGAGTATTGATTGATAGGGTTTGATATTGTTTGGAAGCTTATTGAGTGATTTTTTATGGTTTGGAATGGTTTTGGTATGAGTTATGTGGTTCTGATGCTTTCTGTTGACCTTCTGTAACTCTCTGGTGAGCTTCTGATGAGCTTCTGTAGACCTTCTGTATGCTTTTGTATGTGTTCTGTTGGATGAGAGTGTAGCTTGGGAAAGTTTTCTAGCCTTGGAAAGAGGTGAATACAAGTGCAAAAGAGCTAAAAGAAGTGAAAGAAGTAGCTGCTGAAGACTCAAGTAAAGACTGGAGTGAAGTGACAGTGGTGAGCTATGAAAAGACACTGTAGTGGCTCTGGTGCCTCTTCATGTCAGACACACCTCTTGGGAGGGGTATCCATGACCTAAGAAGGATTATTGAGAGTGATTATGAGAGATTGTAGTGATGATATGATGTATTATTGATGGAGAGAGAGAGAGAGAGAGAGAGTCAGAGATAGTGAATTCTACTAAAATAGAGTGATTGTGTATGAGAGATGGAGATAGAAGACTATGAAGATATTGAAGATGAATACTATGTGATGTATTTCCATTCAAAGATGGTGTATTCCTTTTCTTTCTTTGTTATATTGATGGAATTTGTGAAGATGTTGAAGAATATGGTTGATTCTATCAAATCCGTGGGAGATCTACATGATGCTGCATGAAGATTTGTTGTGCCTGGTGTTCTTTTCTTCATTGTGATCATATAAAACCTAATAAAAAAGCTTGTTGATGTTACAAGATAGATTTTCTTGCAAGAGAATTCCCTTTTCCTTGGTGTTCCTCTTGGGGCTCCAGATCCAGCCTCTCCTGTCGATAAATAATGCGTTATTGCAGCACACCAGGAGGGAATAGACGCCGTATCTATCTTAAATAACGACTCCATGTCACTATCTTCAGTCAGATTCTTTCAGCTCCCCAAAGTCCACAAGACATTCCACAATACCCAGTAACCTTGGTGGCTTACTCCTGATCTCATAATCAAACTCCTGCAAAGTGATTAACCACTTCGCTAGACGATCAGGCGGCTGCAGCTTATTCATCAATAATCGAAGCCCCTCCGCCTTCGTATAAAGCACAACTTTCTCATAGAGGATATAATGCCTAAATTTCTTAGTCCCGAAGACCATCGCAAGACACAACTTCTCCATGTAGGTATAATTGATCTCTGAAATGCCCAATTTTCGACTAGCAAAGGCTATTGGATGATACCACTTTTCCTCCTAGATTTGGGCTAAATAGTAGCTGATACTATGCATGGTAGCTACTGAAAATATATAGAGCACCTCACCTCTTTTAGGTGCTTTTAAAATGAGAGCTTTTACTAGCTCCTGCTTCACATCCTCGAAAGCTACCTTACAAGGGTCACCCCATACAAACAAACAGCTAAAGGACAATAGATTTGTAAGCGGCAACATTCTTTCTGCCAAGGTGTTTATAAACCTTCGATAGTACCCTATCGATGACAGAAAGCTATGAACCTCTTTTGGAGTACATGGCGGACTCATAGCAACTATGACCTTGATCTTTTCAGGGTCAGTTGCTATCCCTACTGAACTGACCACATGGCCCAGCAATAGCCCATAAGGCACTCCAAAGACACACTTCCGTGGGTTAAGAGCGATACAAAATTGTCTGCAATACTCAAAGCATTTTCTCAAAATAATCAACATCCTTTCCCTTACAAGTCATCAATAAACACCTTCAACTCTTCAGGGGATATGTCACTGAATGTCTTATCTACTGTTCGTTGCCACGAACCAGGCGCATTGCATAAACCAAAGGCCATCACATGGTATGCAAAAGTACCAAAGACAGTAATAAAAGTTGTTTTCAACTTGTCCTCTTCTGCAATTGCCATCTGGTTATATCTTGCAAAGCAATCCATAAACGAATATATCTCCCTACCTGCTAATTGATCCAAAATCTGGTCAATAAATGGCAATGGGCAGTAATCCTTAACTGTCTGCTTATTTAGCTCTCTAAAATCCACACATAATCGGATTTGATCATTTTTCTTTTTTCTGATCACAACTGGCGAAACACCATTCCGTGTGTTGCACAGGAAAAATCAAACCCGCTCTCCGAAGCTTCTGTAACTCTTCAAATAGCCTGTCCCTCAGTTCGAAAGACATATGCCTTTCTGTCATACAGGGCGGCTTCCTTCCTTCAACGGAATTGTATGAACGGCGAAACTAGGAGGAATGCCTCTAAGTTCATGCAAAAATATCGCGAAACTCTTGGATCAGAGAGACGTACTCCTCGCATTCTTGGACACTGAGCATGGACCCTAATTTGATTGGTCGCAACTCATCAAGCGTACCAAGGTCTAGCTCGATAACATCTGCATCTCTTATACGATCTTGGGCCTCTATTAGCTCATTCAGAGTGATCTGATAGATGTCTTCAGTGGTGGATCCCTCTTTGGACTCATCACTCGATGATGTCTCACTAGCAGATAAATCCCCTAATGTCTCCAATTCAGTAGAAGATAGAGGAGCTCTCTCACTCTACAGGGACTCAGGATAGGCATCAATCACCACGCGCTGAGCACCTCTGCCGAATATCAGTCGACCGGCAGGTATATCCACTTGGCAGTCCACTTGCAAGATCCAAGGTCGTCCAAGTAATACTTGGTAACTTGGACGCCCTGCAAAATGAATCACCCTAAAGTCCAACAGGCATTCTACATTTGCAACAGTGACATGGACCTTAGTAATGCAGCCTTCCGACTATCTCAAACTATCATCCGCCATCCTGAGAATTGTGGAGGTATCTTTCTGGATCGCAAGACCCAACCTTTCCATCAGTTTAGATCTCATAATATTAACAGATGATCCCATGTCGACAATGGAATAATCTACTAATATCCCATCGACATAGGCTGCAACCCTTGGGCAATGCTTCTCAGCATGCTCGAACCAGTCATCACCAACTCGCGTAATACCCAAAGGTTCTACGATATACCCGGTACGCAGGAACTTTCTAAATTCCTTGCGTACTCCTGGGGAAAGCTTAATAAGCTGTAAAAGGTTCACATCCGGCTTGACTTCACAAAGAGAGCTCACCAAATTGAATTCATGATAGTTCGGTAGAGTTCGCTTTTCACGCCAAACCATCCGCTCTTTAGGTCACTAAACCGGCTTTATTGCCTCTTTTTTAACTTTCACCTTCTTCCTCGGTGGTTCCTTATCCTTCTTAACATTGGTTTTACTCTCCACAGGCTTCAGAGGTCCCCCTTCTATGGTAGGATCCAGAACTTGTGTTCCTTTGTCACCCTGTTTAGGGTTTCCGTCGACAGGCTTATCCTTGTCGGCCTCTCTACCCTCTTGACCTCTTGTAAGGACAACTCGCAGATTAGAGGTTTCAGCGTCATTAACACGCACAGCCTCAATCAAACTAACCCCACTACCAGTAGGCAACTCCTCCACTATAGTCTTTGGTTGTTGGAGTATTTGTTTAGGCTCGTCCTCTCGCTGGGAATCATTTCCTTGCACACAATGATTAACATGCCCTGGTTGCCGAATACCTCGCTGGAGGAAACTAATCTTACTCCAGCAAAAGTGGCTGCTAAATGGCTGGATTTTCCACAAATGTCGCACTTGACATTTGGGCAATTTCGTGGATAATGTTGCCCACCACACCATTTGCAGCTAAACCTTGAAGGTGCACCCTCATTTGGGTATCTACTTCCTATCAAATTTTGTTGTTTTTTAAGAAAGTTGACATCAACGGCTATTTGTCGATACTGCTCCGTAATCATGTCGGTATAATGCTTCATCATGTCCTTAACCTTGCCAAGAACACTGGAAGCGCTCGACTCATAGTCTTGATCATTACCCTATCGTTCCATTGGCCTAACAATTCGATTAGGCACTGGTTGTTGAACCACATGCATGATATTAGGATTAACTGCATGGCCTCCACCATTTGGAGCCATTTGACTGCCCGTAGGCATCGACATGCTAGGGGGAGCTGGTAATAAAGGCACATTCTACATCATGTTCCCTCTCCCATTAGGATTAGCTATCGCTATCCCTTGGCTACCACTGCCATTGCCCATCGCCATATTATTTCCCAATGCTAGACCTATATTCGGATTGGCACGAGAGGCATAGGCTGCTTGTAGTCGGGATTCCACTTCTTGTGCTTGTGTAATGGCAGTATCTATATCCCCCAAAGGGACACTACTCAACTGCAAACTGGATATTAAAGTCCAAACCATGCAGAAAATATTACAATTGGGCAGCTAGGGGGATAGGAATAGAGGTGTCCAACTTACGGAAAACCTCTTTTAATTTCTTCGCATAAGCACGAATATCCTCGTGTGGTTCTTGGCGGGTCACGTTGAGTACACGCAACCAATATTGCCCACCCCTTTCAGGGGCAAACTCCCTTCGAAAAGCTCCATAAAATGAATCAATATTCAATATGGTTTCGGCTTCTAAACCATGATACTATATGGCAGCTCTTCCTTTGAGAGTCATGTTGAAGAACATCATAAAATGCCCTTCTTCTTGGATGCGACAGTTAAACATCAGCTTTTGAAACTCCCTGATGTGGAGTTCTGCATCTTCCTCAACTAACCCATTAAAAATAGGTAGCGGGTAACCTAGAGCCGGCAAATCCATCGTTCCTGCAGGAATTGCAATGGGCTGTGCCATGACGAAAATTGGATTTGCACTAGGAATAGGGGATGGCGGGGTTACCCCTCCTGCACTTGATGTAGACTGCCTTATGAAAGGAAGGGGAGCACTAGAGCTTCCACCTTCTCCTAACTTACTGCTTGTGGCACCAAGACCACTAGATCCACTTCCTCGTGAGGGTTAAGCACCGCTACGCTTAGGGGAATACCTCCTAAGAATTTCAGCACGTCGCCTAGCTCTTTCGTCTCTCTCTTGCTTTTGGATTTCGGCTAGACGATGCTTATCGATGAATAACGGGTCAATCTCAGTATCCTTTGGCATAAACTGCTAACTGGTCCCTAGACAACCAGGATTCGAGGACCGCCACTTCTAAGCAGCTCCCGGCAGATGCACCACTGATGGGACCTAAAACAGGCCGGCATTGGCTCATGCACTAACCAGACTTCTATCATGCGCTCAACAACCCCACGGCCTCGCAGCCAGGAGCGTTGATGACACACACATTATATATTGCCTTCCTAAACATCTTGCGTTTGTATCACGTCTCGTAGTTCAACTCTAACCCAATTAACACTCCTAAGAGGGAGTCCCTAGCACATTGCCAAATAGCACGAAGTACAAACATAGGAGATCCTCCAACGACTGACTGCCGCTACCTCACTACGACTCTCCTACACCTTGGGGATTGGCCCCTCGATGCGTCGCTAAACATAAAACACAATATCGCACATATTTCTACTCAAGGTACCAATTGATCGTATCCAGGAATGTACCATACCTCACTTTCTTTCCCCTAGGACCCAACGCCTAGCCTACAGCTTGGGACAACCTTACTCACTCAACGTTGGTCACAATCTAGAGAATACAGGTGCTATGTATCCAGGAGGTATTGTCTGATATATTTTATCATTTTATACTTCATGCAAATTGTGAATGTCCATGTGCTCAAACAATTAAAAATCAACATTTGTGTTTAGTGCAAAAGAATTCTTTCAATGATTTTGACTATCGCTCGTATGCAGCGTTGCATGAACCTAGCACCGAGAAAACCCTGTGCTACTAGGTTCTTAATTTTTAATTAACGACCGATCTATATGATATGAAAAAAACCAGCAAGCTTTTCATCATTTCATTCAGCATTTAAACACCTTTTATACACTCTACCCCTCACCCGTTTAGGTTGTGCATTATTGATCGGTTTAGGGTTCATTTTCATGTTTTTTGTTGTATGGAAAGCAATAAAAACTCAACAAAACATAAAGGTAGGGCTGAACTAAGGCTAAACCTCATACTTCAGACCCCCCATACATCCACAAACATGAATCTTATTTTTCCTTAATTTTCAGCACTCAAAATCTATTTTTTCCTCATTTTTTCCCATTTTTCCTATTTTTCTTGTATTTTTTCGCAATATTAAATGACTAAAAGTACAAAATGAGTTGCGGGCTGTGGCCCTTAGGTTCATTTGCAGCAAAAATACAAATTTAGTTGGTATGTCTTATTATATTTTCCATTTATATCTCAAAAACACCCAATTTTCCCATATTTCGCATGTTTTATGGGTTTTACACCATTAATTTTAGTCACAACACTTATGGTTTTCTGATTTTCTGAGCATAAACTGATCAAACTCATAGCAAGAAACATTATAATACATAATCATCCCATGGGAACAAATACTCATGAAGCAAATTGCATAAAACATCAATTTCCTTTGTAAAAATTGGATTACCGTTCTTTGCAGGTTGCGGGTTTTTATTTGCCATATCTCGGGACTGATTTCCAGTGGCCATTAATGCTCATGACAGTCCACAATAAGCAATCTTCCTTCCTCTTGAACCACGGAGCAATCCGGTCTTCATTGGACAAGCATCCGCCATCCATTCTTCTTCTTCTTCTTCACCACATGAATCTGCCCTTAGAAGAGAGAGAGGGAGGAGAGAGAAAGACTAGGTTTCAATCTTTGCATTCAGGCCCCCATTGGAGGAGCGAAGACAGGCGATATGATCAACAGAGAGAGGGAAGATCGGGGGTATGATCGGTTAGTATGATTGTTTGCAGCCTCCATGTTGGATCTCCCATGATGATGGCGCAAATTTTGGCGCTTGTCAGCATGTTCTCTCTCCACGATTTGGTCATTCTCATTTTCATCTTCCTTTCATGTGACATTTAAAGTTGGGCTCCCAAAGGTCATGCCCACTTTGGCAAAAAATAAGTCCACCCCTTCGCATCTTGACCGGTTCTTGGCTCCTTCCCCGTCCGGACTCCAAATTGAGCTCTGAAAAATCCTGGGTGTCCGGCTTGGCATCCCGCATTGGCTAGTAACTCTTGTCAACCCGAACGACAGTCTGAAAAATTATGAAAAATCAACAAGTGTCGCTCGGGCGCCTTTAAAGCACTTTGGTGCTTAAAATCGTCCTAGATCGAGCTGCCGCCTTCGACGTTGAATATTTTTCCCTTGATATTCGTAATTTTTGACTATTTTTAAGCACTTCTCAGCACCAAAATTTTGCTCTCAATCTCACACTAACAAGAGACCTCTTAGAACGGCTACCTAGTAGGTCAGCAAAACAAGGTCACTAGAACTTCCTTCGAAAATAGGTCTTTCAGTGCCTGACAATGCCTTTGCAGGAGGCAATGACTACTCAGACCTCCCATAGACATGCCGAACCTAAACCTGGGATGTCATGCCTTGATTGTCGGTCCCCAACAAACAAAAAGAAAGTACCCCCTCACACATGTATCGTTATTTGCCTAAGGGAAAAAAAACTTGGAAAGGGAATGAAACCACTTGGAATGGCCACAAGAAGCTCCTCTGTAGCAAAGGCTCCCTCTAGCGACTTCATCAACCTGTATGATGCAATCACTAAAACGACAAACCATTAAACGTACCTACACAAAATAGTCGTAGGGCCCTCTTGGCCTAAAGAAATCAAACATTAAAACCTTAAAAAAATTGGCCCTCTTGGCCTAAAGAAATCAAACATTAAAACCTTAAAACAACTGGCCCTCTTGACCTAAAGAGATCAAACAAACCAGCTCATATAGATCCCTCCTTGGAAGAAGGCAGATATACAAAAATGTGCTCTATTCCAAGGGGAAAAATAGGGCTCTCAGCCCTAAACTAAATGCATCAAGTTGTGACCCATACCTCCTGCATATATAGCAAGAGGTATACACATAATATGTCGTCTGACCAACCTATGGGTCCATGATAATAGTGGTAGATGGGTCTCAGCTACTCTTTGCATTACCCATATCAATCATCACCTGCCATATAACGCATGGTCTGATAACATTCCCCACAAATGACCAGGTCTTGTCTCATTATCAAGAGAAAGATCCAGACTAGGACCACAGTTGAAGAAAAGGTCCACTTCATAAGCAAATTGGCTAGTGAATCCGCAAAGTGATTCCAAGAACGTGGAATCAGCTGAAGAGATATGCTCTCAAATTCATCAAGTAGGGTTTTAGCAGTTCAATGATACATACGAAGGATAGGATTCCGGACTGTATATGTCTCATTGAGTTCATTCAAGATTAGCTAGGAATCCCCTTTTACTAACAACTGCCGAATACCACCTTTCTTGGCAATATTCAATCCCATAATCAAGGCTTTATACTCCACCATATTGTTAGTGAATCCTACCCCGAGATAAGCAGCTAATTTAATTGTAACTCTACGTCGAGGATCTTGGATAACTACTCCAACACTCCCTTTCTTATTAGGGCCCCTAGACGCCCCATCTAAATATAATGTGTACGTCCACAATGGGTTTACAAAGCAAGCCATCCAGACCTCCCCTATTCGTAATTATGATAGTCAAAATTCAACATATTGAGAGGATGAACTGACGGCTCCATCCCACCTTCATTATTAAAGGCTACAAGGACGCTTGTCAAAATTTGCAAACAGTGATGAGAGAAGACTTTAATCTCCCAAAGGAATGTCCCGTCGTCTTGCTCAGTCAATTTATAGCCTTTACTCCACCATATGAGCTTTCCCTAATGATATCGTTGCTCTAAGTATGGGTGCTCCAAATAAGGGATCAGTCGACCCATCAACCTCTATCGTTATTTCCTTGCAGATGTCTGATCAATCGCCTATAGACCTGCAAGGCACTTATGTCAGTAGCGCAGTCAGAAATAATAAGGTTTAATAACCTTATTCTTAAACTCCACACCCTCAAGATCTGCCAATAATGCTATGGATTTATTCTTCCCGATCCTGAAAATCCTATAAGGATCATCCCATTTGGGCTCCAACATTCCTAGAAATAATTCTCTATGCGCATCATAGTACATCACTAGCTATCCTTTCTTAAAAGTGTATTTCTTTGCTTTTAGGTCATGGAGCTGCTTCATCCGATGCTTGGTCACCTCCTAATGTAGAAAGCTCTACAATTTAATCTCATTGAGGTGTGCCAGAGTCGTAAAGCACTCTAGGAGGGCATCCCCATCACCCAAAGAATGATTGATTGCAAATCTTATCATTGACAACTTGATCTCTAGAGGTAGGATGCACTTCTCTCCATATACTAACTTGAATGTGGTGTGACCAGTAGCTTGTTTGAATGTCGTATTGTATGCCCACACTGCCACATACAACTTTTTGTCCCAATCTCGTTTCTTTTCCGATACTACCTTAGACAGAACACCCACAAGCTGCTTGTTGGTACTCTCGACCTGCCCATTGGCTTGTGGGTTATAGGGGGTTATTTTATTGTGCTTGATGTGCCAAGCCTTAGTTAGGCTTTTTATCACTTTGTTCAGAAAATGTGTCCCCTAGTTCGATACTGTTTCTTTTGGCGGACCAAATGCTCTAATAGGAAATTGGCGGTTTCATTTGCATCGTATTTCCGTGTTGCACATGCTTCCGACCACTTAGTAAAATAATATGTCGCTACGATAATATATCTTTTCTGTGCAGTGGACAATAGAGTAATAGGGCCCACAAAGTCGATCCCCCACTTCTTGAACGGAGGGATTTCCATAATAGGAGTGAGTGGTCACTTCCTATTCTCTTGGCTTTCATGTCGTTGGTAGATGTCACATCTTTTAACATACTCGAATGCATCCTGTGGAAGATGGTCGGCCACCAATATCCTACCCTCAAGGCTTTTTGCGTAGTTAGTCACCCAGCAAAATGACCTCGACAAGCAGATTCATGTCTCTTTTCTAAGATGAAAGGGACCTTGTCAAGCATTATGCATCAGCAGTAGATATTGTCTAGCCCTTGCCAATACAAGGTGCCTACAATTACTATGAATTTTAAAGCTTGTTGCTTGATCTTTCATTTTTTTGACTCCGATAGACCAGCTCCAATCTCTCCCATCAACAAATAATGCGTTATCGCTTCATACCAGGAGGGAATAGATGTTGTGTCAATCTTGAACAATGAGTCCCAGTCACTTCCTTCAGCCGGGGCTTCCTTTAGCTCCCCAAAGTCCACAAGGCACTCTACGATACCCTGCAACCTGGGTAGCTTGCTCTTAACCTCATAGTCAAACTCCTGCAGCAAAGTGATTAATCACTTTTCCAACAGATGGTCGGGCAGTTGTAGCTTATTCATCAATAGTTGTAGCTCTTCCACCTTTGTATAAAGAACAACCTTCTCATAAGGATGTAGTGCCTGAAATTTTTAGTCGCAAAGACCATCACAAGGCAAAATTTTTCCATAAGTATAATTAATTTTGGATACACTGGCAAAAGAAATTGGGTGATACCACTTCTTTTCCCACATCTGTGCTAAACAACAATTAATGCTATGCATGGTAGCTGCTGAAAAGATATAAAAAATTTCACCTCTCTTCAGTGCTTTCAACACAGGTGCTCTTGTGAGTTCCTACTTTACATCCTTGAAAGCCACCTTAGAAGGGTCACTCCACATAAACAAACAACTGAAGAATAACAGATTTGTCAATGGCAACGTTCTTTCTGCCAAAGTGTTTATGAACCGTCAATAATATCCTGATGATGACAAAAAGCTGTGGATGTCTTTCTGGGTGCGTGGTGGACTCATGGCAACTATAGCTTTGATCTTTTCAAGATCTGTCATAATCCCTACCGAGCTAACTACATGGCCCAATATGAGCCCATAAGGTACTCCAAAAACACACTTCCTCAGATTGAGAGCTATGCAAAATTGTCTGCATCACTCAAAAAAATTTCGTAAAATAATCAACTACCTTTCTCTCATGGTGGCTGCCCCTAAATTGTCAATAAATACCTTCACCTCCTTAGGGGAAATGCCACCAAAGGTCCTATTGGCAGTTCGTTGCCAAGAACCAGGTGCATTGCATAGACCAAATGCCATCACATGATACGCAAAGGTCCCGGAGACTGTTATGAATGTTGTTTTGAACTTATCCTCTTCTACAAGTGCCATTTGATTATAGCCTGCAAAACAATCCATGAATGAATATATCTCCCTACCTACCAATTGATCTAGAATCTGGTCGATAAAGGGTAGTGGGTAGTAATCCTTAATTGTTTGCTTGTTCAACTCTCGAAAGTCTATACATAATCGAATTTGATTATTTTTCTTCTTCTTCCTGATCATAACTAGTGGACACCATTCAGTGTGCTGCACAAGGAATATCAAACTTGCTTTTCGTAACTTCTGTAACTCCTTGAACAGCCCATCCCGCAACTCAAACGGCATACGCCTGACTTTCTATTGCACAAGATGGCTTCTTTCCTTCAACGGAATTGTATGGACAACGAGGCTGGGAGGAATGCCCTTAAGTTTATCGTAACTCCAAGAGAAAATATCGTGAAACTCTTAGACGGATCTTGGATCAGAGTGACATAATCCTACCATGGACCCTAGCTTTATTGGCCGCTCATCGTCTGGTGTACCAAGGTCTAGCTTGATAACATATGTGTCCCTTATTCTATCTTGAGCTTCTAATGGCTCATTCAACGTTACTTGATAGACATCTTCTGTGGTCAATCCCTCTTTGGATTCATCAGTCACGATGACGTCTCACTTGCAAACACATCTTCCATTGTCTCTAACTCTGTAGAAGATAGGGGAGCTCGCTCACATTGAGGTGATTCAGGATATGCATCGACTACCACACGCCTAGCACCTCTGCCAAATATCAATCTACCAACAGGTATATCTACTTGACAGTCTGCTTGCAAAATCCAAGGTCGACCAAGCAATACTTGGTAGCTCGAACGCCCTACAAATCGAATTACCCTAAATTCCAACAAGCATTCTACGTTGGCAACTGTCACGTGGACTTTAGTAATGCAGCCCTTTGGTTGTCTCAGACTATCGCCAATCAGTCTAAGAATTGTGGAGGCATCTTTCTGAATCAAAAGACCCAACCTCTCCATCAATTCAGAACACATAATATTAACTGAGGATCCTATGTTGACGATAGCATTATCCACTAGAAACCCATCAACATAGGTTGCAACCCTTGGGCAGTGCTTTTCGGCATGTTCAAACCGGTCCTTCCCTACCCGGGCTAGTCCCAAGGGTTCTACGATATAACCCATACACAAGATCTTTTTAAATTCTTTGCATACTTTTGGCAACAGCTTGATTAGTACAAGAGATTCACGTCTGGTTTAACATCACAAAGGGAGCTAGCTAAATCAAATTCGTGATGACTCACTAAAGCTCACTTCTTGTGCCAAACCATCCGCTCTTTAGGACATTGCACTGGCTTTATTGCCTCTTTTTTAACTTTCACATTCTTTCTCGACACCTCTTTATCTCTCTTAGTGTCAGCCTTACTCTCTCTAGGCTTCAGAGGTCCCCCTTCCTCGTCAAGATTTAGAACTTGCGTTCCTTTATCATCCTGCCTAGGGTTTCCATCGATAGGTTTTACATTATTTTTGTCGCCTTCTCTATTTTTTTGGCCTCTTGTTACAACACATAGGCTAGAAGCTTCAATGCCATTAACCTACACAACCTCGATGAGGCTCACCCCACTGCCGCCTGGTAGTTCTTCAACAGTAGCCTTACCCCTTTGGAGTATTTGTTTCGGCCCATCATCTTGCTGAAAATTGTTTCCTTGCGCACGATGATTAACAGGCCCTGGTTTCCGATTGTCTCGCTGGAGGGAACTGATCTTGATCCAGCAAGTAGCTACTAAATGGCCAAACTTCCCACAAATGTCACACTTGACATTTGGGCAATTACGTGGATAATGTTGCCCATCACACCATTTGCAGCTGAATCTAGAGGGTGAACCCTCTTCAACGCATTGACTCCCTATTAGATTTTGTTGTTTCTTTAATAAATTGACTAGCCATAGGCATAGTCACACTAGGCGGAGCTAGCAATAAAGGCACATTCGGCACCGCATTCCCTCTTCCATTAGGGTGGCCATCCCTATCCCACCTTGGCTTCCACTTACATTGACCGATTGCGAATTATTTCCAAATGCTAGACCCATATTGGGATTGGTTTGAGAAGCATATGCCACTTGCATTTGGGATTCTATTTCTTGCGCTCGTCTAATGTCATGTCTATATCCGCCAAGGTGAGACTACTCAGCTGCACCTGGATGTTAAAATCAAGACCACGCAAGAAGTATTGTAACTCGGCAGCAGGTGGGATAGTGATAGAGGCATCCAATTTATGGAAAACCTCTTTGATATTCTTTGCATATGCTCGTATATCTTCATGCAGTTCTTGGCATGCCAAATTCAACACGCGCAGCCAATATTGGCCCCCTCTCAAGGGCAAACTCCCTTCAGAAGGCTTCATAAAATAAATCCATAATGGTTATGGTTCCAACCTCAAGGCCATGATACCATATAGCTGCCCTTCGCTTCAGGGTCATGTTGAAGAGCATCATTAGATGCCCTTTGTCTTGGATGTGTCAGTTAAACATTAGCTTTTGGAACTCCCTTATATGAAGCTCCGCATCCTCTTCCACTAACCCATTAGAAATGGGTAGGGGGAATCTAAGGCTGGAAAATCCGCCGTTCCCACAGGGATTGCGATAGGTTGTGCCATGGCAATGATCAGATTTGCTAATGGAATCGGGATAGGCAAAGCTGTCACACCACTCAAAGTGGGCAGATTAATCATGAGGGGGGAAGTAGTAGAACTTTCACCTCCTGATAGAATTTGATTCAGGCTAAGGTCACTAAGACCCCACCCTTGAATAGGTTTAGGACTACTCCTTTTAGGAGAATAATGCCTATTGATTTGGGCCCTCCATTTATCCCTCTCGGCTCTCTCGTGTTTTTGGAGTTTGTCTTGATAGATCTCTTTAAATGAAATTAAGTAACAAGTAGGTCCTAAGAGACCCTAGATTTGGAAACCACCACTTTGAGGCGGCTCTCGGCAGACGCACCACTGATGGGACCAAAAATAGGCCATCACTGGCTCTGGCACTAGCCAGACCTCATGCACACAACACACAACTCCACCACCAGACACGGCCTTGCAGGCCAAGAGCATCTGTAATAACTAAATGCACACTAAATACATCTAATATTGTGTTTATAGTTGGATAAGAGTCCAACGGCACCTTTCCCAAAACCCCTCAAAGGGGGTATCCCACATATATTGGCAATAAGTGCCACGCAACACAGACATAGGAGGCACCCCATCAGCTGATTGTCGTGGCCCCACTGTAGCTCTCCTATATCTTGGGGACTGGCCCCTGATGCACTGCTTTTACATATAAACACATTCGCACAAGACTCCCCTTTTTTTTTCAGCGAGATCCAGGAGATACCACGTTTCCTCACCAATAATTTTCCCTAAGAAACAAACGGCTAACCTACGGCAAGGTGAATCTCACCCTCTCAAGCGTGGGTAAACTATATTTCAAACAATTGCTATGCATTTCCAGGAGTTGATACCATATGTATGATCAATGCAATAGTGGATGTCTCATCGTGCACAAACAGTTATGTTTCGAAATCAGTCTATGTGCTGGTATGCAAATAATCTTTTCATGAATTCCAACTAATACGTATATGCTTCATTACAAGAATCTAGCACCAAGGCAAACCTTTGCTACTAGATCCCTTATTTTCGAATAGGCCATTTCCTAAATGATATGCATAGAAAAAATCAATCAGAATTCGTATTATTTCAGCCCTCAAAGTGTTGCACAAAATTCTCCTTCCCCTCACCGTTTAAGTTTTGCTTTGTTGCATAGGTGTATAGAGGTTATTTTGTCATGGTTTAATGTATAAAAAGCAATAAATCACACAGCATGACAAAAAGATAGGGCAAACAGAGGCCAAACCTCATGCTTTGCCACTACCATACATTCACAACCACTTATTATATTTTTTCTTATTTTTCTAAGGCGTATTCTTATTTTTTTTTCTATTTTTCATTTTTCTCTATTTCTCCAATAAAAAATTGGTATATTTTCAAAGCTGTGGCTCTTGGTTCTTAGAACTCGTAGAAATATAGATTTTACTGGCATTTTGTCCCATGTCTATTGGTTTATCCCACCCAAAAACACCAAAAACCCCATTTTTCTCATAAAAACCATATTTTACAGGTATCTAAAAATTATTTCCAGCATTTTAACTTTATGTTTTCTGATTTTTTCACTATGCGAGCATAGAACAAATAGTAAACAACATGTCTACCAATTTTCACTCCATAAGAACAACATTGGCTCAATCAAATATTTTTAAAAAGCAATTTTCCTTTGTAAAATAGAGTTACCATTTTTTTTCTTCTTTGCGGGTTTTAAAATCTAATTTAGGGCTGAAGCCCTCATTCAAGGCTTAAACCACCTTCAAACAACCAAATCTAGCACTCCATCGATTCGAGAGTGGTCAAGTACCATGCCCGACAAGCATTCACCACCCGATTCTCTTCTTGATTCTTCCAACATGAATCACCACTTGGAAGAGAGAGAGAGAGAGGAGAGAGAAATATTGGTTTTTGTTCTTCATCTTTAGGCAGCCATTGCATGGGAAAAGACAGGTGATAAGGAGCGAAGGAATCAAGAATATCAGGCATCTAATTAGTTGGGGGGGTTATTCTTTGACCCCCATAGCCTCTCCCTCCTGAAATCGTCGCATAGGCAAACATGGCACCTTCATCTCCTTCACGGCTGAAAAATTTGGGCCCCCACCCCACAAAAATAAAATTTGAAGGGGCCCCCAAAGGGAGTCCCTAAGGGTCACACCCTTTGGGGTTTCCTAAGTCCATTTCCACTTGGCCATTTGGTCTTGGCCCTCCTTTCCGGCCTATCTCCCTCGTCCGGCCTTGGATTTAAAGGCTAAAAAATTTTGGCAGTCCGTCTTGAAATCCTGCATTATTGGGCATCTCTAGAAGTCCCATCTGATAGCCAAAAAATTTATGAAAATTTCCCAACCCCTGCTCGGTGGGTCTTTAAAGCACTTTTGGGGCATCGCCGCTTAAAATCGTACTGATTGTAGCTGCCCCTTCAGCGAAGTCTATTTTTCCCCTAAAATTTGGAATTTGTGGCTATTTTTAAGCACTTCTTGGCGTCAAAAATCATCTGACAATATTATTTTAGATTCTATAGACCGACTTTGGGGGTTCCATGGATTCGACAACTTGAGTCTCTTGTGGCCTAAGTGCCTGATCTGTCTTTATCTTTCATGTGGTCAAGCTTGAGGGCAGCATTTGAGTAGGGCCTTTGGCCATTTTGGCTTTAGTACCCAGATCTAGGTGTTACCCTCATAGTAGCCTTGCGCTTGCAATAAGGTCTTTAGGGCAGCATTTGAGTAGGGCCTTTGGCCATTTTGGCTTTAGGTACCCAGATCCAGGAGTTACCCTCATAGTAGCCTAGTGCTTGCAATAAGGTTGTGTGGCTTGAGGGCGGCATTTGAATAGGGCCTTTGGCCATTTTGGTTTTAGGTACCCAAATCCAGGTGCTATCCTCATAGTAGCCTTGTGCTTGTAGTAAGGTCTTGGGGACCCATTACCACTGGACCATACATCGATGTCTATGGTTTTGTATTGGCCTCCTAGATTTTAAATGTGGGTTCTTAGCCTTGCAAGGCTAGGAATGTGTGCTCCTAGGGGGCTAGTTTTGATGTTTAGGCATCCATTGAAGCCTTGGTTTGTAGGCCTCAGCTTTAGCTCTAGTGATTCTCTCATCTTGAGGTTTGGCAGGTTGTGACAGGTCATGATCCTCCTCCTTGATGGTGGGTTTCTCTATCATTGGCTTTGCATATTTTGAAGGAGTCACGCAGCCCTTACTGAAAGTGATGACTATATGTGTTTGCCTATGGTGAGGTAAATGCGCTCGGACTCGTAGTATTCAACATTGTAATGAGCTTGCTTTTTAAATGTGCATCCTAACAGTGATTCCGTACCTGCATCTTTAGTGTTTGGCAACACAAAAAAGATCATTGGTATGCTCTTAGACTCAATAGAGATTGCTATTTTGAACTTTCCCAAGAGTGCATATGATTGGCCCCCAAATGGGTTAAATTTGGTATTAGTGGGCTATAACTGCTGCGATTCGCTAATTTGGGTCCAATGCTCATGAGTTAGGACATTAAAGTCAGCTTCATCATCGATTAGTGTATTGAGGGTGGCAGTGACTGGTATGCTTAGGTAAGCTGGTTCTACTATTTCCTCGTCCTCATCTTCGATAGCCGTAATTGTGGCCACTCGTATGTTGACAGGGGACTCCAGCATTGGAGGCTCATGTAATGGGTGCATGGAGGGTAGTACTTCTTGATGTGACTGCCATTGAAGAAGCCTATGCCCTCTCCTTCCAGAGTTTCAAGTTTCACATTACTAGTTCTACTGATGGCCCAGACCTTAAAATGTTAAAATACGCGGGATCTAGATCATGGCTATGGCACCTTGTAAGCATAGACTAAACTCATGATGACATTGACTGAAGACCACAGCTGTTACACAAGTGAATTAGGTTCCAAGAAGGAAGCTTGGACTCATAAACACAATCTTGTGTAGGATTGACAAGTACAATACTGACACTAACTGATAAATAAAAGAATCACCATGTATTCATTCATCTATCAAAAGTGGTAGTCAAGTACAATGCTTTATAGTTGTTGGATGGGTACAATTTTCCCTTTCTGTGCATATGGGGTTCCTATAGCTTGCATGTCTTCATCCCAAACTGCCTTATACAAAGAGGCTACATTAGGTGTGATTGCTAATATCTCAACACCCCTCCTCAATCACAACCAAAAAGTACAAAGTGTATAGAGGCTTTAGTGAAAGTAACACCTGCAAAGTGTGGGCACACCATAAACATGGCAAAACACCAGAGGCTGTCGTGTAGAAAAGGCTAAGTATGGGTACCACAAACATGATGGACATCCAAAGGCTATAGCATGGGCCTTACAGAGGCTGTAATACAAGGCTACATGAGGAGTTTTACAAGCTTATGATAAAGACATTTGGGACTAGACATTACAAGGCTAAAAAAGTTAGTAAAAAATAAGATCACGACCGTGAGGCCCTTGCAGTTTTTAGCATTTCTTTTGACATAGATCTTTGATTCATTGCAGTTCTTCTTGTCTAGCTTCTTGTAGTTGTACTTCACTTTGTTTGCCACTTCAAAGTCTTCAGATTTTTTTGCTTCTTTTTATTCTTGTTCTTTTGGTCCTCTTGATCTGCTTCTTCATTGACTTTGCTTGCAATAGTTTCATCAGTCTTTATGTCCATGTCCCCCTCAAGCAAAGGTATCATTATCTTTGAGGCACCACAAATGTCTTCAAAATCTTCAAATAAATTCATCAATTGCTCTTCAAAACAAGTAAATCCATCCATCCCTGCAAGTGGAATAAAAAGTCTTCCATGCAGTTGAATTCAGCAACAAGAATAATGTTACTCTTCATGAGAAGCATCTTCATAAAAGACTTGATTTTGGTCGTTCCCATGATGGAAATCAGCTTCAAATGACTGAGAATAACCAGCATTGATGAGTTCATCTTTGTATGTGTCAAAAGACACAAGCAATGACAATGAAGTATCAAAAGCTACTAGTTTGAAATTTGATGTTTGTTGCTTGAGTTTGACTTGATGATCTTCAAAAACTTTTCATAGCTTCCCCTCCTTGTTGCTGATTTGATGGTTGAATACTTGCTAAAAACTTCAAATTAGAGTAGCCTTGGCTTGGTTTAAGTGGTGGCAGGAGAGAGAAAATGAAGGAAAAGTGAGCTTGAAGGTAAGTGGTTATGGTTGTCCTGTCAAAACAGAGACCAGCACTGGTAAATGAGCTCCCACGAGCTCCACAAGTCAAATATGTTCAAACCCTTTAAGAAAGAGGACCCTCACTAATGGGACTAACTTCCCCTAAGAGGATTTGTACTCATTTTGCTCGAGCTAAGAGATCTAAGCCTTCAAAGTGGTTGTTGTCAAAACTGCACCCAGATTTGGGAAAATGCAAATGTCGAGAATGGTGTGCATCAATCTCCTTGATTTTTGTGCTAATAAGTTGTGAATTGACCTAAAGAACAATCTTGAGAAGAAAGCTTGAAGAGATGTGGCTTGGTTGATGAGATATGGCTGCTCCAACAGAGGTAGGTAGGTGCTGTCCATAGACATAGTTATGGCAACGACTCTGAAAAGAGGCAATGCTAAAGCTATAGTTGCCCAATCTCAATGATTGATGTGCCATAAAGGAGCTCTAGAAGTAGAGAAACACTTCTCTAGGATGAAATTTAAAGAGATTTGGCCTGTGGAGAGAGATATGAAAGCTTCAAGCTGATAGGGTGTTGTTGGCTATGGCTACCATGGAAGCTTCATTGAAGGTAGGAATGAAAATGAAGTTGGAGATAGGGTCTAGTACTCGAACTGAGCTAAGCAGAGATGGAAAGGAGCTAAGAGGAGTGAAAGGAGAGTTGGGCCATGCTCAGCTGAGCTCTAATACCATGTTAAAATATGTAAGATCTAGAGCATGGCTATGGCAGCTTGTAAGCATAGACTAAACTCATTATGACATTGACTGAAGACCACAACTATTACACAAGTGAATCAGGTTCCAAGATGGAAGCTTGGACTCATAAACACAATCTTATGTAGGACTGACAAGTACAAGATTGACACTAACTCATAAAGAAAAGCAGCATCATGTATTCATTCATCTATCAAAAGTGGTAGTCAAGTACAATGCTTTATAGTTGTTGGATGGGTACAATTTTCCCTTTCTGTGCATATGGGATACAAAGAGGCTACATTAGGTGTGATTGCTAATATATCAACATAAAAGGCACTAGCCCTCTAAACTCATCTTTTGTTTATGACCCTTGACCGAGTACAAGAGTACTAAGTCTCCTCGTTTGAAATCTTGTTAGTTGACATGCTTATCAAACTAGCTTTTGTGTCTTGCCTTCTTGCATATTAGTGCATGGGTGGCTAGAATTCAAGTTTTTGATAGGCATTCTAGCTCAACTAGGTGTTCTGTCCATGCCTCCTTTCCATCCCATCTCTCTTGATGAGTGATTCTTAGGCTAGGAATAAAGAACTCTACAGATAGAATTGCTTTAGTTCCATAGGTCAACCTGAAGGGAGTCTATCCCACAGCCATTTTATAAGCTGAGGCTACCTTGGTCAGGACGTTTACTAGAATTTAATTTGTAGACTTAGCTTGGCCACTAGCCTAGGGGTAGTATGGTGAAGATTTTTGATGGATGATTAGAAAGGTGGATAGGAGATGAGCGATCACTTCATTGATAAAGTGCTTGCCTGGGTCCCTAACGAGTTCGATGGGGCAACCAAATCTTGAGATGACCTATTCCCAAAGGATCTTGGCAATGGTCCTAGCGTCATTTTTTCTTGTAACTCATGCTTCCATATACTTTGTGAGGTAGTCTATGGAAACAATGATGTATTTTGCTTGTGAGTATTTTGTTGCAGGACTAATTGGACCAATGAAGTCGATTGCCCATTTCTCAAATGGTTACCTTGCAATAATTAGACTCAACTCCATTTTGTCCTTGCTAACTTGTACCTTGGTCCTCTGGCACTCATCACAGTGCTTTATGAATCGTGTTGCATCTCGAAAAAGAGTAGGTTACCATAGCTGAGACTACAACACCTTGTGGGTTGTTGTGTCTCCATTGAAATGCCCTCCCGATATTCCATCGTGTGCCTCTGCAAGTGCGGCATGCATTTCATGCTCATGCACACATCTGCGTAGCAATCTGTCTTGCCCTAGCCAATAGAGTTGGCCTACTATGAGAATGTCTCCTAAGTTGGGCTTTTTCTATTGGTTGTTCAAGGAGTCTGTGCTCAAGCACTTGGACTATGCCATTTGCCCAATAGGGCATCAAATCACCTCTAAATAAGCCTTTTGTGTTGGATAGGCTGAATAGATGGGCATGAGGTAGTTCATATGCAATGCCTTGTCCAACGACTTCTCCCGTGGGGATGCAAGACATATGGTCGGCCATGTAATGCTGCTTTTCTTTATGCACGACCATGGAGAAGTCAGATTCTAAAAGCACAAGTAACCATCAAGCTATGCGTCCTATAGCGCATGGTTTATTAACAAGGTAGAGCACGACTTGATGGTCAACAAAGAAGGTAAAGGGTGTAGCCAAAAGATAATGCCAACTTCTTTATAGCAAACACCATGGCCAAACCTTCTCTCTTTGTTGTCAAATAATTCATTTTTGTATCGGTGAGTTGTCTGCTAACAAAGCTCATGGGATAGTTTGAGTTGTGTTTACCAGGCTGGTACAACACCGCTCCTACAGCAAACTTAGAAGTGTCAATGTGAACACGAAAAGTGATTATCTAGTCTGGGGCTCGTAGAATTGGTGCAATGGTTAGAGCCTTTTTCAAATCCTCATATGCGCGTTGTGCTGTAAATTACACGAACGAACCCTATTCCCTAAAAGGCTTAATTAATGAAGCTGATTTCAAATGTTGCACATGAATGTGGTAGGACCTAATTAGAAAACTAAAGCTATCAAGGGAAGCGGGTGGATGGAATCCCTAACGGATCCATCCTATGGCAGGGTGGTCCCAGAGAAGTGGGAGGATTCTCACAAGGATTTATCATCGTTTGACTTTAGGTATTATTAAGATAGAACCTGATTCATGCCATTTTAGGGGACCAGAATGGGACTACGCCCTATGGGCAGAGAGGTTGAGCGGCGCATCCCTCTCATTTCCCATTCTCTTTGAGGTATGGATCTACTTCATATTTGGTATCTTTGCGTAAAGTATTTGCGTAAAGTAGGATGTCCAAAACCTGACGCTAGAATGATGTTAAGAGAACTTGGTCTTAGCAACCCAGATTTCAGGTCAATCCTAGTGAGTTCGGCCATGGACGTTCTATTGCGAGGCAGACTCGGGAAACCCTAGGCAACAAACCTCGTGACATTCCATGGGAGTGTCGGGCGGCGTCGCTTGGACTCATCTCTTGATGGACCGCTAAAAGCGTGCTTGGATAACCGATAGGCGAGCACGTTACATTTGGGGTCTATAAAACTTCAAGTCAACCTTATGTACTCCTCTTCCTAGGGCTAGGGTTCCCTTGAACTAATCACTACATGCTCTCACTTCAAACAACCAAGGCCTTCATAACAAGAATGGGTAAGAGGATTCATGAGACTTAGGTTTTAGCACCATAGCCAAGGTTATTTTGACATAAGGACAAATTACCAAAGGCTTTATTCCAATTCGATCTACCGCTCAAAGGAGCCACTAGGTATGCTACATGCCTTGCAATCTCAAATCATTCTATTAGTACATTAGCAAAATGAGGCATCCTTCAATCCATATCTCAATATCTAGAGTGCCATGATCTAGGAAGGAATTAGCCATATCCACCCCACAAGCTCTAGAACTTCATTAGACTCTAGAGTGCTAGGATCTAGAAAGAAATTATCCATATCCACCTCCTCCACAAACCTCTAGAACTTCATTAGACTTTGTTACAGTTGGTGGAAATGCTCAATTGATTATATCTTGTCAAAATTCTTTTGAATCCTTTTCTATAGATGGGGAATAGCATTAGTAAACTGTCAAAATGTCAAGTTGGATTGGAATGTATCCAAGTCTTTTATCAAATCATACTCTTTAATGGGTTTCCTTGGCTTTTCCAAGTGGCTTTGGAATGGGGCAACACTTATTTTCATCTCTCCTTTCTTCGATTATAGGTTATGAGATTGCTTCAACTAAGAGGGACTTCCATCTCTTTTGTTTCTTGGACCTCTTGGTCCACTTCTTGGATTATCTTTGGAATCTTTTGTAGCTTTGGAGTGCTTTGTATTTTATTGTTTTGTACTATACTATTTTGTGGATCTATTGGGAGTTTGAAACTTATCGGGGTTGCTAGTGGGACATTCTCTTTCAAAGTTGCTACTTCTTTCTTCTTGGCTTGCATAATAGTGGCTACTTCTAGTTCCGCCAAGTTGAATGTATATTCTCAAACTTTTGACTAATTGTTTAGTTCTAGCATTTGTAGGGGCTAGACTAGGATAATGTTTTGTAATGCAGCCCTCTTCTTTGCATTTATGCACTATGCTTGCAATGCATTGACCTTTTGGGATTAGGGAATTTTGGGGAAATGTGACCTTTTTCAATTCATCCATAACATTCCACTTCTTATCTCTAACTTCCATGAAGCTAGCATCCTTTATAACTTTAGAATATGAACTTTTTGGGGCTAAAGTTGGATTTAAACTCCCTAGGCCTTGGCTCAATATTTTGAATTTTCATTTTTATTTCAATAGGTTAAACCTTGCTTCCTCTTCTTTCTCTCTCCTTTCATACATCTTCAAAGGGAAGATGTCTTAAGCATGATTCTGAATAGAAGGCTATATAAATTTTTGGTTCTTTTGGGTACACTCAATGGTAGATATTCCACTTGGTGGCATTTCTTAGACCATATATGTTATCTAATTGTATCTCTAGCTATTCTTGTAGCATTGGTGGCACTAATGGCATTCACTTCTAAAGTCTTCAACTACTTTGTTATTGGTACTAAATTGGACAAATAATTTATGAGATGGGATTAGATTGATACATTGCTCCTAACATTGAGTGAGAGAAGACTCTTCTTTCTTGATTCATGGCTAATCTAGCCTCTACCTTATCATACAATCTAGCACCTTCCTTTACATCATGTATAATTTTTTGTCTTGTCAATTCCACAAACTTCTAGACCTCTAATTTTAGTCCTTTGAGGGACATTCCCTTCTAGTTTCCATAATCTAGGCAATGATTTGATCATTTCTTCAATATGGATTTCATTCTAGAAACATAGCATTTTACTCTTTCCCTAGCCAATTGACTTGAGCTCATAATTTTTTCTCTCATCTGGTCTTCAAAAGCTTCATGCCTAAGCTTGGTGAGGAAAGTGTGCTTTGATTTATTCCATGTGCCAAAAATTCCTACCATCTATCTCTTGTATCATTGAAACATCACACCTTTGAGAGTGATGGGAAATATTATCAAAGCCAATACTCTAAGGTCTTGTTGGCCACATGATATACTATCATGAACTCTACTACATGAAGATTGGGATATTCATTATATTCTCCTTTGAAAATTGGCAATGGGTCTATGTTGGCAAGATGGTCGTCCACATTTTTAAGTTGTACTTGGCTAATGATATCAAAGGATTGCTCTCCTACTACTATGTTTGCTACTTTGGCTTGACCATTCTATCTTCTCATGTACATTTGGAGATGTTATAATTCTTATCTCTTTATTGACTCATTCATTAAAGAGTGGTACAATCAAGCTTCTTAATGCCATATAGAAGGGAAGAGTTGGATTATTTATTTATTTATTTTTAGAAGGCTTGTGTAATATTCCCGCCACAGCACTTCATATCAAGAAATGAATTCGAGCTTGAGGCATTTTAAAAAATACTCATCGAGCTGTCACATAAGTGAACAAACTTAATTTTCTTAATATTGAGTCTTGCATTAAATCAATTCTTCAATTTGATATGAGAAGACATCTCAATATTCCCAGCCAACAAAAAGCAAAGACACCTCATAAATAATATTATGACGGCTTGATTATAAATTTTCCCATATTATATTTGATTTAACATTCCTGATCTCGCATTATATTTGATTTAACATTATCGATTCCATTTAATGCATCAAAGATTGCATTGATTCCATTTATTGCGTCAAAGATTGCATTGATTTCGTAACCGCAAGACAAATCGCAAAAGCCTTAATCGGTAGATGAAGAACATGCAAGAACTAGCATGATATTGAGTAAGTTAAGTATCAAAGAGTATGACATGACTTTATAAACTAGATAAGTCATGAGGTAACTTGGCCAAAAACCACCATATGAAGTTGTTTTGAGGAAAAAAAGACGTTTTTTAATAAATAGGCCTAAATTCATGACTTTTTTACCCTTGGAAGAAGAGAAAGAATAAAACAATCATCCCCATGCCACGATCTAACAGGCAGGCAATCAAAATGCATTTTTAATAGATCTCAATTGGCTCTTGATACGTAGCCAAAAGAATGAGTCTATTTCATGCTCCCCCTCATGCCTATAAATACACCCCCTCTCCTTCACAAAGAAAGCAAGAAGGAAGACCTCTTGATAATGGAAAAATTTCTCTACTTCTCTTATCCATTGAAGCTTTGAGCTTGAAAGAGAAAATTCCCTCCCTTCTACCTCATTTTTATTTTCTCTACCCCCTGCTACGCCTTCATCGTCCCATACGACCATATTGCTAAGTGAAACACTAGCAAATTTCTTTTGGATGACCTCCAACTCTCCCTAAACTACCACATCAATTTTTTCTGACATCTGATGGCTCTGCAAGGTCACATAAATTCAAAAAGCCCATTTGAAGCAAGGGAAGCAAGGAACACGGCCGATGGAGAAAATGACACAGTAGGAATTAATGAAACCCCCGTTACAACAAACTTGAGAGAGCTAACATCTTGTCGGTTTGGAAAAACATAATGTTTTATAAGCTTATTGCTATATTTGGCTTTAAATTATTATATACACATTCTAAAGAAAATGCATATGAACTGCTAGTTAGAAAAGTAACCTAAGTAATATAATAATTAACTATTCACTGAAAACACACTTTCACTTGGAAAAGGATTATATGTCTCTCATTAAGAAAATATATTAATTATGATTTACTTCATTATATTTATTGTTATTTCATTAATGATGCATGTGATCATAATAACATAAAAAAGGTAGACGTTGTTAGGGAAGGGAATATTTTATATTTTTTTCTTGAAAGTGACTATCTCTATTTCATTTTGCTAATGATAAATACATGCATATGAATTTTATATTAATTTATAGAAAAATCATTTAGATAATATCATGAAGTAATCAATGCATTAAACCAACATAAAATTATATAGGAAAATATATACTAGATGTGCATAAATTAGGTGCTTAGTAATATAATTTGATATTTGAAAGATGAAAGAAAAATTACACTTATGATTTTTGCATTGCCTAGAATAAAGTTTTTAGAAAAACAATTAACATTGCACTTAGGATATAGCTAAATGAAAATTGATATTTCTAGATAACGTTGAAAGTTTGATCAAACATTGTTGATTAAATCATAGAATATGGGTAGAATAAAATAAAAATTGTTTTCTTACTGAAAACACACGCAATGTTAATATTAATGATTATATTAGCGAGAGCATCAATACCATGAGTTGATCCATGTATAAATCAACAAGAAAACCTAACCTAAAATATCTAAAATGTTGAAGCAAAAACAACTATGAAATACTCGACAACCCTGAAACTATCAGTATCAGGAAATCAAATAAATATTAGAAGTCTGTAGGACCTATTGGACATTGAAGGGCAAAAATACCCAATTTTTCATAAGAACAAAATAGACTTCAAATTCACAAAATAACTTGCGGATCCCGAAAAAGAGTTGTAAGTAGAAAGTGAAACCCTAAGAATAAGGTGGAACCTTAAAAGAGAAACCCTAGATTTGGGTGGGGCTGCTTCCTATGCTAACAACACTTGCTATTGTTTCTTTTTTATTTATGCATGCATTGATGGTTGCAAATGAAAGATTGATTGTGCTTGTAGTAGTTAGATCTGATTGTAAATATATAATTGGGATAATAAGAGGAAAGGTCACACTATGCCTCCCCCATGGCTAGACACGGAACCCTGCTCCAAGGAAAATTATTTTGTACCGCCGTGAGAAGCTTTGAACCAGCCCCGATGGTGAGAGGTCGCTTGGTGAGGAATCCGTTAGGTAGGAGAAGGCGGGACTGCTAGGGGGGCTTTGGCCGTAAATCTCTCGATCACTCCTAGGAACTACCTGACCCTCATATGAATCAGGATGGGATCCTGGAGTCCCCAGTACTAGTGAAGGGACAGAAATCTCGGAGGGTTTCTTTTCTTTTGCACACACAGAAGGGATTTTTTGATCAATAGAGGTTTATCTTCTACGTAGGCAAAAGGGAGAAATCATTGCAAATAAATTTGCAAAATAATAAACAAATATGTTTTGGCAAAAGATAGTTTTCTCTATCTTTGTGTTGTGCTGTAAAATTACGCGAAGGAACCTGTGATAACATGATTAATTAATGAAGCTGCTTTTACATGCCATAACTTAATGTGATAGGTAATTAGAGAACTAAAGAAAACCATTTATGGAAAGCGGATGGGCGAGATTCCTGACAGATCCATCCTACGGATGGGTGGTCCTAGTAAGCTGGGAGCTTCTCTCAAAGAGATTGAATGAAACATTAATTAAGAAAAATTAGGTAGAGAGGATCTTTGACTTACCTAGGGTCATCTTAAAACCTTGATTAGCAATTATATTAGGGAAAAGGTCCGGTGGCTATGCCAAAACTCCGTTAGGGTTCCATGAATCCTAACCAGTTATTGGAAAAAAGTATTGTACTCCATGAACCAAGGATAACTACAATCACTCCAGTCAGACAGGAAGCCCTTGTGGGACACCTTCGATGGAGGTAACTGATGTATTGAGACCTCAATTTGTCAAATTAGGACCCCAAACTTGTAGGTTGATCCTCGTGGGGACGGTCAGTACCTTCCGTTATTGGTTGTGGGCTTTGGGAAACCTAGACGATAGACCTCGTACATTCTCACGAGTGCCAGACGAAGTCATCTAGGATAATTCCCCGATGGACCACTAAAACATGCTACCAAGAAATTGTTAGGTAGGCGTGTGACATGTGGTATTAGAGCATAATTGAAATTAAAAATATCTATGGTTTTTAAGACCAACTATTCTAAGTAATAATAAGCCTACTAATTGTTAAGGGATAAACTTTTGCAAAATAATGAAGCTTGGAACGAGTTCCTTGTTTTTCAAGCAAAGTACACATGTGCATTGAACTCCACGAATGACGAGTGGAGAAGACAAATGATGAAGATACTCAATCGCCTATATAATCCATGCCCTATGAATCGTGAAAGAAGATGGTTATGGGATGAGAGTTATTGTTACATCAAGGCTGATCGATTCTTCAACATGCAGACTAATCTAAAACGCCTTGAAACACAACATTAGTGAGTTTGGGAATCTCCCAATTCCCATTTCTAAATACTAAAAAGGTGGCACCCGGATAACATGCCCATAAGTTTCTTAAAACCATGTGATCTGACCTATCATTGGAAAGCACTTGAAAAATGGAATCTATTGAGCTATAGAGCGCTTGATTTGGAGTTATAATGTTTAAGTTATGACAAATCCAAATTTTTGACCACGTGTCCCAAACTTCTGAAAATTTTCCATATTCTCCAATGTGGTGTTTTGAATGGATGGAAAATTTTAAAGGAGTTGAGGCCTTTATCTTTTTTTCGTCCAAAAGGAAACCACTTATGATTACCAGTAGTCGGCAGATACGTCTAGACCGTTATGTCTATGACAAGGTATTGAAGGTAATCCTAGCCGCCGCCGACATGATTATAATCCAAGGACATCGCAAGTATTGAGATTACTGTATCCATGGTTTTCCAGATCTGCCATTTTCACAATGTAGATTTCTGGACATAGATAGCAATTGGCCTACTTTCTTCTACATGAATGTAACAGATATCCATCCCTGAAAAAGAAAGATATAATAATATCTTGTTTTGAAAATTGTATATAACATCTAGCCTATCCTATCAATGTTGATGCATCTCTACTTGTAAACATATGCCATTTGTAAATATCGCTTATAAAAATCATAGCGTATGGCTACTAATAATAAAAGATAACAATGGCTAAATTTTGTAAAAATATTGTGCTCTTTGGCCCATCATTTTTTTACAAAACTAGTAAGATATGTTAAGGTGGAAATGAAGCTGAAAAGTTTAAGTGCTAAACTAATTCGTGAAACTTACGATAACCCCTGGTAATACAGTTATCACTAGTCGACTGAAATTCAGGAGAAGAAATATCTCCTTAAGCAGGTTAAGCCATTGGAATTCGATGGCAAGGGCAAAGATGTTGAAGCCAAGGCAAATATTTGGATTGAAACCATGGAGGATTACTTTATTGCCGCAACAACAACCCCTGCTAATCAAGTTATGATCACCAAGTTGAAATTGAATGGTGAGGAATGCTTGTGGTGGAAATACTGGTGTAAAGACCAAGGACTTGCTAAGACAGCTATTACTTGGGAAAAGCTAAAAGAAGCTATGCCTGGTCGATATTTACCACCAACTTATTGCACACTAAAAATGAATGAGTTCTTTAACTTAAGACAATTGGGAATGAGCCTGAAGGCATATTACTCAAAGTTTATCTCACTGCTTAAATATGCGCCTTCCATGACTCAATCTGAGCAGGTGTCTAAGTTTTGTCACATATTGAATGCTCCTCTAAACACATGCCTTGAATCTATGTGCCCAACTAATCTACAAGATGCTTTGATTTGCGTAGCACATCTTGTTCAAGAAATTTAGTCAAGGCCAAGGAATAATAGGCTTTGAAATCAAAACAAAGGGATTTCACAGGGCTATGTTAAGTGAGTCCAAGGTCAGCATCCACTGATCAAGGAAAGAGGGCAAAAACAAATGCAATTGGAAACTTCATACCGACAGGAAGTAATTCAGAAGTACCTAGGTGTTTCCACTGTAATGAGTCAGGCCACTTTAAAAGACAATGCCCAAAGCTTGGCCAAATTCCTTGCCAAGGATAGTACAAAGGTTAAAACTAAGCTTCAATTGCAAAAGGAAAAGAATCTACTATAATTCTTAAAGAGCTTGAAGAAGATGGAAACCCAACTATGGAAGCCGATATGGAGAGGACATCAATTTACGCCACCCTCCATAAGTAAGGTCCAAATGGCTAGTTTTTGGTGATTCAAACACCAACACAATATCAATGTAAATCCTTTAAAATTTTGATTTACTGTGGAAGCATACACTCATTCATGTCACCAAAGTGTGCCAAGAAATTAGGTATAGACACACTAGGTTACTTATGGAACTTGCCAATGGAAAAGAAATCCTGTCTACTCAGCAAACTTGCAAAGTGACATTTATCCTAGGAAGAAATCTCTTTGAAATGGGATTTAGGATCATGAATTTAGGGGCCTACGAATGTCTATTGGGTAGGGTATGGACTGGCTAATCCCCAATGACGCACATATTTAGTGCAGAAAAGGTCAAGTGACTTTTCAAAACCTAAAGGGGGAAAAAGTGATGACCCAAGGTGAGGCAGGAAAACCCAAGGTTCAACTAGCCAAATTATCTCGCATAATAAAAGGGTTAAGAAAAGGATTACATGTGTATCTCATAAAATTAAATAAGTTGAGCAGAATAATCAAGACGAGGGAGAGCCATATTGGGTGAAGGAATATGATGACATCTTCCCAGAAGAGCTAACTGAATTACCACCTCAAAGAAAAGTCAATCAGACTTGACCCAGGAGCTGCTCCAATCGCTAAGAGTCCATATAAAATATCTATCCTTGAAGCAATTGAGTTGAAAGAGCAACGCAATTTACTGGATCAAGGATACATCAGACCCAGTAATTCACCATGGGGAGCCCCAGTATTGTTTCAAAATAAAAAGGATGGAACTCTTCGCATTTGCGTTGATTACCGAGGTCTAAACCAAGTAACAATCAAGAATAAGTATCCAATGCCAACGAGCTACTTGATAGGCTGCAAGGGGCAAAAATCTTTTCCAAGATTGATATTTGATCTAGTTATTACCAAATAAGGATCAAGGAAGAAAATATCCCCAAAACTACCTTCAATACTAGATATGGTCATTTTGAATTTCTTGTAATGTCTTTCAGTCTAACTAATGCCCCTACTGAATTTAACAAATTAATACAAGACATTTTTCAAACAGATTAATGTAAGACATTTTTTAACCTTATCTTGATGAGTTTGTCCTAGTCTTCTTTGATGACATCCTAACATATTCAAAGAGAGACAAAGACCATGAGTTGCAATTGTGCACTGTGCTGGACACAATGAGGATGCACAAGCTCTATGCAAAGAAAAAGCAATGTGTCCTTTTCAAAAGATAGATGGACTATCTTGGATTCATAGTATCTGCTGAAGGAATCTCTGTAGTTATAGAGATGTTCAAGAGTGGAAACCTCCAACAATAGTTAAGGAAGTGAGAAGTCTTTTAGGGCTAACTGGATGGTATGGAATTTTTATAAAAAAATACGCCCTAATAGTTGCACCTCTCACTAATTTGCTGAAAAAGAAAATTGCTATTGTGTGGAAGCCCATTGAGCAAGATAGTTTTGAGCAACTCAAGAAAAATTTGGTAATAGCACCCATTTTAAAACTGCTTGACCTAAGTTAAGAGTTTGAGGTCGTAACAGATGCAAGTTCTCTTGCACTAAGTTGTGTGCTTATGCAGCAAGGGCATGGATATCCTATTTCTCAAGGAAACTTAAAATTCATGAGAGGAATTATGGCACACATGATCTCAAGCTGTTAGCTATGATCCATGCTCTCAAATTCTGGTGACACTATTTGCTTGGAAGCAATTTTACTTTGGTCACTCACCACAAAAGTCTTAAATGGATCTTTACTCAACCAGACCTCAACATGAGGCAGCGCCGGTGGATTGAAGTCTTGCAAGAATTCGATTTTGAAATCAAGTTCAGACCTAGAAAAGATAATGTGATTGCCAATGCATTAAGTCATAAAGCTTTTCTAAATAGACTTATCATGAAGGAAGAGCCATCGAAAGGAGAGACTTTAGCTACCATGATATCGATGCCTAGCAATCCAGTCATTGAGCTAGCCAAAGGAGGAGACAAGGATCCTAGGTATCAGAAAGAAATCCTAGTTAAGGATATTGATCCTAAGCTCAAATTCAAATACCAAAATTTCACTGTGGATGATGGACTTGTCTATTTTAGGACAAGGCTCTACATGTAAAATATTACACGACGCAATGAACAGAATCTGAGAAAGAGATAGAGAGTACACAACAGATAAGAGAAGAATCAGTAAATTCTTTAACTCTAAACAACTGATACAAAGATGGCTCTGTCCACCCGTGTGCTTACATTGTGTGAAGCTTAGATGGTGATCTAAACAGAAGATAGGTGAAGAGCTTTAGGCTAGTTGGAACAACAACTCTGACTGGGTGAAAGATGAGTGTCTGATGGCTGCGAAGGGGTTTAGCTTTTATAGCCCGCGAAGGTCGTTAGGTCGGCCTGCTGACCCGACCTACCATATGAGCCTCCACTAGTCGGCCAGGGAATATTCCCTTTACCATCGGGCCGGGGGCGCTGCCCCTGGACCCCCCCAGCCAAGGGCCGCTTCCGCAGTCCCCGAACCCCACAATAGGGGCCCCTTTTAACCCCCTTACACCGCAACTCGATGCAATGCGCCTCGAGTTGCTACCAGCTTAACCACTCCGTCTAACCCAAAGATTAGACCCACAACGGTCACCTTTTTGCCATCCGGTCACATAGACCTCATCTGATATACAAGTCAGGACTCAACCAATGTTCGGGATTACATTTGGCTTCTCATCATAATGGGGGCCTTACAACTTTGAGCACCATGCTACCAGCTTAACCACTCAGTCTAACCCAAGGATTAGACCCACAATGGTCACCTTTTTGCCATCCGGTCACATAGACCTCATCTGATATACAAGTCAGGACTCAACCAATGTCCGGGATCACATTTGGCTTCTCCTCATAATGGGGGCCTTACAACTTTGAGCACCATGGATCATTGGTAGCACCTAATGAGGGTAGGGCATTGATCATATCTAACACCCCCCCTCAATGTCCACCCATAGGTGAACTAACTCCTTGGCCCAATACCGAGTCTCTGAAGACAAACTTGAAGCAGATCCTTCGTAAGTGCTTTGGTGAAGATATCTTCTCCATTCTCCTCTGTTGGACAGTAGACTAGTTCCACTATCCCATCCTCCATCAAATCAAGCACATAGTGATACTGGATCTCTATGTGTTTGGTGCGTGCATGAAACACTAGATTTTTGGCAATGGCGATGCAACTCTGATTGTCACATCTTAGCACAGTTGGTTCTTCATCCTGTACTCCCATATGCCATAGAATCCTTCTCAACCATACGGCTTCACATGCAGTAAAACAAGCTTCCTTGTACTCTACTTCGGTAGAAGACAATGCCACTGTTGGTTGCTTCTTACTAATCCAAGACAAGGTTCCTGAACCCAAAGAGAAACAATAACCAGAAACTGACTTCCTGGAATCAATGTCTCCTACCCAATCTGAGTCACAGTTCCCCACAAGAGAAGTTCCGAAACTGTATGTGATACCATAGTCAAGAGTTTCCTTCAAGTATCTAAGCACCCGCATCCCAACCTTCCAATGACTCTCATGAGGCTTGTTTGAGAACCTGCTCAAAACACCAACATCAAAACTAATATCTGGTCTGATGTTACACAAGTAGATCAACCTCCTATACCTCCCTAGTGCTAATGTATCCTTGACGGATAACTTTGCATTCACCTCCATAGGTGAAGCTATCTCCTTGCACTCGGTCATGCCAAATGCCTTCAAGATCTCCCATGCATACTTCTTCTGAGAGATGAAGATTTTTCCTGGCTCTTGCCAGACTTCAATCCCCAAACAATAGTGCAGCAAGCCCAAGTCTATCATTTCAAACTCAGAACTCAAAGCCTTTCGAGTTTGGTTGATCATATCTTCATAGTCACCTGTAATAAGAAGGTCGTCCACATATAGGACAATCACTACAGACTTTTTACCATCCCTGTAAACATACAAGTTAGCATCTGAGGCACATCTTTTGACGTTTAGTTTTAAAAATAGCTTATCTATCCGCTGGTACCATGCTCTGGGGGCTTGTTTCAGCCCATACAATGCCTTCTTCAGCTTACACACTTTGTTCTCAGAATGAGGGGCCTCAAACCCTGGTGGCTGAGTCACGTACACCTCCTCCTTGAGGTCACCATTTAAGAACGATGACTTAACATCCATTTGGTACACTGGCCACTTCTTGTGGGCAGCCACTGCAAGTACCGTGCGAATAGTGGTCATTCTGGCAGTTGGGGCAAATGACTCTTGAAAATCAAACCCTTCAACTTGTGAAAATCCTTGGGCAACCAGTCTAGCTTTGTAATTTTCTAAGGTACCATCAGCCTTGTACTTTACCTTCCAGATCCACTTGGTGCCAATAACCTTCTGCTTTGCTGGTCGATCCACTAGCTCCCAAGTGTCATTCTTCATTATGCTGTCATACTCCCCCTGCATAGCAGCCTTCCATGATGGATCTGCAAGTGCTTCTTCTAAGTCAGTTGGCTCCTTTACTTCTCTCATAATCTCAACCATCAAGGCCATATTGACTATGTGAGCAAAAGCCCTCCTTTGCTCCTCTATTCTTTGAGACCTCCTTGGTCCGTCTGCCTTCTCCTCAACAGATGCAGGCATAGGATTATTGTAGTCATAGAGTTGCTTCACCCAGTGCGGCAATGGCTTTTCCGGTGGGGTTATGTCAGGTTGGTGAACTTTTTCCTCATCATATGAAGATGATGCTTCCTCCTCCTTAAGGATAGGGATAGCTCTCGGGACAGGTTCATAGTGGACTACTTCTTCGCTTGATGATAAAGTGGAAGAACTTGCCTTCTCCTCCTCCACTGTATGTGGCTCCTCCTTGAACACCACATCACGACTCGCGATGATCTTCTTTGCCTCTTGGTCATATAACTTGTAAGCCTTCTGCTCATCACTATAACCCAAGAAGATACATTTTCTTCTCATCTGGAACATGTGCATAACATTCACATCCAAAAATTCTGAAATGTGAGATAGATGGTTTCTTACCAGTGTAAGCCTCATGAGGTGTTTTTCCCTTGAGAGCCTTTGTATAGCTCTGATTTAGAATGTAGACTGCAGTATTAACAACTTCAGCCCAAAAATGGTTAGGCCATCCCTTGCCCTTTAGCATGCATCTTGCCATCTCCACAATGGTGCGATTCCTTCATTCCACAACACCGTTCTGCTGAGGTGTGTGAGGCATCGTCAATTGACGCTTAATCCCTTTGCTCTTGCAAAAGCCTTCAAACTCCTTTGAGTTGAACTCACCACCACCATCTGTTCTAAATTTCTTCAACTTTTCCCTGTTTCATTCTCAACAAGTATTAGCCATTCTTTAAACTTACCAAAATCTTGAGCCTTATCACGAAGGAAGTACACCCACATCTTCCTACTGTAGTTGTCGACAATCAACATAAAATAAGAAGATCCCCCCAAGGCCTGTGTAGGCATCTTACCACACAAGTCAGCATGCACCAACTCTAGAGGAGCCTATGCTCTATTCTTGCTTTCTTGTGGAAATGCCTTTCTCTGTTGCTTGCCCATCATACAAGCTTCACATGGTTCCTTCAATTCAGTTATTGTAGGTAGGTGAGCAACCATACCTTGCTTTTGCATCTCCTTCAACACTGCAAATTTGATGTGTCCAAACCTTTCATGCCAAAGCTTACTTGTGCCCACTCCAGCGGTGGCTGTAAGAGCACTTAGCTCATACAGGTTGTTCCTTCTTTCTCCTTTGCCAAAAATTGTGCCAGCACTATCAAGAATTTCTACACCTGTCTTCTTGAACCTCACTTCATGACCAAGATCAGTTATGGTAGCCAACTGATAAGAGATTTCTCCTGATTTCGGGAACATACAACACATTTGAAAGCTTTTTGACTTCACCATTTGCAGCAACAAAAGAAATAGTACCTGTGCCCGCAGCAGGGCATTTAGCATCATTTCCAACCGTCACAGTGATGGATTCTTGTAGAGGCTGCATAGAACTATATAGACCTTTCTTGTTGGTCATGTGACAGGAGGCCCCACTATTCAACACCCATGAGTCAGTGGTAGATTCTTCTTGCACTGAGGAGCACACTTCCTCAATGGTCGCCATGAATAATTCCAGCTCTGCTTCAGCCGTATTGGCTGTCTCTTTCCCTTTACTTTTAAGGGTACAATTCTTTTCATCTGCCTTCTTGACACGACAATCTGCAATTCCATGTCCTTTCTTCTTGTAGTAGAAGCACTCTCCTTGAAACTTCTTATTTCCGCCCTTCTTCTTTTTGTCACCATCATTTTTGGTGAAGGAACCACCTTTGCCTTTTTCATTGGCAGAGAATGCAGCATCTCCATTGTTGCTTCCTTCTCGGGCTTTCAGCCTCAACTCCTCCTCCATTAATAATGCAAAAAACTCCTCAAAAGTCAAAGCTTGAGGTCTCACCTGAGTATTAAGGGCAGTTACTAGTCCATCAAACTTTTGTGGACAAATCCGAAGACACTTCCGAGCTAGCTCTTCGCTAGTCTTTTGTATCCCAGCGCCAGCTATCTGGTCGCGTAGATTCTTAATCCGAGTGATGAATGCTTCAACCGTCTCTCCTTCAACAAACTTCTCCGCTGCTAGTTGATTCTCCAAGTTTTGAATCCTCGTTTGATTTCGTGTTTCATACTGACTCCTTAGTACATTCCAAGCCTCTGACGCTTTGGTTGTATGCTGAATCAAAGTTAGAACACTGTCAGAACAAGTTGTAACTAAGGCACACAATGCATCTACATTCCTTCGTTTCCAAGCTCGTAGAAGATCTATATTTGGAGGAATCATCACACTAGGATTTGATGGGTCGGGGGTAGGCTGTGGTTCTGCATCAGTCCCCAGCACAGTCTCCAGAAGCTCATAAGAATCAAGGATAGTTGTAATTTTGAACTTCCATAAGGTATAGTTTGTACCATCTAACTTGCCTTCGTTGAAGGTTGGTGGACAAATCCTCAGTGTTTGAATAGCCGGTACAACAACACCACCTCCTGCACTGCTTCCTGATGCGCCAGAACCGCTTCTGGAAGTCAACATAGTTTCCCTTTGCTGTTGAAGCCTTTGCCTCTTGCACACTCTCCGATCTCTAGAGCCCCCTGGGCTTTGATACCATGTAAAATATTACACGGCGCAGCGAACAGAATCTGAGAAAGAGATAGAGAGTACACAACAGATAAGAGAAGAATCAGTAAATTCTTTAACTCCAAACAACTGATACAAAGATGGCTTTGTCCACCCGTGCGCTTCCACTGTGTGAAGCTTAGATGGCGATCTAGACAGAAGATAGGTGAAGAGCTTTAGGCTAGTTGGAACAACAACTCTGACTGGGTGAAAGATGAGTGTCTGATGGCTGCGAAGGGGTTTAGCTTTTATAGCCCGTGAAGGTCGTTAGGTCGGCCTGCTGACCGCCGACCTACCATATGAGCCTCCACTAGTCGGCAGGGAATATTCCCTTTACCATCGGGCCGGGGGCGCTGCCCCCGGACCCCCCAGCCAGGGGCCGCTTCCGCGGCCCTCGAAACCCCACAATAGGGGCCCCTTTTAACTCCCTTACACCGCAACTCGATACAATGCGCCTTGAGTTGCTACCAGCTTAACCACTCCGTCTAACCCAAAGATTAGACCCACAACGGTCACCTTTTTGCCATCCGGTCACATAGACCTCATCTGATATACAAGTCAGGACTCAACCAATGTCCGGGCTCACATTTGTCTTCTCCTCATAATGGGGGCCTTACAACTTTGAGCACCATGGATCATTGGTAGCACCTAATGAGGGTAAGGCATTGATCATATCTAACACTACATTCCTCTCAGTCAAGTGTGCTGAAAAAGAAGATATTATGGGAAGCCCATGATTCCCCATTCTCAAGACACCCTGCCTATGCAAAAACTCTTAATGTAGTTAGGAAAAGTTACTATTAGGAAAGACTAAAGCATGACATACTCAAATATGTGACTGAATGCCTAAGTTGTCAGCAAGGGCATGTCAAAATGCCAAGAAAGCTCCAACCACTTGACATTCCATAGATGAAATGGGAGTTCATTAGAATGGATTTCGTAGTAGGCTTACCTTCTGTTCAAGGAGGGTATAATTCAATCATGGTGATTGTGGATATGCTGACAAAGGTCACTCATCTTATCCCAGCCAAGGCCAACTACAAAGCTTTAGATATTGCATGACTATTTGTGAAAGAAATCTTTAGGCTTCATGGATTGCCTAAACGGATCGTTAGCAATCACGACTCTCTATTTACGTCATATTTCTTGAGAAGCCTATTTGAAGTAATTGGAACCCAGCATTACTTTAACATAGCTTATCATCCCCAAACTGATGGTCAAACAGAGTGGGTTAATCAGGTAATTGAAGATATATTGAGAACTTACTATTCCTGAGAACCGACAAGGTGGATACAATATTTTCCCTTAGTAGAATTTTCCTACAATGTGTCATATCACTAGAGTATTCAAATGACTCCATTTCAAGCATTGTATGGGCAAGATTGTTTGACTCCACTGAATTTCTCTTATCCAACCCTTTTGGGTCCTCAAGTGTGGGATGACTATTCAAGTTTCCTTGGAGTTCAACCCATCTCCCAAACCAAGACCATCATATATCATATGTATGAACATAATACTAGTACTTTTCCCTCGGGAGTGATTGCATGTAGGGTTTACTTTGCAGGTACAACAGTTCCTAGAGGATCATGAACCATCACTTCTACATCAACATTGAATCTCCCATCTAGTTTTCTCCATTAGAAGAACCATTGGTCAAGTGTATCTTTAGCACAATCAACTTCTATATAATTTGTCCCCAGGCATAACATCAGTCGCCATCTACCACAGTATGAGCAACATCATCTGTACCTATAGCAACAAACAAATCATCCTCTTCCACAGTAACAAATTATTCATTAGCAGCATTCATTTCTCCTTATCAGGACTACTTCTTTAATTGACTCTTCCCAGCATTCCACATCTTTGATACAAGCTCCAACATGCTACCTATATGATGTGAGTGCCATGGACTAGTACTCGTCTAGGGGGAAATGATGTTAACGGTATTTTGAGATGGCAGCAAAAGCACAAGTACCAAACACTATTTTTTGGTGAATTATTATTTTGTGGAGCTTCAACGTATTATTTTGGATACTTGTGTATTATTTTGTACTCATGGATATCATAGTATTATCATGGATGTATTATTTTTTGAGACTAGAGCTCACTCCCGTCCACATTGGGTTTATCTCCCGTAGTTGTATTTGTTGCACCTGCAAGTGCTGCATGGGTTGTGCACATGGATTTGGGATTAGATTAGCATAGGCTTAGTCTATTTAGGCTAAGGTTGAAGCATGCTTCAAGGATTGACTAGGATAGGATGCCCAAGGGAGGGTGCAAACCCTAAATCACAGTTGTGCAAACCCTAGACACAAAAGGGACACAAACCCTAACCCTAGCCGTAATTATTGGTCTATATAAGGGTGGGAGGTCTTAGTTATATTCACCCCTTTTGGCACATCCATGCTGCAAAACCTCTATAAGTGTGACTACTCAAGCTTCTATTCTATCATCTTGCTTCCATTGTATTGAGAGTGATTGAGAGGGAGAGAGTGAGAGGTGTGTTGAGCAAGGGACTAATGGAAGGTGAAGTTGTTGGCCATTTTCTTGCTTTTCTTGTCTTCTCTACTAGCTCTTTGACTTACTGGTGTGCTTGGTTGTGGATGCAAAGGAGTGATAACATTGGATCATGTTGATCATGGTTGTGGAAACATCTTCGAGCCTTCGAGTCATCAAACGCAAGAAGGTAAGTTAGGTGAGTTCACTACAACTCGAGCTAGTCTTGTATTCTTGCTTTCTTTGGTTGGAGAGGAGGATGCTTGGTTAGTTAGAGTGGAGTGTTGAGAGACAAGATGAGAGATTGTCACCAACGTGTTTTTAAATTCTCTAAACTCTCAATCAATTGGATGAAGCTCAACAATTGGATGAATGAGAGATTAAGAATTGAAGAGGAATATCTTTTGTATGTTTGATGAAGGCTTGAATGGTCCCAAAATGCTTGATGGAGTCTCTGATTGCCCAATGTTGCTGAAATAATCTTCAATCCTTGTGCATTTAATGCTTGGAAGCGATCTAAAGCTTCAAATTCTTAAGATTGAATCATTAAATCCATTTTTTCCAAATTTTCAGATGCTTCAGATTGAAGCTTCAGATACTTAAGATTGAGACATTAAACCCGTTTTCCTCAAATTTTGACTCCATAGGAGCTCTTGAGCTTCAATACTTGGCCATTTGTGCTCAATCCTTGCAATTTCTTGAAGGATCTTTACTAAAATGAATCCTCGGGCTGAAACAATAAAGAATCTTCAAGAAATTGAAGATAAATTGAAGCTTGAGCTAAAGGTTTTATGGTTGTCCATGGACTGTTCATTTAGGATTTTAAGAGAGTGAAAGGATGAAGAAAAGGTGGCTACCTTAATCAATGTGACCTCCAAAAGCAAGTGGCAAGTAGGAGAGATTGGTTATAATGGGGTAACAAGAAGAAGAATAGCATCTCCAACAAGAAACAAGCCTAAAAATGAGCATAAATTGCACTAGTTGTATGCTATCCATGTGGTCTAGATCCCCAGCAACAATGGTTATCAATGTGACCTTTGAAGTGAGAAGAATCAAGAGAGAGAAAGGATTGATGCTCCTCCTGATTCCTAAGAAGAGAGATCTTGAAGAAAATCCACCATGGGAGCTAAAGGAAACTTGCAGGAAGAAGAAGAAGACTCTTGCTTCAAAAAGTAACCACAGTTTGTTTCCCTACCAAGTTTGATTAACTCCTATTTCACCATGTTACCTTCAAAATTGCATGAAGATTTGATGATGACATGCTATTTTGTCCTTCCACTATCATGTATTTCCCAAAGATCTCCAAATACATTCTTCTTCCAACTGTAAATGTCCTACAAGCCATTACTAGTTAATATCCATCTCTTGTACTTGTAGTACTTATATGAAATTGGTTTTTATGATGAAAAATTGGATTGAATATGAAGAAAAGAGGAGAAAAATGGATCAAAGACCAAAGCTCTAATATCATTTGTCAAGGAGAGGACTAGAGAGAGAGAAAAAAGAGGAGAGAGAAGATTATAGAAGAGATAGAAGGAGTGCAAAAGAGAGAAAGAGAGTGACAAGAAGAGAGAAATACTAGAAAAGGAGAGAGAAAGATAGAAAGAGGTGAGAAGCCATAGAAGCTCTGAGAAAGGTGATGAGGAAATAGATAGTAATGTATTAATGTGTCAAAAGATGTGAAATTTTACATGTCTCTCCCCTTTGTACCTATGTCAGTGTGACATGGTATTACTATTACTTTGACACTAAATATCTCTTCTTTCCAACTTTTTACATTTTCACTCAGATATATCATGGTATATACATTGGGCATATGAGAATAAAGACTATGGAGATCTTGTGCTTTAGATCTTATCTTTGGAGTGGGTACAAGACTTTGCACGTACACAGAGCACATCTTTTTTGCCAAGAAATTGCCCTTTTGACACTTCTATCAAATTTTCTTTCAGGAACTCACACTTCAGCATAATAGCAATCCCATTTGCATACTTTCTCACCATTAAACTCTTCCCTAAAACTAGGTTTAATCTTGCTCCAAGTTTCCATAAGATTCCTAATCATTCTAGAAATCCATCTAGTCATAATGATATCTAAATCTATCTTTTCCAACAAGCATCCCAAGCCTTCATTTTTAGTGTATTTTTTAGTTTCAAAAATCACATTGTACCTTAAAACATCCCTTTTTCCAAGGTTCCAACAAACCTCCCTTATCTCATTGTCTTCCATAGGTAAAATGGCATTAAATAGCTCATATTTACATATTTCAACAAGTAGCTTCCTATCTGATTTACAAAGATTTTCTTGCTGCATTGTTTTCTATAAGTTTAGGCTCATTTAAGGTATACACAAGTGAACTCAAACCTCTCTCTCTCTCTCCCCCTAAAATGAGAAAGCTACAATCTACTTAGGTCAGGTGTACAACTACACTAATCATGGTGTCCCTTTAGTTCCAAGTCACGAAGATGTGGGACTCGAACACCATATGTAGTGTAGGCATAAGGAAAGCCTCGTTTCTTTGTGTGCCAAGTGAGGACTGGGACACCAAAACAAAGAAGAAAGTGCAAGCCTCATATTGTTTAAGTCAAGTACACAACTTCACTTATCAAGGTGCCCCTTTAGTGCTAAGGCATGAGGATGTGGGACCCAGACACCATGCATAATGGAAGAATAAGGAAAGCCTTGTGTCTTTGTGTGTCAAGTGAGGTTAGGGACACTAACACAAAGTGAAAATTACAAGCCTCAGATTGTTTGGGTTAGGTGCACAACTACACTAATCATGGTGCATCTTCTTTGGTGTCAAGCCACGAGGACATGGGACCCATACATCATGTGTTAGATATGCTCAATGCCACATCCTCATCATAAGGTGCTACCAATGATCCATGGTGCTCAAAGTTGCAAGGCCCCCATTATGAGGAGAACCTATGTATGAGCATGGATATTGTGTGGATCTTGACCTGTATATTAGATGAGATCTATGATATTTGAACAACAAAAAGGTAACCTTTGTGGATCTAGCCTTTGGATTAGATGGAATAGTTATGTTGGTAGCAACTCAAGGCATAATGCATCGAGTTGCGGGGTGTGGGAACTATCAAGGGGCCCTATTGTGGGGTTTAGGTGTTGCAAAAGTAGCCTTGATGATTGGGGGGTCACAAGGGGTCTAGTGGCCCCCCTGACAAGGGTCCAAGGGTAGCATCTTGGCCTAATAGTAAGCTAAATATTCCCTAGAATATTCATTGGTCGACTAGGGAAGGTTCGTAATATGATTGAATATGCCGACAACCAAACTACCTTCCCAGGCTATAAAAGAAAGACCCCTCTAAAGCCATTATTAATCTATCTTTCACTTAGTCAGAGTTCTTCTAGCTATCCTAAGCTCTTCACTGATCATGTCTCTAGATCACCATCTAAGCTTCATAGTGGAAGCACATGAGTGGATAGAACCATCTTTATATCAATTTATTTGAACTTAAAGAAGTCTCTATTCTTTTGACATTTGTTGTATGTTCTCTACTCCTTGCTCAAATTCTATGTGCTATGCCATATAATTTCTACATGGAATCAAAGCACAGGGGGCTTTGAGGAGTGAAGAGTACATGAGAGACAACAGCTTCAACAACGAAGATGAGAAATTTTTTTTAATGTACCAAGTAGTGATGCTAGCACATCACATGGTGATACTACTATATCAACAATTCACACACTCATGATTTTGTCCACCAACCTTCAACAAAGGCAAGTTAGATGGTACAAACTATACTTTGTGGAAGTTTAAAATCACAATTATCCTTGATTCTTATGAGCTTCTAGAGACAGTGTTGGGGACTAACCCTAGACCACAACCCATCCCCAATCCATCAAATTTGAGTGTTATGATTCCTCCAAATGCAGATATTCTATAAGCTTGGAAACAAAAGAATATAGATGCATTGTGTGCCTTAGTTACAAACTGTTATGATAGTGTTTTGATCTTAATTCAACATACAAGAAAGCCATCAAAGGCTTAGAATGAATTGTGGATTTAGTACGAAACATGAAATCAAACAAGGATTCTGAACTTTGAGAATGAGCTAGCAGCAGAGAAGTTTGCTGAAGGAGAGATAGCTAAAGCATTCATCACTCGAATCAAGAATTTGTGTGACCAGATGGCTGGTGATGGGATACAAAAGACTACTAAGAAGCTAGCTTGGAGGTGTCTTTGAATTTTTCTACCAAATTTTGATGGATTGGTAACTACCCTAAACACTCAAGTGAGACCCCCAAGATTTGATATTTAAGGAATCTTGTGTACTACTAATGGAGGAGGAATTGAGACCTAAAGCCTAAGAAGGTAGCAATAGTGGAGATGTTGCATTCTCTACCAATGTGAAATGAAAAGGTGGTTCCTCTACCAATGGTGAAAAAAAAAGGGTGGTAAGAAAAAGTTTCAAAGAGAGTGCTTCTACTACAAGAAGAAAGGAAATGAAATTGTAAATTGTCATGTCAAGAAGGCAGATGAAAATAATGGCACCATGAAGACTAAAGGAAAGGAGATAACCTATACGATTGAGGTAGAGTTCGAGTTATTCATGGCAACTATTGAGGAAATGTGTTCCTCGATGAAAGAAGTATCTACAACTTACTCATGGGTATTGGATAGTGACGGTTTCCATCACATTACCAACAAGAAAGGTCTATATAATTATATGAAGCCTTTGCAGAATCCATCACTATGATGGTTGTGAATGATGTTGAATGCACTCTTGAGGGCACATATACTATTTTCTTTGTTACTGCAAATGGTAAACTCAAATGTGTTATATGTCCTAGAGGTTAAGAGAAATCTACTATCAGTTGCTTCTATTAACTAATATTGGCTATGAGGTGAGGTACACTAAGATAGGTGCAAAAATTATTGATAGTGCTAGCAAAGTTGTCAACAAAGGAGAAAGGATGAACAACTTGTATAAGCTAAGTGCTCTTACAACCATAGGTGGTGTGGACATAAGTAAACTTTGGCATGAAAGATTTAGTCACATTGGTTTTGTAGTATTAATAAAGGAGATGCATAAGCAAGGTATGGTTGCTCACCTACCTACAATAATCAAAATGAAGAAACCATGTGAAGCTTGTATGATGGGTAAGCAACAAAGAAAGGCATTTCCACAAGAAAGCATGAATAGAGAAAAGACTCCTCTAGAGTTGGTGCATGTTGAATTGTATAGTACTCGATGACTATAGTAGAAAGATGTGGGTGCACCTCCTTCATGATAAGACTCAAGCTTTTGGTAAGTTTAAAGAATAGCTAAAACTTGTTGAGAATGAAACATGGCAATGTGTGAAGAAGTTTAGAACAGATAGTGGTGGTGAGCTCAACTCAAAGGAGTTTGAAGACTTTTGCAAGGTAAAGGATTTAAGTGTCAATTGATGACATCTCATACACCTCAACAAAATAGCATTTTTGAACGCCAAAATCACATTGTGAAAATGGCAAGGTGCGCTTAAGGGAAAGGGATTGCCCAACCAATTTTGCGTAGAAGATATTAATACTACAGTCTAGATTCTCAATCGGAGTCACACAAAGGCTCTTAAGGGCAAAACTCCTCATGAGGCGTATTCTAATAAGAAAATGTGTGTCTCACATTTTAGAAATTTTGGATGTGAATTTTATGCATATGTTCAAAAGGATAAGAGAAACAAGTTAAATCTAAAAAATACAAAATGTATATTCTTGGGTTATAGTGATGATGAGCCAAAAACTTACAAAGTATATGATCAAGAAGCAAAGAAGATCATAACAAGTTGTGGTGTGGTATTCAAGGAGTAGCCACATAGAGTGGAGAAGGAGAATATAAGTTCTTCCACTTTATTACCCAACAAAGAAGTAATTCACTATGAACTTATCCCAAGAGTTGTCCCTACTCTCAAGGAGGAGGAAGCATCATTTTTCGGATGATGAGAACAAAGTTCACCAACCTACAATCACACAATTGGAAAAGTCGTTGCCGTGATAGGTGAAGCTTCTCTATGATCATAGTAATCCTATGCCTACTACAATTGAGGAAAAGGCAAATGGACTAAGAAAGCCTCTGAGAATAGAGAAGAAAATAAAGGCTTCTTCTTGGATAGTCAATATGGACTTGATGGCTGAGATTATGAGAGAAGTAAAGGAGCCAATAGACTTAGAAGAAGCACTTGCAGATCCAACTTGGAGAGTAGCTATCCAAGGTGAGTATGAGATCATAATGAAGAATGATGCTTGGGAGCTAGTGAATCAGCTAGAAAAGAGGAACATTATTGGCACCAAGTGGGTTTGGAAGGTAAAGTACAAGACTGATGGTAGCTTAGAAATGTACAAAGCCAGATTAGTTGCATATGGTTTTTCATAGGTTGAAGGATTTGGTTTTCAAAAATCATTTGCTCCAACTGCTAGAATGACCACTATTTGCACAATACTTGAAGTGGGTGCTCATAAAAAGTGGCCAGTTTACAAGTGGATGTCGAATCAACATTCTTGAATGGTGACCTCAAGGAGAAGATGTACGTGGCTCACCTACTAGGGTTTGAAGCCCCCTATTCTGAGAACAAAGTTTGTAAGCTGAAGAAGGAATTATATGGGGGGTTGAAATATGCCCCTTGAGCATGGTACTAGTGGATATATAAATTCTTTCTAGGTTTGAATTTCAAAAGATGTGCCTCATATGCTAACTTCTATGTTATAGGGATAGTGAAAAGTGTGTAGTAGTAATTATCCTATATGTGGACAACCTTCTTATTACAAGTGATTATGAAAATATGATCCATCAGACTTAAAAACTTTGAGCTTTGAGTTTGAAGTGACAAACTTGGGCTTGTTGCACTATTTTTTGGGGATTGAAGTTGGCAAAATCTTCATCTCTCAAAAGAAGTATGCATTGGAGATCTTAAAAGCATTTTCCATGACCAAGTGTAAGGAGATAGCTACACCTATGGAGGTCAATGTGTAGTTAACCATTGAGGATACATTAGCACTAGTAGACATAGGGAGATATATGAGGTTGGGTAGTCTCATCTACTTGTGATATAACACTAGACTAGATAATAATTTTATTGTTGAAGTTTTGAGCAAGTTCTCAAACAAACCCTGAGAAAGTCATTAAAAATTTGGGATGTGGATACTTAGATACTTGGAGGGAACTCTTGATTATGGTATCACATACAGTTTCAAAATTTCTGTTATGGGAAGCTGTGACTCAAATTGGGCAGGTGATAGTAATTCTAGGAAATCAGTTTTTGGATACTAATTCTCTTTAGATTCAATAATATTTTCTTGGATCAGTAAGAAGCAACCAACTATGTTACTATCTTCTACTAAAGCAGAATAAGGCAACTTGCTTCGGTACATGTGAAGTAGTATGGTTAAGGAGGATCCTATGGACTATGGGAGTACAGGATGAAGATCCAACAATGGTAAGATGTCACAATCTATGGTATTTACCACCAAGAAGTTCAGATACTATATTCTTTATGAGAAGGTGGGATTCTTTTACCAAGTCGGAGGGATTACACTTATTATTGAACAAGTTTCAACCCCTGGAATGAATAGCCAAGTAGTTGATTTATTTGCAAGAGTTTGAATATGAGATTAGGAGCAAGCCACCAAAGCCAAAGGGTATTATAGAGTGTCTAGTAGATTTTTGTGAGCCTAAGGAAGAGCAAGCTAATATTACCAAAAATCCAAATTTTCATGCACGCACCAAACACATTAAGATCCGCTTAGGACCGACCTGAATCAAGGGTTCCTCTAATGGTCAAATTCCTAGAGAGTGACTAGCGTCAACTACTTTACGTAGAAACGTCAGGGTCAAAGCGGATTCATGCTGCACTTGGTTCAAGGAGAATGGGAAATGAGAGGGATGCAAAGCTTGACCTCTCTGCCCATAAGGCATAGTCCCATTCCGTTCCCCTAAAACAACATAAATCGGGGTTCTAGTAACCTAGATTCTAGGTCAATGTTCCTTGCTGTTCATTTCTTTCGAGAGAAGCTCCTTGCTATCCATTTCGCTTGAGAAAAGTTCTCGGCCAACTGGGACCACCCATCCATAGGATGGACCCATGGCCACATCCACCGCACTTTCCTCAAGGTTGTTTTAGTTGTCTAATTACCTACCACATTTAGTTGGACATGCATAAAACAGCTTCCTTAATTAGCCACTTAGACACTGGTTCCTTCACGTAATCTTAGCACTGACATAGAAAAGCAGTGTCAAACAAGTTCCTTTACATCAATTGATCTTATTTATCTTTGGAAGACATCATAATCCAGCCCGTAAGCTAATCCATAATCTGCCCTATCCATAATCCACCTGAAGGCTATCCAGCAATCCACAAGGATTACTAATCCGAGATTTTGCCCGTAGACTAGTATGCGGGTCTCGAGATCCAATCCCGAGTCACGTTGACCTCTTGTGTAGGGCCCGGAAGGCAAGGGATTTACGGCCAGAGCCCCCCTTGGTACCCAAGCATCCTCCTGCTCCAAGTAGTGCCCAACGGAGAGACCTCTCGCGACGAGTTCAATCATTTGTTCCCTAGTGCGGCAGCCACCTCCCTTTGATCCTCCAGCACGTAGCCTTCTCCTTTCCTTCCCTTTGTCCACAGGGGTAAATATAGCCTTAGGGGGGGAAGGGAAGCTCCACCACGTGGAGGCTTCATGCCATTCCCTCCTCATGCATTCCCTACACCACTCTACCTTAGGCCATTCCTCCCCACACTCCCTCTCCTCCAGCCATGCATCGGCTCGGGGAAGGGATAATTATTTAAAAAAAATTGACTTAAATTTATCCAATTTTCCCTTCAAAAAGAGTGTTTCCCCGCGGCTTTTACGGTCTTCAACCCCGGCCTCGATTTCACAATGCGGAGGCCTCATTTTTGCATGTGCGGGGTAGGATTAAGCTGCCAATAATTATGATGTGGGAGATAACCTTGCACAGGTTTTACGCGGCATGCAGGGAGTCAAGTTCAACAATATTTTTGAGCGGAAATATTACATTCTCTCCCCCTTGGAGGAATCGAGATGTCCTCAACTCGAGAAGAACTAGGGGTATTGTTGGTTCAGAGTACTTTCATCTATCAAAGTGGCGTCCTCCTCGGGATAATCTTTCCACTGGATGAGACATTCTCTCAAGGTTCTGGATCTCAATTGTCCTCCCTAACATCTAAGATCCTATCAAGCCGTAGCTCAAGGACTCCTTGTCTAGGCATTACAACTCGTTGGTCATCAAGTACATGGCTAGGATTAGGTACATACTTCTTCAGTAGGCTGATATGAAATGCATTATGAACCTTTAGGTTCTCAGGGAGTTGCAGTCTATAAGCATTGGATCATAGGCACTTGAGGATCTTGTAGGGTCCATAATACATTGGACTTAGCTTCTTGCAATCTCCTAAGGATAGGGAACTCTTCTTTGGGCGTACGCGAATGAAGTCCATGTCTCCTTCAGCGAAGGTTCTATCTTGACGTTTCAAATCCGTGTATGCCTTCTGTCTATCCTTGGCGGTTTGGATGTCCTGTCTTATTGACTTCATTTGGTCATCCATATCTTCCAGCATCTGCCTTGAAGCTTCAACCCTCAGGGTTGGATCCAAGAAGTTTAAAGAACTTTGACAATCATGCCCATACAATGCTTGAAAAGGGGTCATCTAAATGCTTTGTTGATAAGAAGCATTGTAGGCAAACTCAACTAGTGGCAAGTATTGAATCTACCTTTTTGGTTCACGGCAACAGTGTGCCCTTAGCATATCCTCGTTGACCTGGTTGACTCGCTTTGTTTGACCATCGGTTTGGGGATGGTAAGCTGTACTAAAATAGAGTTGAGTCCCAATGGCTTCAAAGATATCCCTCCAGAAGTGTGATGTGAAGAGAGAATCACGATCACTAATGATTCTTCTGGGCAACCCATGTAGCTTGAATATCTCCTTGATAAATAACCTTGCGATGTCTGAGGCTTTATAGTTTGTCTTAACATAAATAAGGTGTGCAACTGTAACGTGTCCACTTAGGGCACGTCTTAGCAGTCCATCGGAAAGAGAGTCTAGAAAGCTCTGTCCAGCACTCCCATGGAATGTTACGGGGTTTGCGATCTAGGAATTTTCGTGTCTGCCATGTAGCGAAAGTATTCTGACCATTCCCACTTAGGACCGTGGTCATTTTCCTAAATGGCAACTAGCATCAAACCCCAAGTGAACTACTTTACGCAGAAACACCAGGGCCGAAGCGGATTCACGCTACACTTGGTTCAAGGAGAATGGGAAACGAGAGGGATGCTAGGCTCGACCTCTTTGCCATAAGGCATAGTCTCATTCCGTCCCCCTAAAACAGCATAAACTGGGATTTTTGTAACCTAGACTCTAGGTCAGCGCCCTTGCTATTCATTTCCTTTGAGAAGATCTCCTTGCTGTCCATTACGGTTGAGAAAAGTTCTCGGCCAACCAGGACCACCCATCCGTAGGACGGACCCATGGCCACATCCACCGCACTTTCCTCAAGGTTGCTTTAGTTGTCTAATTACCTACCACATTTAGTTTGGACATGCATCAAATAACTTCCTTAATTAGCTCGTTCGACACTGGTTCCTTCATGTAATCTTAGCACTTGACATAGAAAAACAATGTCAAACAAGTTCCTTTTCAATAGGTTATCATATTTATCTTTGGAATACATTCATAAAGTCCAGCCTGTAGGCTAATCCATAATCCACCTGAAGGCTATCCATAATCCACCCAAAGGCTATCCAACAATCCACAGGGATTACTAATCCAAGATTCCGCCCATAGACTAGTATGCGGGTCTCGAGATCCAATCCCAAGTCACGTTGGCCTCTTGTGCAGGGCCCGAAAGGCGAGGGATTTACGGCCAGAGCCCCCCTAGCACCCAAGCGTCCTCTTGCTCCAAGTAGTGTCCAACGGAGAGACCTGATGGTGCGGGTTCGGTCCACATTCTCGGCGCGGCTAACAACCCCCTTGGTTAGGGTTAGGTAGATAGGCAGGGGTAACTGAAGCTACCTCTCCCTTCAGGCCTTCAACCTAAAGCATTAAATATATTTTCATCCTTTAGTTCCTTGAGCAAACAATGCAAACAGTGCTCCTAAACTTTTACAAGCATAATCATTTCCAGTGGTCGTTTATTTGGCCAACTGCTAAGGAGTGAATCCTTCTCTCCGAATGCATCCAGCATTCGATCCGGGATCAATTGTGACTTGGCAAGATCCCCAAGGGTTTGTCTATTCTCCCTTTTGTCCTTGGGTTAGGGCCGTACCCTATTAACCCAACTTAATCAATACCTTAGGTTTTATTAACAGTAAATCATGGCGACCATGTCACTTCAAATTATTGATTGGTCCTTTACTTCCAAGAAAATACCTACTTTCTCTTAACTTGGCAAATTTTCCCAAGAAAGGTGATATAACAGGATGACTACTCATCCTCTTGCAAGTTAAACTTGCGAAAGAACCTGCCAATCCCATTCCAAGGAATTGGTAACTCTCTTGTGATCAAACCCCAAGATCATGCGACGTTGCAACTTGTTGTACAAGTGTCGCATCTATTCCATGGGATCATTTCACCCATCGAATGGCGTCTTCTGGTTACGGAATCATGATTAGATAAGAAGCAGGGTTTAGGGTGTCTTCTTATCCAACCCATTCCCAATTGCACTAGGCTGATAACGTTTGGTCCTAGGGGATTCCAACTCAATCCGAGTTTCAACATTTGATCGAGTGATCCTTAGGGTAGAAACCCTAGATCGTTTCTTGTAAGTGCATCCAATTGTCCCTACATTCCGTAAATGTGGGTAGGACCTTTGGGTATGGGGTTTCGACTTGGCAACAAGTGCAAAACTAGGTCAAGTCCTCAATGTGCTAAACCCTAGTTAGCACTTGGAGTTTTTTATTATATCCATTTAACCATCCTATGTGAATCCTTTGCATTTAGGTGATTTAGGTAATCGAGTTTACTTGTCTTGCGACAAGGTCGAACCATTCCTAAAGATGTTGTCTTGATCTAAAATGGGAAAAACTAGTTGCATTACGATATGATTCTCGTAAGCACACGATTCATTGCCTCTACGTACGATTAGATTCACAAACCCTAACTTTTCTTGTTAAGACCAAAGCACATGTTAAATTTTGGCATAACTTCCATTGATCCTACTAGGACATGCATTCACGATTCATGCCACTAAGCTTTTAAGATTTTATGCTTAAATGAACCATGCAGCCTTTCCCTAACTACATCTCTTGATGAATGAAATTATTCATACGATGAATGTGCATTATGCAACCTTTCCTAAGTACTACGTAGTTAAATGAGATTCATGCCAATTGAAGCTAGAGTTAACCTATTTCATGCAACCCTTAAAAATCTTTTCCATGCTTTGCTATTTCCTACGGTTGATAACGACTTCCTTAATGAATCATTATGAAGAAAATTTGTCTAAAAATGTGACATGCAATTTAATCTTTCCATGCCTAATCAAAGGTGTACTACAATAATTTTGACTTTGTAATGATAGTCATTAGTTGTTCTAGATTCATCACTTTGCAATGCACAAAAGGCAACTTGCTAATAAGGTACTAAAATGCATAGACACCTTATGTTCTTTTTCGTTCATTCCATTGAAAGTACAAATGACCAATCTTCATATCGCGAGTTACTTCTAGTAAATTTCAAATAGCCAATTTATTTCAATCGCATTTAGCTAGGTGGATTTGACAAGCATAAGTGCATCCTAGTCCAAGTGAATATCGTGCATAAAGTAATACTTCTACATGAAATCAAAATAGAAGGAAAACCTGGACTTGTGGGCTCGGTGAAATGTCCACATGAATACTAGGAGATGATCCTCCTGCAGGTGCGCTTTGTGACTTTTTAGGGGCCATCCTAGATGTGATTTCGGCTTTTGGTTTGCCTTTGCGGTCTACGAATTTCTCCCCTTGGTATGTAGCTTTAAGATCTTTGCTTGTCTCCCTCGTACACGGAGATTCCCTTTGAAGTATGGATCCTTGACAGAAGTACCGACTTGTGGGATTTGGCTTATGGAAGGCTTTAGGGTTCGGAGTTTGGGCCTTCTTTCTTTTGGAAAAAGAGGGGGTTCGCGAAAGGATTCTTGTGAAGGACCTTGCGAGAATGGAGACTTTAAATCCTGAGCCTAGGGGTGGGCTTGTGGGTGATTGGTGGGAAGGGCCTTATATGCTTCCTCTTCTTCTCTTCAAATCCCGAGCCTAGGGGTGATTGGTGGGAAGGGGATTTATAGACTTCCTCTTCTTCAAAGTCCTGAGATGGGCTTGTGGGTGATTGGTGGGAAAGGGCTTTATAGGCTTCCTCTCCTTCTCTTAAAAATCCCGGGCTAGGGATGATTGGTGGGAAGGGGGCTTAGGGAAGCCCCTTAGAAGCTTCCTAAAGAAGCTTTTATGAAGCTTCTGACTCAGACAGGAGCCACATAATGGCGTGGAGGTAGATGATGTCATTTGCGGGAGGAAGCAAGGTGGACTTGACATGGATGGTGGCAATCAGATAGCCAATGGCGGTTGGCGGCAATAATCAGTGGCCTGCGACAGCACAATGGCGTACTCCTCCTCTACGGTGATGATAGCACTAGGTGACAATAGCAGCCTCTCCCTTCCTTTCCTTTCTTACCCCCCCCTCCACTAGGGGAGGTTTTTATAGGTCAAGGGGGGAGAGGGGACCTCCCCCCACGTGGCCCTTTGCATGGCTCTCTCCCTCCCCCTCCTCATGCAGCCCCTACTAGCCCATCCCCCCACACTCCCTCTCCTCCAGCCGTGCATCGGCTAGGGGAGAAGGGATAATAATTTTTTTTGAAATTAATTGCTCAATTATCCTCTTAACCTCCTTCCAAGGGGATGTTTTCCTGCAGCTATGCGGGTTTGAATCCCTGGCCTTACTTTGCCAAGACGGAGTTCTCCATTTCTCGCGTGCAGTTATAGATTAACTACTGGCACTGGGAATAACCTTTGCACGAGTTTATGGTGCGCGGGAGGTAGGTTTAGTAATATTTTTCAAATGGGAATATTACAGCAACCTTAGTGAGCATATCAACCACAACCATAATGGAGTTGTATCCCCCCTGAACTTGGGGTAGGCCAACAACAAAGTCCATACTAATGAATTCCCATTTCATTCTACCCTAAGGATCGTTCGACCTAATGCTAAAACTCGGTTTGAGTTTGGAAACCCTAGGACCGAACGTTGTCGGCCTAGTACAATTAGGGTTAGAAGACACCCCAAACCCTGCATCTCGTCTAAACAAAATTCCTTGACCAGGAAATCAATGGGTGAAATGATCCCATGAGTTAGGTGCGACACTTGTGCAACAGTTTGCAACGTCTCACGGCATTGTGGTTTAATCACAAGAGGGATTTGCCACTCCTTAGAATAAGGTTGGCAAGTTCTAGCGCAAGTATAACTTGCAAGAGGATGGGTAGTCATCCTGCTACATCACCTTTCTTGGGTTGATTTGCCAAGTTAAGGGAAGTTATTTATTGCTTGGTAAGCAAAGGATCAATCAAGTTAGAGTGACATGGTCGCTAGGATTTACTATCTTAATTTAAGAAACACTAAGGTGTTGGTTAATTTGGGTTAGCAGGGTATGACCCTAACCCAAGGACAAAAGGGTGAACAAATAAACCCTTGGGAATCTTGCCAAGTCACAATTAATCCCAGATCGAATGCTGGATGCATTTGAAGAGAAGGATTTACTCCTTAGCAGTTAGCCAAATAAACGACCATTGGATTGATTGTGCTTGTAACAGTTTAGGAGCATTGTTTGTATTGTTTTCTCAAGGAACTAAAGATGGAAAAGATAACTAATGCTTCAGGTTGAAGGCCTAAAGGAAGAGGCAGCATCAGTTACCCCTGACTGTCTACCTAACCCTAACCAAGGGGGTTGTTAGCCGTGCCGCAAACGTGGACCGAACCCACTGCGAGAGGTCTCTCCGTTGCTTGGAGCAGGAGGATGCTTGGGTGCCAGGGGGGCTCTGGCTGTAAATCCCTTGCCTTCCGGGCCCTGCACAAGAGGCCAACACGACTCGGGATTGGATCTCGAGGCCTGCATACTAGTCTACGGGCGGAATCTTGGATTAGTAATCCTTGTGGATTGCTGGATAGCCTTCAGGCAAATTATGGATAGCCTTCGGGTGGATTATGGATTAGCCTACGGGCTGGATTATATGATGTCTTCCAAAGATAAATAAGATCAATTGATGTAAAGGAACTTGTTTGACATTGCTTTTCTATGCCAGTGCTAAGATTACGTGAAGGAACCAGTGTCTAAGTGGCTAATTAAGGAAGCTGTTTTATGCATGTCCAACTAAATGTGGTAGGTAATTAGACAACTAAAACAACCCTGAGGAAAGTGTGGTGGATGTGGCCATGGGTCTGTCCTATGGATGGGTGGTCCCGGTTGGCCGGGAACTTTTCTCAAGCGAAATGGACATCAAGGAGCTTCTCTCGAAGGAAATGAACAGCAAGGAATGTTGACCTAGAATCTAGGTTACTAGAACCCCCATTTATGTTGTTTTAGGGGAACGAAATGGGACTATGCCTTATGGGCAGAGAGGTTGAGCTTTGCATCCCTCTCGTTTCCCATTCTCCTTGAACCAAGTGCAGCATGAATTCGCTTCGACCCTAACGTTTTTGCATAAAGTAGTTCGCCTAGGGTTCGATGCTAGTCACTCTCTAGGAATTTGACCACTAGAGGAATCCCTGATTTAGGTCGGCGGTCCTAAGTGGGAACGGCTGGAATACTTTTGCTATGTGGCAGACTTGGAAAGACCTAGATCGCAAACCCCGTAACATTCCATGGGAGTGCCGGGCGAAGCTTTCTAGACCCTCTTTCTGATGGGCTGCTAAGACATGTCCTGCAAGCGAACAGGTGGACATGTTACATTGTCATAACTTGAACACTATAACTCCAAATCAAGTGTTCTATAGCTCAATAGATTCCATTTTTCAAGCGCTTTCCAATGATAGGTCACATCATATAGTTATCAGAAACTTATGGACATGTGATTCATGTGCCACCTTTTTAGTACTCAAAAAATGGGAATTGGGAGATTCCCAAACTCACTAATATTGTGTTCTCTCCCAATTAAAACAATTTTAGATATCTTTAGTTCAGCCATGCATGTCTAGTGCAGTCTCCTACATCCATATCGATCTCCTAGGTCAAACAACCACTCCATACTCAGCCAATCGATCATGCATGCAACCCAAACACTATCTCTTGGATCAAATGGTAGTCCATTAATCATGTCATGCCCTATCAATATCCTTGAACCATACTCTTGTATGCATACTTTTCCTTGGAAGAAAAGTTGTAATATCATCCCAACGTCTTCTTTATGCTTCTCTCTATCATTTGTATCCACTTGAACATCGGATAAGACATGCGTATCTTGTAATCATTGTGCTAGAATTTCATTTACATCCTCCAACTCTATAGCAGCCGCATCCACAAACTTTGCATATGACATTTCTGAGTCTAGTTCATGTCAAGATTGTGGGAGAGAAGGAAGGAGTCTCACTTGTAGCTTTCTTGCTTGCACAATGGGGGAATACACACAGAGGTGGAGGCTGAAAACAATTTTCCTCTTCTTAGTTGTGTAAGCCAAAAAGAACTCAAGTACAAAGAAATAGAAGAACCCTATATATGGGTCTCAAACCAAACTCAACTAACTAAGGTGGCATACTAACTGAGAGACGAACTAGAGTAGATAAGGATAGCTGTCATCTAGCTATTATTCATGAGTGGTGTACCAACCGCATCTGCAACTGACACGTCGGTGACATGGATGCACAACGGTCACCCTGGCATATCACGAGTGGAGCTCGATATCTCAACACTCCCCCTCGAGCTCAATCCCAATTCCTGCACACCAAGCAGGTCTCTGAACTTGCGCGGCTTCTCTGCGCCCAATGCCTTCGTGAATATGTCAGCTACCTGATCCTCTATGCTGACATAAACTAGATCAATAAGACCTAGTAAAACCCTCTCTCGCACATAATGATAATGCACCTCAATGTGCTTTGTTCTAACATGATAGACTGGGTTATTTGCCAAGTGTATACTACTCATGTTGTCACAATAAATGACAAATGGCCCATTTGTAGACTGATGCATATCATAAAGTAGCTTATGCAACCAAGCTACCTCACATGCAGCCATTGCTGCACCCCTGTACTCAGCCTCTGTGCTCGACAAGGCAACTGTAGGTTGTTTCTTGCTGCTCCAAGTGACTGCAGCACTCCCAAAAGAGAACACATATCCACTGGTAGATCATCTATCAGAAATACTACCAGCCCAATCAGCATCAGTGTATCCATGCAGCTGTATCTGAACCCCAGTCTCATAAAATAGTCCATACTACAATGTGGACTTCACATACCTGAGTATGCATCTAGCCGCATCCAAATGCAATTTCCTTGGAGCCTGCATAAACTGACTTACCAATCCAACAACATAGCTCAAATCTGGCCTAGTAACAGTCATATAAATCAAACTTCCTACTATGCGTCTGTACATAGTAGGGTCTTTCAGAAGCTCACCTGTATCTGTGCTCAGCTTCACATTCTGCTCCAAAGGAACTGAAATAGGATTACAGCCTGTCATCCCATATTTGGACAGCATGTCCAATCCATACTTCCTCTGCAAGAGTTGTATTCCACTTGGTAATCTAATCACCTCAATGCCCAAGAAATAACGCAGCTCTCCCAAATCCTTCATCTCAAACTTCTGCTTCAATAGCATTTTCACATAAAGGATATCTTCATCACTGTCACCTGTCATAATCAAATCATCAACATAAATGACAAGTAGCATAATACCTTTCTCTGTTTTTCTCACATAAAGTGAGAAATCTGCCTTGGAAATTTGAAAGCCAATATTGACAAGATACTGTCCTATCTTGTCAGACCATGCTCTAGGTGCTTGCTTCAAGCCATACAAGGCTTTCTTCAACCTGCAAACAAACTTAGGATGAACAGCATGCACATAACCTGGTGGCTGCTCCATATAGACCTCTTCTTGCAAATCACCATGCAAGAAGGCATTCTTTACATCCATCTGATGTAAAGACCATCCCTTTGATGCAACCATAGCAATGACTGCTCTTACGGTTGCCATCCTTGCAACCAGACTGAATATTTCTTCATAATCAATGCCATATGTTTGTGCATACCCCTTGACTACTAATCTTGCCTTGTATCTATTCACAGAACCATCTGCATTGTGCTTCACCTTATAAACCCACTTACAGCCAATTGCATTCTTACCTTTAGGCAAAGGTACTAACTCCCATGTAGAATTTGCTTCCAAGGCATCCATTTCTTCATCCATGGCTTTCTCCCATTTTTCTTTTCCCATGGCTTGCTCAAAAGAAGTGGGTTCTGGTTCCTGTATCACTTTGACCATATATGCATAGTGAATGGCTGTAAATCCATCATATTTCAGCCTATCCACAGGATACCTAGCTCTCGTAGACCTGCGCAAAATAGGTTTACTCCCAGGTGCTCTCAAAACATCCGTGGTCTTCCTTACTCCAAGTGTAACAATAGAAGGAATACCCAACTCATCATCAATGCTCTGTTCTGAGCCACTGGATTCACCATCCACATAAGAGTGACGTGCATTCACATCAAACATGGGCTGATCAACCTTCTATTTTCCTTTTCGTGATACCTGCATACCACTATCTGCATTTCTTTGAGAAGATTCTTCCGATCTCAATCTGCCTGTCCATGGCGAAGAATGTGAACCACTACTAGAGGATGCTCCAGGTCCACTAATATTTTGTGACTGCTGCTGTGAATTCTGTGCAGCATTACCATTTTGTGCATCTACATCATCAATCACATTTACTAGTTTATACCAGCTACTCATCTCATAAAAAACAACATCTCTGCTCACTGTAAACTTACGAGTAGAAGGGTTATAACATCTATACCCTTTTTGCTGCAGAGAGTAACCAATAAAGATGCACTTCTCAGCTTTTGGATCCAACTTGGATCTCAACTCATCTCGCACATGTACATAGGCAATGCAACCAAAAATTTTCAAATGAGAAATATCTGGTTTCCTACCAGTATACCTCTCCTCTGGAGTCATCCCATGTATTGCTGCAGTGGGAGTCATGTTCATTATGTAGACTGCTGTAGCAACTGCTTTAGCCCAATAAAAATCTGGCAGGTCTTTTTCATTGAGCATGGCACGAGATACCTCTCCAATATGCCTGTTTTTCCTTTGTGCAATTCCATTTTGTTGTGGGGTATGACTGCATGAATATTACTGCTTTATGCCATGCTCCTGTAAGAACCTTGCAAACTCATTTGAGAGGTACTCTCCCCCTCCATCTGACCTTAGGCATTTTATTTGCAGACCTGTTTCTTTTTCAGCCATAGCTTTAAGAGTTTTGAAATGCCCAAAAACTTCACTTTTCTTTTTCATAAAATACACCCAAACTTTTTTGCTATAGTCATTAAAAAAAGTGACAAAATAATGACAGCCTCCAAGAGATGCAGCTTTAGTAGTCCACACATCAGAGTGGATTAATTCCAATGGCTTCTTACTCTCTTGAACATGTCTAGGAAATGGTTTCCTTGCCTGTTTTCCAAATTGACAGGCTTCACATACCTTATGCATTTCTGCAACCTTGAATTTAGGCAATCCTGCAACAATATTTTGGGCCTACATTGATTTAAGTCGCTGTACATTAACATGACCAATGTGTTTATGCCAGATATCAATATCTGCAACTACACCGGTCCCATGTGCAAACATTGCTGCACTCAATTCAGGCATGTCTGCATCCAATGTAAACATTCTGCCCTTCTTCTTTCCTTTTGCTATCAAGTGACCTTTATTTTTCATATCCTCAACAAAGCATCCATGAGGATTAAATCTGACCTGCAAGCCCTGCTCAGCCATTTGACCAACAAAAACCAGATTCTTGGTGATATTCGGGACATGAAATACATCGGACAGGTATTTCGTTTTCCCATCCTACATAGACAAAGGAATTTTTCCAATCTGCACAATAGGATGTGCAGTATCATCACCAATCTCCACAAATCCTGGTTTTTCCATTTCCCTTGCATCCTCCATCCATTCTGCATGACCTGTCATGTGGTTTGATGCACCTGAGTCAACATACCATACATCATTGCTTTCTTCTGCACTTGTCACAGAATTGTTCATGTGCTGCACCATAAACAAGTGCTCATTTCTGTCATCACCCTGTCTACTAGAAGATGCATAATTCCCTTGTTGCAATTTCCCATTCATGATGTCATTCTGCTTTTTATAGCAGTCTTTAGCCATATGACCCATTTTACCACAGTAGTAGCATTCAACATTGTTGTTTGCATTTTGGCCTCTTTGCCATCCACCACGACCTCTTTGGCTCCCCCTACCTCTAGAGTTACCACGTCCTCCTCCATAGGACTAGTTTTCTTGAGTTTGCTGCATATTCTGATTTCTACCACGGCCTCCAAATCGGCTTCCTCTACCTCTGCCTCTACCTCTTCCAGCATTTGAGTAGAAGACAGCTTCTTTTGAAGTTCCTCCTGAAGAAGATGCACCACCATTTCTTTGCTCCTCAGAAATTAGAAGAGCACTCAGCTCCTCAAAATCAGGAAATCTTTCAGAAGTGAAATGGATGTCCAAAACTGTGCATAATCCTTTCCTAGACCATTCAAGGTCACAGAAACTAAATCATCATCTTCCACTGGCGACCCAATGGAAGCAAGTGCATCTGCAATCTTCTTCACCTTCATGTGGTAGTCATTGATGCTCATATTTTCTCTTTGCACATTATGCAACTCTTGCTTGAGCTGCATTTTCCTGGCTTGCGTATTTGTGCTATACATTTTTGACAAAGTATCCCATGCCTCCTTTGGCATACTTGCATCTTGAATATGCACAATCATAGAGTCTGAAATGCTGATAGACAGCCAATACATAACTTTCCTGGCTCTCTCATGCCATGCTTTAAATGCTTGCATTTTCTATTGATTGGGAACATCAAGAAGAGCTGGTTCTTCTTCATTTCCTGCAACAAATTCCCAATATCCTTTTCCCATAAGGAAATTCGTCATTCTAAACTTCCATGCTTGGAAGTTGTTCTTGTCAAGCTTTTCAGTGACAATTTGTGAAAGAGAATCAGACGCCATTACAAAACACTGCAAAAAATTCTGTCAATGCAAAAAACACAGCTTCACCCTCACAAGGGCAAATCTGCAAAACTGGCGAAAGTGGTATTTGACCACACAGTCACTTCCTAGTGACGATTTTGCATAAACAGGAACCAAGGATGATTCTGTAACTCCCAATGTCTCTGCGCACAAGCATACGATGCAATTTCTACAGTAACTTTTCACTGACCTGTAGAACAGTGGCTGCACAGCATAAAACTGGGCCTTTTCCTGAGTGCATGCAGAAAACTTCCGCCTCCAAAACAGGCCCCGAAATGGCCTCAAATAAAAAAAACAAGGTCGCAAAGGGCTAAAGCCCTTACCCGCAGCGTATACTGCCCTCTTGTTTCACCGCGAAGGGCGTCTCAACCTGAGACAATGCACTCCTGCACTTTCCGGCTGTGCTACTTGCAGAGATCTGCTCCCAAAATAGAAAATGAAAGCAACACTGCTCCTCTTACCAGAACACCGCGAGCTTGGCTTGCTTTCTTGAGCTCCTTACCACGAACAAGGCTCTGATACCATGTCAAGATTGTGGGAGAGAAGGAAGGAGTCTCACTTGTAGCTTTCTTGCTTGCATAATGGGGGAATACACACAGAGGTGGAGGCTGAAAACAGTTTTCCTCTTCTTAGTTGTGTAAGCCAAAAAGAACTCAAGTACAAAGAAATAGAAGAACCCTATATATGGGTCTCAAACCAAACTCAACTAACTAAGGTGGCATACTAACTGAGCCACGAACTAGAGTAGATAAGGATAGCTGTCATCTAGCTATTATTCATGAGTGGTGTACCAACCGCATCTGCACAACTTACACGTCGGTGACATAGATGCACAACGGTCACCCTGGCATATCACGAGTGGAGCTCGATATCTCAACAATTCATACCTAACATTTCTAGGCATTTTATTGTGGCCATTATGATGTTCATTTGGGTATTTTATGCTGGTTGACCTACTGCCATTTATGGAATATTTTTGTTCTTTAAGTTCAAGATCCTCCTCCTTAGTCAACCATTATTATCTATAGGTTCTACTAGAGAGAGGGAGCCAGTGCCATTGCCTATGCAGCTAGTGACTCATTGTTATATGTGACTATCTTGTGTTTGGTATATGGATTCCATTTTCTAAATGTTCTTTTGAGCTCTCTTCTTTGTAGCGTTCTTTTATGTTTTTTTCTCTTTTGTCCTTGTGTTCAGTAGTTTATTATAGCATCTCTTTATGCTTTCATTGCTACATCTATTTTTGATATGGTATCAAATTTCAGGATCCAGGTTCGTGTTGCTATTTTTTGCAATTTGAAGTTTGTGTTTTGGCTTTTCTACAACTAATTGGACTCATTCTTGATTACTGCAAATTGATTTTTCAACCTGGGTGACCATCTTCTACTAATTTTTAGCCTAGTATTTGCTCTTTTTCTGAGTGTTTTGTAGTCTAGTTTTTGCATTTTAGGACAACAAGCTAAGGTGACCTGTTTTTATATAGGACAACTGCATTTATTACAACTATTGACTACATTTTGACTTCTGTCTCTTTGCATTTTCATTGTTTGTGCTTGTGTCCAAGGTTGGGTGATAGTGTTTCAGGCTAATTTTTTCTGTGTCTGTCTGGTCTATATTTTCACATTATCCATTGTGTGCGAACTTTGTCATACAATCTGTGCTCATGGTTTAGCTATACTTTCTTTCTCCTCTTCTTTCTATTCTTTTCTATTCCTATTGTTTCTAGATGGCTCCTCCTTGTTGTTCCACTGATGACAAATTACATGGCCCTAATTATCTCACATGGAGTGATGTTATGAAAGCTTGGTTTGTGCAAAAGTGATTATGACACATTGTATCTCGAGCTTATGAGCATCCTACTTCTCATCCAGTTGATTTTGACTATGACAAATTTGAAAAAGTTGTGCTCACATGGGATATTGATGATGCTCGTACATATTTTTCCCTTCTTTGCTACATTTTCAAAGAAGTTCTTCCTATAGTCACTGCTGTAGGACTTCTCCTACAATTTAGGCAAAGCTTCAATTATTAAATGAGGATCCCTCACCTATCCATGTCGTTACTCTTTATGGATAGTTGGAGCAGATGAAGTTTGAGTCAGAGAATATGATTCAGTCTTTCTTACTTCATGTCACACAGGTATAGAACCAACTTCAACCTATGTAGTTTGCCCTTCCAAAGGCTCATCTTGTGGGGAGTGTGCTCTACAAGCTCCCTCTAGAGATGAAGCGGCCAATGCTTTGCAGACTCAGAAAACATCAACACTTTTTAGTTTTTGAGTGGTGCATTTTTCCCGGGAAACATGCTCAAAATTTTCCAAAAAATCTGAATTTCAAGGGAAAAATAGACTTTGTCAAAGGCAGTAGCTGCAGTTAGTTCAATTTTAAGCGGCAAGTCAGAGTCGGGTTCCTAAAGTGCTTTAAAGATACAACAACTTGCGGTTCCGGATTTTTCATAATTTTTCCATCTATTAGATGAGACTTTGGGAAGTGCCAGGCAGTAAGGGACTTCGAGACGAATGCACAAGATTTTTCAAAGTGCGAATTGGACGTTGGACGACCAAAGACGGCAAATGGCCAAACTTGGTGAGAAGGGGCCTAAAAGGAGAAGTGAAAGGGGGTGACGTTTGGGGCCACCCCCCACAAGCGATTTCGTGGGGGAGGGGGGACTTTTTTTTCTGCGCGGTAGAAAAACGGTGCCATACTCCCCTCCATGAAAAAATTGAGATGGGGGGTTGAAGAACAACCCCCCCCTCCCCCCCAGCAATTGCAGCTGTGATCTTGTGTCTTTCTTTGCCCTCCATCGCCACTCTCCGCTCCTCCAATGGCTGCCTGGATGAAGAGATCCTGCTCTAGTCTTTCTCTCTCTCCCCTCTATGGGCTATTCATGTGCACTACTTTGAAGGAGGGATCGGGAAGGAGATTGAAGAAAATGATGATGGAGATTAATGGAGATGCTAAAGCTTGATGTGCAGCATGAAATTGAGAGCAATGAAGGGTCCGTCCGATGACTATTTTTTATGAAGAAAATGAAGCTTTTTGGACATTTTATGATGGAAATGATGTTATTATGTGATGAAAAATTGTTTGAGTGCTAGTTGCATCATGTTTAATTGTTGTCTATTAGAAAATTCTAATTTCACAATGATTTACATGTGCTATTTAAATCCCGCAAAGTCCGAAATACGATTTTTAAGGATAAAATGATGGTTTCGTTGTTTTGGGTGGGTAAAATGTGTTCATATGGAAAAAAATGAAAAATAAAATTGGATTTTAATATGTTGAAATGATTGGTATAAGGAAAATTAGAAAATAATAGTGATTTTTATCAAATAAAGACTTTAAAAAAAAGAAAATAGGAAAAAATAGAAATACGCTTCATAAAAATAAAGAAAAATATAATGAGTGTTTGTGAATGTATGGTAGTGGCGGAGCATGAGGTTTAGCCTTAGTTTTTCTTATCTCTTTGTCAAAGTTTGTGATTTATCACTTTTCATATATCAAAACATGACAAAATGAACCCCTACACCTATGCAACAGAAGCACTACCTAAAAGTAGAGAGTCGGGTGTTTGAATGATGTGATTTGGGTGTTGATTATTGCTTATTTTGCTTATGCATAGTATGATATAGGGTTCGTCGTATTTCAATTAAGAGGATAGTAATATGAGCGTTGTCTCGGTACTATCCTTACATTGCCTCAACGAGTTAGTAAATGAGCATTGGAAAGCCTGGTTGTGCATGACACACTTCTGATTGAAAACTATGTTTGAGCACATTAGGATCGTCCACTTTTGCATGTGTATATCAACCATGGTATCGTGATGGACCTAAAAACGGGCCGGCACTGGCTCATGCACTAGTCGGGCCTCGTCACTACGCACAAGACAACCCCTCAGCCTCGCGGCCAGGAGCGTCTCTCAAAATCTCTACCTTCCTAAACATTGCGTTTGTAATACGTTGTAGTCCAACTGATCCTAACCCAATATTACTCCTCAGAGGGTGTCCCTTTTACATAGCCAAAAGGCTCGAATCACATACACATGGGGTTCCTCCTACGGGTAAATGCCGTCAACCCTCTGCGACTCTCCTACACCTTGGGGATTGGCCCCTCAGTGTGTCACTCAACATCTAAACATTTCGCACAAAAGTCACTCAAGGTACCAAATAAGCATGTCCAAGAATGTACCATTTCTTACTCACTTGCTTTCCCCTTTGGGACCCGCGTCTACCTATAGCATGGGTACCTCACTGCCTCTCATCGTAGGTCAGGTTCCAATAAACCAATTGCAATGCATATCCAGGAGCTGGTCACTGATATTTTCTAAATTCTTTTCATGCTCTATGCATTTGGTGGATGCCTAGTGCTCAAACATTTAGCAAAACAGTATCGTGCACAAGTGCAAAACCATTCTTTTAATGATTTTCAACTACCGTTCGTGCTTCGTTGCATGGGCCTAGCACCAAGGTGATCCTTGTGCTACTAAGCTCTAAATTTTAATTATCATCCTTCCTAAATGCTATGCATAGAAATCAACAACTTTCCCATCATTTCACATGGCATTTAGACATATTTCAACTTCTCTACCCTTCCCCGTTTAAATATTGCATCGTTGGATAGATTTATAGGGTATTTTACCATCATTTTATGTGTAGAAAGTGGAAAAAGACACACTAGAACAAGAAGGTGGGGTTGAACTGAGGCAAACCCTCATGCTTCAGTCCCCACAAACATTCACAAACATTGTTCTTATTTATCCTTATTTTTCGAAACCCAAAATGTATTTTTCCCCTATTTTTTAGGGTTTTTCCACCCTTTTCTTGTATTTTCCCTTATTTTTTGCATTATTAAATTACTAAAAATTCAAAATAGGTTATGGGCTGTGGCCCTTAGTTCCTTCTTGCAGAAAAATGAAAGTTTAGTTGGTATTCCTATTTACTTTCCGATTTTTATGCCAAAAACCATCATTTCCCCTTGATTTTTCATATTTTACGTGTCTTAGTATATTATTTTGAACCACAAGATGCATATTTTCCTTATTTTCTGATTATGACCAGCAAGAACTCATGAAAAACAGCAACATACACAATTTTTAGCCCACATGAACAACATTTCATCAATCAAAAGCCATAAAATCTCAAATTTCCTTTGAAAATTTTAAATTACCACTTATTTGCGTGTTTCGGGTTTCATGTCCATGGCTACAAATATGAAAATCAGCAGCACTTCATGTCCAGCACAATCACCAATCACCATTTCCAGCCCGTGGAGCAATCCGATCCATGCCGGACAAGCCTCCATCATTCTTTATTCTTCCTTCTTCTTCCCACATGAACTTGCCTTTAGAAGAGAGAGAGGGAGGAGAGAGAAAGACTGAAATCAGAGATCTTCAAAGAGGGCATCATTGCGTGAGCAAAGGGCGGCGAAGTGATTGGCATCCAGGGGGGAATGAGGGGCAGTGAGCAGTTGCCATGGTTGTTTGCAGGCAGGAGGGAGCATCTCCATCAACATGGCGCATTTTTCGGCACCTGTTGATGGCGCCCTCTCTCCATGATTTCTCCTCCCTCAAGTGCATGAAACTTTCATGTGATATTTAAAGTTTGGGCTCCCAAAGGTCACTTGCCCACTTTGGGCAAATTTTGTCCACCCCTTCGCATCTTGACCGGTTTCTTGGCCATTTCCCCGTCCGGACTCGGAATCGAGCTCTGAAAAATCCTGGGCGTTCGGCTTAGCATCCCTCATTGGCTAGTAGCTCTTGCTAACCCGCATGACTGTCTGAAAATTTATGAAAAATCAACAAGTGTCGCTCGGGCACCTTTAAAGCACTTTGACGCTTAAAATCGTCCTAGATCGAGCCGCCGCCTTTGATAGTGAATATTTTTCCCTTGATATTCATAATTTTTTGCTATTTTTAAGCACTTCCCGTCACCTAAATTCCGTTCTCATTGGCGACCACGGGATAAGGCGACTCAGCCCGTCGAATCCACGAACATATCTGCACATAAACAACCAAATAAGCATCAAACTGATACAAAACAAATATATAATAAAACTCAGCACAATGCTCCCCCTACCCCTGGACAGAACCAAGGCATGACATCCACAAGGAATAGGCCTAGCATCATCTAATAGAAGATCCGAAGTGAGTCACTAACCAGCTGCTCCAACACAGCCAAACTAAAAAAAACCTATCAAAGAGGTTGCCCTAAGTGGTATTCTGCACTACTTACCAACTAAAGACAACACCACTAGGAGCTCCTGCAAGGCGAGGACTCCTACAGCCTGATCAAGAAGTATTTTCTTTCAGTACATGTCTTTTTTTAGGGTTTTTAGTTTATCAACATACTTGGGCATGTAAAAAGGAGGGAGCTGAGCGTAGTGACCCAAGGAGAACAGGGCATCGGCCTCAAGACCTGTCTCGACACCCAAGAACCTACCAAACCCTCGCAAGGCGACACTTGATCCTTTTCTAATGCTCACTTTTATTTTCTCTCCAACCTTCCTTGTTTTGGTATTATATTTGGCAAGAAGCCACCCCTAGGAAGACAAGGTATCGGCCCCGGGTCTGATTCGTCCCCAAGAACCTACCAGGCCTTCGCAAGGCAATGATCAACTGCTTATATATTTTCATTTCTTTTCTTTTCTTTGATAGGGGTTAGAATCCCTTTTTACACACCTTCGTATTTATATTCATCTTGTAGGATGTTCAGGGTTTCTCATCATCATTATTAGCTTCTGGCAGGCTTCTCTAACTGCCTCACTACTAACAAGAACTCCTAGAACGGCTGCCTAGCAGGCTAGCAGGACAGGACCACTAGGACTTCCTTCTAAAACAGGTCTTTCAATGTCTAACAATCTCTTTGCAGGAGGCAATGACTACTCCGACCTCCCTCAAACATACTCAACCTAAACCTGGGACTTCATACCTTGGTTGCTGGTCCCCAACCAAAATGTGTCCCCTCGACAAGTACAAATACACATACAACAGGAAATAAAGGTACTCGTAAAGGAGAGATATCACTTGGATTGGCCACAAGAAGCTTCCATCACAGTTAAGGCTCCTCCAGGCTCCACCAAATTCCACGAATCACGAAACCTGTCCAGCACAACACTTAAAACAAAAACCCGATTAAACGCACCCGCACTAGACAGGGAAATGGCCCTCTTGGCCTAATGAAATGAAAACACTTCACTACAAAACTGAATCGGCCCTCTTGGCCTAATGAAATCAAACACTTCTACTCATAACATCCTCCTGGAAACAACTATGATAGACATCAAAGCATACCATTCCCAGGGGAACAGGGCTCGTAGCCCTAAACTAGGTGCATTAAATTATGACCCATCCCTCCTGCGTATATCGCAAGAGGTGTTCGCATCACATGTCGTCTAACCAGTCTATGGGTCCAAGATAACAAAGGCAAATGAGTCTCGCTTACCCTCTGCATCACCCAAATCAACCATCGTCTGCCAAAGAGGGCATGTTCAGAAAGCATACCCCACAAGCGACCAGGTCATGTCTCCTCATCAATAGATATATCGGGACAAGGGCCACAATTGAAGAAGAGGTCTTCTTCATACGCGAAATTAGCCAAAGAATCGGCAAATTGATTCCAGTTCCGTGGAATCAGTTGAAAAGACACTCTATCGAATTCGTCTAGCAGGGCTATGGCAGTATGATGGTACATACAAAGGATGGGGTTTCGTACCATGTATGTCCCATTGAGTTGATTTAAAACCAACTGAGAGTCCCCTTTCACCAACAACTGGCAGATACCACCCTTCTTTGCAATATTCAAACCCATAATCAGGGCTTTGTATTCGGCCATATTATTGGTAAAATTCACCCCGAGATAAGCAGCTAACTTCATGACAATGCGTCGTCAGGGGTCTCGGATGACAACTCCAACACTACCTTTTTTGCATGCACCCCTAGACGCCCCATCAAAGTACAAGGTGTACGTCCATAAAGGGTTTACATATCCCGCCATCCTGGACTCTACTCGTAATTATGGTAATCAAAATTCAGCATATTCAACGGGTGGACTGTAGGCCCCATCCCTCCATCGTTATTGAATTCAACAGGGATGCTCATCAAAATTTGTAGGCAGTGATGGCAGAAGACCTTGATCTCCCAAACAAATGTCCCGTCTTCTTGCTCAACCACCTTGTATCCTTTGCTCCACCAAATGAGCTTTCCCTGATGATACCTTTGTTCCAAATATGGGTGTTCTAAATAAGGGATCAGACGACCCATCAACCTCTATCATGATTTCCTTGCAGATGTTTGATCGATCTCACCTAGACCTGCAAGGCAGTCATAGCATTAGTGCAATCAGAAATAATAAGGTTTAATCTTATTAAGATTAACCTTATTTTTAAAATTCTATCCCCTCAAGGTCAGCTAACAAGACTGTGGATTTATTCTTTCCTATCCTAACAATCCGATAGGGCCCATCCCATTTGGGCTCTAACTTGCCTGGAAATAATTCTCGTCGTGCGTCATAATACAGAACAAGCTGTCCTTTCTTGAAGGTGTATTTCTTGGCTTTGAGGTCGTGTAGCTGCTTCATTCGGCGCTTCGCCACTTCTTGGTGCAATAAGCTCTGCAACTTAAGCTCATCTAAATGTGCCAGTGTCGTCAAGCACTCAAAAAGTGCATCTTCATCGCTCAAAGAATGATTGATGGCAAACTGAATAGTCGGCAGCTCAATCTCTAAAGGCAAGACACACTCCTCCCCATATACTAACTTGAACGGGGTATGGCCAGTGGCTCGTTTGAAGGTCGTATTATAAGCCCACACTAACACGTATAACTTTTTATCCCGATCCCGTTTCTTTTTCGACACAATTTTGGACATGATGCCCACAAGCTGCTTGTTGGTGCTTTCAACTTGCCCATTGGCTTGCGGATTATATGGGGTTGTCTTGTTATGCTTGATTTGCCACATCTCTGTCAAACCTTTAATCACCTTATTCAGGAAATGGGTTCCGCGGTCCGACACTAATTCTTTCAGTGGACCAAACCGGCATATTATCTGCTCTAAAAGGAAACTAGCAGTTTCTTTAGCATCATCTTTCCTTGTTGCACGTGCTTCTGACCACTTTGTGAAGTAGTCAGTTGCTACAATGATGTACCTCTTTTGCGTAGTTGATGACGGAGTAATAGGACCCACAAAGTCTATTCCCCACTTCTCAAATGGAAGTATCGCCATAATAGGGGTGAGTGGTCGTTTCCTATTCTCTCGACTATCATGTCATTGGCAAATATCGCATCGCTTAACATACGCAAACGCATCTTGGAAGATGGCAGGCCACCAATAACCTGCTCTTAAAGCCTTTTGTGCTGTAAGCCGTCCAGCAAAATGGCCACCGCAAGCAGAATCATGGCACTCTTCCAAAATGAATGGCACCTCGTCAGGCATCACACACCGGCGATAGATGTCATCAACCCCTTGCTGATATAATGTACCTGCGATCAAAGCAAAATTTAACGCTTGCTGCTTAATTTTCCTTCTCTCAGCTTTAGATAATTTGGATCCCGCCTCTCCCGTCGATAAATAATGTGTTATTGCAGCATACCAAGAGGGAATAGATGCCGTATCTATTTTAAATAACAACTCCATGTCACTACCTTCAGCCACAGATTGTTTCGACTCCCCAAAGTCCACTAGACATTCCACGATGCCTTGCAACCTTGGTGGCTTACTCTTGATTTCATAATCAAATTCCTGCAAAGTGATCAACCGCTTTGCTAGACGGTCAGGCGGCTGTAGCTTATTCATTAATAATCGAAGTCCCTCCGCCTTCGTATAAAGCACGACTTTCTCATAGAGAATATAATGCCTAAATTTCTTGGTCCCAAAGACCATCGCTAGACACAATTTCTCCATGTAAGTATAGTTAATTTCGGATACCCCCAGCTTTTGGCTAGCAAAAGCAATCGGGTGGTACCACTTCTCTTCCCAAATTTGGGCTAAACAACAGCTGATACTATACATGGTGGTTGCTGAAAATATATAAAACACCTCACCTCTTTTAGGTGCTTTCAAAATGGGTGCTCTTGCTAGCTCTTGTTTCACATCCTCGAATGCTACCTTACAAGAGTCACCCCATACAAACGAACAGCTAAAGGACAATAAATTTGTAAGCGGCAATGTTCTTTCTACTAAGGCGTTAATGAATCTACGGTAGTAACCAACCGACGACAGAAAGCTATGAACTTCCTTCGGAGTGCGTGGTGGACCCATGGCAACTATAACTTTGACCTTCTCGGGGTCTGTCGCAATTCCTACCAAACTGACCACATGACCCAGCAATAGCCCATAAGGTACTCCAAAAACACACTTCCGTGGGTTTAGGGCGATGCAAAATTGTCTGCAGCGCTCAAAGCATTTTCTTAGAATGATCAACTACCTTTCTCTCACGGTGGCAGCCCCTAAGTCATCAATAAACACCATCAACTCTTCAGGGGATATGTCACTGAATGTCTTATCTGCTGTTCGTTGCCACGAACCAGGTGCATTGCATAAACCAAAGGCCATCACATGGTACGCAAAAGTACCAAATACAGTGATAAAAGTTGTTTTCAACTTGTCCTCTTCTGCAATTGCCATTTGGTTGTATCCTGCAAAGCAATCCATAAACGAATATATCTCCCTACCCGCTAATTGATCCAAAATCTGGTCAATAAATGGCAACGGGTAGTAGTCCTTAACTATCTGCTTATTCAGCTCCCTAAAGTCTACACATAAACGGATTTGATTATTCTTCTTCTTTCTAATCACAACTGGCGAACACCATTCCGTGTGTTGCACAGGAAAAATCAAACCTGCTTTTCAAAGCTTCTGTAACTCTTCAAACAGGCCATCCCTCAATTCGAAAGGCATACGCCTTACTTTCTGCCGTACAGGATGGCTGCCCTCCTTCAACGGAATTGTATGAACAGCAAGACTAGGAGGGATGCCTCTCAACTCATCATAACTCCAGGCAAAGATATCACGGAATTCCTGGATCAAGGCCACATAGTCCTCCCTTTCTGCTAAGCTGAGCATAGAACCTAATTTGATTGGCTGCGAATCATCAGGCGTACCAAGGTCTAGCTCGATAACATATGTATCTCTTATATGATCTTGGCCCTCTATCGGCTCGTTCAAAGTGATCTGATAGATGTCTTCCGTGGTGGATCCCTCTTTAGACTCATCACTCGATGATGTCTCACTGGCAGATAAATCTTCTAGTGTCTCCAATTCTGTAGAAGATAGAGGAGCTCTCTCACTCTGCGCGGACTCAGGATAAGCATCAACTACCACACGCTGGGCACCTCTACTAAATATTAGCCGACCGGCGGGTATATCTACTTGGCAGTCCGCTTGCAAGATCCAAGGTCGTCCGAGTAATACTTGGTAACTTGGCCGGCTTGCAAATCGAATCACCCTAAAGTCCAACAGGCATTCTACATTTGCAACAGTAACCTGGACCTTAGTAATGCAGCCTTCTGGCTGTCTCAAACTATCATCTGCCATTCTGAGAATTGTGGAGGTATCTTTCTGGATTGGAAGACCCAACCTTTCCATCAGTTCAGAACTCATAATGTTAACAGATGATCCCGTGTCGACAATGGCATAATCTACTAATATCCCATCGACATAGGCTGCAACCCTTGGGCAATGCTTCTCAGCATGCTCGAACCAGTCATCACCAACTCGCGCAATACCCAAAGGTTCTACGATATACCCGGTACGTAGGATCTTTCTAAATTCCTTGCGTACTCCTGGGGAAAGCTTAATAAGTTGTAAAAGATTCACATCCGGCTTGACTTCACAAAGAGAGCTCGCCAAATCGAATTCATGATAGTTCGATAGAGCTCGCTTTTCACGCCAAACCATCCGCTCTTTAGGTCGCTGAACCGGCTTTATTGCCTCTTTCTTAACTTTCACCTTCTTCTTTGGTGGTTCCTTATCGCTTTACTTTCTATGGGCTTCAAAGGTCCCCCTTCCATGGAAGGGTCCAAAACTTGCGTTCCTTTGTCGCCTTGTTTAGGGTTTCCATCAACAGGCTTATCCTTGTCGGCTTCTCTACCCTTTTGACCTCTTGTAAGGACAGCTCGCAGATTAGAGGTTTCAGCATCGTTAACGCGTACAGCCTCAATCAAACAAACCCCACTACCACTTGGTAGCTCCTCCACTGTAGTGTTTGGTCGTTGAAGTATTTGTTTAGGCCCATCTTCTCGCTGGGAATCACTTCCTTGGGCATGATTATTAACAGGCCCTGGTTGCCGACTACCTCGCTGGAGGGAACTGATCTTACTCCAGCAACTAGCTGCTAAATGGCCGGATTTTCCACAAATGTCGCACTTAACATTTGGGCAATTTCTTGGATAGTGCTGCCCACCACACCATTTGCAACTAAACCTCGAAGGTGCACCCTCCTCTGGGTATCTACTTCCTATCAAATTTTGTTGTTTTTTAAGGAAGTTGACATCAATGGCTATTTGTCGATACTGCTCCGTAATCATGTCAGTATAATGCTTCATCATGTCCTTAACCTCGCCAAGAACATTGGAAGAACTCGACTCATAGCCTTGGTCATTACCATGTTGTTCCATCGGCCTAACAATTCGATTAGGCACTGGTTGTTGAGCCACAAGCATGGTATTAGAATTGACCACGTGGCCTCCACCATTTGGAGCCATTTGACTGCCCGTAGGCATCGACATGCTAGGGGGAGCTGGTAATAAAGGCACATTCTGTATCATGTTCCCTCTCCCATTAGGGTTAGCCATCGCTATCCCTTGACCACTACTGCCACTGGCCATTGCCATATTGTTTCCCAATACTAAACCCATATTCGAATTGCCTTGAGAAGCATAGGCTGCTTATAGTCGGGATTCCACCTCTTGTGCTCGTATAATGGCAGTGTCTATATCTCCCAAGGGGACACTACTCAACTGTAATTGGATATTAAAGTCCAAACCATGTAGGAAATATTGCAATTGGGCAGCTGCGGGGATAGGAATAGAGGTGTCCAACTTACGGAAAACCTCTTTTATTTTCTTTGCATAAGCACGAATATCCTCGTGTGGTTCTTGACGGGTCACGTTAAGTACACGCAACCAATATTGTCCAGCCCTTTCACGGGCAAACTCCCTTCGAAAAGCTCCATAAAATGCATCAATGTTCAATATGGTTCCGGCTTCTAAACCATGATACCATATAGCGGCTCTTCCTTTGAGAGTCATATTGAAGAACATCATTAAATGTCCTTCCTCTTGAATGCGACAGTTAAACATCAGCTTTTGAAACTCCCTAATGTGGAGTTCCGCATCTTCCTCAACTAACCCATTAAAAATGGGTAGCGGGTAACCTAGAGCCGGCAAATCCGTCGTTCCTGCTGGAATTGCAATAGGCTGCGCCATGACGAGGATTGGATTTGCACTAGGAATAGGGGACGGTGGGGTTACACCTCCCGTACTTGACGTGGACTGGCTTATAGAAGGAAGGGGAGCACTAGAGCTTCCACCTTCTCCTAACTTACTGCTTGTGGCCCCAAGACCACTAGATCCACTCCCTCGTAAGGGTTCAGCACCGCTACGCTTAGGGGAATATCTCCTAAAAATTTCAGCACGTCGCCTAGCTCTTTCGTCTCTTTCTTGCTTTTGGATTTCTGCTAGACGATGCTTATCAATAAATAACGGATCAATCTCAATATCCTTTGGCATAAACTGCTAGTTGGTCCCTAAACAACTAGGATTTGAGAACCGCCACTTTTAAGCGGCTCCCGGCAATCGCACCACTAATGGACCTAAAAACGGGCCGGCACTGGCTCATGCACTAGCCGGGCCTCGTCACTACGCACAAGACAACCCCTCGGCCTCGCGGCCAGGAGCGTCTCTCAAAATCTCTGCCTTCCTAAACATTGTGTTTGTAATACGTTGTAGTCCAACTGATCCTAACCCAATATTACTCCTCAGAGGGAGTCCCTTTTACATAGCCAAAAGGCTCGAATCACATACACATGGGGTTCCTCCTACGGGTAAATGCCGTCAACCCTCTGCGACTCTCCTACACCTTAGGGATTGGCCCCTCAGTGCGTCGCTCAACATCTAAACATTTCGCACAAAAGTCACTCAAGGTACCAAATAAGCGTGTCCAGGAATGTACCATTTCTTACTCACTTGCTTTCCCCTTTGGGACCCGCGTCTACCTATAGCATGGGTACCTCACTGCCTCTCATCATAGGTCAGGTTCCAATAAACCAATTGCAATGCATGTCCAGGAGCTGGTCACTGATATTTTCTAAATTCTTTTCATGATCTATGCATTTGGTGGATGCCTAGTGCTCAAACATTTAGCAAAACACTATCGTGCACAAGTGCAAAACCATTCTTTTAATGATTTTCAACTACCATTCGTGCTTCGTTGCATGGGCCTAGCACCGAGGTGATCCTCGTGCTACTAAGCTCTTAATTTTAATTATCATCCGTCCTAAATGCTATGCATAGAAATCAACAACTTTCCCATCATTTCACATGGTATTTAGACATATTTCAACTTCTCTACCCTTCCCCGTTTAAATATTGCATCGTTGGATAGATTTATAGGGTATTTTACCATCATTTTATGTGTAGAAAGCGGAAAAAGACACACTAGAACAAGAAGGTGGGGTTGAACTGAGGCAAACCCTCATGCTTCAGTCCCCACAAACATTCACAAACATTCACAAACATTGTTCTTATTTATCCTTATTTTTCGAAACCCAAAATGTATTTTTCCCCTATTTTTTAGGATTTTTCCACCCTTTTCTTGTATTTTCCCTTATTTTCTGCATTATTAAATTACTGAAAATTCAAAACAGGTTATGGGCTGTGGCCCTTAGTTCCTTCTTGCAGAAAAATGAAAGTTTAGTTGGTATTCCTATTTACTTTTCGATTTTTATGCCAAAAACCATCATTTCCCCTTGATTTTTCATATTTTACGTGTCTTAGCATATTATTTTGAACCACAAGATGCATATTTTCCTTATTTTCCGATTATGACCAGCAATAACTCATGAAAAACAGCAACATACACAATTTTTAGCCCACATGAACAACATTTCATCAATCAAAAGCCATAAAATCTCAAATTTCCTTTGAAAATTTTAAATTACCGCTTATTTGCGTGTTTCGGGTTTCATGTCCATGGCTGCAAATCTGAAAATCAGCAGCACTTCATGTCCAGCACAATCACCAATCACCATTTCTAGCCCGTGGAGCAATCCGATCCATGCCGGACAAGCCTCCATCATTCTTTCTTCTTCCTTCTTCTTCCCACATGAACTTGCCTTTAGAAGAGAGAGAGGGAGGAGAGAGAAAGACTGAAATCAGAGATCTTCAAAGAGGGCATCATTACACGAGCGAAGGGCGGCGAAGTGATTGGCATCCAGGGGGGAATGAGGGGCAGTGAGCAGTTGCCATGGTTGTTTGCAGGCAGGAGGGAGCATCTCCATCAACATGGCGCATTTTTCGGCGCCTATTGGTGGTGCCCTCTCTCCATGATTTCTCCTCTCTCAAGTGCATGAAACTTTCATGTGACATTTAAAGTTTGGGCTCCCAAAGGTCACTTGCCCACTTTGGCCAAATTTTGTCCACCCCTTCGCATCTTGACCGGTTTCTTGGCCATTTCCCCGTCCGGACTCGGAATCGAGCTCTGAAAAATCCTAGGCGTTCGGCTTAGCATCCCACATTGGCTAGTAGCTCTTGTAACCTGCACGACTGTCTGAAAAATTATGAAAAATCAACAAGTGTCGCTCGGGCACCTTTAAAGCACTTTGACGCTTAAAATCGTCCTAGATCGAGCCGCCGCCTTTGATAGTGAATATTTTTCCCTTGATATTCATAAATTTTTGCTATTTTTAAGCACTTTCCGTCACCTAAATTCCGCTCTCATATCGGAATATGAAGAACTGGATGCATAACACCTATTTTTCGTTATGTGATGACCTATGCTTGAGTGTGTCAGACAACCTAATCTGTGGGCTAATCGATCTGTTTTTGAAAATTGTTTGGTAAGGACACATGGTATCTCCTGGAATACGTTCAAAATGAAAGAGTGGAGCTTGCATTATGTGTACTTTATGTTGGAGTGACGCATCTTGGGGCCAATCCCCGAGGTGTAGGAGAGTCGCAGTGGAGCCGTGGCAATCAACCAATAGGTGCTTCCATATGTTTGTGCTACGAGGCACTTTGCCTATATGTTATGGGGCCTCCCTCTGAGGAGAAGGGATGATAAATGTGGACTATGACTTAATACAAACACAGAGTCAACATTAGCATTTAGTGTAGAGCGAGTCTCAGATGCTCATGGCCCACGAGGCTGTGTGGTGGGGTTGTCTTGTAATATTTCTGCAACAAAATATTAACGACCCTAAATCCCACACAAAAGCAATTTCGAGTGATCTTCCGCAACAACAAAACTTTGGCCTAAGTGCTCCATCCTCGTGCATTAACAATACCATTCCTGCATGGTGCGTATGAAATCGTGGCTCGAAATTGCAAGCCACCGTAGGAACTCCCCTTCAAGGGACAAAAAATAATAATGAATTAATTGCAAATTTTTTTACAAACTCCCTCCCCTTCACCCGTTGCATGGCGGTGTCGAAGGGTTTTCGAAAGTAAAGTCGCGACCAACAGAGGACTTTGACTAATTTCAGGATAGAAGATCAATCATATAAATAAGTAAGATGAGAGGATTTGTGAGTAGCAAAAGCACTAATATTGAGCCAGAAAAATCTGCAAAATCCATTATTCAATCAGCTAAATATTTCGACACTCTTTGAAACTCTTGACCGATATATATCCGATATATATCAGTCCTTAACTCTTTCAACTGATAGATAACAATCTCAATACCTCTTAAATTCTCTGTAGTACTCTCTGCATATTCCACGTCTAGTATACATCTTTAACAAAGTGATAGCCAACAAATCTGATGAGATTGTATCTCTTTGACCTCTTAGAATAACTTAATCCTTGATTAGTTGCACAGATAGCACTGAAGGTGGCTTTGTTGGGTAAAACTCCCTCTTGCAGCATCATAACATACAAACAAAGGCATCCGTCCCCCTTACCATACTGTGTGTAAGCAGAAATCATGGCATTCCATGAGATGACATCTCGCACCAATAAAGTTTTGGAATTCTAGATGAGCTTCAATTATGTACCTACGATTACTATACATGTTCACAGTTGTAGTTATCAGGACAATATTGCAATTTGATCCCTTAAGAGCAGAAAGCATATGGCATCATTTCCCTCTTGCAAGTTCTCTCTCGGTGATGTAGACAGAAAGGATGCATACAAGAGTATCTCTACCAGGTGGAAAATTGCCTCCTCTGTGTAGGAAGCCAATGAATGCATCTTGTTCCTTTCCTGTATTTCCTGAGCCTCTTGGACCAAATCCTTCTAACAAAAATCGTAATAGAACAGTGTATGCAGTGATTAGCACAGAATTGTCTGACAAGCCAAGGGATGGCATATTTCTTGCAGCACCCGTATTATTAGCCAGAAGGTGTCTCAAGAATAACATAAACATAGATCCTGATGTGTGCACTCTCTCAGATGCAGACAGACCCACGTCTTTATCTGTTGAAAAAGGGATGAATTCAAGCAGATGCTTTCAGAGCTCCCACTGCAACTCTTCAACCTGCTTGAAGTTTGGCACGACTCCTAAGTGGTATAATAACACCATCATATCCAGTAACTCATCTTCCTGAATAGATTCAGATGTAACCAATCTAGAGCTGTTTTTCTTTATTGAATGGAAAGATGAGCCACTAGATACAGATTCAACCCTACCACTAGAACTTGGCTTTTCTTCATCCTCCTCTGAACAGTTCCTTACACCGGAGTCTTGCAGATCCCTTGTTGAGCTGATTGGACTTGTGGATAGTCCAGAGCAACAACACGGTTTCTGTTTACCCAGATGTGTAATTCTCCTCTCCCTGCCTGCCATAAGTCTTCCAAACTTTATAACCCATAAAATAATCTGAAGGATGCACAAGAAATCTAGTCATTGCTTCTTGTACTTGGCTATTCATATCAACAATAGAAGCCTTGACAGTGAGAGACAATGTACAAGGATCCTCTTCCAGTCCTCCAAACTCAATTTTCACTTCATGTGTTCCATCTGGGCCTGTTACACCTACGATCTGAGAGGAGACAGAATTAAAAACTCAGCTCTCTCTCAAAGAAACTGTCGAGGACACTCTGATTATGTCTCTCCTCTATATCTCAAACTGAGAAAGTCAAAGAGTACATTCCTCCCAGTTTTGGCGTGAAGCAAAAGCTTATCCTTCACAACCTCATACATCAGTAGACCAATTGCCTCCTCCTGCTGCTTGCGTCTTCCCCTTTTTGCTTTTTCTTCCCCCTCCGCTCTCGTTGGGCAGGTTCCTGCTTTTTTTTCCCAGCCCGATACAAAGCAGGTCCCCCTTTTTTTTTAATTCTGAAAACATGGCCCCACTGGGTGGTCTTCTCAAACTTAAGTACTTTATCAATGGCCAGATCCAACTCATTTTCGGCTGTCTGATGTACTTTTCGCATTTTATCATCTACAGCATCCCTTTCAATTTTTATGGTTTGCAGATTGCTGTCATACCCTGCAGAGATGATGTACTCTCCATTTTGAATATGGTCAAGGTCCATAGCTACAGTTGCATAGTAACAAAACTGACAATTGCCTTCAAAACTTCGAGCTCAAGAACAAAACCCACTATTATTGGTACAGTAGTAAAAACACCAATCTGGAACAAGAACTGTGTGTCGAATGCACTTTGAAAGTTGTCAGCAAACTTGATATGTATAACCACAAAGCCTCTTCCCACAATGCGTCACCCACCTCCAGTAAATCCTGTGATAAGTGCATTCCATGAAATCACAGTTCGAACTGGTAGTTTCTCAAACACATCCTGTCCTTCTTCAATTGAACCACATCTGCCATACATATCTAACAATGTGTTTCCCACATGAGTCTCTGTTTCCAGACCACATTTTGTTATTTCGGTGTGTATTTCCCATCCTGTTTTTAAAGCTCCAATCATGCCACAAGCTCTCAAACTACAAACAAGTGTGATAGAATCAGGAGATGTGCCTTCCAGCTGCATTTGTTGGAAACAGTTAAATGCTTCTTCACCATGTCCAGACTCAATGTATCCTGCAATCAATGCAGACCACACAACTGCATCTCAAACAGGTAGTGCATAAAAAATTTGGCATGCCTCTGCCAGTGATCCACAATTCATGTACATGTTTACCAGTGTGCTACCCATGTACACATCTGTTCCAAATCCCCTAGTAATTACTTCTCTGTGTATTTGATAACCTGTTTCTGGAGCTCCTGTGATACTAGATTCTTCAAGATGGAAACGAATGTGATGGGATCAGGGCTGCAACCTTCAAGTTGCATTTGTTGAGAACATTTCAGTGCCTCATCACCAAGGCCATGTTCCATATATGCTATAAAATGGCCTTCACTTGATTTATACTTTCAGCATATATTTGCATTATTAACAAACTAATTGCAAATGCAATTCACTGATCTACTAGCAAATCTGACCAGATCTATGCCCGAGAATTTATAAATCCAGGTAATCACTATCTTGTCCGCTCCTCCTGATGCAAATCTTTTACCATCCCTTAAATAGGCCACACAATACACGATATCTTTGTGCCCCTTAAGACTATGAACAACAACCCCTTGCAAAGTTTGAATGTACAAGCTCAGTCTTTCTTCTTCCTCTTCACCTCCATTGCAAGAACCAAGGTAGATGGTAATCGATCTTCTAGTGCTTCTGAACCTGCATCAAACTTCCCAAACATCTCCACCACTATGTTTCCCACAAATATATTCACTTACAAACCCCTCTCCACTATACTGGCACACAGAACAAAAAATGCAAACACAACAACTAAGTATGTACAAAGTAACAAATGTCACACACACAACTTTTTGGTGGATTCCACACCTCGAATGCGCAGTAGTACGACAATGGGGAGAGGGAGTATATGTTGGTGTGTGGAGGGGCATGGGGGAGGAGGGAATGCAACCTGCCACTTGTGTGGCCACCCCCCCACCTTTACCCTATATGTGAGCCCCCCTCCCAAGCTTGAGGGGAGAGGAGGGGGATCATGTTGCTGTCGCCGCCATGAAGGAGACTACCTGCCATCAATCCGCTGTCGTCGCCAGGCTGTCGCTGCCATCATCATCATCATCATCTCCCTCATTGTCATCTTCATCATCGTCATCCTCATCATCTCCTCCATCACACGTCATCTCCCTGTTTCTTCCAAAAGCTTGGAAGCTTCTATTGAAGCTTCTCTAGGCCTAGTTCACCCGTGCCTCCCGGGTTTTTTTTAAACGTGACTTGCAAGGCCCGATTCCTGCACAAGGAAGGAAATCTCGGGTAGTAGTGACTTTGTAACGCATAAGAGAGCCAAGGTAGAGTTTGCTGAGTCAAAGTTTACTTCGTCAATGGCTCCCGAGCAAAAGTCGAGAGGAGTGTACGCGGGAGCTTCCACCCAAAGTACGAGAGTGGACAACACCCCGACTTTGAATGCTCAGGTTCCGAAAAATATTTTCGCATGAGCCTAGTCACTTCAAAAGGCAGTGTCCCAAGCTTAGCAGAGGATAATGTCAAGGGCCATTCCAGGGAGCCACCCATGGCCAAGGAGCCACTGTCGCGACCAGAGGAAGAACCTCCAGTATTGCCAACAAGGAGCTGGGTGATGAAGAAGATCCATCCATGGAAGGTGACATTGAGATGGCAACGGTTCATGCCGCTCTTCACAAGAAAGGCCCAAATCGCCAATTCTCGGTGATTCAAACTCCATCAAATTATCAAGGTAAAAGCTTCAAAACCTTGATTGATTGTGGTAGTACACATTCCTTCATTTCACTAGTCTATGCAAGAAGATTAGGAATAGCCACAAAAGATGCTCCTACCTTACTTGTGGAATTAGCAAATGGTCATGAGGTCTCTTGTACCAGGCAAAGTGCTAAGGTGAAATTCCTACTGGGTGGAAAGTCGACTTCAGTCAGATTTCGAGTAATGAACCTAGGTGTCCATGAATGTTTGCTTGGAATGGATTGGTTGGTACCAATGATGCCCACATTTACTGCAGAATGGGCCAAGTCTCCTTTCGAAATTCTGAAGGGAAACTGGTCACAACTCAAGGAGAGGTTGGGAAGCCAAAAATTCATCTGGCCAAAGCAACATGGATAATAAAAGGAGTTAGAAAGGGTCTACCTGTCTATCTGATTAAACTAAATAAGCTAGATCAGAATCAAGAATCTAGGGAAGAACCTTAATGGTTAAAGGAATACACAGACATATTTCTTGAAGAGCTGACAGAACTTCCTCCTCAAAGGGAAGTCAATCACGAAATTAAGCTGGCACCAAGAGCTGCACCAGTCACAAAGAGACCATATAGGATGTTAGTCCCGGAAGTGATTGAGCTGAAGGAGCAACAAACAACCGTTAGACTAAGGCTACATCCATCCTAGCAGTTCGCCATGGGGAGCTCCTGTGCTGTTTTAGAAGAAGAAAGATGGAACGCTTCATTGACTACAGAGGGTTGAATCAATCGACCATTAAAAACAAGTACCTCGTTCCAAGAATAGATGAACTTCTTGACCATCTTCAAGGTGAGAATATCTTCTCTAAGATAGATCTCAGGTCTGGATATTATCAGATAAGGATCAAGGAAGAAGATATCCCAAAGACAGCATTCAGCACAGGGTATGGACACTTTGAATTCCTAGTCATGTCATTCGGGCTGACAAACGCTCCTGCTACCTTCAACAGGTTAATGAAGGATATCTTTAGGCCCTATCTTGATGACTTCATACTCATCTTCTTTGATGATGCCCTAGTTTACTCCAAACATGAAGAAGATCATGAACCCTAGCTTCGCATTGTTCTTGAAACAATGAGAGCACACAAGCTTTATGCCAAGAAGAAGAAGTGTGCATTTTTCAAGCGACAAATTGAATATCTGGGATTCATTGTATCAGCAGAAGGAATTTCAGTAGATCCGTCAAAGACGTTCTACAGTGGCCAACACCAACGTCTGTTAAAGAAATATGTAGTTTTCTTGGATTGACAGGATGGTACAAGGTCTTTATCAAAAACTATACTTTGATTGCAGCGCCTCTGACTAATCTACTAAGGAAGCAAGTATCAATTGTACGATCACCTGCTAAACAGACCAGCTTTGACAAACTAAACCAAGGCTTGGTATCAGCTCCCATCCTGAAACTTCCGGAACTTGGCAAGGAGTTTGAAGTGATAACTGATGCTAGCACACTTGCCTTAGGATGCGTGCTCATACAAGAAGGTCACCCCGTAGCATACTCCTCAAGGAAACTGAAGAGCCATGAAAGGAACTATGCTACCCACGATCTGGAGCTGTTGGCTATCATCCATGCTCTCAAACTTTGGAGACACTACTTGTTGGGTGACAAATTTACCTTAGTGACGGACCACAATAGTCTTAAATGGATTTTCACCTAGAATGAGCTCAATATGAGGCAACATCGATGGATTGAAGTATTGGAAGAATAATGATGGGACCTAAAACGGGCCGGCACTCGCTCATGTACTAGCCGGACCTCTATCATGCACTCAACAACCCCACGGCCTCACGGCTAGGAGCTGATGACACATACATTGCCTTCCTAAACATCTTGTGTTTGTATCACGTCTCGTAGTCCAACTCTAACCCAATTAACACTCCTCAGATGGAGTCCCAGCACATTGCCAAATGGCACGAAGTACAAACATAGGAGGTCCTCCCATGGATGACTACCGCTACCTCACTGCGACTCTCCTACATCTTGGGGATTGGCCCCTCGATGCGTCGCTCAACATATATAATACATACGAACACAAACTTCTCTCTTTTATGATTTGCCTATTTCTAGGAGATATACCATGCTTCCTCACTTTACTTTCCCCTTAGACCCAACGCCTAGCCTACAGCTTGGACAACCTTACTCACTCAACGTTGGTTACGATCTAGAGAATACAGGTGCTATGCATCCAAGAGGTATTGTCTGATACATTTTATCATTTTATGCTTCATGCAAATTGTGCATGCCCACGTGCTCAAGCAATTACAAATCAGCATTTGTGTTTAGTGCAAAAGCATTCTTTCAATCACTTTGACTATCGCTCGTATGCGGCGTTGCATGAACCTAGCACCGCCGAGAAAACCCCGTGCTACTAGGTTCTTAATTTTTAATCAACGACTGATCTATATGATATGTAAAAAAAACCAGCAAGCTTTTCATCATTTTGTTCAGCATTTAAACACCTTTTATACACTCTACCCCCTCACCCGTTTAGGTTGTGCATTATTGATCGGTTTAGGGTTCATTTCCATGTTTTTTGTTGTATGAAAAGCAATAAAAACTCACTGAAACATAAAGTTAGGGTTGAACTGAGGCTAAACGTCATAGTTCAGATCCCCCATACATCCACAAACATGAATCTTATTTTTCCTTAATTTTCGGCACTCAAAATCCATTTTTCCCTCATTTTTTTTCCATTTTTCCTATTTTTCTTGTATTTTTCCGTAATATTAAATGACTAAAAGTACAAAATGAGTTGCAGACTGTGGCCCTTAGATTCATTTGCAGCAAAAACACAAATTTAGTTTGTGTATCTTATTATATTTTCCATTTATATATCAGAAACACCCAATTTTCCCATATTTCGCGTGATTTACGGGTTTTACACCATTAATTTCAATCACAACACTTATGATTTTCTGATTTTCTGAGCATAAACTAATCAAACTCATAGCAAACAACATTATAATGCATACTCATCCCATGGGAATAAATACTCATGAAGCAAATTGCATAAAACATCAAATTCCTTTGTAAAAATGAGATTACCGTTCTTTGCGGGTTGTGGGTTTTTATTTGCCATGTCTCGGGACTGATTTCTAGCAACCATTGATGCTCATGATAGTCCACAATCAGCAATCTTCATTCCTCTTGAACCACGGAGCAATCCGGTCTTCATTGGACAAGCATCCGTCATCCATTCTTCTTCTTCTTCTTCACCACATGAATCTGCCCTTAGAAGAGAGAGAGGGAGGAGAGAGAAAGACTGAAATCAGATATTTCCATTGAGGCCACCATTTGATGGGTGAAGATAGGCGATAAGACCAGCCAAGAGAGGGAAGATCAGCCCCATGATCGATTGTATGGGTTGATTTTAGCCTACATACTCTATCTCCATCATGAGAGGGCGCAAAAAACGGCCGCCATGTTGCTCCACGTTTTTTCTTCATTCCTCATTCTCTCTCCACGTTTTTTGCTTCATAAGGTGCATAAATTTTTAGAGGGGGGTCCAAACTCAAAAGGCATGCCCAATTTTGGCCTCCCAAAGTGTCCACCTTTTCATTTCTTGACCATTTTGTGGCCATTTCCCCGTCCGGACTCCGAATTGAACTCTGAAAAATCCTGGGCATCCGGCTCGGCATCCCGCATTGGCCGGTAGCTCTTGTCAACCTGCACGACAGTCTGAAAAATTATGAAAAAATAATAAGTGTCGCTCAGGCGCCTTTAAAGTACTTTGCCACTTAAAATCGTCTTAGATCGAGCCACCGCCTTCGACATTGAATATTTTTCCCTTAATATTCATAATTTTTAGCTATTTTTAAGCACTTCTCAGCATCAAAATTCCACTCTCATTGGCGACCACGGGATAGGGCGACTCAGCCCGTCGAATCCCACACCAAATCTGCACAAAACAACCAAAGGAAGCATCAAGTTGATACAAAATAGATACATATTAAACACAGCACAATGCTCACCCTACCCCCTGACAGAACCAAGGTATGCCGTCCACAAGGAGTAGGCCTAGCATAATCGGATAAAAGGTCCGTAGCTAGTCACTAACCAACTGTTCCAACACAGCCAGACTAAAAAAAACTGTCAAAGAGGTTGCCCTAAGTGGTGGTCTGAACTACCGACCTAACTAAGGACAACACAACTAGGAACTCCTACTAGGCAAGGACTCCTATAGCCTGATCAAGAAGTATTTTCTTGTAACATATTTCTTCTGTTAGGATTTTATTCTATTGACATATGCGGGTATGTAAAAAGGAGGGAGCTGAGTGTAGTGACCCAAGGAGAACAGGGCATTGGTCTCAGGTCCTGTCTCGGTACCCAAGAACCTACCAAGCCCTCGCTAGGCGACACTTAATCCTTTTTTGACGCTCACTTTTATTTTCGCTCCTACATTCCTCATTTTTTATTTTTTCTAGCAAGATGCCACCCCTAGGAAGACAAGGCATCGGCACTGGGTCTGACTTGTCCCCAGGAACCTACCAAGCCCTCGCAAGGCAATGAGCAACTGCTTTCTTTTTTCTTTTTTTCTTTAAAAAAAAATAGGGGCTAGAACCCCTTTTTACACACCTTTGTATATATTTATTGTCTTTTGGGATATTGAGGGTTTCTTTTCCTTTATTCTCATTTTTTCTTTTTCGGCAGGCTTCTCTAACTACCTCCCAACTAACAAGAACTCCTGGAACAGCTGCCTAGCAAGCTAGCAGAACAGGGTCACTAGAACTCCCTTCTAGAATAGGTCTTTCAATGCTTGATAATGTCTTTACAGGAGGCAACAACTACTCAGACCTCCCTCAAGCATACTAAACCTAAACCTCGGGACTTCATGCCTTGGACGCCGGTCCCCAACAAGAAACGAAAAACCCCTTTAACAAGTACACAAACATGTATAGTATAAAAACCACAGTACTCATAAAGGAGGGATATCACCTGGATAGGGCTACAAGAAGCTTCCACGCTGTCGTATTGCTGCGTATTTGAGGTGTGAAAACCACCCAAAAGTTGTGCATGAGATTTGTTACTTTGTACATACTTAGTTGTTATGTTTGCTCTTTCATTCTATACCGAAGATGGAGAAGAATAAGGAATTTGGTAGACTGGTAACTTGAGATGCAATCTCATGGGCTACACTTATTTCAAGATATGCCGATTATGGAACTTTGCGAGGGAGGAGAGTTGTTGGATCGCATTCTCTCATGGGGCGGAAGATACTCTGAGGAGGATGCAAAGGTTATTGTGGTGCAAATTTTGAACATAGTATCCTTCTGCCACTTGCAAGGTGTTGTTCATTGGGGTCTGAAGCCAGAGAATTTTCTTTTCACAACGAAGGTTGAAGCTGCATCAATGAAGGCTATTGATTTTGGTCTATCGGTTTTTGTCAAACCAAAGGAGAGACTTAATGACATCATGGGAAGTGCCTACTATGTTGCACCTCATACAGCACAGAGGCTGATGTTTGGGAGCATTGGAGTTATTACTTATATTCTTCTTTGTGGAAGTCGGTTTTTTTTTTGGGGTTTGCACTGAGTCAGGGATATTTCGGGCTGTAGAGAGCTTTATGGGCTGTTTTTTTTGCTTTTTCGGAGAACCTTAGCTTGGAATGGGGCTTAATCAGAAAATAGGAAAATGACGAAAAGGAAGAATCAATGCTGGATGGATTGGAGGGAAATCCGAAAAGGGGGGGAAGTTTTTGAACGTTGGAACAGAGGAGGATGGACGATGGAGGAAAGCTGAGGGGGAGCCTCGCTTTAGAAAAAAAGGAGCCGATTTTGGAGGAGGAGGGGATCGCATGTTGCTGTGGGAGAGGAGTATTGGTGGGGAATTCTGCTTTTCGTGGGCTCAATGAGGTTTCAGTACCTCAATTCATGTTTCTTATCCGGAAGGTCAAATTGGAAAACACTCTCCGCAAGATCATATTATTGTGACGAGGCTACAGAAGGGTGTCGAATTCAATGCGTAAAGAAAAAGGGGAAAAGACATTGTCTTTGATGGTTGCTGTAACGACTCAGAGATCAACATGAAGTAATGGGAATCAGAAGCTTAAAGGATTATAAGACATCGATTTGCCACGCAGACATAAATTTGGGCCTCCTCTCAGCGCAAAAAGGGAGAATGCCTGTGCTCGATATCAAAAATTGAAGTCCTTATTGCAAGATCTTCAAAACCAATGAATTGTCCTGCGCTCGTCGATTAGAAGGGAGGCAAACAGAGTCGTGGGAGAATCTTCTATTCGAACTATGGCGCTTCCTTCCCAGCAGCGATGAAGAGAAAATACGACAGTATTTTCAACAATTCAGACTGATTAGAGTGTCAAAACCCACCTCAAACACACACAGAGAGAGAGAGAGAGAATCTCACGACCTGATCAAATTCATAAAAAGGGTGTGATTGAATCTGAAGACCTTCCTCTCTGAATATTTCTGTGGGAGATGCCGCTTATTAACTCATGACCAGATGATCCAGACATGAATATTTCCTCTTTATGCGAGATATTAATCAGAAACACATGATCGATCTATCCCATCCTGAAGAAAAATTACAAATCCACGAGCTCAGATTCTTAAATCTGAAGGAGAAAGGCAAATCAAGAATGCTTGGTGTTGTTTGATTAATGCTAACAGTCGCTATGCAGGACACTTCATCTTGACAGCTTCACCTTAGAGACATCATTCTAAGCACATGGAGAATTGTGGTTTCCAGAAGCTGCATCATCAAGCATCTTGGCACTTGTAAATATTTTTGTCCACATACCAGCTGGAAGAAAAAAAAAAACTGATTCAATACAGAGGTCATTGTTGCTGTGAACGAATGATCTTCTTTGAAGTCTTCATGAATCTCTTACAAATGCCTTGTAACAGAAAGAAATTTAGACAAGGATTTTAATGATCTTGATGAGAGTGGTGTGGAGGAATCTGAATACAGTAACCAAGTGATTGGTAGTGATTATGATAAAACATATAAGAACAACAGTGAGAAGAGTAATAGTAATTTTAAAGAGGGTTCAAGTGATTTCAGATTGTTAGGTGAAGATACAAGCAAGGAAAGTATCCCATTAATGAGGCAGCAAACTCCAGTTGTTGATGAATCCCAATTCGACTGTAAATTGAAGTCATTGTGCAGTTCCCTTTCTTCCTCAATGGATTAATGGTTCTTTTAAGTGAATTTCAGTCATGCCTCTTTACCACCAAGCTTTGGAACTCTGATCATGGACAAATTCGGGAAGCTTGTAAGCAGAGACTGTCATTGCTTCTTTCAAATAGTGGATAAAGTGTTGCTCTGTGGAAGCGTGCAGAAATAGAAGATTTAGCCCATGTGATGTTTTATCACCTTTGGAACTTTTGGATAGGTGTTCTCAGCCTGCTCCCTCTGGGCTGTTATAGCAATAGTAAAATGACGAATTGAGTCAAAACATGCAATATTGCATCTATCAGGGACAAAATTGTGTTTTTGATAAAAGAGTGCATCAACAAGTAATATTTGAACAAAATAAAACAGAGCCTAGGTCTTATTTCCTCATCTTGCTTATTCATCTGTTTGAAATTTTATCCTGAAATTTATCAAGGTCTTCTGAAGACGCGACTTTGCTTTCACAAACTCTTCGACAACGCAACAAAAGGCTCCTTCCAAGCTCTTCTTCGAACCTGTCTAGCACAGAACTCAAACCAGAAACCATTAACCACACCTGCACTAAACAGACAACTGGCCCTCTTGGCCTAACGAGATCTGGATGTAATCTCCAAAGCAGCTAGCCTTCCTAGCTTAAAACTAGATAGGTCATTTTAGTCCACGTAATACTGATGTCCTTGGCATATACATCACACCCTATCAAACTAGCCAGGGTGCCAAGGATAGCACATTATAGGTCAACTAGCCCCATGCTACTCATGCGAGTTAGCTAAAAGCTTGATCTTGTATGGTTTTTTTTTATAAATAATCTTAGGGTTTTCTTCTTGTAGAGCTACAAGTCCAAGCCTTTCCACAAATAACTCATCAATAAGGCCGATCCCTTCTTGGGCATTATGAGCTAAATGAACGGCCTCAGTGGGCTCGCATGTCCTACATTTATTGTAATCCGAATAAACTGGTCGTGCAAGCGGCTGAGTGGCTCCTTTGGGAGAAAGAATCATAGCTTTGTACTCATTCGAACCTCCTCTATTTGGGTTTTCACATAAATCAATGCTGCAACCCAAACTAGGTAGAGCTTCAAGCCTAGGCACATCACATGGGTGTATCCCAAGGCAGTGTATATTGTCAGATGTATATCCAGTCTTATCCTCTTGGGGGTTCAACAGAATATATCCAGATGGGATCATTGGCCTTGCATCCGACATTCCTGCCACACTTCTGGAGATTTTGGGTCTCCAAACCCATCTCACATTTCTCTTAATATTCTTGCACTCCCTCAATTTGCTGCACTGGTCTAACGAACTCAATGAAAACTTATCCCTATGGCCAAATAGCCTCACACCTTATGAACTTTGTGAAGCGCAGGTGGACTTTTAGCATTTTGCATCCTCTTTACAAAAGATGTCTTTACTTGTTTACGTCCATACTGCAAATTTTCTTCCATAAGAACCATGCTTTCACTGGAGGGAACAACATCCACCCGGAAGCATGATTCCAACACCAAAGGTCTCTCAAGAGCCTTACTATCAACAAAATTAGAACCACACACAGAATTCTTATCAACGCTCATAGGCCCATTGGTGCAATCCATATTTCCATCACAACTATCTCTCGTGGAAGTGTTGCAAGCCCTAATGGGACTTACATGGCTTGGAACCTGTTCACTGAGAGGCATGTCATTACTACTCATAGGATGTCCATTTTGTGCTTTGAGATTTTGGCCACCAAGGTTCCCCTCATAGGCTGCCTTGGTATCAACAAGTGAGCTGTCTCCTTGCAGAAATGATTGGAAGCCGAGATGCACCTGTACTGAGCGGGGAAAACTCCAAAAGTTTTCCCAACATTTTTGAATATGACCCTCATAATCGATGGCATGCATTTTTTCTTCCCTTAACGACTTTGGATTCCGCAGTTCCACTTGGATTTGCATATTAATCTCTAAACCATTCAGAAAGAGCTCACATAGCACATCATCTGGTAGAGCACTAGCTCTTCTTGGCCAAAGCCTAAGAGTACTATCAAAGGCTCTAGCATACTCTTTAACAAAAGGATAAGACTCCTGTCTAAACTGCATAAGCTATCCTAAGACCTGAATCATAGGGAGCTGCTTTTCATACTCATCTAGAAATCTATCACAAGTCTCCTCAAATGATTTGATCGACCCTCTTGGGAAGCTCCAGTACCATTTCTTTGCCTCTCCCTTTAGGGTACTTGGGAATACAAGCATCCGATGTATATCGTCGAACCCACTTGCAATGCAAGCTAGGTCATATTCTCTTAAATGAATCATCGGATCCTCATCTGGCAACCCATAAAACACTGGGCGATCCCTATAAAGAGGAGGACATTTAGTCCTCCCTTTTGGGATCAACACCGGGTCATTAAAATCTTCATATTCCTCTTGACCTAATACCATTGTGTTAGGGTCTTTAATCTCTTCCATTTCCACCTTTACTGGTGTGGAAGAGTCACTAATTCCATGAACTTCCCTTTCCGCCAACTCATGAAGTGGTTTAGGGAGTCCAACACTATGCAATAGGGAATCTATCCCATCATCTGCTAGTGGTGTTCTAGTAAGCCTATTCTTATCTGCCACCACTTTGCTAGAACTTAGGATAGATCCTAATGCAGTCTTCCTTACTAACAATGGTTTTCCACACACATGGACATCATCCAATGCTTTATGGATCTTGGCAATCACAGTACGGTACCCAACTGCGTCGGGCACTATCATCGGATGTATCTTTAGATCATAATCATCATGTCCTCCTATGTGCATATTAACCATCATTGTCACAGTCTTTTCTATGACATTATCATCATGAATGATCATAGATGACTGTGTCATCTTAGCACTACTTTCACTTTCCCTTTTCTCTAATCTCCATGGGCTGTTAATCTTAGAGGTAGCTCCATGGGTATTTTTCCATAGTGACCCAAACTCAAGCATTGTATCACTTTCAGGGAAAAGGGTAAAATATTCAATCACCTGACGTGTCAAAGATCCCACTAGACTGTTCAAGATAGACAAAGTATCCTTTGGGTGTTGGGGATTTCTTGGATTGACCATCATACTAATGACCAAGGTTTTTATCAGACTAACTTGATATCCACCGCTTCAAGGCGGCTATCAACCAATAGAATAAAGCTAACAAGTCCCTTATGAGACCAAGATTCGGAGACCGCCACTTATCGGCAGCTCCCGGCAGACGCACCACTGATGGGACCTAAAATGGGCCGGCACTCGCTCATGCACTAGCCGGACCTCTATCATGCGCTCAACAACCCACGGCCTCACGGCCAGGAGAGTTGATGACACATACATTGCCTTCCTAAACATCTTGCGTTTGTATCACGTCTTGTAGTCCAACTCTAACCCAATTAACACTCCTCAGAGGGAGTCCCAGCACATTGCCAAATGGCACGAAGTACAAACATAGGAGGTCCTCCCACGGCTGACTACCGCTACCTCACTGCGACTCTCCTACATCTTGGGGATTGGCCCCTCGATGCGTCGCTCAACATATATAACACATACGAACACAAACTTCTCTCTTTTATGATTCACGTATTTCCAGGAGATATACCATGCTTCCTCACTTTACTTTCCCCTTAGACCCAATGCCTAGCCAACAGCTTGGACAACCTTACTCACTCAACATTGGTCACGATCTAGAGAATACAGGTGTTATGCATCCAGGAGGTATTGTCTAATACATTTTATCATTTTATGCTTCATGCAAATTGTGCATGCCCATGTGCTCAAGCAATTAAAAATTAGCATTTGTGTTTAGTGCAAAAGCATTCTTTCAATGACTTTGACTATCGCTCGTATGCGGCGTTGCATGAACCTAGCACCAAGAAAACCCCGTGCTACTAGGTTCTTAATTTTTAATTAGCAACCGATCTATATGATATGCAAAAAAAACCAGCAATCTTTTCATCATTTCGTTCAGCATTTAAACACCTTTTATACACTCTACCCCCTCACCCGTTTAGGTTGTGCATTATTGATCGGTTTAGGGTTCATTTCCATGTTTTTTGTTGTATGAAAAGCAATAAAAACTCACTGAAACATAAAGGTAGGGCTGAACTGAGGCTAAACCTCATACTTCAAACCCCCCATACATCCATAAACATGAATCTTATTTTTTCTTAATTTTCGGCACTCAAAATCCATTTTTCTCTCATTTTTTTCCATTTTACCTATTTTTTTGATATTTTTTCGCAATATTAAATGACTGAAAGTAAAAAATGAGTTGCGGGTTGTGGCCCTTAGGTTCATTTGTAGACAAAACACAAATTTAGTTGTTGTGTCTTATTATATTTTCCATTTATATATCAAAAACACCCAATTTTCCCATATTTCGCGTGTTTTACGGGTTTTATACCATTAATTTCAATCACAACACTTATGATTTTTTGATTTTCTGAGCATAAATTAATCAAACTCATAGCAAACAACATTATAATGCATACTCATCCCATGGGAACAAATACTCATGAAGGAAATTGCATAAAACATCAATTTCCTTTGTAAAAATGAGATTACCGTTCTTTGCGGGTTGTGGGTTTTTATTTGCCATGTCTCGGGACTGATTTCTAGCAGCCATTGATGCTCATGACAGTCCACAATCAGCAATCTTCATTTTTATTGAACCATGGAGCAATCCGGTCTTCATTGGACAAGCATCCGTCATCCATTCTTCTTCTTCTTCTTCACCACATGAATCTGCCCTTAGAAGAGAGAGAGGGAGGAGAGAGAAAGACTGAAATCAGAGATTTCCATTGAGGCCACCATTTGACGGGTGAAGACAGGCGATAAGACCAGCCAAGAGAGGGAAGATCAGCCCCATGATCGATTGTATGGGTTGATTTTAGCCTACATACTCTATCTCCATCATGAGAGGGCGCAAAAAACGGCCGCCATGTTGCTCCACGTTTTTTCTTCATTCCTCATTCTCTCTCCACGTTTTTTGCTTCATAAGGTGCATAAAATTTTAGAGGGGGGTCCAAACTCAAAAGGCATGCCCAATTTTGGCCTCCCAAGTGTCCACCTTTTCATATCTTGACCATTTTGTGACCATTTCCCCGTCCGGACTCCGAATTGAGCTCTGAAAAATCCTGGGCATCCGTCTCGGCATCGCGCATTGGCCGGTAGCTCTTGTCAACCTGCACGACAGTCTGAAAAATTATGAAAAATCAACAAGTGTCGCTCGGGCGCCTTTAAAGCACTTTGCCGCTTAAAATCGTCCTAGATCGAGCCGCCGCCTTCAACGTTGAATATTTTTCCCTTGATATTCGTAATTTTTAGCTATTTTTAAGCACTTCTCGGCATCAAAATTTTGCTCTCAAATATAACTTTGAAATCAAATACTGGCCTGGAAAGGAGAATGTAGTTGCTGATGCACTCAGTCTTCGCAAGGAATTTCTGAATTCTCTAATTTTTCAAGGTCCATCAATAGGAAGATCTCTAGCCACAAAGGTATCTATGCCAAACAACCCAATTCTTGAGCTAGCTAGAGAAGAGGCATGCCATGACCCAACCTATCAGAAATTGCTAAGGGAGATCCCCATCAAAGATCAAGACCCAAAGCTACAAACAAAGTATCAAGAATTCTCTATCAATAGTGGACTTGTCTACTATAGGACGAGATTATGTATCCCCGCAAGCCAATCACTCAAGCAGAAGATACTTTGGGAAGCCCATTACTCCCCTTTCTCAGGACATCCTGGCTATGCCAAGACCCTTGATGTGGTCAAGAAGAGCTATTATTGGGATAGGCTCAAAGGTGATGTTCTCAAATATGTCACGGAATGTTTGTCTTGTCAACACATTAAGGCCGAACATGTCAAAATGCCGAGGAAATTGCAACCACTTGACATTCCCCAAATGAAATGGGAATTCATTAGTATAGACTTTGTTGTTGGCCTGCCCCAAGTTCAGGGATGATACAACTCCATTATGGTCATGGTGGATATGCTCACCAAGGTTGCACATCTTATCCCTGTTAAGACAAACTATAAAGCCTCAGATATCGCAAGGTTATTCATCAAGGAAATATTCAAACTACATGGGTTACCCAGAAGAATCATTAGTGATCATGACTCTGTCTTCACATCACACTTCTGGAGGGCTATCTTCGAGGCCATTGGAACTCAACTCTATTTCAATATAGCTTACCATCTCCAAACTGATGGTCAAATAGAACGAGTCAACCAAGTCATTGAAGATATGCTTAGGGCACACTGTTGTCGCGAACCCAAAAAGTGGATTCAATATTTGCCACTAGTTGAGTTTGCCTACAATGCTTCTTACCAACAAAGCATTCGAATGACCCCTTTTCAAGCATTGTATGGGCACGATTGTCGTACTTCTTTAAGCTTTTTGGATCCAACCTTAAGGGTTGAAGCTTCAAAGTAGATACTGGAAGATAGGACGACCAAATCAAATCAATAAGACAGGACATCCAAGCCACCAAGGATAGACAGAAGGCTTACGTGGACCTGAAACGACAAGGCAGATCCTTCATTGAAGGTGATATGGTCTTCATTTGCGTATGTCCAAAGAAGAGTTCCCTATCCTTGGGTGAATGCAAAAAGCTAAGTCCAAGGTATTGTGGACTCTACAAGATTCTCAAGTGCTTAGGGCCTAATGCTTACAGACTGCAACTTCCTGAAAACCTAAAAGTTCATAATGTATTCCATATCAGTCTGTTGAAAAAGTATGTGCCTAACCCTAGTCACGTGCTTGATGATCAACAAGTTGTAATGCCGAGCCAAGGAGTCCTTGAGCTACGGCTGACAGGATCTTAGATGTTAGGGAGAGGCATTTGAGATCCAGGACCCTGAGAGAATACCTCATCCAGTGGAAAGATTACCCCGAAGAGGATGCCACTTGGATGGATGAAAGTACTCTCAACCAACAATACCCCCAGATCTTCTCGAGATGAGGACATCTCGATTCCTCTAAGGGGGAGAGAATGTAATATTTTTGCAATGAAATATTAACGGCCCTAGATCCCGCACAAAAGCAATTTCGAGTGATCTTCCGCAACAATGAAACTCTGGCCTAAGTGCTCCATCCTCTGTTAGAATATCAAGCTCATACTATTCTCCTGTTAGTATGTATGACCGACATTAGCCTTATCCAGCTGTATCAGCAAAGTGTGGGACATTAAATAAGTCAATGGTCTTAGACCCAGTGTGAATGGTCCTACGGACCTTAGTACTATTGTATAAACTTACTCTATGTGTGTGGTTAAGTGAGAATTAATGAATGATGAAGATGAGAGAATGCTTGCTCCTCACTCTGTCTTTGCCTCTCTCAATCTCAACAGGGTATCAAAGCACCCATGACTGGGCTCTATGGAGTGCATATGGGAAGAAGAAGACTTGAAGATTAAACTATCAGGGTTGAAGAGAACAAAGGACTGACTATCATTTTCCTCCATTGCTCTAACACAAGGTATGCATTTGTTAATGTGAGACTATATGCTTCATGGCAGCAGTGAAGACTTGTCTGGGAGTCTTTGGGAGTATCCTTGAGCACATTTGAGTGCTCATCATCATTATTATCATCAACATTAGCTGCTAGTCCAGGATCTAAAAACAACGTGACTATGCCTGTTTATGTTGATGCCTTCATGGTTTGCAAATCATCATCCCCATCATCCATAGACTGACACTCAGCATGTCTATGCTCTTTGGAAGGTCATTGAAACACTAGATATGTCAGTACTTGATTATGGACTCATTAATGAGCTTGAAGGACTGTTCACAGATCTGGAATAAATAATGGACTGCTGTATACAAGTAACATACAGCAGGTATGCATCTCTAACATGAGACAGGAGCATTCAAACATGCTCAGAAGCATCATTGAAAAATGGGTATATGTCAGGAAGACATATTGACTTGATGTCATGCATTGGAGCTGGAATTATTTGAGATCTATGAGTTTATGACAGGCTGAAAACTATTATAAACTGTCATCAATATATACTCATTGGTCTTGAAGAAATACATGCCTTCTGTTAGCTTCAGGAAGATGTATGGTATGGGATATGGATGTTGAATGTGTTGGGGATTAAAACAAGCATTGAAGACTTATAAAAATTGAAATCTAAAGCTAAATTTGAATGCATTTACATTGTCTTGGGCTAGGTACAAACTTTAATTGTAATGTATGCAATTGGCTATTGAAGACATCTTGTTTATGGGTGCCCATATGGTCATGCAGTGACCTTGACACTTTAAAGTGGATGTTTGGCATGTTTTTGAGATAGTTTGGAGCTAAAAAGGCTTGACCTCACTGAGCATTTTTTGAATGCAATCTATGAGCAGGAAGTTTGACACTTATACTTGTTTTTTATGCACTAGTTTGTGCCCATATGGTTATGCTTGGACTGCTATATGTAGTAGTAGCTATCTATGAAGGTTTGGGACATGTATGACAAGTATATGACTCAGTTTTGGCTTTGAATAAGCTGCTAGTTCACTAACAGTTTACAGGTTTCAGACTATATGTATTTACCCTGGCAGTGAGGTTGCAGGAGTTTAAGCTGAAGCAACTCCAAAGTACATGTCTTGAATATTATACTTATGAGTTAGACCACTAGTTGTGGACTATTTTGAGCTGTCATTGGGTTGAAATACCCTAGTTTTTTACTGCAATTAATTGCAAAAAATTGTCATAAACAATTGAGGATTGAACTTGGTCAGCCATACTTGTTGGCTTGCAGGAAGTCAAGCAGTGACTAAATAGTGTCTGGTACAACATGGCTAATGCAGAGAGGACTGACAACATAACCCAGATAGTAGGGGAAAAGCTTGACAGTAATAATTATGCCATATGGAAGTTCCGCATACAGAACTTATTAATAGGGAAAGGCTATTGGGAGTTGGTGACTGGAGCGGAAGCTAAACCTGAGCTCCCAAATCTACCTACGGCTGATTAGAGATGAGTACACCGAGCTTGGACAGAAAGAGCTCGTAGAGTCTTGCACTGGCTCTCTTTGTGTATCTCAGATGCCATGGTAATGCAGATAATGAATTGCAGCTCTCCTAAGGATGCATGGGACATTTTGGTCAAGTATTATGGCACAACCACAAGTGCCAGGAAGATACAGTTGAAGCAGAAGTTCAACAACATGGAGAGGAAGAGCAAATCTATACAGGATTATGTCACGGAGGTTAAGACCATTGCGGATCAATTGGCATCTGTTGGTTCACAGGTTGAAGATGAAGACATGGTTGCTATGACTTTGAATGGCTTGGGGCCTGAGTATAAGTCTTTTGACACTTCTGTGTCTGTGCGGGCTGAAATGCCTGATTTCAATGAGCTGGTTGCATTGCTTATCCATGAAGAGGTTAAGCTTGGCTTGGCTACAGGATCTAGCAGTTCTAAAAATAAGGATGCAGTTTTCTATTCAAATCAACGCGGTCGTGGAAACCATGGTAGAGACTATGGATTTGGAAGAGGAGGCCAGCAAAATGCATCCTATGGCAATAACAATCAGCAAGTATCGAATGCAAGAGGTGGTGGAAACTTTAGAGGCAAGGGGAGATCTAGCCTTAGAGGTAGAGGCTCCTGGCAACAGCAGCGTCCATCTGACAATCTGAATAAGGATAAGGATTGTCATTACTGCGGGAAGTATGGGCATATTGACAAGGACTGCTGGAAGAAGCAAGGCAATCAGAAAGGCAAACAACATGGACATTTTGCTACATCTAGTTAGGCAGATGATACTTCGCGAGATAGATTGTTTGCCATGCAGTATGTAAAAGATAGAGTTGCTAAAAAATGCATTGATGATGCAGTTTGGTACATTGATTTAGGGGCACCAAACCACATGACTCCTCACGGTGATTGGTTCACTGATATGGTGGCTTTAAAAAATGGTTATGTCTGTACAGGTGATGACACACAGCATAGCATTGAGCATAAAGGCAAAGTGCCTCTTGTGGTTCATGATGGCAGAAAGAAAAATTTACATGATGTATTGCATGTTCCTTCGATTACGAAGAACCTACTGTTTGTTGACGGCCAGGAGCAAAACTTGCAGGTTAGATTCAACAAGCATGGTTGCTTTATTGAAGAGTTTGGCAATGGATGCAAGTTGATAGCTCACGGTCACAGGAATGGCAGAATGTTTACTCTTGATGCTACCTTACCAGAGCTGAATTCAGCTATGTTTGCCCATGGTTCTAGCACTACCAGAGACTTGGAAATTTGGCACAAGAGAGTGGGGCATGTAAATTTGCAAAGGCTGCAAATTATGCAGAAAAAATAGCTTGTTACAGGTTTACCCAAGTTCCAATATTCAAATATTAGTCATGTATGTGATGCTTGCCAGTTTGGTAAGCAATCAAGGTTGCCATTTATCAGGCAAGTAAGGCAGAGTACACATCCGTTGCAGTTAGTGCACTCTGATGTTTGGGGACCAACCCATAATGCATCCATGGGAGGCTCGAAGTATTATGTGACATTCATTGATGATTACAGTCGCTATACTTGGGTTTACATTTTGAAGACAAAGGATGAGGTGTTTGCTATTTTTTAGCAGTTTAAAAAGCATGTTGAAAAGGAATTTGATTGTTATATCTCTTGCTTGAGATCAAATAGCAGTGGGGAGTATGTATCAAATGAGTTTGACAACTTTTTGGCTCAAAATGGCATACGCAGGCAACTTACCTACAGCTATACTCCTCAACAGAATGGGGTAGCTAAAAGAAAGAACAGGGTCTTGATGGAAGCTTCTCGTGCCATGGTGAATGAGAAGAAGATGCCACTCTATTATTGGGTTGAGGTGGTTATGACATCCATGCATATCTTGAATCGGACTCCCACTGCAGGTATTCATGAGATGACACCATTTGAGAAGTTGTATGGCTATAAGCCAGATGTAAGTCACATGAAAGTCTTTGGCTGTCTTGCTTATGTGCATATTCCAGATGAAAAAAGGAAGAAGCTGAGTCCAAAAGCGCATAAGTGTGTTTTCATTGGATATTCACAGGAGAAGAAGGCATACAAATGCTATGATCCCTCTACCAGGGAGACCTTGGTGAGCAGGGATGTTATTTTTTATGAGATGGATTCTTGGTATGTATCACCGGCTACAGTGCCATCAGATATGCCTTTCACTCATGTATCCATAGTTGATATGCAGCTGAGCACTGCTATGACAGGACCTAGTAGTCAGACTGCATCCCCATGGATAGGGAGATTGAGGAGCTCACCGTCCACTGACACCAATATGTCAGTGAGGGGGAGATATGATGTCGCGGACAAAGGAAAAGAGAAAGTTACTGAGGATGTATCTGGGATGATGACACCTGGTAGAATGACTTCAGGATATGAGTCTACTGATACTTTAGACAGTGAACTTGGTATTCCGACTGTCTATACGCCTAGCGCAAGGCAGAGCAGGTACATTCCGCCTCATGAGAGAGGGGAATCGAGCAGTGCACCATAGCTTAGATGCTCATAGAGGGTCAGATACCCTATTGACATGTTTACATATAGTGGTTACACTGCAAAGCATTATGCTCACATGACAAAAGTGATGGAGATCAAAGAACCAGGTACATATGCTGAAGTAGTGGAAAATGAGAACTAGTGTGCAGCCATGGATGAAGAAATGAATGCCTTGGTTGAAAAAATCAAATGGGTCTACAGTGCCTTGGTTGCTAAGGGGTATGCTCAATTGTATGGACTTGATTATGAGGAAACATTCAGCCCTGTTGCCAAGATGGCAACCATACGCACTGTGATTGCTAAGGGGTATGCTCAATTGTATGGACTTGATTATGAGGAAACATTCAGCCCTGTTGCCAAGATGGCAACCATACGCACTGTGATTGCTAAGGGGTATGCTCAATTGTATGGACTTGATTATGAGGAAACATTCAGCCCTGTTGCCAAGATGGCAACCATACGCACTGTGATTGCTAAGGGGTATGCTCAATTGTATGGACTTGATTATGAGGAAACATTCAGCCCTGTTGCCAAGATGGCAACCATATGCACTATGATTGCTTTGGCTGCTGCTAGAGGGTGGAAATTACAGCAGATGGATGTGAAGAATGCCTTTCTTAATGGTGACTTAGCATAGGATGTCTATATGGTTCAGTGGGAAGGGTATGTTCACCCTGATTTTCAGCATTATGTATGCAAGCTGAAAAACGCACTGTATGGGCTGAAGCAGGCTCTGAGAGCTTGGCATTCTAGGATTAGTAACTACTTGCAGAGTTTGGGATTTACTGTTGGTAGGGCTGATCACAGCCTATTTACAAAGAAGACTAACAGTGGCTTAGTAGTGCTGGTCATATATGTTGATGATTTGATAATCAGTGGTGATAATGACTTGGGTATACATCATGTAATGAAGATGCTGAAATCTGAATTTGACATGAAAGATCTAGGTGAATTGAAGTACTTTTTGGGTATTGAGATAATCAAGGCTAAAAATGGTTTATGGCTGATGCAGAAACATTATGCCATGGAAATGCTGAGAAGTATGGTATGGATGAATGCAAACCATTGGATACACCCCTTGATCAGAATGTCAAGTTGGACATTAGCACTGGAGCTGAAATTTAGGATGTGACTATGTACAGGCAGATGGTTGGAAGTCTGATCTACTTGACCATCACTAGGCCAGATTTGAGTTATGCAGTTGGGCTCATAAGTCAATTTATGCAGAAGCCTAGGAAGCCACTTTTGGATGCTGTTAGGCGGATTATGAGGTATGTTAAGTCCACTGTAGATTATGGGTTGTTCTATATGAGAGATAAGCCCTTGAAACTAGTTGGATACACAGATGTGGATTGGGCAGGATGCTCATATGATCATAGATCTACAAGTGGTTATGCTTTTGGCTTTGGAAGTGGCATGATCAGCTGGAGCAGCAAGAAGCAACCAACAGTTCCATTGTCTAGTACTGAGGCAGAGTACAGGGGTGCTGCATTGGCAGCATGTGAGATTTCATGGCTGCTCAGGCTTATGGTTGATTTGGATATTCAGGTGGATGCTCCAGTGACCTTATTATGTGACAATCTCAGTAGTTTACTCCTCGCAATGAATCCGGTATACTATGCCAGGACAAAACACATAGAGGTACACTACCATTTTATCAGAGAGATGGTTCTTGCAAGGAGAGTAGATCTTATGCATGTGAAGACTGATGAATAGGTTGCAGATATCTTTACCAAGTCTTTGGGTAAAGATAAGTTTAGTAGTTTTAGACAGCTACTTGGAGTTCATAAGATGATTTGAGCTTGAGGGGGAGTGTTAGAATATCAAGCTCATACTATTCTCCTGTTAGTATGTATGACCGACATTAGCCTTGTCCAGCTATATCAGCAAGTGTGGGACATTAAATAAGTCGGTGGTCTTACACCCAGTGTGAATGGTCCTACGGACCTTAGTACTATTGTATACACTTACTCTATGTGTGTGGTTAAGTGAGAATGAATGAATGATGAAGATGAGAGAATGATTGCTCCTCACATGTCTCTGCCTCTCTCAATCTCAACATCCTCGTGCATTAACAATACCATTCCCACGTGGTGCGTATGAAATCGTGGCTCGAAACCACAAGCCACCGTAGGAACTCCCCTTCAAGGGACAAAAAAAGATAATGAATTAATTGCAAATTTTTTTACAAACTCCCTCCCCTTCACTCGTTGCATGGCGGGGAGAGGGATTATGTGTTGGTGTGTGGAGGGGCATGGGGGAGGAGGGCATGCAACCTGCCACTTGTGTGGCCACCCCTCCCCCCCACCTTCACCCTATATATGAACCCCCCCTCCCAAGCTTGAGGGGAGAGGAGGGGGATCGTGCTGTTGCTGCCGCCGTGAAGGAGACTGCCTGCTGTCAGTTCGCAGCCGTCGCCAGGCTACCGCTGCCATCGTCGTCATCATCATCATCATCTCCCTCATCGTCATCTTCACCATCGTCATCCTCATCATCTCCTCCATCACACGTCATCTCCTTGTTTCTTCCAGAAGCTTGGAAGCTTCTATTGAAGCTTCTCTAGGCCTAGTTCACCCGTGCCTCCCGGGTTTTTTTTTAACCGTGACTTGCAAGGCCCGATTCCTACACAAGGAAGGTAATCTCGGGCAGTAGTGACTTCGTAACGCATAAGAGAGCCAAGGTAGAGTTCGCTAAGTCGAAGTTTACTTCGTCAATGGCTCCCAAGCAAAAGTCGAGAGGAGCGTACGCGGGAGCTTCCACCCAAAGTACGAGTGTGGACAACGCCCCAATTTTGAATGCCCAAGTTCTGAAAAATATTTCCGCATGGAAAGGATGCATAAAGCATGTTTTAATTCACGTAGGGAAGTTTAAAATGCATTGGAAAATCTATATATACTTGTTCGATTTACAAAGTTCAGTTGCATGACTAGCACTTGCATTTGCTTGCACTTCCATGGTCAAGGGTAGATGCATTTTTGAACGTATGATGCATAAGTTAAAAGATAAAATTGTGCGAAGGCATCCTTGTTGCATCTCACAAAGGATAGGGCATATAACACATAACACACTTATGTAATAAATTCCTGGTTGTATCTCGTGTATAAGGTAATTGTAGACAGACATTAAATGATGTCTAAATTATTCCAATGAAAGGAAAAGATTTATGAACTTTGATATTATGCAAATCGCATGCAATGTTAGTTACAATTTAGGTTGCGATAAGTGGTAGAAGAAGGATTAAATTAATGATGTATTCATTGGTGTTTGGTCATGAAAAAAGGATGCATCCATGCATAGAGTTCCTTTATCATAGTTTGAAATTGGGAAAAGGATGCATCTTCATTAAAAATACTAAAGCTTTGAATTCGATGCATCAACGTAGGGATTATAATAATAACTTTGAATGTCAATCAATATCGCATAGGGCAAGGAAAAGAAAGGTCATTGTAGATCCTATAGTTGCATAAAGGCAAAAAGGTCTCTGGTCATGAAATTGCATGGAATGATACATCTCACACGTCTTGCGGACACTTACATCCTTTAGGGAAAGTACTTGCAAGTTTAGAAGAAAGTATTTGCATCTTTAAAGGGAAGATCATCTTTAATCGTAGGTTGGTTAGATCAACTAAGTAATTCACGTGTGATTAGGTAGCTTACATGAAATTCATAAAGGTATGATCAGTTTAGCAAATGACGCTCACCTCAATGTGCTAGGTAGGGTTAAGCTATGTTAAAATGATGCCTAGTATCGCACTTAGGATGCCGATTTAATATTTCCGATCTTAAAGGTCCTACTCACATTCTCGAAATGTTAGGGTTATCAAATCGCCCATGTAGGAATGATCTAGGGTTCTCACCCTAAGGATCAGTTGACCAAATGCTAGACTTCCGCAAGGAATTTAGGGACCCTAGGGCCAAAACGTTTATCGACCTAATAGGGTTAGGGTTTGGATTGGGTCAAGAGGACTCCCAAGTCCTTATCTTGATCAAAGATGTTCTTGATCAAGAAAGACCGTACGAAGAAAGATATAATCCCACAAGTCAGATACTAACACCTATCTCGTGCTATAAGTTGCTACGCCGTATGCTCTTGTCTCTAAATCACAAAATAGTACCGCTACACCTTAGACCAAGGTCGGCAAGTTCTAATTACAAATTAGCTTCTCTGAGAATTGAGTAGTTGCCCTACTACAACACTTCCCCTTGGGAATTGTCTTGTCAAGTTTGGGGCAGTGGTGAGTTGCCAAGAAGCAATTCAACCAACCAAGTTTTAGAACAACGGGGTTGTCCCAGATTTATTGACCATAATATAAGGAAACCTAAAATAGTGACAATTTGGGTCGATAGGGTATAAACCCTAACCCAAGAAAAAAGTGTAAACAAGCAACTCAGCTTACGAAACCCTTGGGGATCTTGCCAAGTCGTGAATGATCTAGGATCGAATGCTGGAAGTATTTGGGGAGAAGGAATCTGACTGTTTGCCTGACCCTATCTAAGGGGGTTGTTAGCTGCACCGGGTACGTGGACCGAACCCTCCGTGAGAGGTCTCTCCGTGGGTGCTACTTGGAGCAGGAGGACGCTTGGGTGCCAGGGGAGGCTCTGGCTACTATCAATTCCTTGCCTCTGAATCCTGCACAAGAGGCCGACGTGACTCGAGATGGGATCTCGAAGCCCGTATACTAGTCAACGGGCGGAACTTGGAATAGCGATCCCTAAGGATTGTTACTGGGATACATGTTATTTAATGTATTCCAAATACTGATAAATAAAGATCAAATTTTGAAAAAGGAACTTGCTTGACATTGTTTTTCTGTGTCAGTGCCTAAGTTACGTGAAGGAACCACTAATTGATTGGTAAATTAAGGAAGTTGTTTTTGCTTGTCAAACTAAATGTGGTAGGTAATTCGATAACTAAGCAACCTGAGGAAAGTGCCGTGGACGTGACTCTGGGTACATCCTACGGAAGGGTGGTCCTGATTGGCCGAAAACTTTTCTCAAAGGAATTGACAACGAGATAACAATGACCTAGAATCTACAGAGCTAGAGTCCTGATTTATGCTGTTGTAGGGGAACGGAATGGAACTATGCCTTACGGGTAGAGAGGTCGATGGAGCCCCAAGAGGAACACCAAGGAAAAGGGAATTATGTTGCAAGAAAATCTATCTTGTAACATCAACAAGCTTTTATTTCATCCTTTTTATCATCAAAACAAAGAAAACAGCAATTCTTCATGCATCATCATAGTAGATATCTCCCACGGATTTGATAGAATCAACCATAATCTTCAACATATTCATAAAACCCATCAATATAACAAAGAACACAAAATAATACATCATCTTTGAATGTAAATCAATTACATATTATCCTTCTTCAATGTCTTCATAGTTCTCTCTCTCAATCTCTAATATACAATTACACTATTTTGATAGAATTGGCTATCTCTGACTCTTTCTCTCTCTCTCTCTCTATCAATAGTACATCATCTCCTCACTAAAATACTCTCATAATAACTCTCAATAATCCTTCTTAGGTCGTGGATGCACCTCTCAAGAGGTATGTCTGATATGAAGAGTCACTAGAGCCACTACAGTGTCTTTTTATAGCTCACTACTGTCACAGTCACTTAGTCTTCTCTTCAGTCTTCTTCAGCAGCTTCTTCCACTTAGTTTAGCTCTTTTGAACTTAGATTCATACTTTCCAAAGGTTATAAAACTTTCTCAAAGTCACACATACATTCTACAGAACACTTACAAAAGGTCTACTGAACAGTTACAGTACAGTACTAGAGCAGCTACAGTACAGTTACAGTACAGAGACAGAGCAGAGACAGAGGCTCTACAGAGGGTCTACAGAGGGTTACAGAAGGTCATCAGAACCTCATAACTCATACTAAAATAATTCCAAACTATCAAAAAATATTCAATAGTCTTCCAAAAGATCTCAATCTTCATCAATCATCAATCCATGCTTCATACAGAAGAAAATCAAAACGAAATAAAAGCTATACAGAAGGTATACAGAACCTCACAAAACATCATAGAACTCATATCTCCACTGAGAATCATCGTGAACTTCCAAAACATAATCAATATTATCCAAAACACTCTCAAATACTTCCATTAACAACCATACATCACTCTAAATCCATCAAAAATCAATAATTCAGACCTCAAAAACAACAAAAATCAATCAAAAATTCAGTCTTTTTCCACTCTCAACATATCCCCACACTTAGAAAGGAAGAGTCCTTACGATCTAAGGAAAAGAAGAATATAAGTTCATTAAAAAGATCAATTTTATCTTCCATTGGATCTTCAATAATCTCGCTAAACCATGACCCCAACTTATCACCTGTATTTGAGAGAAAAATACTACTAAATGAAAACTTCCGTTATTCAATAACTCATCTGATTAATCATTTTAAAAATCCATAATAAATTTGTAAAGGATATAAGAGGTTCTCTTCAGCTTTTCACCATAGGCTTTTCATCCACCATCAATCGTTTGAAAAGATCTCTCGAACAAATTATTCTCAATCAGCACGATCTCATCACATACAATTATTACAACACACACACAAACACTAACACAACCATCTAAATGACACCTCCAAAAAGAGAGATATATCATTAAGAATCATCCAAGATACATTGCAAATGCATCAATGAAGATGATCCCTTTTGAAGGCTTGGTGGTTTCGAAAACGATCCATGGAGAAAGATTCATCTACAAATGTCTTTGGAGGATTTTGAAAGAACTGCAAGCAGCACATCCTTTCTAGCAAAACAAGGTATCTACTAGGGAGACATAGGGCATGAAAATACAGGACATCCAACTGGTGGGAGTCAATGTTCACATTGACATTCATACAAAGTTTTGGAATGGCCTTTTGATCATTATGGGAATGCCTATGCATGTATGCTAGATACCAAGCAAAATGAGCTGTCAATCTCACTAAAGGATCTAGAGATTGTGAATATTGATGAGCAAAATGAAGGTAGTTCTGGTATGCTTGACTAGCAGTTGTCCAATATTTTGGAATTATTGGCCAATTTATCTGAGGTCTTGTAAGAGAATCAATTGAGCTCCATCCTCTTCTTCTAGGAATCTGCTGATCAAACCCTTCATATTCACTAACCAACTGAGGGGGTTGAGAGATAGAAGTGGCAAGAAAGGGAAGTGGAATAAGTAAAAGAGGATGAAGAGAGGGGTAGGAAAAATCATAAAAGGAGGAATAAGTGAAAGAAGGAGTGGCTGAAAATTTTAGGGAATCAGTTAGAAAGGGTGTTAATTGATAAATAGGAAAAGTAGAAGGTATATAGATGGATGGTGAAGGGCATGGTGGAGAAGGGGAAAATACTCTATCTTCGATAAAAGAACAATATGCAAATATGGGAATTTGAGAAAAATATTGAGGTTGGAAAAGAAGGGGTAAGATTGCTGTTGAATTGGTTTGATAAAGGGAAAAATAGGTATCATAGCGGTGAGCCATTTGTTGGTAGTACAGTAGGCTAGGAACAGTGGGACCTAAGACAGATCTTCTCTGATAGGCATAAAAAAAGGTTGAATCAAATGGATGGCTTTTGGAAAGGTGAGCTAAGAGATCCACCCTCAGTTGGTTAGTGCTCTGTACATAGGTAGAAGCTATGTTCTGACGTTGATTCAAGACCATAGAATCAATCATTGAGTGCCAGGAATTATCAGGGCAAGTAGCCACTTTTGAGGAGTAACTCTGGAACATGTCATCTATTCGCAACTCCAAATAGTTGACATATAAAACAGCTTGCAAAACCACATCTCCCACATACCAAGCCATATCTACTTCATTTGGAATCAATAGATCACCTCGTAGATACATATATGACAGCAACATGGTATTCGTCGTCACAGAATCTTCAAACACCATACGGATCACTTTTGTCAGCAACTCAGGAGACCAAGCCCCACTCCAGCCATCCTTTGGAAGAGGAAGATCCATCGTTGAAAGCTTCATGTAAAAGGCCAACTTCTGCAATTAATAGTAGACAAAGAAAGAATGGTCTGGAGGAACATACTCCTGGAAATGCTCAAATGTAGACCATAGCAGATCTATTTTGGATTACAATCTTTCCACTTTATCTTGGAATAATGGACTCAAGGTAGCCTGTCTCTAGAGAACTACCAAGTCCTACTTTGAGAGAGAAGGGATCAGTGGAACATTAGGGCTTGGAGGAATAGACCGTGACTGTGCCAATTGGTCTTGCAACTGCTTGATTTGGAAGGCTTGTGATTCCATTGTGTCCTGAGCAGTCTGTAAGGCTGAGAGTTTTGCATCGAAAAGAGTTTGAAACTCTTGCGCTTCTTTGGACATCCTCTCCTTTTCCTCTGATACTCTAGTAACCTCTAACTGAGCCTCTGTTAACTAAATCTTCAAAGAAAATATCTCTTCTCTTTGAGTCTCAATCATTTGGTTTTGTTGCTCCATCTGCTTAAACAGATCTACTAGTGTGTCTTTAGCAGAGGCTAACTCTGATGTTGCGTAATGCAACTGGTCTTTGGATTGCATCAGTTCATCATAAAAGGAAGCATACAGCTGTTGAACACAGGTTGTCACTGAAAGTTCAATCGAACTCTGGATGTCTTTACAGAGGAATGGAATGGCATCTCCTGACACTAGACTATTCAATGAAGGGACTGATATGTCCAAGGAACCCTCTCTATGTGCTCTGAACAGGTTGTTACATGTGAGATAAGCAGGGAGGTCACTGCCAGATGTAGCAAGAATTGTGACGGAAGGAAGAACTGAAGGAGCTTTATCTGCCACACGCTTCACGCGTTTTCACTGAATGACCAGTGGAGGAGGAGAATCCAGATCCTCTATATCAATAGGTTCTGACTCTTCTGAAGGTGGAGGGGGAGGTACTAGATCAGATGGAGGAGGTGGAGGCACACCCTTCTTTAAGCCTGAGTACGTCAAGAAATCATACAGGTAGGATCCATATGTAACGTTTGTGACATTTCCCTTGATTACTTTGACAAAATGTTGATCCATCTTTGCAAGTAGGTAAGTGCTCCAATCAATAGCCACTCCTTTTAACACCATCCTGGAAGCTGTGAAGAGCTCTTTTGACAAGTAATGGGATGGTGTTTTGGCAGGCATAAAATTGTCTTGGAGAAACTGGTAGACCAATTTCCACACAGGATCAGTGATCATGGAAAAAGAGACTCCTGAGGTGTTGATCACTTTCTTGACATCTAGAATTTCCTTGGTCTGCTTCTGTAATAGCTTGAAAATCTCATCGTTGGAGAATAATTGTCTAGCTGTAACAAAAGGCTCTCCTTTGTAGGGAAGAGACAAAGCCTTCCCTAACCCTCGGGGTGTCAATGTCATGGAAGTACCATGGACCATTCTCGACTTCTTGCTGTATGAGGCAAGGAACTCATCACACATGGATGGATCATTTGGAATCAAGGGGAATGAAGCAGCCACGAAAGTCGCAAGTCCTGCTTTCGCTATAGGCTCAAAAGCCAATAAGGAAGAGTAATCCCTACTGACCAGCGGGACATACTGGATAGGAGGAGGAGTGTGAGGCGCCATTCAGATGGAAAACACACACACCACAACACAGACAATCACAAAGAATGCCTGCAAAACAACCAAAGGGCTATAAAAAAGAAATCAATCCAAAAAGAATGACACACATACATTAATGTAACTAACCCATTTGCCACCCCAAACAATCCACATCCTAGAAAAAATTCGGCATGACCTCTACACATATGCGACCAAAAACTTCATGCGATGCAACAAACAGACACCCAAATCCCTGTATCAGGAAAGAAAGAAAGAAACTACACACCATGCCCGTAATCGTAGCACATAGATAAATCAGAATACCATAAAAATGTAAATCAAGAGCTGACCATAACCTTGACCATCAGTTCAACTAAAAGACTTTATGCGCCTATCCCACGAAGCATGTTTATTAAAAAGGAGGAAAAAGTGCAGTGAGAGGGAATTATTTTAATGAAGGGTTCATTTTAAGAAATTAATAATAATGGGTGACATTTTATTAGGTTATAAACCTTAATAAGAAAATGGTGGTTCCTTCTTGAAATTTTAATTACAATTTATTAAGATGAAACGGTGCTTGGACTACGATTCCCAGCCTGGGTCTCTAAATGCAAATTCATTAATTAAAAATTAATAGTGATATGGAGTGTTTTTTTGCTATCGCGTGCTTTTTCGTGACGGCTGGTTCATTTTTATTACAAATTAAGGTACCTCTTAAGCACACGTAGCACGTGCAAAGTGAACGGCTGGTTGATTTTTAAAATTATTAAATTGTGTTTAGCGCGAATGTGCGTGGAAAAGGTGGGTGAATAAATAGTTTATTTTAGTAATTAATTGTGGTTAACGGGGTAATGAAAATGAATAAAACTAAAAAAATAAATACCTGGTAGGGGTATGTATGCAATAGACTGAAGGCACACGGAGTAGTCTCCCAAAAGCAATGAATCTGGTCAAACAAAATCAAAGACCGCTGACTGAACAAAAAATAAAACACCTTAGTGTTTTTGTTGATTTTTATTTTATTGTTAATTTTTTATTTTGTATTTTGTTTGGTTTGTATGTTAGGTGTGTTTGTTTTGTGGATATTGTTTGCTTTGGGTAATTTGTTATATTATTGTTATTTTTCTTTATTCGATTGTGTGTTTTTTTAAAATTAGTAGTTTTTAAATAAAAAATAAAACCATGATGTATAACACATGGATATGTTATGAAGTGTAATAATGAATTTTCAACCATTTTGGAAGGGTCCACAATGTATGTTAAGTCAGCCATGAGTTTCAGCTGATTTGGAGCATTTAAAATGAATTTTTATGATGTGTAATATTAAAATTAGGGTTTTTTAAGAGATTCTTTTTCCTTTTATGGAAACATTTTTAAGTGAGAAATTAGTGAAAAAAGGGACAGGGGGTTTGTGGAAATTTTTGAGTTTTTTAAATTTATTTCTGTATTTTTACTAAATTTGAATGAATTTTATCCATTTTTCATGTAATTTTGAATGAATTTCTAGATTTTAATTTTTTTGTAATTTATTTATTTTAATTTCCACCTTACAAATATTCCAAATAATTTCAAAAATTTTGGTAAATTTTTAGAATTTGTTTTGTAATTGTTTCTGTTTTTAAATGAATTTTTGGAATTAACTAAATCAATTAAATGATGTAAATCAGGGTAGTTGGTTAAGTCAGGTCAAGTCAGGTCAATTAAGTAAGGTTAGTCTAGGTAGGTCAGGTAAGTCAAGTCTGGTTTGGTTAGGTTAGTCAGGGTTGATTAGGTTAGTCTGAGTTAGTCTAGTCTAGTTAGGTCAATTAGGTTAGTCTAGGTTGGTTAGTCAAGTCAGGGTAGTTAGTCAAGTGCTAACTAGATGTGGTTACACTAACTAACCACATCTAGTTAGTGCTAACTAGATGTGGTTAGACTAACTAACCAACGTTAGTTAGTGGGTAGGCAACTAACCATGGTGCAATTAGTGGGGGGGGTCAACTAACCAGGGGTAAGTTAGTATGGTTAACTAACTGGGGTGAGGTTAGGGGTCAACTAACCTTAGTGAGGTTAGTGGGTAGGGAACTAACCCTAGTAAGGTTAGTGAGGGTTCAACTAACCCTGGTTAGGTTAGTGAGGGTACTAAACTAACCCTAGATAGGTTAGTGGGTACTAAACCAAGGTTAGTGAGGGTACTAAACTAACCCTAGTTAGGTTAGTGGGTACTAAACTAAGGTTAGTGAGGGTACTAACTAAGGTTAGCGAGGGTACTAACTAAGGTTAGTGAGGGTACTAAACTAACCCTAGTTAGGTTAGTGGGTACTAAACTAAGGTTACTGAGGGTACTAAACTACAGTTAGGTTAGTGGGTACTAACTACAAGTAGGTTAGTAACTCACTCAGGTTAGTTAATTAAATTACTCTAGTTAGGTTAGTGTCTAACTCAAGTTAGTTAATTAAATTACTCTAGTTAGGTTAGTAACTAACTCACGTTAGTTAATTAAATTACTCTAGTTTGGTTAGTAATTAACTCAGGTTAGTTAGGTGCCTAACCAGGGTAAGAGGCAACAGGTGGTGGTGGGAGGAGGAGAGGGAGGAGGAGGTGGAAGTGGAGGAGGTGCTAGTGGAGGAGGAAGAGGGAGAGGTGGTGGGGCAGGGTGGTGCGGGAGGTGGAGGAGGAGGAGGAGGAGTTGGTGGAGGAGGAGGGTGGAGGTGCTGGTGGAGGAGGAAGAGGGAGAGGTAGTGGGGCAGGGTGGTGGGGGAGGTGGAGGAGGAGGAGGAGGAGGAGTTGGTGGAGGAGGGGGAGGAGGGAGAGGGAGAGGTGGTGGGGCAAGGTGGTGGGGGAGGTGGAGGAGGAGGAGGAGGAGTTGGTGGAGGTGGTAGGAGGCAGCGTTGGCGCGGGGGCGCGAGGGAGGTGGTGGAGCGAGGAGGCAACACCGGCGCAGGCGCTGTTGGAGGAGACGACCATGGCAACGGGTGGCAAGAGGTGGCGTCGACGGCCGAGGGCGTGTCAGGCGTTGGAGGAGGCGAGGTTGGAGGAAGCGAGGTTGGAGGTGAAGGAGGTTGGAGGAGGCGAGGTTGGAGGAAGCGAGGTTGGAGGCGAAGGAGGTTGGAGGAGGCGAGGTTGGAGGAAGGGGCGGTTAGAGGGAGAAGACGCAGGCGGTTGGGATCACACAGGCTTTTGCATGGCCTTGGATTTGTCCCAATATGCCACCTGGTAGGAGGTGGTATCATTCAGCTTGGCGTCAGTGGTGGAGTGGAGGGCGGAGGCAAGAGGCTTGATGGGCGCGTGCGGGCAGAGCGGCTAGGATGTGAAGTCGGAGTGATGCGTGGTGGTGTCGTTGAAGCGGCCGGTGGCAGGTGTGTTGTCAGGGCGGCGAGCGACGGGCAGGCGTCGGACGGCACAGTGGCAGGGGAGAAAAAGAGAGGAGGAGAAGACAGGAAGAAGGGGGGAAGAAATGGAGGGGAAGGGAAAGGGGAAGAAGAAAGGGAGGAGGAGAAGAAGAACAGGAGGAGCGGCGGGGCGCGATAGGTAAGGAGGTAGTTTGTTTGTTTTTTTAATAAATAAATAAATAAATAATGTTAATTGAATTATAATATATATATTGTGGTTAATAAGTAAATTGTTGTGATGTGGGTGGGTTTTGTGTTTTTTTTTGTTTTCTCTTTTTTTTTCTTTCTATGTGCACTATTTTTTGTTTTTTAATGGAAAAAGAAAAATAACATAAATAATAAAATGGAAAATGGAGGGGCAAAAAACACACCCCCGGCCCGTGCGCATACGCAGGCAGGGGTAAAAAAATTTGCAATGACGAGGTCAAACGGGCAGGGACGGGGACAGGCTAGCCACGAATGCCACGGGGGCGTCCTGAGGCTCGTAAAACCAAAAACAGGCGCGTTCACGTGCGAGGCGAGAAATGCGGTTAACGAGAAAAATGAAGAAAAATTAACAAAATCCAAACCGTTTGTCGGATCAAAAATCTGTAAAAAGGAAAAATGTGCCAAGAGGCGAGGGGAAAATGTTGGAAACAAGCAACACTGGGTTCGGGGCAAAATCAAAGTGTTCACATGGAAAAACGCAAAAAATAAGCCCAAAAACACATACGTGTATTAATATCGGAAAATCTGTGCATCATAATGAAGTGCGGGAAGAAGGAAAATTGTGTAAAATAAGGTCGCCAACACCCTATCATGATAAAACACAGTTTTGATTGAGATAGGATGCGGTCACATGGGAAAAACCCCAAAAATGGGCCCGAAAATGAACTCGAAAATTGATATGGGAAGAACCGTGCATCGGAATAGTAGGCATTGAAAAGGAAAAATGTCCAAAAAAAAGGAATTCATAGGATTGGTGCATCAAAACTCAGTTTGGGGGAAATTAGGATGGGTTCACGTGGAAAAAACACGAAAATCCCTCCCCAAAATACACGAAAAAGTTAATAACTAAAAATCCGATAGTCGAAAAAGGGGGAGGCAAAAGTAAAAGTGGGGGAAAGACTGGTAGGACACGACTATCAAATCAAACTGGAATTTCGGCGAAAATAGGGCAGGTTCACATGGAAAAATGTGAAAAATAGGCACGAAAAGGCTCGAAAACACAAAAAAAAAACGAATGAATCGTGTATCGAAATGACACGGAATAAAAATAAAAAATATCAGGGGGAATGGGTAGGACAGGGCTGGCACATCAGATCAGGGTTTCGAAGCAATAATGATATGTTCACATGGAAAACTGTCCAATTTACGGGATTTTCTTCAAAAATTAATAACTTGAGAATCGTCTATCGGAATAGGGGTTGGTAAAAAGGAAAAATAGGCAATTCAAAGGGACGAATAGGGTTGTAAGGTTGGATTGGGATTTCGGTGAATGTAGGGTACATTCACTTGGAAAAGTCGCAAAACGAAGAATGAGGGTAAATGGGCAAGGAACAACCCCGAGGACAAGGTGCAATAGAACGGAAGGGTGGGAAAGGGACTCCATCAGGGTAAAATAAAATCATGGCATAGATGCATGATCATAACTGGGTATATGCATAGGGGTATGCAACATAGACGCGCAGGGACGCGTCCCCATACTTAAAACCTTAGCAGGAAGGGTAAACAAAACTTCAAGAACCTAGTACCTCACATAAGACCAAGCACGACGTCCCCACTCTTAAGACATGACCATCACTGAGAAGCAAAAGGTGTATTCGGCGATGGCGAGGGATATTGCACTCAACTCATGATCACTCAAATGGATTGACAGAGTAGTCACTCACCCCATTACTAATATCACTCGAGGAAATAAGGATGAAAATCCAGAGCTCACACCCAGTTTAGGAATCAACAAGGGAATGGTGTAGAAAGAGTATGCCAGGGTGCACAATTGATGGTGTATCAGTGCACCCAACCCGTCTGGCATAGGTGCAAGGAGAAAGACCAGGGAGCCTTGTAGTGCAGTGTATGGAGTAGAGTGATGTGTCCTGTGCTGATGGCAGAAACCCAACCCGTGGGTGCATAGGGAAACGGAACGTACCTGACTCCAAAGGTCGTAACGTCCCTCAATCCTCACCTCTCGATAATTGATTGAAGAAACACCAGTCACACTCAGCCCACCCTCTCGGCTAATATTTACAGAGGGCAACCCTTTCCTGAAACCCATTGATATAATCCTCATAGTCACTTGTGCAGAGGTTGTATGCCTTGTACGCAATTGATGGTGCAACTGTGCATCCCACCCTGTGCCGGCATACAGTGCAAGAAGGAAGGCCAGGGAGCCTTATGGTGCAGTGCACAACAACAGATCGTGCATTGTGCATTTAGAGGCCCATCCTGTGCGTGCAACACTCTATTCACACATCTCACCTCTCATTTGATTTAAAGGGAAATACTAGTCACTCCCCCCACCCTCTATCTCACGCTCACTGATAGATACAGAGGGTAGCCCATACTCACATCCCCATCTTGTTAGGATGAAAGCTCACATCACTCAAGGGGTTAGTGATGAAGATCATGTCGACTGTTGTTGTCATGAGGATCTTGAGGAGGAGGCATACCCAGGGAGGCAGCCAAGGAGTCTCGTACTTCAATGACTTGTAAGAAAGGTCGTTTGTTAAGAAGGACAGACGGACTGATATTGCAGAGACAGCGCACCAAGGGAGGTGGCTTCAAATTACTTTGCTGAAGAGGTTCTGCTGGTGAGTCAGCTATCCTGAACTGCGGGGTATTACCACCTTTTCCACAGTTAGCTTCCCGCCCAAGGGTTTTTCCACCTTTTCTTGGAACGAGGCTTGTTATGACAGGGAATTTCTTCCTTTTCTCCCATAACAGTTTTGTTTATTTTGTTTGTTTTTGTTTTTATTTTTTTGTTTTTTTCTTTTTCCTTTTCTCTTTTTTTTTCTTGTTTTTCTTTTGTTTTTTTTTCATTAAGAAAGAGAATGGTAGAAATACCATATGTTAGGACCAACCTTGCCATCGTTGTTGGATCAGACGAGAAGAGAGCAAGGTCAGATTGAGATGTTTCTGCGAGGGGATAGCAAAACGAGACCGCCTCATGAGGAGAATCATAATGGCTATCAGAAGCACGACAAGGATAGTGTGACGCTCAAAAGGGAAGGGGTAGGTCGACTGTGATTGTTAAGATCCCCAGGGAGGGAAGTACTTCTTCAGGTGATAGCCATTGATGAGGAAAGGATCATCGGAGGCATCAACGGTCTGCACCTGAATAGAGCCGTTAGGATTGACAGCAAGTACCTTGTACGGGCCCATCCACCGTTGTTGAAGCTTGCCAGGAAACTTGCCAAATCTCGAATCATAGGCTAGAACAAGATCACCTTCTTTGAACTCCTTGCGCTTGATGAAATTATCATGATAGGCCTTGCGTCGTGCTTGAGTAGTTTCCATGCACTGTAAGGCCATTCGCTGTATCTCGTCCAAGCATTCCAAATGCAGGAGACGACGTTGAAGTGACTCACTATCTCCCAAGTGTTCTTTAACTGCCACTCGCAAAGAGGGCAATTCCAGCTCAATAGGGAAGACAACTTCTGTACCATACACTAGCTGGAAAGGGGTCTGTCCTGTTGTTGCCTTATGAGAGGTTTTGTATGCCCAGAAGGCCTCTGTAAGTGCAGCAATTGTTCTTGTCAGAATCGAGAAAAGGATGCGATTGGTGACTTCAACTTGGCCATTGGCTCTGGGGTAATAGGGAGTGGACTTGCGATGGCGAATCTTATACAGTTCTGTCAGCTCCTCCATGATTTTGTTAAGGAAATGAGTACCTCTGTTACTTACCAGCTCGAGGGGACTGCCAAAACGGGTGATAATATTCTCGTACATGAACAAAGCTACACTGTTACCATCATCCCGCTTCAGAGCTTTAGCTTCACACCACTTTGTGACATAATCTGTACATACTAAGATGTATCTGTTCTGCTTCCGTCTGGTGGGTGGATCAATGGGACCCACGAAATCAATCCTCCACTTCTCGAATGGCTTTAGGGGAAGAATGTGTTGCAGTGGCATGGCACTTGTTTTGGTGGGTTTCCCCATTCACTGACAAGCATCACATCTCTTGCAGTAATCATATGCATCATTGTGGAGGGTTGGCCACCAGTATCTCGCCAACAGAGCCTTCCTAGCTGTTGCTTCTCCTGCGAAGTGTCCACCACATGGTTCGTCGTGGCATGCTTTCAATACTATGCTGATTTCATCCCCTGCAACACATCTTCACAGCACTTCATCTTTGCCTCTCTTGTATAATGCACTGCCTAGCAAGGTGTAGGGGGCTAATTCCAACAGAAGCTTCTTCTCAGGGCTTGAGATGCCAAGAGGATACTGTTGAGTTGCCAGGAGATTGGCTATGTCTGCATACCAAGGAGTAACTGTTTCAACTAGAAACAAAGAAGCATCAGGAAGGTCTGGATCATCATGTTCCTCTTCTTCTGCTTGAGGGATCCGTGATAGATGATCAGCTAGGATATGGGAACGGCCAGGCTTAGTTACCACTTCAAAGTCGAACTCCTGGAATAGGGGTAACCATCTCATCAGTTGTCCTTTAACATTTGCTTTGTTCATCAGGAATGATAGGGCTTCATGATCCACGTAGAACTTGAAATGCGTTGACAGTAGATAGTGTCGAAACTTCTCCAGTGCAAACACCATTGCCAAGCACTCAAGCTCTGTCACTGTATAGTTCCGTTCCCTATCAGTGACTTTCCGGCTTGCATAATAAATGGGTTGATCTAATTTAGAGGGGCCCTTTTGACATAGGACATCACCTAGCCCTTCAACTGATGTGTCGGTGTGCACATGGAACTCCTTCGTCCAATCAGGAGGCTGCAAAATAGGTGCTTGGATTAGGCACTGTTTTAGGGTATTAAAGGCATGTTCACCATCATCCGTCCAAAGGAAATCAGCTTCTTTCCTTAGGAGCTTGTGTAGAGGGGCTGCCTTGGTTGCAAAATGTGCAATAAATCTCCCGTAGTAGCCCACATGGCCAAGAAATCCTCTCAATTGCTTGAGGTTTGTTGGTGCTGTCAAGGCGACAATCTTCTCAATCTTTGCCGGGTCTGTTGCAATCCCTTGTGCCAAGACAATATGACCCAATAGAACTCCTGAGGAGATACCAAAGATACATTTGTCGGGGTTGAGAGAGATCCCATACTTGCGGCATCTATCAAAACATTGCTCTAGGTGTCCCTAGTGCTCATGGATCAAACTATAGACACAAAAGTCATCAAGATACACCTCAATGAAATCATGTAGATGATTCTGGAAGGAAGCCATCATTACTCATTGGAAGGTGGGAGCAGCATTACAGAGCCCAAATGGCATCACTCTATAAGCATAGTCCCCCATTTTGTGGTGAAGGTTGTTTTGGATTGGTCCTCTTTTGCAATTTGGACTTGGTTATATCCGCTGAATCCATCCAAGAGGGAATAAAGCTCATGGCCTGCCCACTGTGTCCAACAGTTGGTCTATAAAAGGGATAGGGAAATGATCCTTCTTCGTCTTCAAATTGAGCTTTCGAAAGTCCACACATATTCGAAGTTTCCCATTCTTCTTGGGTACTACCACAATGGGCGAAACCCATTCACTGTTAGCCACGGGATAAATGAACTCCGCTTCAAGAAGTTTCAATAATTTGACCTTCACCAGAGCAAAATAATTAGGATTCATACGCCTTTGTCTTTGCCTTACAGGTTTGCCATCGGGCTCTAGGTCAATGTGATGTTGACATACTGTGGGATCAATCCCCTTTAGGTCTTTGTAGGACCAAGCAAACACATCTTTCTCCTTGAGTAGGTCTCGCAAGACCACTAATTCTTTTTCTGAAAGATTGAGGCCCACTTTCAAGTGACATTCAATACCGTCAGTATCCAATAATATTACTTGTTTTTCACCTTCCACTTTCACGGATAAATGTCCCGTGGATTGCTTCTGGATAGAGGTCTGACTCTTTCAAGAGAGTAGTATCCTTATCTGATGTTCCACTAGAACCAGTGCCCTCCTTCTGTACAGATGACTCATTCGTCTGTTTAGGTTGCTGGAAGGGTATCAAAGCTTTATTTGCTTCTGTGTGAGTAGTAATTTCTTCTGAACTTAGGGATTCATCTTCAGAGGATGCGTCCAGGAATGTCACATAGCACAGACCTTCGAGAGGCCGGGGCTCGGAGGGCTTTGGCTTCTGTTGGCAGGGGGCATCATCATCATCTTTTCTTTGGACTGAACAATTAGGGCGACAGGAGCCACTGGTGAACTTAATTTTTATGCCTTTAATCCATTGCTTATACAGATTCTGCATACTTTGTGGTCCATTGGTCAACCCAAATGGAACCATGGTCATTCCATTCAGTACCAGAAGATCCTCAGCCTCTGAGGTCTCTATAAGGACATCAATAAGATCATCCTCTATCAAAGGAATTTATTTGTCTGCACTTTCATAACCTGCTTTATTTTTTTCCTCATCATTTTCATCCTTATCCTCTGGAGGCTCTGTCTCTTCTTCTATAGAAGCTCTGTAGGAGAAGAACATATCTTTTGCATCTACATCTGCTTCTGCTTCTGTCACAACTTCTGACTTTGCTTCTACTTCTGCCTCTGGCTATGTATCTGTTACTGTCTCTAACTATCTCTGTATCCGCTCTGTATCCGCTTTGCCTCTGTACTGTCTCTGCTCTGTAACTGTCGTGTCTCTGTATTGTCTCTGCTCTATCTCAGTGACTGTCATGTAACAGGGAGAACAATGCATCCATGCTTCTATTTCACTGTCAGAGGTGATTTCAGAAGTTAATTCTAGTTGAAGCAGGAGGTATTCACCCATGGACAAGGATTTTGCTTCCCTTGGCAGTTGGCTTATAGTGCCCACTGTTAGAGACTGTGCCTCTATTTTCTTAGGAAAGATTTGCTTAACAGCCTCTTCATCTCCTGATGTACGATCTGTTACCGCATTAGAGGAGTCAGTTATGACTTCAATGGATGTGGATCCATTGCCTTTTTGCAATCCATACAGCTTTAACACCGCTTCATTGGGTCCTCTACCTAGGGTTAGGGTTCCTTTGAACCAGTTCGTCCTGGCTCTTACTTCAAAAAGCCAAGGTCTTCCCAACAACAAAAGGTATGAGGTCCCATAAGAATTTGGTTTGACCATCAAATATGTCAGCCAATAATCTTTTCCTGCAAGGGTTGTTTTTACGTATGGGATGATGCCCAACGATTTGACTCTACTTTGGTCTGCCAATCTGATAAGCTACTATGTAGGTTGAATTCCTTGCAACCCTAAGTCCTTCATTGTGACATCCGTCATTATATTGACTGATAAGCCTCCATCAATCAATGCATCTGAAATGAAGCATCCTTCTATCCATACACTAATCTCTGGGATTCCAGGATCTAGGAAGGCATTAGCCACATTGACTTCCTTTATAAGGCCCTGGGCCTTATTGGTCGTGGTCGTTGTTGAAGGAGTGATCCCTAGTCCACATCTTCTTGTTAAGATACTTTTGAATCTCTTTCGACAGCTGGGAGACAGCATCAGCAAACTGCCGAAATGTTAGGTTTGGTTTAAAAGTGTCTAGGTCCTTGACCAAGTCATAATCTTTAATAGGATCCACAGGCTTCTCTAGCCTACTGGGGAATGGGGCTACACCCATTTTTATCTTTTCTTTTTCTTCTAATAATTGCAACATCGGCACTTCTTCTATTTCTGGAAGTGCTTCTAGCTCTTCTATCTCCTGGACCTTTGGTCCTATCTCTAAGACTGTCTCTGTAACTCTCTGTGGCGCTACAGTGCTCTGTACTGCACTGTTTTGTTCTGTACTGCTCTGTCCCTCTGTAGATTGGTTGAACTTCACAGTCTTTGCAGGAGAATCATTTTCGATTTGAACCACTAGTTCCCTCTTCTTGGTGCGCATAACAACGGCAACTTCCAACTCAACCAAATTGAAAGCAAGCTCTTGTACCTTCTGTTGGCTATCAGTGGCATTGGCCTTTACAGGGGCTGGACTGGGATAGTCCTTTGCAGTGTGGCCTTCACCTTTACATCAACTGCATAAGGGCTTGTAGTCCACAGATAGTCTAGGGTTTGGACAATTCGGGGAGATATGTCCCTTTTCTCCATACCTGTAACATTTAACCTCTGATCTCTGACCACCGCCAGTCTGTCGTCCTCTATAACTTTGAGAGGGAAACCTCCTTGGACCAAAATTAGGACCAAACTCCCTAGGCTTTGGTCCAATATCCTGTGTTATCATTTTGGATTCTAGCAAATTGAATCTTGCATTTTCATCCTTCTGTCTTTGTTCATGCATCTCTTTCAGAGAGCAAATATCCTCTGTATGGTTCTTCCGCAAACAGTAGGAACAGAAGGCTCTAGGAATGGTTGGTTTTCGGGTACATTCAGTGGCTAAATGTTCCGCTTGATGACACTTCCCACACCATGTATTAGAGTGCATCACATCTCTTCTAGCTCCCGCAGGAGTGGATATATTGGTGGTATTCACCTTCAGCATTTGTAGTTGCTTTATAATCACATCCAGAAGCTCTTTCTTGATACTTGCAACTGAATTGGATAAGTAGTCCTTCATATTTTCACGTCCTAAAGTGCTTGTTGTAGGATTTTGGGAAGTGTCTGTGATTACTGCATAAACTGCTTGGGTTGATCCAAAAGGTCCTTTGTTCTGGCTCTGATTCAGAGCTCCTGTTGAGACTTGGCGTTGTTGATTCCAGTTGGTAGGATTCCACTGTTGTTGAGTCGCCATTGGGGGAACTGTTGTTGTGGTTGAACAATCATTTGAGGCACTGTCATCTGCGGTGACCACATTGGATTGGGTGCATTACACTGGGGCACTATTTGCATCTGGGGATAGGGGTAGGAAACTATCCCTGGGACTGCATTTGGTGGGTATACCATTCCAGGCATGGGAGGAGGTAAGACTCCTCTTCCTGGAGTCATTGACAGCCTTGCTTCAACTTCATCATACAATCTTGCACCTTCCACTGTAGCTTGCAGATTGACTGGTCTTCTCAATTCCACAAACTTGCAAACTTCTGGTTGTAGGCCTCTAAGAAACACTCATTTTTGGATTCCTTCATCCAAATGATGGTTAGTCCATCTCTTCAGGATGGATTCCATTCGTAAGACATAAGCTTTTACTCTTTCTCCAGAGGATTGACTTAGGTTCATGAACTCCTCTCGCATCTACTCTTCAAAACCTTCACCCCTGAATTTAGTGAGGAAGGTCGTCCCATGTGCCAAAAGTTCCTGCTGCTTGTCTCTCATACCACTGAAACGCCACACCCTTGAAAGTGGCGGGGAATATTGCTAACTAATGCTCAGGGGTTCTGGCATTGTTAGCCACACGTGCTACATGAAGATCAGGGTCTTCATTATACTCTCCCTTAAAAACTAGCAATGGGACTACATTTGCTGGCCTATCTCATCAATATTTCCAGGATGAATCTGACTGGGAAGGGGACCTTGAGTCGCCATGGGGACTTCGGTAAAGAGTTCTTTTAGGGCGTCAAAGGGGACTTCTACTGCAAGCTTGTTCTCAGCTTTGATTTTTGCCTTCTCTCTTCTCACGTACCTCTAGACTCGTTCTAACGCTTGCCTCTTTATTGCGTCATTCATCAGGGGGTTGGCTTCAACCAGTTGGTCTGGACTCAACAGGATAGTATCAGAGAGGGCTTCAGTCTCTGAGGGATTCTTTGGCCAACATCTCCTCTACTTCCTTCTTTTCAACATATCTGAATTTGGCTTTCAAACCACTACAGAGGGGGAGATATTCCATTCTAAAAGTATCAAAACTCATTCTTCTTAGGATCGTTGTTGCGTCATTATAATAATGCTAGCTTCTGAGGGTTTCAACAGTGTATGTTGTGAAAAACAATCTGTCTACCAACTTCCAGTGGGGGTTGCTAATTGGACAAACAGAAGATTGTCAGTGCACCAAGCATCCCACGTATCTTGCTATTGAGCATCCACGAACAAATTCCAACTCTTTTCCTTCTTGTCTTCGTGAACCTCCACAGACCAAGACTCTTGACACTTCTTCACAATCTCCCACTTGATGATGTTTGGAAACTTCTCAACTAATGCCAAATCTTCCATGGATGATCATTCTCTCTTTTTCTACTCTTCAATTTGTTTCCAAATAGTTTGCCACCAAGATGCAAGTTTCTGCTGCTTCAACAAGAAGAGGAAACAGTCCACCACATAGAGCATGCATCATGATGGTGATATGTTTCCGCTATTGTGGGATGAACTTCTTGTGGAAAGTGGCTTTGATAATAAGAATCTCCAACTCTTCAGTGGAAGAAGGAACTTTGCAAACATCCATTGAATTTTCCTCTTCTTGACAATGCCATTTCCTTCATTTTCAACCTCTTCTGGTGCTTGTTGTTGATGGCAATTTTCCCCGACTGCGCACCAAAAATATGGAGCCCCAAGAGGAACGCCATGGAAAAGGGAATTCTCTTGCAAGAAAATCTATCTTTTAACATCAACAAGCTTTTATTTCATCCTTTTGATCATCAAAACAAAGAAAACAGCAATTCTTCACGCAGCATCATAGTATATATCTCCCACGGATTTGATAGAATCAACCATAATCTTCAACATCTTCATAAAACCCATCAATATAACAAAGAAAACAAAAGAATACACCATCTTTGAATGGAAATCAATCAGATATTATCCTTCTTCAATGTCTTCATAGTTCTCTCTCTCAATCTCTCATATACAGTTACACTGTTTTGATAGAATTGGCTATCTCTGACTCTCTCTCTCTCTCTCTATCAATAGTATATCATCTCCTCACTATAATAAACTCATAATAACTCTCAATAATCCTTCTTAGGTCATGGATGCACCTCCTAAGAGGTATGTCTGATATGAAGAGTCACCAGAGCCACTACAGTGTCTTTTCATAGCTCACTACTATCACTGTCACTTAGTCTTCTCTTCAGTCTTCAGCAGCTGCTTCTTCCACTTGTTTTAGCTCTTTTGAACTTATATTCATCCTTTCCAAAGGTTAGAAAACTTTCTCAAAGTCACACATACATTATACAGAACACTTACAAAAGGCCTATAGAACAGTTACAATACAGTACCAGAGCAGCTACAGTACAGTTATAGTACAGAGACAAAGCAGAGACAGAGGCTCTACAGAGGGTCTACAGAGGATTACAGAAGGGCATCAGAACCTCATAACTCATACTCAAATCATTCCAAACTATCAAAAAATATTCAATAGGCTTCCAAAAGATCTCAATCTTCATCAATCATCAATCCATGCTTCATACAGAAGAAAATCAGAACAAAATAGAAGCTATACAGAAGGTATAAAGAACCTCAATAGAACCTCACAGAACATCATAGAGCTCATATCTCCACTGAGAATCATCATGAACTTCCAAAACATAATCAATATCATCCAAAACACTCTCAAATACTTCCATTAACAACCATACATCACTCTAAATCCATCAAAAATCAATAATTCAAACCTCAAAAACAACAAAAATCAGTCAAAAATTAAGTCTTTTTCCACTCTCAACAGTCGAGCTTTGCATCCCTCTCGTTTCCCATTCTCCTTGAACCAAGTGCAGTATAAATCTGCTTCAACCCTGATGTTTCTGCCCAAAGTGGTGACGCTAGCTACTTCCTAGAGACTTGACTATTAGACTCAGGTCGGTCCCAAGTGGGAACGGCCGGTTGCTTCCACTTTGTGGCAGACTCAGGAAGACCTAGACCGTAAACCCCGTGACATTCCTTGTGAGTGCCAGGCGGCGCTTTCTAGACTCTCTTCCCGATGGGCTGCTAAGACGTGTTCCACAAGTGGACACGGGGACACGTTACATGTCTATTGTGTGCATGAGGTTTGGCTAGTGCCATAGCCATTGCCGGCCCATTTTAGGTCCCATCAGTTTTCTACATACATCCTCGATGCCTCTTGAGCACAAGATGCCTTTCTGGTTATAGGAGAGGTTTCTCTCCTAGTTTGATGGATATAGTGAGGCCTTTATAGCTTCAAAGAGGGGTGATAGGAAGAAGAAGTTGAAGGCCTAGCCCAATGTTATCATTGTGGTAAGAAGGGACATTGAAACAAGGATTGCAAAGAGTTAGTGGCTTTGAGGAAGGCAGAGACAAAGATAAAGCAGGATCTTAACTCCTCTGCTCAATCATCCTCTTTCTCAGATTCTGACTTGGATCCTCCAGCCAAGGCTAAGGGGCAGACATGATCATCTTCTTCAAATTGTAGAAAGGGTTGGCCGCCCCTCCTAATTTCCAGTACCAATGATGCAGCCATCCCTCATGACTCTCCAGTGCAAGAGTGTGAGTGGGTGGTGAGATGGGATAGGTACACCGCATCTATACAGGTATACAAATGCATAGGTTCTAGAGGGGATGTCCCCCCTCACACATAAACTAAAGTCTGATAGGTTTTAAAATCTTGGAGTTAGGATTGCCATTGAGGTTCATGATGTTGAGAGTGGTATTGGCTCCTAGTCTGAGCTGATATGAGGCAACACCTTGGTGGTCTTGGCCAAAGGCAAGAAATCCATGGCTATGTATATCTAGAGGCATTTTTTATAGGATGACTAGACACTCGATATCGACACTTATGTTCTCTTTGAGGCACCTTGGTGGTGGATTCATCATCCACTACTTGGGTATCCATGGTCCTATTTGGGTAGTCTTTGTTGTATGGACTATGATGAATCATTATCATTGTATCATTCTATTTTATCATATCACTCATGATTTGAGAGAGGGTGTTAGCAGTCTAGTTAGCTCATGTGAGTCTAGTTCATACCTAACATTTCTAGGCATTTTAGATATTTTATTATGACCATTATGATGTTTAATCAACATAAGCCAAATGAAAACTCCTCCTCAAGATCATATCTTTATCATGGATCCCTCTTCTCCAAATACTCCATCATGTAAGTATTTGCATGGAAGGCCCCCTTTCTTTCAAAACCATATAGTAGTAGATTAATATTGATCCTCCCTGCACATGGCACCGGCTCTACTCAAAAGAACATAAGCCCATACATAGATAGCCATCTTTGTTGCATACGTTGTCATCTCTTCATGATATGAACACATCAAAGATTGTTGTTTCTCGTCTAATTGGCCAGCAACATACGTAGACAATTACAAAGAAACAAAGAACCTAACTAGCAAGAATCAATCAGCACTAGATGCTATAGCACCCTCAAATCCTCTTCAATATGTAATCTAGACCCTCATGTGATGCCCCTTTACATGATCACCCCTTTTGCTCTCAAAATGATGATGGCCCCCTAAAAAATTGTAGCAATCAATTTGATGCAAATCAAGAAACACTTGATACAAGTCCTTGTTTGTGGCATTTCCTTCTTGGATACTTCACTTTCAAGTTCTAACTATCTCTTTAACTGATAGATGGTTGCCTTTTAGTTCACCTACCTCTTTGTTCAATGATCTACGAATTAAATGCTAGTTATCTTAAACTATTGCTCTCAAGCTCTAGAATTTGTTGTTCAAAAATGGCCTATCAATGCATCCCTCCATGTAATCATCATAGTGAATTGATGTTACATAACCTCCTATAGCTCCAAATTTGAATTTGACCCTATTGTCTTGCACATTGTAGCTACCCCAGCCCTTGGCTTATGGTCAATCCTATATATAGGTCACCTTGGCTTACAACTTGAAGGATCAAATAATCTTGGAGGGGAGTGGTCGTGGGGTAAAAGAAAGAAAGAATAAAAGGAGGCTTTCCTTTGTATTATTACCACCATTACCATCAAGTTTTTTGCAATCTACATCTATCTTAACATTGTATCTTGGTGTTTCGAAACAATTTTAAAGAAAAATTCTACAAGTCCCAAACATTGATTATGGTACCCTCGATCCACCCAACTTGGGTTCATAGCTCAAATAGTGTAATGGGTACATCTTTGGATGTATGAGGTGAAAGGATATCTACCATAGGCACTGCATCCACCATAAGTAACTATTGACTAAAGCCCTCACTAACTCCCGAGAGTCTTTATTGGCAAGTTTGCCTCTAAAATTTGACTCTGTTTTGAAAACAAGTTGGTATTTTTGTCACCGTGCCCCTAGATTTGTCCAAGCCTCCTGCCATTGCTTGTGTGGTCTTTAAGAAACCTACCATCCATGCCTATAGCATTGATGTGTATCTATACTAAAAAAGGTTTTACTACTTGAAAAGGAAACTGGATTTGAATAAAGAGAGGGAAGAAAGGACCAAAGCATTGAGCTCCGATAGAAACTGTAGTGAAGAGGACTAGAGAGCAATAAGAGAATAAAGAGAAGATTTTAGAGAGGAGAGAAAAGAGAGAGAAGAAAAGATAGAAAGACTATAGGAAGAGAGAGAAAGATAGAAAAAGAGAGAGAAAGAGAAGGAAGCCATGGATCCTACAAGAAGATGAAAGAGAGACTTGATTATGCAAATAATAGATTCCCTAACTAGGTCCGTACACCGTTTATACCCCCTCAATATAATAGGGTATTTTCTATGTTAACCTCATGTTCTACCCATCTATCCCACTCTTTTACATTACCATCTACTATCATACCTACAAGATCTATTAATTAGTACCCAAAGAAAAAAAATAGGAAGTGCTAATTAGCACCTACTACAGGCACACCAAACTACTAAATAGAAAGTGTTATAGAGACCACTTCAGCAACCATCATGATCTAGAGAGGAAGAGCACAATTTGCTTCAACAACTACACTCCAAAAATGTAGTGAGAGAGAGGGGGAGGAGAGAGAAATACAATTTCTATACTTGTGGGTTCCCAATTGAGTCATTAGCTCATGAAGGGTTATTGATTCAAATGACTATGATTCCTTTGTGACTTTTTATTTCCCCTTGAATGAGTATCCTTTTTTTGCTAAGATTTGTGCTAGTTGCCAGGAAATTGATTGATTCTTCTTGCATAAGACCTCAATCAAATCCTTGATTTCTCTCTCATCTTCTCCTTTGCTTTGATTCATTTAAGCCTTTCATTTCTTCCACTCTCTTTTAAATCTCTTCTTTGCACCTCTAATGATCATATGCTTCTTCTCCATCTCACCCTCATCAAAATATTCTTCTGGTGATGAGCTTAAATAAACCTCCTATTTGTTTCTTTTTTCACTTCCTCCCTCTATCTCTTCTCCGTCTCCTATGTACTATGCTGTCCTATATGAGCTTTTGGTGGTTGTTGTTGGTGGGCTACAAACATTGATGGCATGATGTCTTGCAAATGCATATCCATTTTGACTACTATGACTTGAGTCAGTGGACTGCCATAATTGACAATGCTATTGTGTGCCTCTATACCATTTAGCTTCAAATTTGGGTCCTTCAAGAGAACCTTATGAGATTTTGATAAAGATTCTATCACACGTTCCAACTAGGGGGTATTCAAGTCTTGATTGGCAATGTTCCCTATTATTATGCCTTCCAACAACCATTTTGGGACTCTAGCTAGGATAGTAGTGGCCTTATTGCAAGTGAAGAGGTGGTGCAATATTTGTATTATAACTTGAAGATTTTCATCAATAATTGCCTTCAATAGCACTCCCTTAACTATTTATCACTATGTTGTCCCATATTTGTGTGATCTGAGGTGTTCTTTGTACTCTTTTGTACTTATTTGGTCTAGCCTTTATTCCAAGTGTCTCTTCTAGGGATTGAGGTTAAAATTCATTATCTTTTCCACAAATCAATCACCTCGTTTTATGACATATGAGAATTTTCTCGATTTGGTATCTGGGTGGTAATTTATGATGAGAGTTAAACATATCATCAAGTGAATGTTGGTATCCATAGCCCGTAGACATAGTTTGCCAAACCATATTTGACTATCAAATCTTGAATGGTCTAGTATGTGTTGAAAAATCCTTCCAAATTGATGGAGTTGGAGCCATTGTAGTCCTCCACACATGCTTTCTTGCATATCAAAATCGAGCCTTGAATACTAGTTTGTCCTCATTGAGGGGCTCTCTAACTAGTATTGGGTGAGGAATGGATAAAATTGGAGGGATGGGGGCTTGCTAGGCTACCATCTACCAAAAAAGAATTAATGCTCATTAGAATTATATGTAAAGGAAAGAATAAAGTACAATTCACTTATGGATTCTTATTTGATTAACCTTTTACCACACAAAATAATTGTGGGGAGGTCAAGGTGTAACATGCCTGCCTATCGGTTGTCCAAGCACATTTTAGCGGTCCATCAAGAAACGAATCTAAGCATCGCCGCTCGACACTCCCATTGAATGTTCCGGGGCTTGTCACCTAGGGTTTCCTGAGGCTACCTCGCAATGGAACGTTCGTGGTTGAACCCAATAGGATCAACCTAAAATTTGGATATCTAGTGGTGAAGGTCTCTCCTGACAACATTCTAGCATCGGGGGTCCTAGACATCCTACTTTACGTAGAGATACCCAATCCAAAGTATATCCATGCCGCACTTGGTTCAAAGAGAATGGGAAATGAGAGGGATGCACCGCTCAACCTCTCTACCCATAGGGCATAGTCCCATTTTGGTCCCCTAGAACAACATGAATTGGGTTCTAACCTAGCATTGCCTAAAGGTCAAATGATGGTAAAACCTTGTGAGAAGCCTCCCAGTTCTTTGGGACCACCCTATCGTAGGGCAGACCCATCAAGGGTTCCGTCCACCCGCTTTCCTCAATAGGTATTCTTTAGTTATCTAATTAGGTCCTATCACATTTATGGTGACATTAAAATCACCTTTCTTAATTAAGCCTTTTAGGGGGAACATGGTTCATTTGCGTAACTTATAGCACTGACACGAAGACAGAGCAAACAATCCTTTTGATAAACAAGCTTCTTAACTTATTTTCAAATTAATCTTTGTCTTCTGCCCATACAATGTAAATAAGCTAATTCCCACAACAAGCTTTTAAATTAAAAATATAAGAAATAGACATAAAATGCCAAGAAACCATAGCCAAGGTGGCTAGGCATGAAATGATATTACCAATGTTGGTTAAGAATCAAATGATGAGTGGCTGCAGCAAGGTATGCACCCTAAGCTATGGTGGCCAAGAGTATTCACCCTCTTAGTTGATGGGAGGTTGAGACCTCAAACATGTAATGTTTGTAAAATGTCAAAAAGATGATTCACATGTTACATCTCCACCTTTTATACTTACCCTAGACTAAGGCATTTATGCTTTATTACAAGCTATCCTAGCCTAAAAGAGCTTTGTCCTCAAAGCTGGAATTGGGACAATTTACAAGGAAATATTACAAGGATATATTTGTAAATGTTGAATCCATACTATAATGGAACTCCAACCTGAAGAAGATCTCATATGTCCATGAAGTACAAGTACGAATTTTGAATATACTATTGAAAATTGTCCAAAACAAGCTGCTGCACAAGATCGACCATAACTTGAAGAAGAAATGTCCAATCACCATGTATGAGCTATAGAAATGTAAAGGACAATCCCTAGTATCTAGCCATGCCATAAAAATTCAATTTTGATGACCATAGAGCAATTATTTTTATGACATAAATTTAATATAGCAAGGTATCCTGTTCAGATATTACTCTGTTTCCTGCAAAAGCCATGGAAAAGAATTAAGATACGATGATGGTTTCCAAGTAGACTCCTCTGTGGGCAAACCTTGCAATTTAATAAGGTATTCTAGTAGCAAATGGTTCCTTAAAAATCTTTTCTCTTTTGCCAATAACCTTTTCAGGCTCATAAATGATAAGACCATCTTCATCCATGGGAGGTAACTCTTCTAAAACCTTTATGGCCGGACCCACATATTTCTTAAGTTGGGAAACATGGAAGGTAGAATGTATCCTTGTTGAAGAAGGCAAATCAAGCTTGTATGCAAGCTCACCAACTCATTTGAGGATTTGATAAGGCCCATAGTAACGATGGGCCAACTTATTATGACCACATTTGAGAGAAGCATACCTAGATTTAGGCACTTTGAGAAATACCCAATCTCCTTCTTCAAACTCCAAAGGTCTCCTCTTTTCATCAACATAAGCCTTCATAACATCTTGTGCCTTCCTAATATTTTCCTTGCATTTATGCAAAAGAGCTTCCATTTTCTCAACTTGAGCCTTGGCTTGTGAATTCACGTCTTTATGAAAAAGGGCTAAAGGTATTTGCGCTTTGTATCCATAAAGCGCTTCAAATGGTGACATGCCAATGCTCATATGATGCGTGTTATTATAACAGAATTTAGCAAGATGTAACCAATGATCCCACAAAGCTTGAGTGCCATGGAAAAAATGACGAAGATAGACTTCCAACCATTTATTGACACACTCCATTTGGCCATCGGTTTGGGGATGATATGCCGTGCTAGGAGTCAAAATTGTTCCCATAGAAGTGAATAAAATCCTCCAAAAACTTCCCATGAACTTAGTATCACGATTAGATACTATCTTCAATGGCATGCCATGAAGCTTAAAAATACATTCCATGAACTATTTAGCCACTTGTTTTACTGTAAATTGAGCGTTGGTAGGGATAAGAAGAGCTGATTTAGTCAACCAGTCCACCACCACATAAATGCTATTCCACCCATGCTTTGTTGTAGGTAATCCCACAATAAAATCCATTGTAATATCAGTCCACTTGCCTTAAGGAATTGGAAATGGCTGAAGTAAACCATTGGGTAGAAGAGAGGAATCTTTATTTTGTTGACACGAAAGACATTGCATAATATAATCCTTGACATCCCTCCAAATGCCCTTCCAATAGAAACTCTTATGTATATTGTCAAATGTTTTGAACAACCCATGGTGTCTCGCTAAAGGTGAAGAGTGCATCTCATGCAAGATATGGTCTTTGAAAGAAGATTGTGGTGTCAAGAATACTCTGCCACGATACCATAAAAGACTGTTGTGCCATTTGAAACTTGGATACTCTTCTCCTTTGCCTTATTGAAATTCCTTCATCATCTTTGATGCTTGCTCATCAAGCAAATACTCCTCTTGAATGTCATGGATCCAATCCTTATGCATAGTTGAAATGGTAGAAATGGAACATGCCCACATTCTTGATAAGGCATCCACCACCACATTGTCTTTTCCAGCCATATAAGATATTTCAAAGTCATATCCTTGAAGAGTAGTTAACCATATTCATTGCTTGGGAGATAAATTTGGTTGTGAAAGAAAGTATTTCAGCACACGATGATATCTTTTGACCTTGAAATGGCTGCCATAGATATAATGATGCCACTTTTTGACAGCATCCAATATTGCTAACATCTCTTGCTCATAAACATGTGATTGACACTCCTTGTCATCAAGCTTTCATCTCTCATAAGCTATGACTCCATGATCTTGATATAAAAAGCCTCAATTCCTCTTCCACTAGCATTCACACATATGATTAACTCCTTAGAGAAATCCCGGCATACGAGGATGGGTACTGAAATTAGAAGAGATTTCAGCTCATTGAAACTTTGATCGGCGATGGAGTCCCAAAAGAAAGCCTCCTTTTTTAGTCTATCCGTCAATGGAGCTGCCACATGAGCATAACTCTTGATGAACCTTTGTGAGGTGCCCGCCCATCGGCTTTCGAGGCACTCTTTTAGCGGTCTATCGAGAAACGAATCTAAGCGTCGCTGCCCGGCACTCCCAAGGAATGTTCCTAGTTTTGTCGCCTAGGGTTTCCCGAATCCGCCTCGCAACGGAACGTTCACGACCGAATCCACTAGGATCGACCTGAAATTTGGGTTCCTAGTTGTCAAGGTCTCCTGTTAGCATTCTAGTGTCGGGTATTGGACATCCTACTTTACGCAGAGATATCCAAACCGAAGCAGATCTATGCCGCACTTGGTTCAAAGAGAATGGGAAACGAGAGGGATGCGTTGCTCAACCTCTCTGCCCATAGGGCATAGTCCCATTCCGGTCCCCTAAAACGACATGAATCGGGTTCTAACCTAACAATATCTAAAGGTTGAATGACGATAAAACTTGTGAGAAGCCTCCCAGTTTTCTGGGACCACCCTGCCGTAGGACGGACCCGTTGGGGGTTCCTCCCACCCGCTTCCCTTAATAGCTTTCGTTTTCTAATTAGGTCCTACCACATTTATGTGTGACACTTAAAGTCAGCTTCATTAATTAAGCCTTTTAGGGAACAGGGTTCGTTCGCGTAAATTATAGCACAGACACGAAAACAGAGCAAAGCAATCTATTGACAAACAAGATCAAACACGTTCCTTAACTTATCTTCAAGTTAATCTTTGTCTCCCGCCCATACATGAGAAATTATGTTTCGCTTCTGTCCAACAGAAGTATCCCTTCTGCCCTGTAGAAGTAACCGGTCCAATTTACATGGCACCAAAACTCAATCCTTTATCTAGAATAGGATCTCCCAACATGCCCAGATGTTGGGGGCCACGGAGGTCTTCAACTCCATTCTTGACCTAGCAAGGGGTATCCAGAGCTCCAACTGACCCACAAGCTGTCTAGGAGCGAAACATCATTCCCGTGGTTGGCCTTTTCACCACTCGACCTTCGGCCCATGAATCGAGCAGTGCCCTCTCGGGTTAATACGCGGTGCGACCCTGGAGGTGATCCACCCGTACAATATATCCTTCCTTAATTAAATCCTTTAAGAATCAAGCACAAACAAGGCAATCAGCCAAATATCATTTTCCAAGAAAACATTCCTTTAATCCCATGGCGACTTGTCATCACAGACCCTTGCCATGCATTTACCATAAATCACAAGCACTTGGAATAATCATCCAAACAATAACTAACTACCAATTGAATGTAAAAACATTTAGGATGTTGTTCGATCAATCAACAAAACCAATTGCATTCTTTCCAAACAATGCAAGAATAGACGATATAACATTTCCATCGTATATTTGCTCTCTCCCTTGGGATCTAAGAGCAATACCATGCAAACATGTTCTTAATACTTCCTTCCTTCAGCTAGGGCATATATTAAGGGTTCAAACACTATTCATGATGTAAGTTCTATAGGTCACTTACCTTGATTGATAACCCAACCCTGAGTTTGGATTAGCAAAGGTCATCGTTATCCGACGGATCTCAAGCCATCCTAATTTTAACCCTTATGATCAATTTCTTGTACTAGCTCTTAGTCAAGTCATGAGGCAAATAGAAATTTATCCTCATATATCAAACATGTTATAGGCATAACATATAAATACTTGATAAGATAAGTGTGAGATGATCTCAAGTAATTAGACTCCTAGGCTCTTAGGCTAAGTACTTTTGAAGTATCTAAACTTTAAACTAGTACTTCTCTATTCCTGATTCTTAATGTCATATTCTTTTAGCAATCAGGCTAGTTATAACCCTTGACTATACTTTAATCTAGCACTTGTATGCCCAATCTTTTAATGTCGTTCTTTTGACGACTATGCCATTCACAACACTTGACTGATTCTTCCTTGTAATTGCTCTACTAACAAATAAGTCATATGTAACTAGGTGCAATTCTCTTCCCTTGATATATGCACTTCACAAACTCCATCTTCCGAGTAGGTGAGATGAAATTTATCCTTTCCCATGACCTATTCTCGTGCATCGTAGTGTGGGACCTAACGTATCTCATACGAGAATCAAAGCAAGCATCTAATTTGAAAATACATTACTTACGACCGGAACCGCAGTTGGATTGACATTGATGCCTTTGCCCGAAGCCTTGTTGCTGGTTGCAGGATTGTCATCCACACGCGATATTCTTTGCTTGGAGGCTATCGTCCGTAAATAGACTCAAGAGATTAAGAAGGTAGAATAGATTCAAGATGGAAGAGCGTAAGAGAAGATGGTTAAGTCGAGGATCGAGATAGAAGGAATTGAGCTAATTCTCTTCCTTGCAGCCTCTCGGGGTGACTCTTCTCTCTCTCTCTCTCTCTCTCTCTCTCCCCCTCAAGATCTTCCTCACAATCTCTTGGAGGAGTATCCTCCTCTCTACCTCTCTCTCGCAGCCTCTCGGGGTCTCCTTATGCTTCCTTATGCCTCTCCCATGCCTCATATTTATAGTGAATTAGAGAAGAGGGCTTGTGGTTGAGAAGTGGAGCTCTTTGTGGAGGGGGATCTTGGAAAGATCAGTGATCTGATGCTCAGATCATAAATCTGATGGTTCCATTAGCTCCGAAAGGGGGGTATAACTCCAAGACACTTGGTTAGAAAGCTCTCAGTTCACTCCTTCCTCTTTTCTCTGTTCGAAGTGTTGTCTACTGCCTGTAAACTGCGATCGCGGCGCGTGCGATTTCGCCAGTCACTTTTCTTTATTTTTCTTTTTATAAAATCTTCAAACTAACTAGAATACCACTTGTCTTTTCTTTTAAATGACATCCAGTTCCATATCGTTTTTTTTAGGATAATATCTAAAATATACTAGCTTTGCCCAAAATCTAATATTTTTGGACCATCTAAACTATACACATTATCCTAGTGATTAATATAACTCATAAGTTTCGTTCACGTTGTAATTTATGTGAAGAGTAGCTACGGTCCTTGCCAATTCAAGAAAAATATCGAATTTACGACTCTTGATTTTTCTAAATAAAATATTTTAAATTAAATAAAAATTATCAATAATAAATGTTAGTTAGTTTTTACCTTAGTTAGTCTTTAGTTAGTAATCTTACTAACTTATTAATTGACTAACTAACTTACAAACCAACCAACTAACTTTTATTGTGCGGAGATATTACATCCTCCTCCCCTTAGAGAAATCGAGATGTCCTCATCTCGAGAGAAACAGGGGGTATCATCTTGGAATATGTGGGCTATGGAACACCACGCTTCTGCTGCATTACTCTGATCTCTTACAGACATACGGTCTTTTGAAAAAACAACCTATGGTATTTGATATATTTGAGTCTTGGTTACAATAGAAAATTTATTGTAGTCACATCTCATGGATATCTTCTAGGTTTTTCCTAAGCACTTGGTATATTCTAGATCATTGGAGCTTGTACGGCTTATTTCTTGTAAGCTCAAGTTCTCTTCAAATTCCATTGGGACAATTGATATAGTTATGTCCAATGTTGTGGCACTAAGAGTATCGGTGTTTAGGGTGCTTTGGACATTCCCTTTTGAAATGACCTAACTCCCTGCAATAGAAACAATGCAGAGCTTTATCACTTATGGTCACAAGATTTTTGGTTGTCCTTGGTAGGATTTTCTTCTTTAGACCAAAGTGTCCTAGGATTCTTTTAGCAGATTGAAGTGTTCCTTTATCTTGGAAACTACATTTCCAGATTATCCTGTCCTTAGTTCGAGATTGAGCTCCATGGACAATTGGCTTTGCTTGTAATACTAAAGAATACTTCCAAGCTTCGACATTCTGGTAAGACCCAATCTATATTAGTTGAGAAGAAATGACTTAAGAAAAATTCATTGCACATTATAACTATCATTCCTTGCCAGAGTATCTCTAATCATTTACAAGTTCTAGGCTCAAAATAGACGCAACTCATATTACTCAAGTTAACTGTAGTTACAAGAGTAAAGTTTATTCCAATACAAGTTGTATTTCATGTCGACAAAATTTCTAGGATTTCTAATAATCCTAAAGTGGTGTAGTACGTTCTAAGTATTCGTCTTCATCTAATTCCTCTATATATGCGAAGACTGCACTTGTGTAACTTCGTTTTCTTGGAGACTCTGTATCTTTTGGACTTAAGTCAGGGCAGTCTACTTGGACATGTCCTAGCTCATTGCAATAGAAACATTGATGGTAGGGACATCTCCTACGGATGTGCCCTATCTCTCCACATGTATGGCATCTCTTACCCAGATCTCGGGAGTCATCTTTACTAAAATTTTCCGATTTAAATTCTTGGAAAATTGGATTCACTCGGAGTAATGCGTCTTGCAAGTCTGTTGGACGCATTGCTTCAAGACGGTGGTTCAGAGGAGTGTTTAAGCCATGGCAAAACTTGGATACTTGCTGCGCAATATCCATAGGTGGTGCGTATTTTAGTAGGGTTACAAACTTTGAGTAGTAAGCTTCCAAAGTTAATTCTAGTTGCTTTAGCCTGAAGAATTCATTCATCTTCAAAGTCTGGTAGGTTGGCGGAAGGTATCGTCTGCGTACAGCATCTTTCAGCTGAACCCAAGTAACAGCGGCTTCAGAACCACCTTCATCTTTGCACCATTGCTTCCACCATAATCGAGCCTGGCCAACTAACTTAAGTTTGGCTATCATTGCTTGATTGGTAGAGGCAATTCCCGAAGCAAAGAAATAGTCATCCATCGACTCAATCCATATCTCTGCCTCTGCTGCAATGTCTATCCCTTCTCCATCAAACTCGGGTACCTTAATTTGCTTGAGAAGGAATTTCTTCTCTTGCATGTCAACATTCGCGGGTGCAGAAGGTGCCTAACAATCAAGCCATACTGCTTAGATTATTTTGTTTAGGATATATCTACAAACCATACATTAATCAATCACGTATCATTACAAAATTTCGCTCTGATACCAACTGTGAGGTGCCCGCCCATCGGCTTTCCAGGCACTCTTTTAGCGGTCTATCGAGAAACGAATCTAACCGTCGCTGCCCGGCACTCCCAAGGAATGTTCCTAGTTTTGTCGCCTAGGGTTTCCCGAATCCGCCTCGCAACGGAACGTTCACGACCGAATCCACTAGGATCGACCTGAAATTTTGGTTCCTAGTTGTCAAGGTCTCCTGTTAGCATTCTAGCGTTGGGTATTGGACATCCTACTTTGCGCAGAGATATCCAACCCGAAGCAGATCTATGCCGCACTTGGTTCAAAGAGAATGGGAAACGAGAGGGATGCGTTGCTCAACCTCTCTGCCCATAGGGCATAGTCCCATTCCGGTCCCCTAAAACGGCATGAATCGGGTTCTAACCTAACAATATCTAAAGGTCGAATGACGATAAAAACTTGTGAGAAGCCTCCCAGTTTTCTGGGACCACCCTGCCGTAGGACGGACCCGTTGGGGGTTCCGCCCACCCGCTTCCCTTAATAGCTTTCGTTTTCTAATTAGGTCCTACCACATTTATGTGTGACACTTAAAGTCAGCTTCATTAATTAAGCCTTTTAGGGAACAGGGTTCGTTCGCGTAAATTATAGCACAGACACGAAAACAGAGCAAAGCAATTTATTGACAAACAAGATCAAACAAGTTCCTTAACTTATCTTCAAGTTAATCTTTGTCTCCCGTCCATACATGAGAAATTAAGTTTCGCTTCTGTCCAACAGAAGTATCCCTTCTGCCCTGCAGAAGTAACTGGTCCAATTCACATGGCACCAAAACTCAATCCTTTATCTAGAATAGGATCTCCCAACATGCCCAGATGTTGGGGGCCACGGAGGTCTTCAACTCCATTCTTGACCTAGCAAGGGGTGTCCAGAGCTCCAACTGACCCACAAGCTGTCTAGGAGCGAAACATCATTCCCGTGGTTGGCCTTTTCACCACTCGACCTTCGGCCCATGAATTGAGCAGTGCCCTCTCGGGTTAATACGCGGTGCGACCCTGGAGGTGATCCACCCGTACAATATATCCTTCCTTAATTAAATCCTTTAAGAATCAAGCACAAACAAGGCAATCAGCCTAATATCATTTTCCAAGAAAACATTCCTTTAATCCCATGGCGACTTGTCATCACAGACCCTTGCCATGCATTTACCATAAATCACAAGCACTTGGAATAATCATCCAAACAATAACTAACAACCAATTGAATGTAAAAACATTTAGGATGTTGTTCGATCAATCAACAAAACCAATTGCATTCTTTCCAAACAATGCAAGAATAGACGATATAACATTTCCATCGTATATTTGCTCTCTCCCTTGGGATCTAAGAGCAATACCATGCAAACATGTTCTTAATACTTCCTTCCTTCAGCTAGGGCATATATTAAGGGTTCAAACACTATTCATGATGTAAGTTCTATAGGTCACTTACCTTGATTGATAACCCAACCCTGAGTTTGGATTAGCAAAGGTCATCGTTATCCGACGGATCTCAAGCCATCCTAATTTTAACCCTTATGATCAATTTCTTGTACTAGCTCTTAGTCAAGTCATGAGGCAAATAGAAATTTATCCTCATATATCAAACATGTTATAGGCATAACATATAAATACTTGATAAGATAAGTGTGAGATGATCTCAAGTAATTAGACTCCTAGGCTCTTAGGCTAAGTACTTTTGAAGTATCTAAACTTTAAACTAGTACTTCTCTATTCCTGATTCTTAACGTCATATTCTTTTAGCAATCAGGCTAGTTATAACCCTTGACTATACTTTAATCTAGCACTTGTATGCCCAATCTTTTAATGTCGTTCTTTTGACGACTATGCCATTCACAACACTTGACTGATTCTTCCTTGTAATTGCTCTACTAACAAATAAGTCATATGTAACTAGGTGCAATTCTCTTCCCTTGATATATGCACTTCACAAACTCCATCTTCCGAGTAGGTGAGATGAAATTTATCATTTCCCATGACCTATTCTCGTGCATCGTAGTGTGGGACCTAACGTATCTCATACGAGAATCAAAGCAAGCATCTAATTTGAAAATACATTACTTACGACCGGAACCGCAGTTGGATTGACATTGATGCCTTTGCCCGAAGCCTTGTTGCTGGTTGCAGGATTGTCATCCACACGCGATATTCTTTGCTTGGAGGCTATCATCCGTAAATAGACTCAAGAGATTAAGAAGGTAGAATAGATTCAAGATGGAAGAGCGTAAGAGAAGATGGTTAAGTCGAGGATCGAGATAGAAGGAATTGAGCTAATTCTCTTCCTTGCAGCCTCTCGGGGTGACTCTTCTCTCTCTCTCTCTCTCTCTCTCTCTCCCCCTCAAGCTCTTCCTCACAATCTCTTGGAGGAGTATCCTCCTCTCTACCTCTCTCTCGCAGCCTCTCGGGGTCTCCTTATGCTTCCTTATGCCTCTCCCATGCCTCATATTTATAGTGAATTAGAGAAGAGGGCTTGTGGTTGAGAAGTGGAGCTCTTTGTGGAGGGGGATCTTGGAAAGATCAGTGATCTGATGCTCAGATCATAAATCTGATGGTTCCATTAGCTCCGAAAGGGGGGTATAACTCCAAGACACTTGGTTAGAAAGCTCTCAGTTCACTCCTTCTTCTTTTCTCTGTTTGAAGTGCTGTCTACTGCCTGTAAACTGCGATCGCGGCGCGCGCGATTTTGCCAGTCACTTTTCTTTATTTTTCTTTTTATAAAATCTTCAAACTAACTAGAATATCACTTGTCTTTTCTTTTAAATGACATCCAGTTCCATATCGTTTTTTTTAGGATAATATCTAAAATATACTAGCTTTGCCCAAAATCTAATATTTTTGGACCATCTAAACTATACACATTATCCTAGTGATTAATATAACTCATAAGTTTCGTTCACGTTGTAATTTATGTGAAGAGTAGCTACGGTCCTTGCCAATTCGAGAAAAATATCAAATTTACGACTCTTGATTTTTCTAAATAAAATATTTTAAATTAAATAAAAATTATCAATAATAAATGTTAGTTAGTTTTTACCTTAGTTAGTCTTTAGTTAGTAATCTTACTAACTTATTAATTGACTAACTAACTTACAAACCAACCAACTAACTTTTATTGTGCGGAGATATTACAACCTTCTATAGAAGGATGATAACCCAAGGAATCCTCTCAAAGAGGTTGCATTCGTAGGAGTAGGCCATTCTTTAATACATTTTACCTTATTGGGGTCTACTCTAATCCCTTGTTCTCCCACAACATGACCTAAGTATTCAACTTCATCTTCCATGAAAGAACACCTCGTCATCTTGGCAAAGAGTGTGTGTCTTCATAATGTGTCAAAGACCACTCTCATATGCTTTAAATGCTCATCCTTGGATTTGCTATAGATAAAGGATATCATCAAAGAAAACAAGGATTGTTTTGAACAAGAAGGGCTGCAATATTTTATTCCTGAGGACTTGAAAAGTAGTGGGTGCATTGGAAAGCCCAAATTGCATAACCAAGTAGTGGTATAACCCTCTTTTAGTCCTAAAGGTTGTTTTGAACTCATCTCCTTCCTTCATTCGAATTTGATGAAAACCCGATCGAATATCTATTTTGGTGAAGACCTTATCATATTTAAGTTCATCCAAAAGATCATCAATTCGGGGAACATGATAACCTATTCTTGACCGTTGACTTGTTCAAATCGCGATAATCAATACACATGCAAAATGATCCATCCTTCTTTTTTACTAAGAGCACGAAAGAGGCAAACGGCGATTGACTTTGTTGAATTAAATCCATTTGCAGTAATTCTTTGACTTGTCTCTCCACTTCTTCCCTTTCAAACTTGGACAAGTGATAGGGAGGTTTGTTGATGGGCTTTGTGTTAGGCAACAAATCAATAGGATGGTCAACCTCTCACTTTGGAGGTAAAGATGACGGTTGCTGAAATAAATTCTTATATTCCTCCAATAGCTCTTCTAAACTTGGATCCCTTTTCTTTGAAGAAGAAGATGGCTAATTTGTTGATTGCTCTTCATCTACTTTTGCAAGCAAAAGAGTGAAGGTGCATGACTTATCATTGATTTCTTTTCACAATTTCTTCATGGAAATGAGTTCTATTTGTTTGTGGTCTATGCCTTTCAACTCTATGTGCTGTCCTTGCCAATTAAATCCCATTTGCATTTGCTCCAAGTCCAAGGTGAATTTTCCCCCAAGTGTTTTCAGCCAATTACATCCAATGACAATGTCCATAGGCTCCATATCCAAAGTGATCAAGTTCACTTTTATTGTGCAAGAGGGCGATAACTCAATTGAAGTACATGGATACTAGACTCATATGCACCATTGGCAACTTTTATCCGCAAAGAAAGAATCCATATCAATGGGTAGCAACTTCAGTCCATTCAAAGATTTGGTGTTGACGAAGCTATGAGTGCTGCCCGTATCCACTAGAATATGTGCAACCTTGCCATTAATGAAACCTTTGAGTCTAAGTCTATTTTCCCCTTTGCAACTGGTCCATGCATCATGTGAGATGGTACACAAGGAAGCATGAGAATCATGATTACCACCTAGATCAAAAATAAATCCATCCATGGGATCATATAATTCTTCGTTGGTGGCATTTTCTTCATCATGAATCTCTTCAACCATTGGATATGCATCAACATGCAGTAAATTTTCCTCTTGATCTTCTTCTTCTTCAACTTCCACTTCTTGAATGATCACCATGTTGATTTTTGAGTTCTTAGCTTTACACTTCAGCTTATGATCTTGTGACCACTTCTTCCCACATTTGAAGCATAATTGTTTTGCATGCATTTCCCTAGGCTTGTTGTGAGGAAGGAAGTTGTTGTTAGAACTGATTTGGGCAGTTTAGGAGTTTTTTCAGCTCTTGAAAGAGTACCTCTTGGCTCATCCACATTTATGAAATTTTGCCCTTGTTTTTGTACAAAATTTCCACCCTGTTTAGAGGCATTAACAGTGGGAAATGTTGGCACTTTGCTGTTAGAACTATTTTGACTATTATAACCTTTGTTTTCTTGCCTAAAAGAGTCTCTTGATTGGCTGAAAACTTGCCTATACTTTGTAGGTTGATTGGAAATATTATTGCCCATACTTCTTTGTTGTAAATTTCTTGCATCTCTTTTGTACTTCAAGGAGTATCTTTCAGCCAATTGTATGGCCTCATGTAATGTTTTCGGTTGTTGAGCTCCTACCTCCAATGATAGGGCATGCTCAAGACCAAAAATGTATTTATTAAGCTTAGCAAAATTTGAAATACCTTCAACATACATGGAAAGATTCAAGTAGGTGTTGGAATAGTCTCTAGCAGACATTCCTCTTTGAGTGCATGCATACCATCTTCTTTGAAGCCTTCCTTTTTCCAAAGGAGACGCAAATATATCAATCATTGCTTGCTTGAACTCCTCCCAAGAGTCAAAGTCTTGCAATCTTTTGCATGTAACGCCACCAAGTATGGGTGTAACCTTTAAGATGAAGAGCTGCAAAATAAATTTTGGCCTCTTCACTTCTAGGGTAAAGGGTGAAGTACAATTCAAGCTTATTGATCCACTCCTCCAATTCCAAAGGTGAAGCATTATCTCCTTTGAAATTAGTGATATTGATCTTCTCCTTATATTCTTTTTCATTGTAAGATGGCTGCCCATGAGATTGTTGTCTCCATGAATCTTATCTAAAAGTAGGTGGCCCAAAACCATGAGATGAAGGTTGTCCATTTGAAACATACTCTTGGTTTGGGATGTCATGGCTGATCTTCACTCATCATGCCTTCCACCTTCATGATGTTTATTGTTACTCGCATTTGCTTTTTGTGCATTTGAGGGCTGATGATAAAAATTCTTGTAGAAGGGATCACATCCATGATAATCATTATCCCATCGAGTGTTGTCTTGTTCCCCTTCATGTCTATGATTATCCTTTTGACTACTAAACTGAGACCTTGGGGTATGAATGCCATGAATTTGTGAAGGTGTTAGTTGCCCCTCACTCTAGATGGTTCTCCCCTTTCAAAAGTGTGCACTATTGCCTGAGACTTCTCTTTGCTTGGATGGTGATAGATGATTTTTGATGCCAAGAAGTGCTTAAAAATAGCCAAAAATTACGAATATTTGGGGAAAAATAGATTTCGTCGAAGGCGATAGTGGCAAATAGTACGATTTTAAGAGGCAATGCCCCAGAAATGCTTAAAAGACCCACTTGACAACAGTTGGAGAATTTTCATAATTTTTTGGCATGCGAGACAAGACCCTGGGAGATGCCCGGTAGTGAAAGACTTCAACACGGATGCCTAGGATTTTTCAGACCAAGATTTGGACACTGGACGTGGAAAAGGGAGTGCCCGGGAGGCCAAGCCCAAAATGCCAAAGGTGGAAATGGACTTAAGGAGAGCCCAAAGGCCCAAAAAAATCAAAAACGTGGGGGGGAGGGTTGCGTTTTTTGCGCTGATTAGAGAAGAGGTGCCATCATCACGAATTGAGGGAGAGATGGATTATGGGCCTGTGAACAACCCCCCCAACTGATCTCATGGCTGATCTTCTTTCTATCTTCTCTCTCCATCGCCGGCTTCCGCCTATCAATTGGCTGCCTGGTTGTGGAGATCAAAAACTAGTCTTTCTCTCTCCTCTCTCTCTCTCCTGCATAGAGGCAATTCATGTGCAATCAAGAAGAAGAGGGGCTGAAGGATACTTGTCCGACTGTGATCGGATTGCTTCAAGATGAAGAGGATACTGAGGAAAGAGGTTCAGCACTGAAGAATGGTTGTTGGTTGGTCTGTGGGCTACTCAGAATAATTATTAAAAAACCCGCAACATGCAAGACACGTGGTATGCTTCAATTTTATGAAGAAATTTGCTTGTTTTTGTTGTTTCATGGTCCAAATGTTGTTCATATGCGATGAATTTTTGTTTAAACCTTGTTTGCATCATGTTTGAGGGTTGTAATTACAGAAATGCAGAACCCGTAATGATTTAGAACCGTTATTAATTCTTTAAAGCCCGTAAAATGTCATTTTTAATGGAAATGAGTGGTTTTTTTCAATTTTGAGTTGGGAAAAAGGGATGGAAATGGAATAAAATCAGAGAAAATGTTAAGTTTTAGTCAAAATAATAAGACAATATAAATAAAACATAAAATACCTATTTTCCATGAATAATAAATAGGAAAAAATAGTGAAAAATGAAGAAAATTAGAGTTTTTGCGCTAAAAAATATGGAAAAATAGGATTTATGTGCGTGAATGTTTGGCAATGTTAAATCATGAGGTTAAGCCTTAGTTTGGCCTCGTCTTTTGTGTAACAGTCTATTTTTATTATTTCTTATATACAAAAATGATACAAAACAACAATTTACACCTATGCAACGCAGCAACACCTAAACAGTAAGAGGGGGGAATGAAGTTTGTGCGACAATCTAATTGCTGAAAAGATAGAAATCCTGATTTTTCTCTTTGTGCATAGTACTTAGGGATCATTCCATAATTAAATATAGGTAACTAGTAGCACGAAAGTTTCGGTGCTAGTCCCTAAAGCAGCGCAACACATAACACTTAGTTAAAATTCATGCAAGGGCTGTTTTCTACACCTCACATGGTTGTTTTTAATCATAAAATGGTTGTGCACAATTGTCATACACCTTGCATCAAGCATGCCATGTGGTATCTCCTGGAATGCATTGCAATTGATTGATAAACTTTGACCAACGTTGAGAGGACAGGAAACCTAAGCTGTAGGTTTAGACGAGTGCTTCCGTTGGGAAAAGTTTTGTGAGGCAAATCAAAATCTCTTGGAACGATGAGTTATGAAAGAGTGGAGTTTGTGCGAATGTTATATGTGCTAGCAACGCATCTTGTGGCTAATCTCCGGGGTGTAGGAGAGTCACAGGTGGAGCCGCAGCAATCAGCTGAGAGGTGCTTCCCAATGTGTGTATTATGAGACATTATGCCTATATGTTATGGGATCTCCCTCTGAGGAGAAGGGAAGGTGAACGTTGGACTACATATTGGATACAAACACAAAATCGTCATAAGCATTTAGTGCAAAGTGAGTTTTAGATGCTCCTGGCCCGTGAGGCCATGTGGTGGGGTTGTCTGTCATATGCATGAGGTCGAGCTAGTGCCATAGTCAATGCCAGCCCATTTTAGGTCCCATCATGGGTGCGTCTACCGGGAGCTGCCTATAAGTGGCAGTCTCTGAATCTAGGTTGTAAAGGGACCTAAGTTTATAATTTCCATTAGGAGTATGCTAAGCTAACCATAAAATGGGGTTTGTTCAAGGATGGAAAACCTTGGCTTTCCCTATACAAAACTTACTGATGTACTTAGTTAGTTATATAGAGCACGAGTCCTCTATAGAGGATAATTTTAGGTGATGAGAAGAGTAACCAGTTAGTGCTTACCCCATCCTCTAATGCGATGGCATGGGCCCAGGTTTGCCTTGGTGTGGTCTCTACCCAAGAGAAATCATGTATAACCATCCATCAACCTAGAGGGCATGGAACAAGTATGTTGGAAGCTATGGCGGTCACAGCATCAACAAGTGATTATGCTAAAGCCATAGTGCCATGGGAAAAATTCGACACACAATGGAGTGCCGTTATGGCTGAAACATCCCATATGGTGGGGCATCATGCCAAAATTTTAAGTATCACAAGGATGTTAGAAGCCCTAGATGTAAAGGGAAAACCTTTGCTTAAAAGACACTGTCCCCAGGTCCTAAGTGCTAAGGATAAGTTTGCTTTTGATGAGAGGCAGAAGCTCCTAGATAAAGCCCTCATGAAACTACCTAAGAAGGGTTAAGATATGGAAGATCCTCTAAGAAGGGATCATAATGACATGCTAAGAGCTATAGGTCTCCCTAGACCACTTTATGAGTTGGCAGAAAGGGACATTAAGGAAAATATTAACCTCCCTACACCAGTAAAGGTGGAAATGGAAGAGGTTGGAGACCCTAAGACACTAGAGTTAGGTTATGATTATGAGGATTTTAATGCCCCAGTGCTGATCCCAAAGGAAAGGACTAAATTCCCTCCTCCTTATAGGGATATCCATTGTTTCATGGGGCTGGTTAATGAGGATCCGATGGTGCATTTACGAGAATACGGCCTAACTTACCTTGCAAGAGGGTTCAATAATATTCATCGGATTCTCGTATTCTCAAGTACCCTAAAGGGAGAGGCTAGAAAATGGTACTGGAGCCTCCTAAGGGGGTCTATTAAATCCTTTGAGGAGTTGAGTGATCGATTTTTAGATGAATATGAGAAGAAGGTGCCTATGACCCAAGTTTTAGGGCAGCTGATGTAGATTAGGCAAGAGTCCTATCCTTCTATTAAAGAATACGCTAGAGCCTTTGATGATATTCTGAGGCTTTGTCCAAGAAGAGCTACTACATTGCCAGGTGATGTGCCATATGAGCTCTTTTTGAGTGGCTTAGAGATTAACATGCAAATCCAAGTGGGATTGAGGAAACCTAAGTCATTAAGGGAAGCAAAGATACATGCCATTGATTATGAGGGACATATTCAGAGATGTTGGGAAAACTTTTGGAGTTTTCCCCCCTCAGTACAAGTGCATCCTAGCTTCCAACCATTTCTACAAGGAGACAACTCACTTGTTGATACCAAGGTAGCCTATGAGAGGAACCTTGGTAGCCAAAATCTCCAAGCAGAAAATGGTAATAGTAGGGATAATATACCCCTTGGGGATAAAAAGATTCCAAGCCTAGTAAGTCCCATCAAGGCTTGCAACACTTCCATGAGAGGTAGTTGTGACGGTGGAATTGATAGAACCATTAGGTCTACAAGCTTAGATGAGCGTTTTATGGGTGGTTCTAGTTGTGCTCCTAGTAAAGCTCTTGAGAGACCTTTCCAATTTATAGATGAATCATGCTTTCAAGTAGATGCTATTCCTTTTAGTAAAAGCATGGTTTCTATGGCTAAGCAGTTGTTGCACAGTGGACAAAGGCAAGTAAAGACATATCGTTAGAGAAGATGTAGTATGCTAAAGGTCCACCTGTACTAAATAGAATCCATAAGGCTGTGAGGCCATCTGGTGATGGTGATAAATCCACAGTGAGTCCATTGGACCAATGTGGGCAAATGAGGCAGTTTGAGAATATGAGATGGGTTTGGAGGCCCAAAATCCCTAAAAATACTATTGATGTGTCGGATGAAGGGCTAGGAATTGCATTTGGACATGCTTTGATGGATTCCCAAGAGGATGCCACTAAAGGCCATAATGCGACATCTGAAAATAGGGACTGCCGCCCCCCTGAGATGCATCTATGTGATGGGTCTAGGCTTGAAGCTCTGTCTAGTTTGGGTCGTATCATTGACATATGTAATGGTCCAATTAGAGAAGAGTTGAATGATCATAAATCCATGATTCTCCCTGTAGGAGAAGTTATTGGAATGTTGGGACAAGTGATCCGTTTGAATGACGACCAAGGGGATGAGATATATCAACCTAATGATGTCATTCATTCAGCTCATAGTATCCAAGAAGAGATGGCCATTATTACTGAGATATCAGTAGAAAGACTTGGGCTAGTGGATCTACAAAGAGCCCAGATCAAGCTTTTAGCTGACTCGGATGAGGAGCATGAGGCTAGTCCTCCTATTTTATGCTATCCTTGGTATCCTGATTAGTTTGATAGGATGTGATGTATATGCCAAGGAGATCATATATTGCATGGATTAGAATGAACTATCCATTTTAGGCCAAGAGGGCTAGCTAGTTTGCAGTGAAATGTGCTATTTCTTTAGGCCCTTCATTTGTTTAGTGCATGTACATTTAATGTTTTGTTGTTTTAGTGATTGCACCATACAGGTTGACGAAGTTGCTGGAGGGAGGCGTTGCTACAAAGGAGCTTCTTGTGGCCATTCTAGGTGGTTTTGTCCCCTTTTCCAGTTTTTTCCCTTAAGCAATTAATGATATATGTGCGGGTGAGGGTTACTTTCTTTTGTTTGTTGGGGACCGACACTTAAGGGATGAAGTCCCAGGTTTAGGCTTTGTATGTCTGGGGGAGGTCTGAGTAGTCATTGCCTCCTACAAGTCATTATCAAGCATTGAAAGACCTATTTTAGATGGGAGTTCTAGTGACCCTATTCTATGGACCTGCTAGGTAGCCATTCTAGGAGTTCCTGTTAGTTGTGAGGAAGTTAGAGAAGCCTACTAAAATAATGATGGAAAGAGACAAAACCCTAAAGATCTGAAAGACAATATATGAATATACGGAGGTGTGTAAAAAGGGATTCTAACTCCTATAACAATAGAAAAGGAAAGAATGAAAAATTCTTGAGCTGTTGTTTATCGCCTTGCGAGGGCCTGGTAGGTTCTTGGGGATGAGACAAGATCCGAGGCCAATGCCTTGCCTTCCTAGGGGTGGCATCTAGTAGACAAATAAAGAATATAAGAAGGTTGGAGCAAAAATAAAAGTGAGCATTAGAAAAGGATTAAGTGTCGCCTTGCGAGGGTTTGGTAGGTTCTTGGGTACCGAGATAGGACCTGAGGTCGATGCCCTGTTCTTCTTGGGTCACTATGCTCAGCTCCCTCCTTTTCACACGCTTGAGTATGAAAAAATGAAAACATAAAAGAAGAGTAATGTGCTAAAAGAAGCTATTTCTTGATCAGGGTATAGGAGTCCTCGCCTAGGAGGAGCTCCTGGTTGAGTTGTCCTTAGTTAGGTAGGTAGTTCAGACCACCACTTAGGGCAACCTCTTTGATAGTTCTTTTTAGTTTGGTCGTGTTGGAGCAGTTGGATAGTGACTAGCTTCGGGCCTTCTATCAGATTATGCTAGGCCTACTCCTCGTGGATTTCATGCCTTCGTTTTGTCAGGGGGTAGGGTATGAGCTATGATGTGTTTTGTTGTGTATCTATTTTATATCAGCTTGATGCTCCTATTTGTTATTTATGTGCAGATCTATTCGTGGGATTCGACGGGCTGAGTCGCCCTATCTTGTGGTCACCAATGACATATGATTTTTTATGCTGAGAAGTGCTTAAAAATACCTAAAAATTATGAATATCCGAGGAAAAATAGACTTCGTCGAAGGCGGCGGTGGCAATCAGTACGATTTTAAGTAAACAATGCACCAGAAATGCTTACAAGACCCACTTGTTGATGATAGTTGGAGAATTTTCATAATTTTTTGGTGTGCGAGATCAGACCCTGGGAGATGCCCGGCAGTCAAAGACTTCAAGATAAACACCCAGGATTTTTCAGACCAAGAATTGAACACCGGACGTGGAAAAGGGAGTGCCCGGGAGGGCAAGCCCAAAATGCCAAAGGTGGAAATGGACTTAAGGAGAGCCCAAAGGGTGTGACCCTTTGGGGCTCCCCTTGGGAGCCCAAAAAAATAAAAAATGTGGGGGGGGAGGGTTGCGTTTTTTGCACTGATCAGAGAAGAGGGTGCCATCATCACGAATTGAGGGAGAGATGGATTTTGGGCCTGTGAACAACCCCCCCAACTGATCTCATGGCTGATCTTCTTCCTATCTTTGCTCTCCATCGCCGGCTTCTGCCCGTCAATTGGCTGCCTGGTTGTGGAGATAAAAAACCAGTCTATCTCTCTCCTGCCTCTCTCTCCTGCATAGAGGCAATTCATGTGCAAGAAATCAAGAAGAAGAGGGGCTGAAGGATGCTTGTCCGTGGATTGCTTCAAGATGAAGAGGAGGCTAAGGAAAGAGGTTCAGCACTGAAGAATGGTTGTTGGTTAGTCTGTGGGCTGCTTAGAACAATTATTAAAGAACCCGCAACATGCAAGACACGCAGTATGCTTCAATTTTATGAAGAAATTTGCTTGTTTTTGTTGTTTCATGGTCCAAATGTTGTTCATATGCAATGAATTTTTGTTTGAACCTTGTTTGCATCATGTTTGAGGGCTGTAATTATAGAAATGCAGAACCTATAATGATTTAGAGCAGTTATTAATTGTTTGAAACTCGTAAAATGTCATTTTTAATGGAAATGAGTGGTTTTTTTTATTTTGAGCTAGGAAAAAGGAATGAAAATGGAATAAAATCAGAGAAAATGTTAAGTATCAATTAAAATAATAAGAAAATATAAATAAATAAAAAATACCTATTTTTCATGAATAATAAATAGAGGCAAATAGTGAAAAATTAAAAAAATTGGGATTTTTGCGCTTTAAAAAATGAAAAAATAAGATTTATGTGAGTGAATGTTTGACGAGGTTAAAGCATGAGGTTAAGCCTTAGTTTGGCCTCTTCCATTGTGTTATAGTCCGTGTTTATTATTTTTTACATACAAAAATGATACAAAACAACCATTTATACCTATGCAACGCAGCAACACTGTAACGTGTCCACTTGTTTACTCGTAGGACACGTCTTAGTAGCCCTTCAGGAAGAGAGTCCAAAAAGCACCGCCTAACATTTCCACGAAATGTCACGAGGTTTGTGAGCTAGGTCTTCTCGAGCCTGCCACGAAGCAGAAGCATTCCGACCGTTCCCACTTAGGATCGACCTAAATCAAGGTTTCTCTAATGGTCAAGTTCCTCGGAGGTAACTAGCGTCGAGACGAACTACTTTACACAGAAAAATTAGGGCCGTATCGGATTTATACTGCACTTGGTTCAAGGAGAATGGGAAACGAGAGGGATGCGAAGCTCGACCTCTTTGCCCATAAGGCATAGTCCCATTCTGTTCCCCTAAAATAGTATAAATCGGGACCCTAGCTTTCTAGATTCTAGGTCATCGTTACCTTGCTATCAATTCTATTGAGAAAAGTTCCCGGCCAACCGAGACCATTCTTCCGTAGGACGGACCCATGGTTGCATCCACTGCACTTTCCTCAGGGTTGCTCTAGTTATCTAATTACCTACCACATTTAGTTTTGACACACAAAAATAGCTTCCTTAATTAGCCAATTAGTCACTGGTTCCTTCATGTAACTTAGGTGCTGACATAGAAAAACAATGTCAAGCAAGTTCCTTTTCAGCAATTGATCTTATTTATCAGTCTTTGGAATACATCATATAATCCAGCCCGAAGGCTAATTCGATAATCCGCCTGAAGGCAAATCCAGCAATCCTCAGGGATCACTATTCCAAGTTTCCACCCATAGACTAGTATGCGGGCCTCGAGATCCAATCCTGAGTCATGTCATCCTCCTTGTGCAAGATCCGGAGGCAAGGGATTTATGGCCACAGCCCCCCTGGCACCCAAGTGTCCTCCTGCTCCAAGTAGCACCAACGGAGAGACCTCTCGAAGCGGGTTCGGTCCACGTACCCAACGCAGCTAACAACCCCCTTGGATAGGGTCAAGCAGATAGTCGGGGGTAATTGATGTTGCCTCTCCCTCCAGGCTTTCAACTTGAAGCATTAGTTATTTTCCAACATTAGATTCCTTGAGCAAAGAAACACAAACAATGCTCCTAACAGTACAAACACAATCAATGCAGTGGTCGTTTGTTTGGCCAACTGCTAATGTGTGAATCCTTCTCTCCGAATGCATCTGACATTCGATCCGATATCAATTGCGACTTGGGGAAAGATCCCCAGCAAGGGTTTCATTAGCTAAGTTGCTTGTTTACCCCTTTTATCCTTGGGTAAGGGTTTATATCTAGTTAACCCAAATTAACAAACACCATAGGTTCCTTAAACTAAGACAATAAATCCTGGGCAACCTCGTCGCCCTAACTTGATTGGTCAATTGCTTGCTAGGCAATTCATAATTACCCTAACTTGGCAACTCAGGCTCACAGAAAGGTGATGTAGCAGGATGTCTACTCATCCTCTAGAAAATTAGACTTGTACTTAGAACTTGCCAACCTTGATCTAAGGAGTGGCAATACTATTTTGTGATTTAACACAAAATCATGCGACGTTGCAACTTGTTTCACGAGACAAGTATCGCACCTATCTTGTGGGATCATTTTTTCCATCACACGGTATTACTTGGTCAAGAATACCTTTGGTTCAAGATGTAGGATTTGGGATATCCTCTTGACCCAACCCAACCCTAACCATACTAGGCCGATGACACTTTGGCCCTAGGGTTCCTAAATCCATACGGAAGTTTAGTATTTGGCTAATTGATCCTTAGGGTAATGACCCTAGATCGTTCTTGCATGGGCGTCTAACTAACCCTAACATTCCGTGTCCGTGGGTAGGATCTTTGGGATTGAAAGTCTTGACTCAACATCCCAAGTGCGATACTAGGCAGAATTTTAACGTAACTTAACTCTACCTAGTGCATTGAGGTGATCATCATTTGAGCTACACCATTGCAAGAGATTTACCTAATTGATGTAATTGTCTTGCGAGAAGAGGTGTTCTTTCCTTAGAGATGCAAATGCTTCCTAAAAGATGTAAATAATTGCAAGATATAACACTCCATGCAATATGCGATTCATAGACTTTTCCTTCTATGCAACTATAAGATTTACAATGACCATTTATTTTCCTTGCCTAAGCTATAATGATTGACAATTTAGGGCTACTCGTATAAACCTTACATTGATTTACATCAAGAACTATGCCTATAAACCCTTTGTCTAATGCATTGAATTCAAGCTTTAATATGAAATGCGTCCTTTTCTAAATACAACTTCGATAAAAGAACTCCATGCATGATCATCCTTTAGCACTTAACCCGACTTAAAATGCAAGCATCTTCCCATGCAACTGGCAAAGTTCATAGTTTCCTTTCCATGCATCGTGATTCTTTGGACAACATTCAATGGGCGTCTAACATTATCCTCTATATGAACCCAACTAGGAAATTATTACATAAATGCATTATGTGCTGTTCTTTTCCATGAGGCAATCTAGGATGCATTTAGACAAATCCACCTTTTATGCAATATGCATTTAGGATTGCAACTTGGAAGTGCAAGCACTTTCAAATGCACGACATGCACTAACTTTGTAAACGAATGAATAAATGCATTTAAATTTTCCTAAGAACCATCATGCTTAACGCATCCCCTTTCATGCGAGAATACAATTGGAACTTGGGCATGAGGACTCGTAGCATTGTCCATGCGTGAACTCGGATTAGAGGCTCCTGCATGTGCACCTCGCATCGTTAGCTTTGGAGCCATCGATGACGTAGATCCTTGGCTCCGCAAACTTGTCCTTGCCTTTATGCGATCTCTCAACTCCCTCCAGGCTTTGGCAAATCAGCATCAAAAACTGCCTACTCCCCCTCGCGCAGAAATTGCCTTTACAAGACGTGGTTTTCAAAAAAACCAGGGGATGGTCGTGTGTACAAGGCTTATGGAAGCCTTGTTTAGAAGCTTCTAAAGAAGCTTCCAAGAAGCTTTTGTTCCACAGAATGATGTAGAGGGGGGAGAATGATTGGAAAGGAGGAAGGCGATGACGAAATTGAAGGTGATGATGATAATGATGCTGACGATGATGATGATGGAGGTGGCGATGAAGGCGGCGTGGCACTTGGCGGAAATGGGTTGTGGCGGCAGCGTTGCGGACAACAGGGCAGCAGGTCACAATCACCTCCCTCTCCCCCCCAAGCTTAAGGGGGTGGTTATATAGAATAAGGGGGAGGGATAACCACACATGTGGCTCTACATGCCTCCTCCCTCCCCCATGCTTTCCGCCACTCAACTCATGCTCTTCCCACACTCCCTCTCCCTACCATGCATCACCTAAGGGGAGGGGGTTAATAATTAAAAAAAAATTCCCCAAATTTGACCATTATCCATTTGCCTTTTCCCGTGAAGGGTGTTCTCGTGCGGGCTACGGGTTTTTAGCCTCGACCTCTTTTGCACAATGTGGTTGGAGTTTATTGACGCGCAGGCAGGGTAAGCACTTAACCACCAACATTTATCAATGCGGGAGATTATTTTAGTTTGCTTTTTGTGTGGATTATGGGTCTTCAATATTTCGTAGTGGAAATATTACATTCTCTTCCCCTTAGAGGAATCAGGATGTCCGCATCTCGAGAGGAACTCGGGGTATTATTGATTGAGAGTACTTTCATCCATCCAAGTGGCATCCTCTTCGGGATAATCTTTCCACTAGACGAGGTATTCTCTCAAGGTTCTGGATCTCAAATGCCTCTCCCGAACATCTAAGATCCTCTGAGGCCGTAGCTCAAGGACTCCTTGGCTAGGCATTACAATTTGTTGATATCAAGCACGTGACTAGGGTTAGAACACCAGATTGGGGAATATGGGAATTTCCCATAAGTTTGGGACACGTGGTCAAATATTTGGATTTGTCATAACTTGAACACTATAACTCCAAATCGAGCACTCTATTGCTCAATAGATTCCATTTTTCAAGCGCTTTCCAATGATAGGTCACATCATATGATTTCGAGAAACTTATGGGCATGTTATCTGTATGCCACCTTTTTAGTATTAAAAAAATGGGAATTGGGATATTCCCAAACTCACTAATATTGTGTTTTAGGTACATACTTTTTTAGTAGACTGATATGGAATACATTATGTACTTTTAGGTCTTAGGGAGTTGCAGTCTGTAGGCATGAGGCCCTAGGCACTTGAGAATCTTGTAGGGTCCACAATACCTTGGACTTAGCTTTTTGCATTCTCCCAAGGATAGGGAACTCTTCTTTGGACGTACGTGAATGAAGACCATGTCACCTTCAACGAAGGATCTATCTTGACGTTTCAAGTCCGTGTAAGCCTTCTGTCTGTCCTTGGTGGCTTGGATGTCCTGTCTTATTGACTTGATTTGGTCATCCATGTCTTCCAGCATCTATTTTGAAGCTTCAACCCTCAAGGTTGGATCTGAGAAGTTTAAAGGACTATGACAGTCGTGCCCATACAATGCTTGAAAAGGGGTCATTTGAATGCTCTGTTGGTAGGAAGCATTGTAGGCAAACTCGACCAGTGGCAAATATTGAATCCACTTTTTGGGTTCGCGACAATAGTGTGCCCTTAGCATATCCTCAATGACTTGGTTGACTTGCTCCATTTGACCCCATCGGCTTGGGGATGGTAAGTTGTACTGAAATAGAGTTGAGTCCCAATGGCCTCGAAGATAGCCTTCCAGAAGTGTGATGTGAAGTGAGAGTCACGATCGCTAATGATTCTTCTGGGTAACCCATGTAGTTTGAATATCTCCTTGATAAATAACCTTGCGATAACTGAGGCTTTATAGTTTGTCTTAACAGGGATAAGATGTGCAACCTTGGTAAGCATATCCACCACAATCATAATGGAGTTGTATCCTCCCTGAACTTGGGGTAGGATGACAACAAAGTCCATACTAATGAATTCCCATTTCATTTGGAAAATGTCAAGTGGTTGCAAATTTCCTGGCATTTTGACATGTTCGGCTTTAATGCGTTGACAAGACAAACATTCCGTGACATATTTGAGAACGTCACCTTTAACCCTGTCCCAATAATACCTCTTTCTAACTGTATTGAGGGTCTTGGCATAGCTAGGATGTCCTGAAAAAGGGGAGTCATGAGCTTCCCAAAGTATCTTCTGCTTGAGTGACTGGCTTGCCGATATACATAATCTCGTTCTATAGTAGACAAGTCCACTATTGATAGAGAATTCTTGATACTTTGTTTGTAGCTTCAGGTTTTGATCCTTGATAGGGATCTCCCTTAGCAACATCTGATCGATTGGATCATGGCATGCCTCTTCTCTAGCTAGCTCAAGAATTGGGTTGTTTGGCATGGATACCTTTGTGGCTAGAGATTTGGCCGTTGATGGATCTTGCAAAATCAGAGAATTTAGAAATGCCTTGCGGACTAAGTGCATCAGCAACTACATTTTCCTTTCCAGGCCAGTATTTGATTTCGAAATCATATTCCTCTAGCACTTCAATCCATCAACGTTGCCTCATGTTGAGCTCATTTTGGGTAAAAATCCATTTAAGACTTTTATGATCCGTCACTAGGGTAAACTTGTTACCCAGCAAATAGTGTCTTCAAAGCTTGAGAGCATGGATGATAGCTAACATCTCTAGATCATGGGTAGCATAGTTTCTTTCATGGCTCTTCAGTTTCCTCAAAGAGTATGCTACAGGATGACCTTCTTGCATAAGCACACATCCTAAGGCAAGTGTGCTAGCATCAGTTATCACTTCAAACTCCTTACTAAGGTCTGGAAGTTTCAGGATCGGGTGCTGATACCAAGCTTTGCGTTAGTTTGTCAAAGCTGGATTGTTCAGCAGGTGACCATACAATTGATGCTTGCTTCTTCAGTAGATCGGTCAATGGTGCTGCAATCAAAGCATAGTTTTTGATAAAGACTCTATACCATCCTGTCAATCCAAGAAAACTGCATATTTCTTTGACAATTGTTGGTGTTGGCCACTCCAGAACGTCTCTCACCTTGGCCGGATCCACTGAAATTCCTTCCGCTGATACAATGAATCCCAGATATTCAATCTGTCGCTTGAAAAATGCACACTTCTTCTTTTTGGCATAAAGCTTGTGTGCCCTCATTGTCTCAAGGACAATGTGAAGCTGGGGTCCATGATCTTCTTCTTGTTTGGAGTAGACTAGGGTATCGTCAAAGAAGACGAGTACAAAGTCATCAAGATAGGGCCTAAAGATATCCTGCATTAACCTATTGAAGGTAGTAGGTGCATTTGTCAGCCCGAATGACATGACCAGGAACTCAAAGTGCCCATACCTTGTGCTCAATGCCGTCTTTGGGATATCCTCTTCCTTGATGCTTATCTGATAATATCCAGACCTAAGATCAATCTTGGAGAAGATCTTCACACCTTGAAGATGGTCAAGAAGTTCATCTATTCTTGGAATGGGGTATTTGTTCTTAATGGTTGATTGATTCAACCCTCTGTAGTCAATGCATAACCAAAGCGTTCCATCTTTCTTCTTCTAGAACATCACTGGAGCTCCCCATGGTGAGCTGCTAGGACGGATGTAGCCTTGGGCTTGAGTTGCTCCTTCAGCTCAATCGCTTCCGGGATGGACATTCTATATGGCCTCTTTGCGATCGACTTCCCTTTGAGGAGGAAGTTTTGTCAGCTCATCAGGAAATATGTCTGCGTATTCCTTTAGCCATGAAACTTCTTCCCTAGTCTCATGATTCTGATCTAGCTTATTTAGCTTAATCAAATAGATAGGTAGCCCCTTTCTAAATCCTTTTATTATCCGAGATGCTTTGGCCAGTTGAATTTTTGGCTTACCAGCCTCTCCTAGAGTTGTGACCAATTCCCCTTCAGAATTTCGAAAGGAAACTTGGCCCTTTCCACAGTGAATGTGGGGATCATTAGATTTAAGCCAATCCATTTCAAGCAAACACTCGTGGATACCTAGGTTCATAACCCTAAATCTGACCAAAGTCGACTTTCCTCCCAATAAGAATTCCACCTTAGCAGTTTGCCTGGTACAAGTGACCTCACGGCCATCTGCTAATTCCACAAGTAAGGTAGGTGCATCTATTGTGGCTATTCCTAATCTTTTTGCACAAATTGGTGAAATGAAGGAATGCATACTGCCACAATCAATCAAGGTTTTGAAGCTTTTACCTTGATAATCCGATTGTGTTTGAATCACCGAGAATTGGTGATTTGGGCCTTTCTTGTGAAGGGCGGCATGAATTGTTGCCCTCTCAATGCCAGCTTCAATGGATGGGTCTTCTTCGTCACACAGCTCCTTGTTGGCAACACTAGAGGTTCTGCCTCTAGCCATGACGGCGGCTCCTTAGCCACGGACAGTCCCTTGGGATGGTCCTTGACGTTGTCCTCTATTAAGCTAGGGACACTGCCTTTTAAAATGACCGGGCTCATTGTAATGGAAGCAACGGAGATTGTGGCCATTACCTTGGGTAGGAACAAAATTGTTGACAGTGTTGGTCCTATCTTTCTTCCTTTGTCCCGGATTTTGGCCCAGCACTCTCTTAGCTTGAGGCCTATACACTCCTTTGTTCCGGATTAAACTTATGGGATTAAACTTTAAAAGAGAGACGAATTTGAATAATACGCATCAAGGGATAGACCAAGCTGCTTTAGTTCATAAAATTCATTCATCTTTTGCGTGCGGTAGGCAGGTGGTAGATATCGCCCTTGCACAGCTTTCTTAAGCTTCTCCCAAGTGGTAGGCAGGTGGTAGATATCCCTTGGTCTCTGCACCATTGCTTCCACCAAAGTCTTGCTTCGCCAGTAAGCTTCGATTTGGCGAGCATAGCCTGGTTAGCGGGTGCAGTACCTGCCACTTCAAAATAATCCTCCATGGATTCGATCCAGATCTTGGCATCAGTTTAGACGGACCTTCCCTTACCATCGAATTCTGGTGGCTTGATTTGCTTGAGAAGAAAATTCTTCTCCTGAATCACGGTTGTACTTGGTGTAGGGGTCAGACTAGGAATTTGCACTTGAGGTTGTGCCTGGGCATTGAAATTCTTTACGTTAAAAACTTGCTAAACGTTTCCCACATTACTTTGTATGCCCAGTTCAGCTTTCAGCCAAGTGACCTAATCACTTAACTTCTTTATCAATACTCGCAGCCATGATAGACATTGATTTTTTTAAAAAAAGAAGAAGTCTATTTCATTCATAAGGACATAGGCCTTTCGAGTATAATTATTCTTGGGATGGTAGAGCCAGCTGATACATTAATTCGGGGAGAATAAGATTGTGTTACAATCAGCTATGGGAACTGAGTAATAATATGGATTGGGGTCATGGATTTTCAAGAATCGATAGGTCATAGGAAGCTTGGGGTATCCTTTCCTTTGATACCCGTTCTTCTCATAACGTCCCAACACCTTGATTCTGTCGGCAAGGATTATTCGAGTCACTTCCTCGTACACATATGTGTTTTGCTTGACCTTTCGACCGGCAACATGTAGGGTTACATTTGCGTGGGCTTCAACAAAAATGAACAGCTTCACGATCTTTAAGTCCTCCATCCATTTGATTCTCTTCAAGTTGGTTCAAAGGTACGCAAGTCGGTGGGCAACTATGTAATAAATTCCTGAATCACCCGTTCATCTTCGTTCCGCATGCAAGGGTGAAGGATTGTAGATGCGGTCTAGGATATTCATCATATCGAGCCTCCGTTGATAATCTGAAGCACGCATCGCAGTCATAAACATAACTCGGAACACCAAGAATCTGTTCCATGCTTCACGACTCTGCAGGCCAGTATCGATAAGTAAGGAAATATTCTTAACAATAACATTTTCTCTACTTCATCTCATTAAGTTTTCTTGTAAATATTAGTTCCTCGTTGGTTCGCTCTGATACCAAATGTAACGTGTCCACCTGTTCACTCATAGGACACGTCTTAGCAGCCCATCGACGGGAAGAGAGTCCAAAAAGCGCCACCCAACATTCCCACGAAATGTCACGGGGTTTGCAAACTATGTCTTCCCGAGTTTGCCATGAAGCGGAAGCATTCGGGCTGTTTCCACTTAGGATCAACCTGAATCAGGGTTTTCCTAATGGTCAAGTTCTTCGGAGGTAAATATCATCGAACCCCAGATGAACTACTTTACGCAGAAACATCAAGGCCGAAGCAGATTTATACTGCACTTGGTTCAAGGAGAATGGGAAACGAGAGGGATGCAAAGCTCGACCTCTCTGCCCATAAGGAATAGTCCCATTCCGTTCCCCTAAAATAGTATAAATCGGGACTCTAGCTTTCTAGATTCTAGGTCATCATTACCTTGCTGTCAATTCCGTTGACAAAAGTTTCCGGCCAATCGGGACCACTCTTCTGTAGGACGGACCCATGGTCGCATCCACCGCACTTTCCTCAAGGTTGCTCTAGTTATCTAATTACCTACCACATTTAGTTTGACATGTAAAAATAGCTTCCTTAATTAGCCAATTAGTCACTTGTTCCTTCATGTAACTTAGGCGGTGACATAGAAAAACAATGTCAAACAAGTTCATTTTCAGTAATTGATCTTATTTATCAGTATTTGGAATACATCATATAATCCAGCCTGAAGGCTAATTCCATAATCCGTCCAAAGGCAAATCCAGCAATCCTCAGGGAGGATCACTATTCCAAGTTTCCACCCGTAGACTAGTATGCGAGCCTCGAGATCCAATCCTGAGTCATGTCCGCCTCCTTGTGCAAGACTCGGAGGCAAGGGATTTATAGCCAGAGCCCCCCTAGCACCCAAGCGTCCTCTTGCTCCAAGTAGCACCCATGAAGAGACCTCTCGTGGCAGGTTCGGTCCACGTACCTAGCGTGGCTAACAACCTGAAGCATTAGTTATTTTCCAACATTAGATTCCTTGAGAAAGAAGTACAAAAAATGCTCCTAACTATACAAACACAATCAATCCAGTGGTCGTTTGTTTGGCCAACTGCTAAGGTGTGAATCCTTCTCTCCGAATGCATCCAACATTCGATCCGAGATCAATTGCGACTTGGGAAAAGATCCCCACCAAGGGTTTCATAAGCTAAGTTTCTTGTTTACCCCTTTTATCCTTGGGTAAGGGTTTATATCTAGTTAACCCAAATTAACAAACACCTTAGGTTCCTTAAACTAAGACAGTAGATCCTGGGCAACCTCGTCGCCCTAACTTGTTTGGTCAATTGCTTGCTAGGCAATTCATAATTACCCTAACTTGGCAACTCAGGCTCACAGAAAGGTGATGTAGCAGGATGTCTACTCATCCTCTAGAAAATTAGACTTGTACTTAGAACTTGCCAACCTTGATCTAAGGAGTGGCAATACTATTTTGTGATTTAACACAAAATCATGCGACATTGCAACTTGTTGCACGAGACAAGTGTCGCACCTATCTTGTGGGATCATTTTTCCCATCACATGATATTACTTGGTCAAGAATACCTTTGGGTCAAGATGTAGGATTTGGGATGTCCTCTTGACCCAACCCAACCCTAACCATACTAGGCCGATGATGCTTTGGCCCTAGGGTTCCTAAATCCATACGGAAGTCTAGTATTTGGCTAATTGATCCTTAGGGTAATGACCCTAGATCGTTCTTGCATGGGCGTCTAACTAACCCTAACATTCCGTGTACGTGGGTAGGATCTTTGGGATTGAAAGTCTTGACTCAACATCCCAAGTGTGATAGTAGGTATAATTTTAACGTAACTTAACTCTACCTAGTGCATTGAGGTGATCATCATTTGAGCTACACCATTGCAAGCGATTTACCTAATTGATGTAATTGTCTTGCGAGAAGAGGTGTTCTTTCCTTAGAGATGCAAATGCTTCCTAAAAGATGTAAATAATTGCAAGATATAACACTCCATGCAATATGCGATTCATAGACTTTTCCTTCTATGCAACTATAAGATTTACAATGACCATTTATTTTCCTTGCCTAAGCTATAATGATTGACAATTTAGGGCTACTCGTATAAACCTTACATTGATTTACATCAAGAACTATGCCTATAAACCCTTTGTCTAATGCATTGAATTCAAGCTTTAATATGAAATGCGTCCTTTTCTAAATACAACTTCAATAAAAGAACTCCATGCATGATCATCCTTTAGCACTTAACCCGACTTAAAATACAAGCATCTTCCCATGCAACTGGCAAAGTTCATAGTTTCCTTTCCATGCATCGCGATTCTTTGGACAACATTCAATGGGTGTCTAAGATTATCCTCTATATGAACCCAACTAGGAAATTATTACCTAAATGCATTATGTGGTGTTCTTTTCCACGAGGCAATCTAGGATGCATTTAGACAAATCCACCTTTCATGCAATATGCGTTTAGGATTGCAACTTGGAAGTACAAGCAGTTTCAAATGCATGACATGCACTAACTTTGTAAATGAATGAATAAATGCATTTAAATTTTCCTAAGAACCATCATGCTTAACGCATCCCCTTTCATGCGAGAATACAATTGGAACCTGGGCATGAGGACTCGTAGCATTGTCCACGCGTGAACTCGGGTTAGAGGCTCCCACGTTTGCACTTCACGTCTTTAGCTTTGGAGCCATCGATGACATAGATCCTTGGCTCCGCAAACTTGTCCTCACCTTTATGCGATCTCCGAACTCCCTCTAGGCTTTGGCAAATCAGCCTCAAAAATTGCCTACTCCCCCTCGCGCAGAAATTGCCTTTACAAGACGTGGTTTTAAAAAAAAACTAGGGGAAGGCCGTGTGTATAAGGCTTATGGAAGCCTTGTTTAGAAGGTTCTAAAGAAGCTTCCAAGAAGCTTCTGTTCTACAGAATGACGTGGAGGGGGGGAGAATGATTGGAAAGGAGGAAGACGATGATGAAATCAAAGATGATGATGATGGAGGTGGCGATGAAGGCGGCGTGACACCTGGTGGCAACAGGCTAGTGGCAACAACGTGGCAGACGGCAGGGCAGCAGGTCACGATCACCTCCCTCTCCCCCCCAAGCTTAAGGGGGTGGTTATATAGAATAGGGAGGGGGAGATAGCCACACACATGGTTGTACATGCCTCCTCCCTCCCCCATGCTTTTCGCCACTCAACTCATGCTCTTCCCACACTCCCTCTCCCTGCCATACATTTACTGCCTGAGGGGAGCGGGTTAATAATTAAAAAATTTGGCACAATTTTAACCATTATCCATTTGCCTTTTCCCGTGAAGGGTGTTCTTGTGCAGCCTACGGGTTTTTAGCCTCGGCCTCTTTTGCACAATGCGGCTGGAGTTTATTGACGCGCGCCTGGGGTAAGCACTTAACCACCAACATTTATCGATGCAGGATATTATTTTAGTTTGCTTTTTGCGCGGATTGTGGGTCTTCAATATTTCGTAGTGGAAATATTACAAACACCTAAACGGTAAGAGGGGAGAATGAAGTTTGTGCGACGATCTAATTGCTAAAAAGATACAAATCCTGATTTCCCTCTTTGTGCATAGCATTTAGGGATCATTCCATAATTAAATATAGGTGACTAGTAGCAAGAAAGTTCTGGTGCTAGTTCCTAAAGCAATGTAGCATGTAACCCTTAGCTAAAATTCATGAAAGGGTTGTTTTTCGCACTGCACATGGCTGTTTTTAATCATAAAATGGTTGTGCACAATTTTCATATACCTTGCATCAAGCATGCCATGTGGTATCTCCTGGAATGCATTGCAATTGATTGATAAACTTTGACCAATGTTGAGAGGACAGGAAACCTAAGCTATAGGTTTAGACGAGTGCTTCCATTGGGGAAAGTTTTGTGAGGCAAATCAAAATCTCTTGGAATGCTGAATTATGAAAGAGTGGAGTTTGTGCGAATGTTATATGTGTTAGCAAAACATCTTGGGGCTAATCCCTGGGGTGTAGGAGAGTCATGGTAGAGCCACGGCAATCAGCTGAGAGGTGCTTCCCTATGTGTGTATTACGAGGCATTATGCCTATATGTTATGGGATCTCCCTCTGAGGAGAAGGGAAGGTGAGCATTGGACTACATATTGGATACAAATGCAAAATTGTCATAAGCATTTAGTACAAAGTGAGTTTTAGACGCTCCTGGCCCACGAGGCCATGTGGTGGGGTTGTCTGTCGTGTGCATGAGGTCCTACTAGTGTCATATCCAGTGCCGGCCCATTTTAGGTCCCATCATATGGGAAGTATTACCAACAAAGAGAATTGCATGGGAATCTTCAATAGTTTGAGGTTCTCTTTGTGGCTTGCTTCCAATTTCCTTTATGGCTGAGATGAGCTCTTGGAATAAGGATTTATTGCTTTGCTACAAATCAAAGATACCTTGGTTTACTTGTGCCATCCCTTGCAACAAACCTTGATTCATATGGGTTAAAACTTCATTCAAAGCCTTCAAATCCTTAGAAAGGCCTTCATTGACATGTCTCAACTCTTTTGATAGTAGGAGATAATCATTCCATGCATGCTATTCATGTATGTCATGTTGTTCTTGATGTGTGCTATAAGCAATACCAATCATTGATTCTTATGGGCTTTGGTTGTGTAAATTTGATCCTCTTGGAAGTCTCTAACACCATCATTCAATGTCTCAATATAATAGGATCTTTCTTCTTATTCCTAGCTATTAGGAAGCAGTGATGTAGTAGTAGACGGTTTGCCACTTAATCGCTTGTTTCTTTCAGAATATAGCACCAATCCCAATGCTTAATAGCTCTATGGGAAGATTATTATATGGAAATATATAAAATTTTAAAAGATATGGACTTGGGTTGGATAATTTGGATGAAACAATGTCAAACACTGTCCCCCTGTATGCTATTTGGATGTTGTCTCAACATACCTAGTGTCTGAAAATCAACAATAACTTGAGCTCTCAATGTCGGATCACCAAAATTTTTGATTCAAATCAAATCGTAGGATCCCCTCTTTGAATGGAGCTATCAAATTCCTAATTTGGATTAGGATAGAATTTTCTATGATTGAATATTTAGGTCTGAATAGGAAATTCCTGCACCCTGTCCACCACCTGTAAGTACCTTGTTTGACCCTGTCGAAATATCGTGAGTGAAGGAAACCCTTGTAAACCACTTTAGCAACTAGGAGAGGGTTATGGGGCACCTGTAGGGCTCAAGAATAACATGTAGATTGGTATATACCTACTGTTTTATCTGTAAAAACTCCGTCAACATCTATAGGAACCCTAAAAATAGGAGATGCCCTGCACCTCTTTCAATGGTTCTTCAACCACTTATGGAGCCTTGAATATTACTGATCAATGCTGCACTAGTGCCAAACTTTGATAATGGGGAATGTACCTGCACCTAAATTTTAGAATTGCATGGGCTCCGAGACAAGAGGGGTGTGCAAAGTTCCACCTCAAGCCGGGTTGTGCACCCCTTCAGGGTCTTAATCGGGAAGGGAGGGTCACCTCTCTTTTGTCTTCCCGACTCACCTGGCATTTGCTTTTCCTCATGGGAACCGACATGGCAAGTGCATTCTAATGGCTAATCAAAAAAGGATGCTATGCATTGACTAAAAAAGCCTTTGAATTATTTAATGAAATGCAAGTGGGTATTGGGAAATGACTGAATTGAAAGGGCTATGGATAGGGCATTACCTTTTTGCAGTGACTCACTGCTTTTACAATGTTCCCACTTACCATTTTCATCATTGTTTTAGTTCTATAGCATCAATGCTCAACCATCCAACAAAAATACAAGTCAAGTAGGCAATGAGTAGCATTTATGCAATCAATTGAGCTTCAACATTTGAATGGGCAGAAAAGAACTCATCAAGCAATCATAATCACTCCTAGGATAAATTCTACGTGCCTTCAATAGGAATTAGGAGGTTCTATTACACTCAATCTCTCTTATGAACAATAGGACTGGTTCAAGAATTGGATAAAAAGAGAGATTAAGCTGAATGCAATAGAATTACCTCTTTTATGCTGATGGAAAGTAGTAGATGAATCCAACCAATCAACCTTCAGCATAAGCTCCACAAATAGACCAAGATTTTAGATCATAAGACCAACTTCAAGAAGGCTTTGTCCAATATGATTGCTCCCATGTAATCTTCAGCACCTAATCAATAAGATTGAGCCAATGCAATCAAAAGAAGTCAATGATTTGATGGAAGTCTACAATAGCTTGTTGGAGAAGATCCTTTGAGCTTTAATGAATGTAAATTCTCATTAGAATCATAGATTCCGTGAATTTTCAGACATTGCCATGTTCAAGAGGCTGAAAATGCTTTCAAACTTGAAGAATTTCTTCAATGTAAGCCCAATCTTTGAAGAATACCTTCAATTGAACCTTTCTGGGGTTGTAGACAACAAAAGCCCCATGAAATTGAAGGAAATAATCCAAAAATTGGATTCTTAAAGCTTGCTGCCTTGTTTTGACTCCATAGCCACCATTCTTTGAAGCTTCACGTCCAAGAATGCTTCAATGTCGGTCCCTTGAGTGTTGAAGAAGCTCCAAGATACTTGTTAGAGCAAAAGCCCTTTGATCTTTGAAGAAATTTTAGAAAAAAATCATTGCTATCTTGAATCTGCCATAGCTAGGGTTTGAGAGATCAAGAATGTTCAAGAGAATGAGATATAGCTCAGTATGCTTGTTAGAAGACTTAGAGAATCATTGTCATAGCTTGCAAAAGCCATAGCCAATGCCACATGCTGCAAATTTTCATGGAGAAAGAGAGGAACAATTCAATGCAAAATGTGCAAATTTAGCTTGTTGTACCACTGATGATAGTTGCCTTGATCAAGGCATATGGCTACTCTATGGAAAGCTTAAAGCATGAAGAATAAGGTCTTGGAGGTCACTTGAACCAATGAAGGGCCTGAGAGAAGAACAAAGTCAAGATCCACCATGAAAGCTTGAAGGAATCTTGAGAAAAAGAAGAGAGAGAAGCTGGTCCCAAAAAGTAATCAAGGTTAAACCCCTGTAATGCTAGTTTGGACTCGAGTTAGAGTCAAAAACCTTCAAAATGGACCTCCATTTGACCATGTCCTGCTATTTTGGTCAAGAACCTCCATCTTCCTCAAGATCTTCTTCAAGAAGCCTTCAAAATTAGTCATGACTTGTTGTAGAGAACTCTGACTAGTCACGGTTAAACCATGTGACCAAATCTTGGTGCTCCAATTAACTAGTTCATGTCTCTATGACTAAATTCTCCAAGAAAATGATCTTCCCATTGATCAAAGTCCATGCTTTGATACCAATGTAAAGAAGCTAATTCCCATAGCAAGATTTTAAACTAAAAATATAAGATTTAGACATAAAATGCCAAGAAACCATAGCCAAGGTGGCTAGGCATGAAATTGTATTACCAATGTTGGTTGAGAACCCATTGAGAATCAAATGATGAGTGGTTGCAACAAGGTATGCACCCCAAGCTATGGTGGCCAAGAGTATTCACCCTCTTGGTTGATGGGAGGTTGAGACCTCAAACATGTAATGTTTGTAAAATAGAAAAAAGATGATTCACATGTTACACCTCTACCTTTTATACTTATCCTAGACTAAGGCATTTATGCTTTATTACATACATGAGAAATTATGTATCCCTTTTGTCCAATAGAAGTACCTGGTCCAAATCACATGGCACCATAAATTCCATCCATTATCTAGAATAGGATCTTCCAATGCCACAATCGTTGGGCTCACGGCAGTCTTCAACTCCATTCTAGACTAGGCAAGGGGCGTCCAGACCTCCAGCTGACCCCAAGCAACCTAAGAGTGAGACACAACTTTTGTGATTGGCCTTTTCACCACTCGACCTTCGGCCCGTGAATTGAGTAGTGCCCTCTCAGATTGAAGCACAGCGAGACATTGGAGATGATCCACCCATGCAAAATATCCTTCCTTAATTAATCTAATTAAGAATCAAGCACAATTAGGGCAATCAGCTTGATATCATCTTCCAAGAAAACATTCCTTTATTCCTCATGGCAACTTGTCATCACTGGCCCTTGCCATGCATTTACCATCAAACACAAGCACTTAGAATAATCATTCAAATCACATCCAACAATCAATTTAATGCGAAAGCATTTACGACATTATTTAATCAATCAACAAAAACAATGGTATCCTTTTCCAAACATTGTAAAAATAGTCGCGATAACCTTTCCATTACGTATTTTCTCTCCCCCTTGGGATCATGAGTGGTTCTATGTAAAATTCACCTAACACACCCTTCTTTCGACTAAGGTATATGTTAAGGTTTCAAACACTTTACAAGGCAAAAGTTCTATTAGTCACTTACATTGGTCGATAACCTAGCCTTCTTCCCATCAAGTACAAAAGTATCGGTCTTTCCCTTGACTCGGGTTTCCTAATCTGTGAACTTTTTGCTTGCCCTAGAGCTGTTTTTGCATCTAGCCCAGCCCTGAATAGGATTGATAAACATAGTTGCTATCGAACGAATCTCAAGGCATCATAGTTTTAATCCTTATGATTATTGTTTGCACTAGCTACACACAACATCAAGACTCCCAATCTATCAAACATGAGCTATTAACGAGAGCTTGGGAAAAGGTCTAGAGCTTTGAAAATGATTCTCTTCTAGACTAAGTTGCTTGCCATGCAATCCATCATGCATGCAAGTTGCAACATATACTTTCGAAGTGATGGAAATGCACCTACTATTGCAAGGATGGGAAGTTAAAAATGCTTGGAGCCTTATATGTTGTTTATGAATTCATTGTGTAGCATCTAAATACAATTAACTTCTATTGATACACACATTTGGGGAATTCAGTGCTTCCAATACTTGCGATGAAGTTTATCATTTTCAATGTTCTATTCTTGTGTGGCATGATATGGATCTAATGCATCTCATGCAAGAATCAAAGCACATATTCATCAATTTGGAAATACGTTACTTACAATCGGTACTGCAGTTGGATAGGTGGTGATGCCCTTTCTCGAGGCTTTCATTGCAGGATTGCCATCCGCATGTGACCTTTTCCACATGGGGGCCATTCTCGATCTTAGTCTCCCCTCGATGCAAATCACTACCTCTCCTTGATTAGCGGGGGCCAATTGAGGAAGGAATTAAGCTTGCGAGTGGAGAATAATCTCGTGAGATAGTGATATGAGTTTGCGGCCAATAGGGGAAGAAAGGACGCATGTGGACACCCTCTAAGGAGGGGAAAAGAATGAGATCCTTCAGATAATCTCTCTCTCTCTGTCTATGTCTCTGCCTCTCCCTCTCTCTCTCCTCTCCCTCTTCTTCTTCTTCTTCTTCTTCTTCTTCTTCTTCTTCTTCTTCTTCTTCTTCTTCTCCCCCTCTCTCTCTCTCTCTCTCTCTCTCTCTCTCTCTCTCCCCTTAGTCTTGCAGCAAGGGGGCTCTCTCATGGCATCAAAATGGGGGGGCAAGAGGTGATACTTCCCTTGATTAAGGGGGGTTCTATCGGGGGGAAGAGTATTACTGGGGGGGGAGGGGCATAGTGGAGTGGCGGTGGTAGTGCATGGTGGTTGATTGACAACCATCATCCACTTGTTCCTCCCTGTCATTGTCGCCTAATACCTCCCCTTCCATATCATCATCGTGATCCTCTCCTTCATGGATGTCTGCCCTGTTTGCACTGTCATCATCTCCTTCACATCGGCGGCTCCTCTGCCCTTTCCATGTCATCATCACATTGACTTCCCCCTCCCTCTGCCACCTGTTGGCATTGATGGGGGGTGTAAATAAATTTCAATTATTTTCCTATGAAAATTGGGGGGGGGGGGGGTATGGAGTGCATGGATATTACACAAGGTCTCCTTGATATCAATTCCCTTGTCAAGAGGAGTTGGAAATATGAGAATAGCTTGAAGCTCTCTCCTTGTAGAAAAGAATAGAAGCTTTCAAGTTTGTAGACTTAGGTTCAATGTGAATGAAGTCTTATTTTTGAGTTGGCTTTAAGTCCATGGTCTAAATTTTATTATTATTTACATCAAGAATGGTTTTTTACCTTTACAATAGGAGTTATGAGAATCCACTAATCATTAAAATTTGAGTTATATGCAAGCTCGATGAGGGTGTCTAAGTCAGTGGTTGAAAAATAAGGATGTACAAGCAAGATGTAATCTCATTGAGTAATGAGGGTCCATTAAAGAAACTAGCAATGTGAAGCTCCTCTTTAATTAGGATCTTATCAAAAAATGGGTGATGGAGAAACCCTTTGGGTGCATCAAGTTTGCAAGACTCAAGGATGGATTTTAAGGATGTTTAATTGCAGTAGGTGAGGTCACTACTTTAATAAATTGGTTGCATGCTACTGCTCAACCAAAGTAAAAAGGTGGATAGGGACAAGGTACTACTCTATTTAGATGGGTTAAAGACTCCTTATTCTCCAAGTATGTACATATTAAGGGTTAAAGAATGGCAAGATGAGGACAAGAGGCCATGCATATACATCCAAACTAAGCTATGAAGGCAAGGCTTTGGTCACCACTGAGTTTTCAAGTAGGAACTCTTTAGATGGATAGTGACCATATTGCCCACTACAGACACTATTATACTAAATCAACAATATCTTTGGATAGGGTAATCCTATTGAGGCATGATAGCTCCAAATGAATCTCTTTTTGAGAACTTTTAAGCCCATATAACTTGTTCTACTCGATTATTAAATCAACATCAATGCTAGTCCAAAACAAAGAGCTATCATGTGACAACTTGCAATGAGATAGAGTTCATGAATTGACATCATTATTCTTCAAATGATCCCATGAAGATGTGGAAGTGACATTAGTGACTTCTCAATGCTCTTGGACCATAATGCAAAGACTAGGGAGAGACTCAACACTCATAATGGCATCAATGCCATAAGTAAGGTGGAATGGAGTCTGTGGTCTTAAAAGCTATGTGATAAGTCCAAAGGGCTACCATAATCTTGTTATCCCAATCTAAATGTGAGGTAGAAAAATTCTGAGTCAAAACAACTAGAAAAAACTTGTTGGTAGACTCAACTTGGCCATTTTCTTGAGGATAATAAGGAGATGACTTGTAGTGGATAATAAAAAAGACAGAGACTAAATGCTCAATAACCTCATTTAGATACTAAGTCCCTTGATCATTAACTAGCTCAATAGGGTATCCAAAACAAGAAATCACTTGCTCCCACAAGAACTTAGTCATACTATGGGCATTCTTCTGTCTAGCTTATGCCTCAGCCCATTTGATCATATAGTTAGTTTTCCCAATGGTGTAGCATGCTTGGGAGTACTATTCGACTAGAGTATCAGTCCTACAAAGCTAAATCCCAACTTTTTGAAGGGTTATATAGTAATGAGTGATTAAATCTCCATCTTTTCCTTACAAATTGAAAGTTTAGCCTACTCTGGTACTCATAGCAATTCTTAACAAAATGTGTTGCATCCTTAAATAAGGTGGACAACCACAACTAGGATTGCAAAACCTTGTAGGCTGTAGCCTAGAAAAATGGCCACCACCAATGCCACCATGACTTCCTAAATCACATGCTCAATCTCATATTCACACATGCATTATCAAAGCTATCCTGCCCAAGGTGATAAATATCAGTACTTAACCAACAAGTGTGTGAGATTAGCCTTATCAATGGGGCGTTTAGGATCCCATTTTTCAAAATAGAAACAATCATATGTCTAATGAGGTGTGAGATTAGCCTTGAACAATTGGGCTTCCTAGTTGAAGTCGAAAAAAATGGGCAGCAGGTGAATTCTCATCTACACCATTTGTCTTTTCTCCACTTATTGAGACGTGTGATTGTCCATATAATGTTGTTTTCATTTGCGCATGACCATGGAGAAATCAAAATCAAGCAAAAAAAAATGCCATTCAGTAATTTGTCCTATAGCACATGGCTTGATCACAAAATAAAGGAGAACTTGATGACCAATAGAAAACATAAAGAGAGTGGCAATCAAATAATGCAAAACTTCTTAACTACATAAACCATTGCTAAACTTTCCTATTCAATGGTAGAGTAATTCATCTCAATCTCGGTGAGTTCTATACTTGTAAAACTCATTGGAAAGGCCATGGTGTGTTCACCAAGTTGAAATAAAAAAGCTCCAATTGTAATTTTGGATGCATCAATATGAAGATGGAATGTGATTGTCTATTCTAGGGCTTAGCAAAATAAATGCAAAAACAAGAGTCTTCTTTAGGGCCTCATAGGATTCTAGCATTCAATAGTCCATGCCCACACAATCAAAGTCTTATAAAGTGGACTGACAATAGTAGCATAGTTAGAACAAAGTACTGATAATAGCCAGTATGCCCAATAAAGCATTGAATGCATTTCTGATTGGTGGAAGGTGGAAGCTCCATAATAACCTTAATCTGTGACATATTAGTGAGGATTCCATTCTTGGACATAACATGTCCTAGAATAATGCCATGCTTTAGCCAAAATTTACATTTAAGCAATTTTAGGGATAATTGATATTACCATCATCTTTCAAGGCAAAGGTTAGTTAGGTGCTCTTCCCAACTAGTGTGAACACACAAATCATCTATGAAAGATTCAAACTACTTGCACATCATTTCTTTAAATATAATGTATATCAATCATTGAAAGATGGTAGGTGCAATGGTGATTGGCCCAAATGGCATGACAATGTAGATAAATACACCCCACTCTATGGCAAATGCAATCTTATGCAAGTCATCTAGGTAAACCTAAACTTGATTATATCCAAAAAATCCAACCAAAAAGCTATAAGCCTCTTTTTGGGCCACTCTCTCAATCATATAATCTATGTATGGCAGTGGATAGTGGTCTCATTTATTTGTTTGGGGCTAAAGATGTGTGTGCCTAGTTGCATGTGCATTAGTTACATTGACAATACGTGCATCCTGTATTAGTTATCCACACATCTGTACACTACAGATGATGGGCACCTATCACTGTCACTTTATTATTTATTCAAAAGGGAAGACTGGTCTCACATTGTAACTATTGGAGTTCCCACATCTAGTGTCTCTCTCTCTCTTACTCTTGCTCCTTCCACCATAGCTCTTACTTTTGCTCCATGCTTCCACTTTAGGCTCACTCCCTTCAACTGATATCAAAGCCATTTCATTAGCATTGAGGAGCTCTTCCCTTTAGCTTACTTCAGCCTAGATTTGAAAATCTTGAGCATGAAGGTTCCATGGCAGTTCAGTCCTCTTCTTCACGAGATATGAATCTTGCTCCCACTTCTTCCCTGGTTGCTCCCTCAACTTGAGGCTTATTCCAGAGCTTCAAGACACTTGCCTAAGCATTAGTAAGAGATTACTATCAATCATTAATGAGAAAAGGTCTAGCATCATCATTAGCATGAATTACACTTGATTTTCAACTCTTGTCCTTGCCACTTCAGTAAACATTAGCATCTCCTATAGCTCATATAGCATTTGACAAAGGTTTAGTGCCTATTTAAGCATTGTTTAGGACTCATTGGAGCCCCCTTTGAAGTGCATACCTCATCCATTATTTGTACATTCAAGATAGTTTGTTATAAGACAAATAGAGGCAGCCATTACTTCATTTTTTGAGTTTCATTGATGCTCATACACCTATGCATTAATGTTGACATGATTGGTACATGTCTCGAGATGCTACTTGGATAGGTTTGATCTTTTTTTGCTCAGTTTGAAGCAAGGTTATTTGTTGAATATATGGTGAGAAATAAGTATTTTACTTGAAATCTTTATGCATTGAGGGCTTATATGCTTCTTGGGTAAAACAAATTCTAAAGTACATACTTGACATTGATGTATGGGCTTGGACATGTCTATGCTAACACTTGGGGCTCTATTTTGAGCCACATTGGATACTTTGGCACCTTATTTTTATGTTTCCATTGCTATTGTGGGCATGAAGAGTACATATTGGGTTTTATGCAATCGGATATATACTACTTGGATTTTGGATGTATGGGTGCCTTTCACATGATGTTTTCAGCTTTGTTTGCTCATCTATTTGTCGACTATTTTGTTCAATGGGAGCTACTACTTGACACTTGGATGTTACATTGAACATTTGGTTATGCAATTGAGCTTGAGGGTCTTATAGTGAGACTTGGTGACAATGTACATGCTCTCATCATGCTTTATGTACGCAGTTGATGCTTAATGGGATTTGACATTGCTTTTGGACCGGAACCTATCTCTATCATGCTATTGTCAGTGATGTATGCATCTTGGTTGGCTATGTATTGAGTTTCTATTATATTTCTCAATCCATTGTACCCTTAGTTGGTCTCTTTTGTTACCTATGAGACTTGCTCTATACATGACGGTTATGCTTACAGAATGTATCTCAGTCTGACACATTGATCCTTTTATAGTTCTCAATGCCAGTCACATATTCACTCATCACTGCTAGTTGGAGCTATTCCCCTGGTAGTTGCAATTTGTCTTGTATTAGTGATTGCCTCTCTTTGGCATTGATTTCTTACTAGTGCACTTCATTTTTAGCATGCTATAATTTATTGAACTATCTATATGATTAATCACCTCCACTTGACAGTCTTTTACATTGAGTTTGTGGATAGGTCATTACTTGGTTAGTACCCTTTTTTTTCAGCTTGATTTAGCAAAGGGTTTTTAGGTTGATTTGCATATTTTTACAGTAGTTTGTTTTGTCCTTTTGTGCATTTTCTTGGTCTTAGTATACCTAATGGTTCTAATGATAGTGCTATCATTAATATTGATAAGTTAGATGGCACCAACACAGCTATTGGAAGGCCCAAATTTAGCAATTTTTAGTGTAGAAAATGCAGGTTAAGGCTTTGAAACATGAGGCTGTCAAGACCAAATGTGTTGACACATCGGATTGGGCTGAACTAGATCAGGTATATAATTCCACAATTATATTGTCACTCTCTAAGTAGGTTTCCTATCATGTTGTCTCTGATGGGCAATCTGTATGGGGCTTATGGTATAAGATTCATAATGTCTGTGACAAGTAGAGCCTCAATTCTCAAATGTATTGGTTGAAGCAATGCATGTACCTTTACATGAAGGAGGACACTTCCATGTTAGCTTAGTTAAATGAGTTTCATTTCATTCTCAATCATTTATCTTCATAGGGGATTGAACTCAAGGGTAATCTTCCCCTTTGTTCCTCTTGGCTACACTGCTTGAATCATGGGATACATTTTGTACTGCTATGTGTGTAAACATGCCTATGAATGGGATTAAGTTATCCTGAATGAAGAGGTTAACAGAAAGAATTTCGATGCTTCTTGCACCTCTCATGTTTTGACTGTTAGAGGCAATAATGGTAGGAGCAATACTAACCACTATGGAAGAGAACCTTAGTAGCCTCATTCTCAATCATGTGGACACTCTTGCAGTAAGTCCTGTGGCCTTAAGTCTTCATTGAATTATCATTACTATGGAAAGGCAATAGATATTTAGCCACAATGTCATAAAATATGTGAAGACAAGCACAAGAAAAAGAGCAAAAGTAAAACACCTGATAAAAATGATGATTGCAACATTGTCCATAGCAAGTCTAGCATTAAGATTGAAGAGATTAATGCCATGCAAAATGATTTTGATAAATATTTTTTACTTGTAACTTTTTCTCTTGATACTTTACAACTCACTAATGCTTTGTTAGGGTATACTCAATGTTGGTTGATAGATTCAAGGGCTTCCTTTCATGTGGCCCCTTATAAAGAGTGGTTTCACTCTTATTGCAATATGACTAGATTTGTCTATTTGGGTAATGACTTGGAATTAGAGATTGTTGGTACTATAGTTTGGTTCAATTAGTATGTTTACTCTTTATGATGTGCATTATGTACCAGCTCTTACAAAGAGCCTTATCTTTTCTCTGGTACTTTGGATGATGTAGGGTATGTAATTTCTACTGGTAATTCCTCATGGAAGATTATCTATGGGAATCTTATCATTGCACGTGGTGCTAAGTCTAATGCTCTCTACACATTGCTTGTATCTAGGTTAGCTGATCATGTTTTGGCAGTGGATGTAGTTCCACATGTATCTCTTTGGCATCGTCACCTTGGGCATATGTCTTTGAAAGGAATGAAAATGCTTACCCATTTGCAGTATCTTCCATCCCTTGACTATAAGTGTTTTGAGTCTTGTGATCATTGTTTATATGGCAAGCAGACACATAACATGCATAAAAAGTTTGGTATGACATGCATAAGCAATCCTTTGACCATTATTCATTTAGATGTATGTGATCCCATGCCTTGCAAGTCATTAGGGGGCACAAAGTATTTTGTTACCTTCATTTATGACTATACACATAAGATCTAGGCATACCCTATTAAGAAAAAGTTAGAAGTCTTAGCTACCTTCTAGCATTGGCTTGCTTTGATTGAGAACCAATCTAGATATAGGCTGAAATACCTAAGGTCAGATAATGGGGATGAGTATATCTCTAAAACCTTTGAGTAGTTTTATGACGAGACGGGTATTAAGCATCAGTTGACCATCCCATACACCCCACCTCGGAATGGTATGTCTACATGCATGAATAGGACAATTCAAGAGTGAGTCTACAATATGGTTATGTAATATCCCCATTACTTAGTTTATTTTAATATGCGTATACATTCTGAAGAAAATTGATTTATGTTGCACATTAATTTTTAAAAAACTAGCTCTAATGATGAAATTGACTCTCATTATGAAGATAATAATAATTATTAATAAGGTATTATATGCCAATTCATGGAAGAAAGACTTGGGAGACCCTCCCAAGACTAGCTTATTAAAACTATGTTTGTAGTATAGAACAACAAAAAGAACTAGCCTAGTGGATAGTCACTTGCCAGTTAAGTGCATTTGGGTGACAACACTACTGGGATGGTGTTAACCCTTAGACAAAAAACAAGGTGGAAAAATCGGAAAATCTAAAGCAAAAGAAAAAGGCCAAGGCAAAAGTGAAACAAAAGATGAAGGTGTGCCAAGAAAAATATGGAAACATAAGAAGTGTAGAAAAGTCCTAAATAACGGAAAAAGGTGCACAAGAAAAAGTACAAGTCAATACTTTTGTAAAAGAGCGCAAGTGCATCATGATTTAATTTAAAGAGCGTCGGGCTCTCACTCGTGCAATTTGTAAAGGTAGATGGGTGGTAGGAAGGAAGCTAGGAAGATAGGAGGACAATGGAAAAAAGGGCTGGCCATGTAAAAAAGGGGATAAGGGGATAACCGCCCAAAAGGGATTTAGGGTTTTGTAAATAAAGTTGAAAAGTGAATGAGAAGCTCATTCTTGTGTGTGGCCAAAAGTGGCTCTCCTCTTCTTCTTCTTCTTCTTCTTCTTCTAGCTTGCTTGCTTGAGATTGTGCTTGAGAGAGGGAGTGTGAGAGTGTGAGGGAGTGAGTGTGTGAGGGTGAGGGACCAGGGAGGAGAAGCTCTCCATCTTCTCCTCTCTTCTTCTCTTATCTTCTCTTCTCTTCTCTTCTCTTGCTCACAAAAATGGAGCTTGAAGCATGGAGCTTGAGGTTGGAGCTTGCTTAAAGCTTGCACTTGGATCATGGAGCTACTGGAGTGCATGGGAGAGGAGGTAGCTTGATCGGCATGGAGGTAAGCTCACTACACTCGTAGATATGGATGGCGCATCAGCTATATGAGAGGTAGCCATTAGTGCTCAGCTTGGAATGCTTGAAGCAATAAACTGTCCGTGGGTCTTGGCGGTTGAGAGAGAGCTCTCACATTTTGGTTCCATTGCTGGGACCAACAGATTCAAGCCTTGAGCGCTTGCACACTTCAAATCGAGAATCAAAGTAGGATTTTCCCCAAACCGGTGCTTGAGGTAGATAGGTAGGAAGCAAGGGAGTTTGAAGAGGTATTCCATCTCCTTAGCAAGTAGGTTTTTGGTTTTTGCACATGGAAAAGCATGATGGAGTAGTGTAGGTATTTCCCTTATGATTTTTTCTTGCATTTAGAAATGATAGGAACAAAACATTAGATCATGTAGTAGGGTTTTCTGTTGCCCTATAACAGGCTGAAAATAGGGAAAAGAAGAGTAAAAAATAAAAATTTGGGTTAAATAATGGTGAAGGGAGCAAGACTAAGGTGAGTGCAGGCCTAGGCAAGGTGATAAGGGGCCAGGAGTAGCAAGCCACATTTTGCATTGCAAGGTTTCAGGAGAGCTGGAGAGAGGGAGAAAGCTTCATTGCATGGACTTGCTTTGATCTGGTCATCTAGGAGTTATTTTCCCAACATAGGTAATTCCACACCTTCCCCTACATGAGTAGCTTGGATCTGGAGGTGCTCAACAGGTAGGAAGGCCTTGATCACTCGATGCGATAAATTCTTTGAAGGCCGGCAAAAATCGCATTGCGCTCGGCCCGTCTGAGTGACATCGATTCTGGGCTGAGTCCCAGAATCGGCCCTTAGACCATTCGGCCCTTGATCCACTTGACTCGGCCCATCTGACTCGGCCCTTGGACAATCTGCCACTCAGTCCTCGGATAATCACACTCGAACTAGCCAAATTTGACATTCGGACCAGTTGCATTCCGCCCTTTTTCATTTGGTCCTTGACCATTCGGACGGGCCGAATCAGGCATTCGGCCCCTGCAATTTGGACCTACTGGGCCAAATTTGGATTTTTTCAAATATTTGACCCACAGACCCCAAAAGCGACACAGAGACCGTATAGACCCAAAAGAACATCATAGACCTATCACTAGACTAAAATCTAGAGCAAGTAGTTCAAAACTTGGCTACAAACGGTCCTTCAAATCGTGCATAGTGTTTCCCATAACGGCCCTACGGGCTAGGGGGGGGACTGCCTCCCCCGGACCCCCACAGAGAGGGCTCTACCCCCTTTGCACCTCCCCCCAGTAGATTGGAGAGAAAACACGCACTGTGACAGGTCCTCCAAATTAGATCCTAGTGCAGTAATAGCTATGCACAAGCATAAATCCTCACTTGCAAAAGATCAAGCAAAAGCCCATACCCAAACAAAGACAAATAGAGACCCTAGAACCTCAATGGGCCAATCTAACCAACAAGGATAAAAAGGAAACACCATAAAAGCATGTATCGAATGTATTCGAAGTGCATCTAGTCAAAGCAGAAGGCAACAACATCAAGCTACAACTGCAAGGATGACTAGACATGATAGTCCTGACGATAGATGCTCCTTGAACAACACTACACAGACAATCCAAGACGTCAGCAGAGAGTCCACATCTGGTTGTGTAGTTAGAGACTCAAGGACATGTATTAGAAGGCTTAAATTTATAAGCCAAGACCCAGAAGATGAAGACATAATGCCATCTGCTTATCTTAGGGTCAAACTCACTGCAAAAAGGGAGCATTGTGTCGATGCTCTCATCGATGAAGGAGGTGAATTTAATATCTTGACCTATGAAGCATGGTGAGAGCGGAATTTAGGTGACGGGAAGTGCTTAAAAATAGCCAAAAATTATGAAGATCAAGGGAAAAATATTCACCGTCAAAGGCGGCGGCTCGATCTAGGACGATTTTAAGCGCCAAAGTGCTTTAAAGGCGCCCGAGCGACACTTTTTGATTTTTCATAATTTTTCAGACAGTCGTGCGGGTTGACACAAGCTACTGGCCAATGCGGGATGCTAAGCCGGACGCCCAGGATTTTTCAGAGCTCGATTCCGAGTCCGGACGGGGAAAAGGCCACAAAGTGGTCAAGATTTGAAAAGGTGGACCAAACTTTGGTCAAGTGGTCATGACCCTTGGGGGGGGGGGATGTAACATTAAAATGTAGCACAAATCGTGGGCAAGAAAGGAGAGGAAAAAACGTGGAAGCATGGCGCCTGTCAACGGCCGAAAAATGCGCTATGGGGTGGATGGAGGCAACATGCTGGCTGTGAATACCCTACCCAATCGACATTGGGGCTTCAATCCTCTCTGTAGGCCGATCTTATGGCCATTCTCCGCTCCTCAATTGATGGCCTGAATGCTGAGATGGAAATCTAGTCTTTCTCTCTCCTCCCTCTCTCTCTTCTAAGAGGCAGTTCATGTGTGGGAAGGAGCAATGAAGAAAGAATGATGGAGACTTGTCCGGCATGGACCGGATTGCTACATGGGCTGAGAATGGTGATTTGTGATGATGCTGGACATGAAGTGTTGCTGTTTTCCTGATCTACAGCCATGGACACAAAACCCGAAACACGCGTTTAAGCGGTAAACTAAAAATTACAAAGAAAATATAGTGTTTTTATGCTTTTGATTGATGGAATGCCGTTCATATGGACTAAGATTTGATTATGCTGCTGATTCTTCTGAGTTCTTACTGTTTATAACCAGAAATTATGAAAACATGCATTTCATTGCTCGAAATAATGTCAAGAAACCCGAAAACGTATGAAAAAGGGGGAAAAACAAGGGTTTTGGGCATATAAATGGGGAAAACCGTCGATACACATTAACTAATCTTTCAATTTTGTTGCAAATGAACTAAGGGCCACAGCCCATAAACTGGTTTTCATTTTCAGCAATTTAAAAAAATACCAGAAAATGAAGAAAATGGGGGAAAATGATAAAAAAACCCTTGAAAAATAGGGGAAAAATACATTTGGGGCTACGAAAAATATAGAAAAATAGGATTTATGTTTGTTGATGTATAGCAAGGCTGGGGCATGAAGTTGTGCTTCAGTTCAGCCTTGTTTATATGTTTTAGTGCGTGTTTCCTTCCTTTCTCCACATAAAATGACAAGGAAACCCTAAAAGAAATGAATATAATGATGCACTATCAACGGGGAAGGGTAGAGTTGTGGAAAAAATGGTTAAATGCCGCTGAGCATGAGGAATAATTTGCTGATTTTATATGCATTGCATCTAGGACGGAATAATAATGATAAAAATTAAAACCTAGTAGCACGAAGATCACTTCGGTGCTAGGTGTTGCAGCGAAGCACAAAGCGGTTAGAAAGAAAAGCATGAAAGAGATGTTTTGCACTTGCACGCTGCTGGTTTTTAAAATGTTTGAGCACTAGGCATCCACCTCTTTGCATGATCATTTAGAGGAAATTAAAAGTATCAGAGTTAGCTCCTGGATATGCATAGCAATTGTTTTCAGTAGGCCTGTGACCCACCGTTGAGAACGTGAGGTTCCTATGCTGTAGGCTAGTCGTGGGATCATAAAGGGGACAGCAAGTGAGGACAATGGTACATTCCTGGATACGTTTATTTGTTACCTTGAGCGACGTTTGTGCGAAATGTTTAAATGTTGAGCGATGCATCGAGGGGCCAATCCCCAAGGTGTAGGAGAGTCGCAGAGGGTTGACGGCATTCAGCCGTAGGAGGAACCCCATGTGTGTGTGATTCGAGCCTTTTGGCTATGTGAAAGGGACTCCCTCTGAGGAGTAATATTGGGTTAGGATCAGTTGGACTACAACGTATTACAAACGCAATGTTTAGGAAGGCAGAGATTTTGATAGACGCTCCTGGCCGCGAGGCCGAGGGGTTGTCTTGTGCATAGTGACGAGGTCCGGCTAGTGCATGAGCCAGTGCCGGCCCGTTTTTAGGTCCATCACATGGACCCTACTAGGCCAACCAGAGATCACATCGACTAATGCAACTCTTAGTCCTTATGGGGGACACTCCCAAGCTCTTATGGGGAAGTGCAAAATCCTTGCAACCATTGAAATGGAAAGCTTTCTTATCATATTCCATGTTCCTCCAAATAGTGCTAATTGTGGAAAGAAAACCCTCCTCGGATGACCTTTCAAAAGGGCAATGAAGTGTGAGGCCGACTATGTAACACAGAGGATACACTTAACACTGCCGGGTGTGAGGATAATCACAACCTTTAGTAAGGGTGACCTCATCGAACCTCGAGGGAAAGGCAAGGAAGGTGCTGACATGACAGTCAAACCTACTAAAAAGAGCAAGGACCCATTGAAAGAGTTGATACAAGCACAGGTTGAACAACAAGAACCAGTGAGTGAGGCCATGCTTGAAACAAGAAGGTCAAGAGACAATGCCAAGGACAGGATTTGGACTTACAAATATCATAGAAGACCACAAAAGAACCCCAAGCCTTATAGACGAAGGTTTTGTTGGAGAGCCAGCACAACACCGCGATGGATACCTAAAGTGTTGCTACATGCTCAAGGGTATTACACAAGTAACCAATGGATTTGGATACCAAAACCCCCTGCTAAACCTCCTTTGTCGGCCGAAGGCCAGGGCATATCAAGAGCAAAGAAGCATATAAGAAAGTCTAAACAAAAAACCAAGTCTCGAGTCAAAAATGTAGAAGTAATGAGCCTCTCATGATCAAAATCAAGAAACCAAATGAGACTAATCGAAGGGTAGATCCTTAGCCTAGCATGCTTGACAAGCAGATATCAGATGTAATCATTGAGGATACACAAAAGCCACTAGTGCCCGAGAAGCCTTTGATTTTCCAAGTGGATAACAAGCATCATAGGCACAACATTGTTCATGGCAAGGCTAAATGCTCAACAAAGCAAATGGCAGAATCATCTAACAGCCATGAGCAAATCTTCCAGCCAGTGTCAAAGCCACTTAGGAGTCCCAAGTCTCCTACACCCTCTTTCCCTAAATGGACACAGGAAGCACAACAACAGTTGTCAAGTGCAGCTTCTCAATCCCAACCTCTATCTCCATCTAAGCTTCCAAATGTCCAAGAGGTGGGACATGAAACCACCTATAGCTCTTGGCCCAAGGATATGCTTGTGTAATCTATTGTGATAGATAAATTGAGGCTCAATCTGCACAAGTGAATGCTCAAAGGGAAATAAAAGACACAACCACTTCTGATCTGCCTGAGGACCTGACACTGCAATCTACTAACAGTAGCTAGTCCACTGAACTAGCTGTTACTACTTCCAATCAGGAATCACAGCAGTCACAGCCTTTGTCGGTGGGATGATGCCCCTTCTTGCAGAACATGTCCTTAGCCATTCACTTTAAAAGAGGTGTTGCAACCGACATCTTTGACACCCTTGGCACTGCCAAAGCACCTAAAGCCTAGTTTTGAGGAGAGACCTCTCAAAGATGTGGCCAAGGAGATGGTGCATCCAACCAATCAACCTAGCAAGGCTGTTCAAGAGGTCGCAGCTAAGTCCCATGAGAGCACACCAGAGAAACAGAGTGCTAAGGCCTAGCCAAGCACATAAAGAATTGACCTAGTTCAAGGTACTAAGTCCTTAATGGAGACACCACAATTGCCCAAGAAAAAGAGAACAAAACAACGGAAGTTGCAAGTGGTGGTAGATGCCAATAAGAACAAGACCGAGAGCACTGAAGAGTTGAGGAATAAAACATCAAGCCCATCCACCAATGAACCCATTGCCATCTCTCGTAATAGCGGTGAAACCTTAGACGCATCCATGTGTTCTGATAAGTCAGAGAAACCATTACCATCAATGGTTGCTTGCATTACTCAATCCACCGAACAGAACTCGCATTGACAATCAAGAGTGGATATAACATTGTCACAACAAGGTGATAGGACTATACTAGTCACATCCGAGGAGAACCATGACACAATAATAGTAAAACCTTAGGAAAACATGGAAACCCTGAGGACATAAGCAATCCTAACATTGACCAATCTTGCTCATCTAGGCCCGATGCCCTAGCTATGCTCAAGCCTAGAAAAACTCCTACAACCTTGCAAGAGATAGCAACTGAGCAAGCCCTCATTGAACATAGAAGTGTTGCAGAATGTTTAACTAAGTTGGATGCTAAACTCAAAGTATTCGCATGTGTCTACATCCTTGCAAACATGGGTGCATTCCCTAGGGGGAAGCTGAAAGAATACTTGCCATTTCCCCTATCCTGGGAAGAGCAAGAACATCTTGATGAGCACTATGACAGGCTCTTGCATGAACGCATGCGACTCATCTTTGACGAGGAGGAAGCCGACGAACTATGCTTAACTGTGACATTCAATGATGTGCTCTGCCAACCAAATCTCTTAGAGATAGAGTAACTGAAGCGACAATCAGAGGGTCAAAGTCAATTTGAAAAACCTTGGTTTGAAAACTTCATTGCAATGGCCGAACTAGGAGCCCAGATTATGGTAGTCTTAGAGGAGCGATTGGCTAAAGGGCGGTCTGAAAGAGACCCAACCTATGTGGGGCCACCTTCCTTTCGAGTGTTGTCTGCCATTCAGGGTATGGACTTAGCCAAAACTAGCCAAGAAAACTCTCTAATTGATAAGGTTCTCACTGAGGAGGAGCTACATGTTGCTAGTAGACTCGGACAAGGTACCATACTACTCGATGTTGCAAAATATCTATTGTTATTAAGTAAGCTGCCACGAGTACTGGATGCCTGTGCCATACTCCAGTACAATCATGAGTTCTACAATTGGTTTTTATCCTCATGAAGTGACATGGATTTGTAAATATGTACATAAATGAACAATGAGTTTTGTGACCCTGTATAGATAATATCAACACACACAAGCAATGATAGTCAAGCACACGTAGAAGAGTTGGGTTTGACAGGCTGAGCTCCTCAGTTCCTCCTCTCACCACACATCTAGAAGTCATGTGACCAGTCCCACCTCCAGGTGGAGGGCATGCAACCCTCATTACCGCCATAGAAATCCCTGACCAACATCTCTGACAGCATAGATGGGGCGCCATCCCTGTCTATATACCTTTCCCCTTTTTGGTCTATCCTTCTGAGGACGAGCCCTACTCCACTCTATCACAACCAGCCCATGCAACTTAGCATAAGCCAAGATCTGCTAATGGCTATAATACACCCCGCAATCAAAGCAAGACAAATATCATCATCGGGGCCGTCCCTCTACAACAAACACTACATGCCTCACCTCACCCCTCCTCCTCATATGCGCTTGATAATCCATTGTTTAATCCCTTTCATGCAAATAATTATATCTTGCCTCAAAGACTAACCTTGGTTCACATTTTGCAGATTTCCCCACAGTAGCTGTCATGGAGCACACAATGCAGCTGGCATGTAAGGAAGCTCTCCTCCGTAGAAGGGAGCATAAGGCACAAGCGCCTCCACCAAAGAGATATGTGCCTACTCTAAAGAGGTACACGCCGAAAAGAGACCTCAAGAGACACTGCCCAAGACGGAGGCCGAAAACTCCCCAAGCCAAGAGGACGAAGGCTCAAGGGAGAATTCGGGGTGTGGCAACACCAGCCGTTAGGCTCCCATTAGACGCTCGAGCACCAGATGCTTGAAAGAGGAGAAGGAAGCTAGAAACAAATGGAATTTTGATGAATTGTTTAAAAGCATTCTTGAAACAATTGTGGCCAGGGAGGACTACACCATTCGGGTCCTGGCCGATATCTTCCTTGCCCAGCCTAACAAGAGCCCACCACCGGCAGTCATCTGATCACCCAGATTCACCATGCCTCATACAAATAGAATAGGCCCTATGTGTATAAGCTACTTGCCAAATGCCATTTTGTCATGACTTTTTGTTCTTAAGTGGTTAAAGGGGCAGGCTCCCCAACTCTATAAGCCTCCCTTGCCTACTACTAATATATGTCACGTCTTTAACAAGTGCCGAGGATATGCATCGGAGTCAGCACCATAGGATTTTGATAAAGCAATATCTTTTTGTGTTGCATCTGTCATTATAATTGATGCACAAGGCAATGAACAACCGCTCAAGGATTTTCTTTCTTTCCTTTTCTATTTTTAGAGGGCCTTGAACCCCTTTTTACACACCTCTGTATATTCATATATTTTTTTCTAGATATTTAGGGCTTTTTCCTTTGTATCATCATTTTGTTTGGAAGGCTTTTCTAGCAGTCTCACACTAATAGGAACTCCTTGAACAACCGCCTAATAGGTTAGTAGAACAGGGTCACTAGAACTCCCTTCTAAGTCATGTTTTCTAGTGCCTGACAATGACTTTGCAGGAGGCAACAACTTCTCAGACCTCCCCCAGACATGCCTAACCTAAACCTGAGACTTCATGCCTTGATTGTCGGTCCCCAACAAACAAAAAGAAAATACCCCTTACATACACACATATCATTAATTGATTAAGGGAAAAGGGGAATGACTCAAAAAGGGGACGAAACCACATGGAATGGCCACAAGAAACTCCTCTGCAGCAAAGGCTCCCTCCAATGACTTCATCAACCTATATGATGCAATCACTAAAACAACAAACCATTAAATGCACCTACACCAAACAGATATGTGGCCCTCTTGGCCTAAAGAAATAGCACATTGTACTGCAAACTAATTGGCCCTTTGGGCCTAAAGGAATCAAACATGATACTACAATAGTGTGTGGCCCTTTTAGCCAAAAAAACAAACATTAAAACTCTTTAAGTAACTGGACATCTTGGACTAAATAAATCAAGCAAACTAGTGCATATATATCCCTCCTTGGAAGAAGGCAGATATATGAAAATACACTCCATTCCAAAGGAAAGAATAGGGCTCTCTGCCCTTGACTAAATGCATCAAATTGTGACCCATCCCTCTTACATATATAGCAAGAGAGATACGCATAACATGTTGTCGAACTAACCTATGGGTCCAAGATAATAGTGGTAGATGGGTCTTAGCCACTCTTTACATTACCCATATCAACCATTGCCTACCATATAACGCGTGGTCTGATAACATTCCCCACAAGCGACCAGGTCGTGTCTCATTATCAATAACAACATTTGGACTAGGACCGCAGTTGAAGAAGACATCCTCTTCATAAGCAAAATTCGCTAAGCAATCTACAAACTAATTCCAAGAACGTGGAAGTAGCTGAAGAGATACTCTCTCAAATTCATCAAGCAGGGTCATAGCAGTTTGATGATACATACAAAGGATGGGATTCCGGACAGTGTATGTCCCATTTAGTTGATTTAAAATCAGTTGGGAATCCTCTTTTACTAACAACCACTGAATACCACCTTTCTTGGCAATATTTGGTCCCATAATCAAGGCTTTATACTCTGCCATGTTATTAGTGAATCCTACCCCGAGATAAATAGCTAATTTCATTGTAACTCTACATCAAGAATCTCAGATAACTACTCCAACACTCCCTTTTTTATTAGGGTCCTTGGATGCTCCATCAAAATATAACGTGTACATCCACAATGAGTTTACACAGCTAGCCATCAAGAACTTCGTAATGATGATAGTCAAAATTCAACATATTTAGAGGATGAACTGATGGCTCCATCCCACCTTCTTCATTAAACTCAACATGAATGCTTGTCAAAATTTGTAAAAAATGATGGAAGAAAACTTTGATCCCCCACACAAAGGTACCGTCTTCATGTCAATCACTTTGTACCCTTTGCTCCACTAGATAAGCTTCCCCTAATGATATATTTGCTCTAGATATGGGTGCTCCAAATAAGGGATTAACCACCCCATCAGCCAATTTAAGCTCTCTTGTAGGTCTCAGATCAACCCCAGCATGGACCTGCAATGCATTTAGCGCGTTAGCATATTCAGAAATAATAAGTTTTAATCTTTTTAATATTAACCTTTTTTTTTAAATTCCACTCCTTGTAGATCAGCTAATAAAGCCGTGGACTTATTTTTACCTATCCTAACTATCTTGTAGGGCCCATCCCATCTAGGTTCCAACTTCCCTGAAAATAACTCCCTACGTGCATCATAATACAGAACTAACTGCCCCTTTTTAAAGGTTTATTTCTTTGCTTTCAAATCATGCAATCACTTCATTCGACGCTTAGCTATCTCTTGGTACAACAGACTCTGCAATTTAAGCTCATCCAAGTGGGCTATAGTCGTAAACCACTAAAATATGGCATCTTCATCACCCAAAGAATGATTGATTGCGAATCATATGGTTGGCAACTCAATTTCTAAGGGCAAGACACACTCCTCCCCATAAACTAATTTGAATGGGGTGTGGCCAATGGCTCATTTAAACGTTGTGTTATACGTCCAAACCACCATATATAATTTTGTATCCCAGTCCCGTTTCTTTTCGGAGAATATTTTGGATAGGATACCCACAAGTTGCTTATTGGTACTTTCAACTTGTCCATCAACTTGCGAATTATAGGGGGTCGTCTTGTTATGCTTGATCTTCCATGCTTTAGTCAAGCTTTTAATTACCTTGTTCGAAAAATGGGTTCCACGGTCTGATACTATTTCCTTTGGCGGACCAAAACGGTAAATAATATGCTCAAGTAGGAAACTAGCAGTTTCTTTTGCATTGTCTTACCTCATCACTCATGCTTTTGATCACTTTGTAAAGTAATCAGTGGCTACTATAATGTATCTCTTCTGAGTAGTAGATGATGGGGTAATAGGACCCACAAAGTCGATGCTCCACTTCTCAAATGGAAGGATAGACATAATAGGCATAAGTGGACGATTCCTATTCTCTCTAATGTCATGTGTTTGAGAGGTACCGCATCACTTAACATACTTGAATGAATCCTAAAAGATGGATGGCCACCAATAACTAGCTCTTAAAGCCTTTTGTGCCGTCAACCGCCCAACAGAGGGCTCTTCACAAGTGGAGTCATGGCACTCCTCCAAGATAAATGGAACCTTGTCAGGCATCACACATCGGCAATAGATATCATCAACACCCTGTCGATATAGTGTTCTTATGATCAGGGAAAATTTCAATGCTTGCTGTTTAATTTTCCTATTCTCAGATTTGGATAGAGTAGCTCCAGTTTCCCCCTAGATAAATAGTGTGTAATAGCAGCATACCAAGAGGGAATAGACGCTGTATCAATCTTAAACAATGTTTCCATGCCACTTCCTTTAGCCAATATCTCTTTTGGTTCTCCGAAATCCACATGACATTCTACAATGCCCTGTAGCTTTGGTGGCTTGCTCTTGATCTCATAATCAAACTCTTGCAAAGTGATTAACCACTTTGCTAAATGATTAGGCGGCTGTAACTTGTTTAGCAACAATCGAAGCCCTTCTGTCTTTGTATAAAAAACCACCTTCTCATAAAGAATGTAGTGCTTGAACTCTTTGGTCACAAATACCATCGCAAGGCACAACTTCTCCATATAGGTATAATTAATTTCCAATATGCCCAACTTCCAACTAGCAAAAGCAATCGGATGGTACCACTTTTCCTCCCAAATTTGGGATAAGCACCAACTAATACTATACATAGTGGTTGCTGAAAATATATAGAACATTTAGCCCCTTTTAGGTGCTTTTAAAACAGGTTCTTTGGCAAGCTCCTGCTTCACATCATCAAAAGATACTTTGCAAGTATCACTCCATGTAAACTAACAGTTAAAGAAAAATAGGTTCTTTAATGGCAACGTTATTTTTGCCAGGGCATTCATAAACCTCCGATAATACCCTACTGATGACAGAAAGCTATGCACTTCCTTTGGAGTACGTGGTGGACTTATGGCGACTATGACCTTGATCTTTTCAGGGTTAGTCGAACTGACCACATGGCCTAACAATAGCCCATAAGGCACTCCAAAGATGCACTTCTATGGGTTGAGAGTTATGCAAAATTGTCTACAAAGCTCAAAACACTTCCGCAAAATAATCAACTGGCTCTCTCTTGTGGTGGCTACCCCTAGGTCATCAATGAATACTTTCAACTCCTCTAGGGAGATGTCACCAAAGGTGTTGTCAGCTATTCTTTGCCATGAACTAGATGCATTCCATAAACTAGATGCCATCACATGGTATGCAAAGGTGCCGAAGACAGTAATAAATGTCGTTTTAATTTTATCTTGCTCAACAATCGCCATTTGGTGGTTATACCCCGCAAAGCAATCCTTCAACAAATATATTTCTCTACCTGCTAATTGATCCAAATTTTGGTTAATAAAGGGCAATGTGTAGTAGTCTTTAACAATTTGCTTATTCAACTCTCTAAGGTCTACAAAAAACTGGATTTGATTATTATTCTTCTTTCTAATCACAACTAGTGAACACCATACAGTATGATGAACATGGAAGATCAAACCCGCTTTTCACAACTTCTAAAACTCCTCAAACAGCCCATCCCCTAATTCAAAAGGCATGCGCCTTACTTTCTGACGTACAAGACAGGTACCTTGCTTGATAGAAATACTATGCACAGCCAGACTTGGGGGAATGCCCCTAAGTTCATCATAGCTCCAAGAAAATATGTTAGGGAACTCCTGAATCAAGGACACATAGTCCTCTCTCTCTTCTGAACTGAGCATGGAACCTAATTTAATTGGATGTGAATCATTAGGTGTACCAAGGTCCAACTCAATAACATTCGCGTCTCTTATCCTATTTTGAGGCTCTATCGGCTCATTCAAAGTGATTTGATAAATGTCCTCTGTGTGGTGGACCCTTCTTTAGATCCGTCGCTCAATGACGTCTCACTACTAGATGGATAATCTACTATTTCTAGTTCAGTAGAGGATAAAAGAGCTCTCTCACTTTGAGGGGACTCAGGATAAGCATCTACTATTACATGATTGGCACTTCTACCTAGAATCACTCAACCAGTGGGTATATCGACTTGGCAGTCTGTTCATAAGATCCATGGCCTACTTAGCAAAACTCGATAGCTAGGACGTCTTGCAAATCTTATCACCCTAAAGTCCAGATAGCATTCCATGCTCGCAACGATAACATGAACTTTAGTGATGCAACCTTCTAGTTGTCTTAGACTGTCATTCGCCATCCTAAGAAGTGTGGAGCCATCTTTTTGAATTTCGAGACCTAGCCTCTCCATTAAGTCTGAACTCATGATATTGATGGAGGATTCAGTGTCCACGATAGCGTGCTCCACTAATATTCCATCCACATATGCTGGAACCCTAGGGCAATGCTTTTCAACATGATTGAACTAATCTTCTCCCGCTCATGCTAGGCCCAAAGGTTCTACAATATAACCAATATGTAGGATTTTCTTGAATTCCTTGCGTACTCCGAGAGAAAATTGAATAAATTATAGGAGATTCACATCTGGTTTCACTTCGCAAAGAGAACTTGCCAAAGTTAGCCAAAGTTCTCTTCTCATGGTAGTTAGCCAAAGTTCTCTTCTCATGCCAAACCATTCTCTCCTTTGGTCTTTGAACCAACTTCGTGCCTCGTTTTTAACTTTTTCTTTCTTTCTTGGCAATCCCTTATCCTTCTTGGGATGAACTTTACTATCAATAGGCCTTAAAGGTCCACCTTCCATATCAAGATTCAGAACTTGCTTTCCCCTAGCATCTTGCTTAGGGTTTCCCTCGACAAGCTTTATAGTTCCTTTATTACCCTCTTTTATCTTTTGACCTCTTGTTACGGCTCGTAGATTAGAATTTTCAGCGTCATTGACACATACAACCTTAATAAGATTGACTCCACCACCATGAGGCAACTCCTCTGAATTAGCCTTTCCTTGTTGTAGTATTTGTTTTGGTCTTTCATCTTGCTGGAGATTATTTGCTTGTGTGCGATGGTTAATTGAACTCGACAGTTTACTCCCTTGTTGGAGAGAACTAATCTTACTCTAACAACTAGCAGCTAAGTGGCTAGACTTTTTGCAAATATTGCATTTGACATTTGGACAATTCCTAGGGAAATGTTGGCCACCACACCACTTATAGCTCAATCTTGAGGGGGCGCCCTCTTCAGGGTGTCAACTCCCTATCAAATTTTGCTTCTTCTTAAGAAAATTGACATCCACAACTATTTTTCTATATTGTTCAAAAATCATATTGGTGTAGTGCTTCATCATGTCCTTAACTTCACCAAGGACATTAGAGGTACTCGACTCATAGCGGCGATCATCTGTATGTCATCCCATAGACCTAACCACTTGATTAGGAATTGGCCGATGACCTAATAGGACAACATTAGGATTCATTATTTGGTCTCCACCATTTAGTGGGCCGTCTAACTAGCCATATGCATAGTCATACTACTAGGAGGAGCTAGTAACATAGACAAATTTGGCATGATACTCCCTCTGTCATTCGCATTTGATATGGGGTCCCCTTGACTCCCATTGGTCAGTGCCAAATTATTACCATTCCAATTTACCCTTGTTGTGTAAGGTGCTTGCAAGTGCAACTCTACTCCTTCTCCTTGAGTAATAGTAGTGTCAATATCAGCCAAAGCAACTCTACTAAGTTGCACCTGGATATTGAAATCTAATCCATGTAGGAAATATTGCAACTGTGCAGCCGGTGGAATGGGGATATAAGTATTAATTTTGCGAAGAACTTGTTTTAACTTCTTGGCATAGGATGCACATTCTCGTTTGGCTCTTGGCGTGCTACATTCAAGACATGCAACCAATACTGTCCCCTCTCAGGAGCAAACTTTCTACGAAGATTGTGAAGAATTGGTTAGTGCTAGCTATGGTTCCAACCTCTAGACCGTGATACCATAATGTTTCCCCTCCTTTTAACGTCACATTGAAGAACATCATTAGGTGTCCTTCGTCTTAGATTCAGTAGTTGAACATGAGTGTTTGAAACTTCTTAATATGGAGTTCTCCATCTTCTTCTGCTAACCCATGGAAGATGGGCAAAGGTGCTCCTAATGCCAGTGAATCCAGTGTCCTTGCTCGAATTGTGATGGGTTGTGCCATGGCTACAACTGAATCGACGACAGGAGTTTGTGTAGGTAAAAACTACACCCCCACTTGAAGTGGGTTGATTGACTAGAAGCAGGGAAGTACTAAGACTTCCACTTGCACTCAAAGGGCTACTCATGTCACTTAGGTTATTAGAACCACTGCTGCTTATGCATAACGGGCTGCTCCTTTGAGGAGAATAATGCCTTATAATATCCAACCGCTGTCTAGCCCTCTCAGCACATTTCTCTTTTTGTACTTCAGTTGACGGTTCTTGTCAGAGGACATAAACCAACTATTTGGTCCCTAGAAACCCTAGATTCGGCACCACCACTTATTGGCAGCTCTTGACAAACGCACCATTGATGAGACCTAAATGCATTGGCACTAGCTATGGCACTAGCCGGACCTCATACACACAACAAACAACCCCACCACATGGCCTCGCGGTAGGAGCGTCTAAGATTCACTCTACACTAAATGCTAATGTCTATTCTGTGTTTGTATTAGGTCATAGTCCAACATTTACCATTTCTTCTCCTCAGAGGGAGATCCCATAACATATATGCATAGTGCCTCGTAACACAAACATAAGGAAGCACCTCTCGGTTGATTGTCGTGACTCCACTGCAACTCTCCTATACCTCGCGGATTGGCCCCAAGATGCATCGCTTCAACATAAAGTACACACGAGACAAGCTCCACTCTTTTATTTTAAATGTATTCCAGGAGATACCATGTGCCCTTACCAAATAATTCCCAAAAAAAACCCCCGATCGACTAGCCTACGGATTAGATTGTCTCTCACACTTTCAAGCGTAGGTTATCATAACGGAAAACAAGTGCTATGCATTCAGTTCTTCATATCCCAATACCATGGTTGATATGCACATGCAAAAGTGGATGATCCTAATGTGCTCAAACATAATTTTCAATCAAACAGCACCCAAATTGCATCATTCAAACACCCCACCCCCTATTTTTAGGTAGTACTTCCGTTGCATAGGTGTAGGGGTTCATTTTGTCATATTTTGATGTATGAAAAGTGATAAATCAAAAACTTTGACAAATAGATAGGGAAAAATTAGGCTAAACCTCATGATCTACCACTACCATACATTCACAAACACTCATTATATTTTTTCTTATTTTTATGAAGCGTATTTCTATTTTTTTCTATTTTTAAATTATTTTTATCTATTTATTTGATAAAAATCACTATTATTTGCTAAATTTCCTCATGACAATCATTTCAACACACTAAATTTCAATTTATTTTCCATTTTAACCCATAGAAACACATTTCACCCACTCAAAACGACAGAACCATCATTTTACCCTTACAAAATCGCATTTTGGGTTTTGTGAGATTTAAATAGCTCATGTAAATAATTATGAAATCAAATTTTTTGATTAAAACCAATTAAAAATTATGCAAATAGCACTCACACAAATTTTCATCACACAAGAACATCATTTTCATCATAAAATGTCAAAAAAGCTTCATTTCCTTCATATGTGTTTTTATGAAACCCGAGACGCATTAAATGACTACGTGACCAGTGGATGGAGCCTCCATTGCTCTCAATTCCATGCTACACATTAAGCTTCAGCATCTCCATTAATCTCCATCATCATTTGCTGCAACCTCCTTCCCGATTCTTCCCCCTTCAAGATAATGTGCATAAACAGCCCTTAGAGGGGAGAGAGAGGGAAGAGAGAGAAAGTATAAAACTGGTTCTCTTCATCTGGGCAGCCGTTGGATGCACAAGAGAAGGTGATGGAGAGCATGAAAAGCAAGAAGATCATTGATATAACTGGTGGGGGGGGAGTTGTTCTTTAGCCCCCACCCCTCATTTTTCCATGGAGAGGAGTATCGCTGTTTTTCTGTCGCGCACAGAAAAAAATCCCCCCCCCCCCCCATGAAATCAATTTGGGGGGTGGAGACCCCAAATGTCACACCCCCCCAATCCATTAAGTCCTTTTTTACTTAAGTCTCTTTTGGCCTTTGGACCCCGAGCACTCCCATTCTCGCATTCGACGTCCATTTCGCATGCTAAAAATTTCTGCACACTCGTCTCGAAGTCCAGCACTATGAGGCATCTCTCGGAGTCTCATCTGACATGCCAAGAAATTATGAAAAATTTATAAGCATCTCTTAGTGGGTTTTTAAAGCACCTTAGGGGTTTGCCGGTTAAAATCATACTGATTGTAGATGTCGCCTTCGACGAAGTCTATTTTTCCCTTGAAATTTGGATTTTTTGGCTATTTTTAAACTCTTCTCAGAGTCAAAAATCACTGCTCATTGGAACCCACGAGATAGTGCGACTGAGCTCGTCGAATCCCACAAACAGATCTGTACATAAACACAACCACAAAGAGCATCAAGCTGATACAAAATAGTTACACAACAAAACACATCACAGCTCTCACCCTACCCCCTAACAAAACCAAGGCAGGAAATCCACGAGGAGTAGGCCTAGCATAATCTAACAGAAAGCCGAATGCTAGTCACTAATCGACAGCTCTAACACAACCAAGCTAAAAAGAACTAGCAAAGAGGTTGTCCTAAGTGGTGGTTTGAACTACCTCTACCAAAGTAAGGACAGCTCTACTAGGAGCTCTTACGAGGCCAGGACTCCTATAGCCTGATCAAAAAGTAGTATCATTTTTTTGGCACATCTTTCTATATGTTTCCATACTTGGGCATGTAAAAAGGAGGGAGCTGAGCCTAGTGACCCAAGGAGAATAAGGCATCGGCCTTAGGTCCTGTCTTGTGTAACGTGTCCCCCTGTCCACTTGCAGGACATGTCTTAGTAGCCCATCGTGAAGAGAGTCTAGAAAGCGTCGCCCGACACTCCCAAGGAATGTCACGAGGTTTGCGATCTAGATCATCCCAAGTCTGCCACGAAGCGGAACATTCCGGCCGTTCCCACTTACGACTGACCTGAATCAGGGTTTTCCTAATGGTCAAGTCCCTAGAAAGTAACTAGCGTTGAACTACTTGTGTAGAAACATCACGGTCGAAGCGGATTCATGCTGCACTTGGTTCAAGGAGAATGGGAAATGAGAGGGATGCAAAGCTCGACCTCTCTTCTCGTAAGGCATAGTCCCATTCCGTTCCACTAAAATAGTATAAATCGGGACTCTAGCTTTTATTGATTCTAAGTCATTGTTGCCTTGCTATCAATTCCATTGTGAAAAGTGCCAGGCCAACTGGGACCACCCTTTCATAGGATGGACCCATGGTCACATCCACCACACTTTCCTCAGGTTGCTTTAGTTGTCTAATTACCTACCATATTTAGTTTGACAAGCAAAAATAGCTTCTTTAATTAATCAATTAATCATTGGTTCCTTCACGTAACTTAGGCACTGACATAGAAAAACAATGTCAAGCAAGTTCCTTTTCAACATTTGATCTTTATTTATCAATATTTGGAATACATCATATAATCCGCCCAAAGGCTATTCCATAATCCACCCGAAGGCAATTCCAACAATCCTCAAGGATCACTATTCCAAGTTCCACCCATTGACTAGTATGCAGGCCTCGAGATCCCATCTCGAGTCACATCGGCCTCTTGTGCAGGATCCAGAGGCAAGGGATTTACGGCCAGAGCCCTCCCTGGCACCCAAGCGTCCTCTTGCTCCAAGTAGCACCCACGGAGAGACCTCTAGTCGCAGGTTCGGTCCAAGTACCCGGTGCGGCTAACAACCCCCTTGGATAGGGTCAGAGGCAGACAGTCGGGGTAATTGATACTACTTCTCCTTTAGGCTTTCAACCTGGAGTATTAATTATTTTTTCGGCATTAGTTCCTTGATCAAAGAAGAACAAACAGTGCTCCTAAGTGTACAAACACAAGTACTCCAGTGGTCGTTTATATGGCCAACTGCTAAGGTGTGAATCCTTCTCTCCGAATACATCCAACATTCGATCCGGGATCAATCGCGACTTGACAAGATCCAAAGGGTTTCGTAAGCTGTGTTGCTTATTTACCCTTTTTCCCTGGGTTAGGGTTTATACCCTGTTAACCCAAATTGTTTCCACGTTAGGTTTCCTTAAATTATAGAGAATAAATCTTGGGCAACCTCATTGCCCTAACTTGGTTCGTCAACTGCTTTCCTGGAAAATTCGTTACTCCCCTAACTTGGCGAATTAGTCCCAAGGAAGGGTGATGTAGCACGGTGACTACTCATCCTCTAGAAAATTAGACTTGTACTTAGAACTTGCCAATCTTGTTCTAAGGAGCGGCAGTACTATCTTATGATTTAGACACAAAACCATGCGACGTTGCAACTTGTTGCACGAGATAGGTGTCAGCACCTAGCTTGTGGGATTATTTCTCCCATGACACGGTATTCCTTGGTCAAGAATACCTTTGGTCAAGATGTAGGGTTTGGGAGTCCTCTTGACCCAACCCAACCCTACCCCCACTAGGCCGATAACGCTTTGGCTCTAGGGTTCCAAAATTCATACAGAGGTCTAGTATTTGATCAATTTATCCTTACGGTGAGAACCTTCGATTCTTCTTGCATAGGCGTTTAGTTAACCCTAACATTTTCGAGAATGTGGGTAGGATCTTTGGGATCGAAAGTCTTAAATCAGCATCCCAAGTGCGATACTAGGCAGAATTTTAACATATCTTTACCGTACCTAGCACTTTGAGGTGATCGTCATATGCAATCTAATCATACCTTTATGATTTTCATGTGAGAAACTCAACTATACACGAATTACTTAGTTGATTTAACTAACCCACAATTAGAGACGATCATCTCTTTTAAAGATGCAATTACTTCCTTCTAAATTAGCAAGTACTTTTCCCTAAAAGATGCAAGGAACTGCAAGATGTATGCAATGTATCATTCCATGCAAATTTGTGATTTCAAGACTATAGACCTTTTCCTTCTATGCAGCTATAAGATTTACAATGATCTTTTCTTTTCCTTGCCATAAACAATAATGATGCGATGAAATCAAAGATTTAATATTTTTAATGAAGATGCATTCAAACTTTGATAAAGGAATTCTATGCATGAGCGAATGCCATGAGTCCATCCTTAATTTAATCCTTCCTTTTATTACTTAACCCCACCTAAAATGTAACCATCTTCGCATGCAATTTGCAAAGTTCATAATTTCCTTTCCATGCATTGCGACTATTTGGACATCATTCAATGGACATCTAAGATTATCTCATACACGAGTCACAACTAGGAAATTATTACCTAAGTGTATTATGTGTTATATGCGTTGTTCTTTTCACGAGGCAACAAGGATGCCTTTAGACAAATCTACCTTTTAACTTATGCAATATGTGTTCAAGAATGCAACTACCCTTGACCATGCAAGTACTCATCATGCAACTTAACTTGGTAATTCGATACAAGTATATGAATTTTCCAAAGTATTCAAGCTTTGCCTACGAGAATTAAAGACATGCTTAATGCATCCTTTCATGCGGGGATGTTATCGGAACCTGGGCATTAAGAATTGGGGCGTTGTCCACTCGCGCACTCGGGTTGGAAGCTCCCGCATGTGCACCTCGTGACTTTTGCTTAGGAGCCATCGAGGACATAGATCTCGACTCAGAAAACTCCCCTTGCCCTTTATCTGATTTTCCGAACTCCCTACTGCCTGCGAACTTACTTCCCTTCGCAGGAATTGGGCCTTGCAAGCTTGGTTTTAAAACCTGGGGAAGGCAGGGTGAATAGAGCCTATGGAAGCCTTTAGTGGAAGCTTCCAAAAGAAGCTTCTAAGCTTCTGTGAGACATGCTGAATGATGTGGAGAGAGAAAATGATTGGGAAGATGATGAGGATGGAGGTGAAGATGACAATGATGATGATGATGATGTTGATGATGATGAGGAAGGTGGAGGCAGCAGCAGCAGGTGGCGTGGCCTAGCGGCGTCAGCAGCACGATGGTGGTAGCTATAGCGGGCAGCACCACGTCTTGGGAAGTAACACGATGGCATGATTCTCCTCCTCCCTCCTCCCCTCAAGCTTAGGAGAGGAGGGTTCTTATAGGTTGTGAAGGGGGGGGGTAGCCACACAAGTGGCAATCTGCATGCTCCCCTCCCCCATGCTCCTCCTCACTCAACTCCTTCTCATACTCATACTCCCCCTCCCCACCATGCAACGACTAAAGGGGAGGGGAGTTCTAATAAAAAACTTTGCCAAAAATTTATCCATTATCCCTTTTCCCCCCTTGAAGGGGTGTTCTTGTGTGGAACTACGGCTATTAAGCCACGGTCTCTTATGCACAACACGGCTGGAGTTTGCTAGTGCATGCCGAGGGAGCACTTAGCCCAAAATTTTATTGTTGCAGGAGATTGTTTTCAATTGCTCTTGCACGGGATGTGCAGGGTCTAGGATCATTAATATTTCGTGCAGAAATATTACATTCTCTCCCCCTTAGAGGAATCTAGATGTCCTCATCTCAAGAAGATCTGGGGATATTGTTAGTTGAGAGTACTTTCTTCCATCCAAGTGGCATCCTCTTTGGGGTAATCTTTCCATTGGATGAGATATTCTCTCAAGGTTCTGGATCTCAAATGCATCTCTCTAACATCTAAGATCCTGTCAGGCCATAGCTCAAGGACTCCTTGGCTAGGCATTACAACTTGTTGATCATCAAGCACGTGACTAGGGTTAGGCACATACTTTTTCAGTAGGCTGATATGGAATACATTATGAGCTTTTAGGTTTTCAGGGAGTTGCAATCTGTAAGCATTAGGCCTTAGGCACTTGAGAATATTGTAGGGTCCACAATATCTTGGACTTATCTTTTTGCATTCACCCAAGGATAGGGAACTCTGCTTTGGGCGTACGCAAATGAAGACCATATCACCTTCAACGAAGGATCTATCTTGCCATTTCAGGTCCGCGTAAGCCTTTTGTCTATCCTTGGCAGCTTGGATGTCCTGTCTTATTGACTTGATTTGGTCATCCATGTCTTCCAACATCTACTTTGAAGCTTCAACACTCAGGGTTGGATCCGAAAAGCTCAAAGGACTATGACAATCGTGCCCATACAATGCTTGAAAAGGGGTTATCTGAATGCTTTGTTGGTAAGAAGCATTGTAGGCAAACTCAACCAGTGGCAAATATTGAATCCACTTTTTGGGTTCGCGACAGCAGTGTGCCCTTAGCATATCCTCAATGACTTGGTTGACTCGCTCCATTTGTCCATCGGTTTGGGGATGGTAAGCTATACTGAAATAGAAATAAGTCCCAATGGCCTCGAAGATAGCCCTTCAGAAGTGTGATGTGAAGAGAGAGTTACGATCACTAATGATTCTTTTGGGTAACCCATGCAATTTGAATATTTTCTTGATGAATAACCTTGCGATGTTTGAGGCTTTATTGTTTGTCTTAACAAGAATAAGATGTGCAACCTTGGTGAGCATATCGACCACAACCATAATGGAGTTGTATCGTCCCTGAACTTGGGGCAGAACAATAACAAAGTCCATACTAATGAATTCCCATTTCATTTGGGGAATGTCAAGTGGTTGAAATTTCCTTGGCATTTTGACATGTTCAGCCTTAATGCATTGACAAGACAAACATTCAATGACATATTTGAGAACGTCACCTTTGAGCCTATCCCAATAATAGCTCTTTCTGACCACATTAAGGGTCTTGGCATAGCCAGGATGTCTCGAGAAAGGAGAGTCATGGGCTTCCCAAAGTATCTTCTGCTTAAGTGATTGGCTTGCGGGGATACATAATCTTGTTCTATAGTAGACAAGTCCACTATTGATAGAGAAATCTTGATACTTTTCCTATAGCTTTGGGTCTTGATCCTTGATGGGGATCTCCCTTAGCAATTTCTGATAGGTTGGGTCATGGCATGCTTCACCTCTAGCAAGCTCAAGAATTGGGTTGTTTGGCATGGATACCTTTATGGCTAGAGATCTTGCTGTTGATTGATCTTCAAAATCAGAGAATTCAGAAAATGCCTTGTGAGTGAGTGCATCGGCAACTACATTCTCCTTTCCAGGCCTGTATTTGATTTCAAAGTCATATTCCTCTAGCACTTCGATCCATCGACGTTGCCTCATATTGAGCTCATTCTGGGTAAAAATCCATTTAAGACTTTTGTGGTCTGTCACTAAGGTAAATTTGTTACCCAGCAAGTAGTGTCTCCAAAGTTTGAGAGCATGGATGATAGCTAATAGCTCCAGATCGTGGGTAGCATAGTTGCTTTCATGGCTCTTCAGTTTCCTTGAAGAGTACGCTACAAGATGACCTTCTTGCATGAGTACACATCCTAAGGCTAGTGCGCTAGCATAAGTTATCACTTCAAACTTCTTACTAAGATCCAGAAGTTTCAGGATGGGTGCTGATACCAAGCTTTGCTTTAGATTGTCAAAGTTGGATTGTTCAGCAGGTGACCATACAATTGATACTTGCTTCTTCAGTAAATCCATCAGAGGCACTGCAATCAAAGCGTAGTTTTTGATAAAGACCCCGTACCATCCTGTCAATCCAAGAAAACTATGTATTTCTTTGACAGAAGTTGGTGTTGACCACTCCAGGACGTCTTTGACCTTGGCCAGATCTACTGAAATTCCTTCCGCTGATACAATGAATCCTAGATATTCAATCTGTCGCTTGGAAAATGCACACTTCTTCTTCTTGGCATAAAGCTTGTGTGCTCTCATTGTCTCAAGAACAATGAGAAACTAGGGTTCATGATCTTCTTCCTGCTTGGAGTAGACTAGGGTATAGTCAAAGAAGACGAGTACGAAGTCATCAAGATAGGGCCTAAAGATATCGTGCATTAGCCTAATGAAGGTAGCAGGAGCATTTGTCATCCCGAATGGCATGACTAGGAATTCAAAGTGTCCATACCTTGTGGTGAATGCCGTCTTTGGGATATCTTCTTCCCTGATCCTTATCTGATAATATCCAGACCTGAGATCAACATAGAGAATATCTTCGCACCTTGAAGACGGTCAAGAAGTTCATCTATTCTTGGGATGGGGTATCTCTTTTTAATAGTTGATTGATTGAACCCTCTGTAGTCAATGCATAGCAGAAGCGTTCCATCTTTCTTCTTCTGGAACAGCACTAGAGCTCCCCATAGTGAACTACTAGGATGGATGTAGCCTTGGTCTAGCAGTTGCTTGAGTTGCTCCTTCAACTCAATCGCTTCCGGGATGGAGATCCTATATGGTCTCTTTGTGATTAGTGCAGCTCCTAGTGCTAGCTTGATTTTGTGATGGACTTCCCTTTGAGGAGGAAGTTCTGTCAGCTCTTTAGGAAATACGTCCACGTATTCCCTTAACCATGAAGGTTCATCCCTAGATTCGTGATTCTGATCTAGCTTATTTAGTTTAATCAGATAGACAGGTAGCCCCTTTCTAACTCCTTTAATTATCCGTATTACTTTGGCGAGTTGAATTTTTGGCTTCCCATCCTCTCCTTGGGTTGTTACTAGTTCTCCTTCAGAATTTTGAAAGGAGACTTGGCCCTTTCCATAGTGAATGTGGGAGTCATTGGGTATTAGCCAATCCATTCCGAGCAAACACTCATGGATACCTAGGTTCATGATGAATCTGACTGAAGTCGACTTTCCACCTAGTAGGAATTTCACCTTAGTAGTTTGCTTGGTATAAGAGACCTCACGACCATTTGCCAATTCCACAAGTAAGGTAGGACTATGACAATTGTGCCCATACAATGCTTGAAAAGGGGTTATCTGAATGCTTTGTTGGTAGAAGCATTGTAGGCAAACTCAACCAGTGGAAAATATTGAATCCACTTTTTGGGTTCGCGGCAGCAGTGTGCCCTTAGCATATCCTCAATGACTTGGTTGACTCACTCCGTTTGTCCATCAGTTTGGGGATGTTAAGCTGTACTGAAATAGAGTTAAGTCCCAATGGCCTCGAAGATAGCCCTTCAGAAGTGTGATGTGAAGAGAGAGTCATGATCACTAATGATTCTTTTGGGTAACCCATGCAGTTTGAATATTTCCTTGATGAATAACCTTGTGATGTTTGAGGCTTTATTGTTTGTCTTAATAGGAATAAGATGTGCAAGCTTGGTGAGCATATTGACCACAACCATAATGGAGTTGTATCATCCCTGAACTTGGGGCAGAACAATAACAAAGTCCATACTAATGAATTCCCATTTCATTTGGGGAATGTCAAGTGGTTGAAATTTCCTTGGCATTTTGACATGTTCAGCCTTAATGCATTGACAAGACAAACATTCAATGACATATTTGAGAACATCACCTTTGAGCCTATCCCAATAATAGCTCTTTCTGACCACATTAAGGGTCTTGGCAGGATGTCTCGAGAAAGGAGAGTCATGGGCTTCCCAAAGTATCTTCTGCTTAAGTGATTGGCTTGCGGGGATACATAACCTTGTTCTATAGTAGACAAGTCCACTATTGATAGAGAAATCTTGATATTTTTCCTGTAGCTTCGGGTCTTGATCCTTGATGGGGATCTCCCTTAGCAATTTCTGATAGGTTGGGTCATGGCATGCTTCACCTCTAGCAAGCTCAAGAATTGGGTTGTTTGGCATGGATACCTTTATGGCTAGAGATCTTGCTGTTGATTGATCTTCAAAATCAGAGAATTCAGAAAATGCCTTGTGAGTGAGTGCATCGGCAACTACATTCTCCTTTCCAGGCCTGTATTTGATTTCAAAGTCATATTCCTCTAGCACTTCGATCCATCGACGTTGCCTCATATTGAGCTCATTCTGGGTAAAAATCCATTTAAGACTTTTGTGGTCTGTCACTAAGGTAAATTTGTTACCCAGCAAGTAGTGTCTCCAAAGTTTGAGAGCATGGATGATAGCTAATAGCTCCAGATCGTGGGTAGCATAGTTGCTTTCATGGCTCTTCAGTTTCCTTGAAGAGTACGCTACAAGATGACCTTCTTGCATGAGTACACATCCTAAGGCTAGTGCGCTAGCATAAGTTATCACTTCAAACTTCTTACTAAGATCTAGAAGTTTCAGGATGGGTGCTGATACCAAGCTTTGCTTTAGATTGTCAAAGTTGGATTGTTCAGCAGGTGACCATACAATTGATACTTGCTTCTTCAGTAAATCCATCAGAGGCACTGCAATCAAAGCGTAGTTTTTGATAAAGACCCCGTACCATCCTGTCAATCCAAGAAAACTATGTATTTCTTTGACAGAAGTTGGTGTTGACCACTCCAGGACGTCTTTGACCTTGGCCAGATCTACTGAAATTCCTTCCGCTGATACAATGAATCCTAGATATTCAATCTGTCGCTTGGAAAATGCACACTTCTTCTTCTTGGCATAAAGCTTGTGTGCTCTCATTGTCTCAAGAACAATGAGAAACTAGGGTTCATGATCTTCTTCCTGCTTGGAGTAGACTAGGGTATAGTCAAAGAAGACGAGTACGAAGTCATCAAGATAGGGCCTAAAGATATCGTGCATTAGCCTAATGAAGGTAGCAGGAGCATTTGTCATCCCGAATGGCATGACTAGGAATTCAAAGTGTCCATACCTTGTGGTGAATGCCGTCTTTGGGATATCTTCTTCCCTGATCCTTATCTGATAATATCCAGACCTGAGATCAACATAGAGAATATCTTCGCACCTTGAAGACGGTCAAGAAGTTCATCTATTCTTGGGATGGGGTATTTCTTTTTAATAGTTGATTGACTGAACCCTCTGTAGTCAATGCATAGCAGAAGCATTCCATCTTTCTTCTTCTGGAACAACACTAGAGCTCCCCATAGTGAACTGCTAGGATAGATGTAGCCTTGGTCTAGCAGTTGCTTGAGTTGCTCCTTCAGCTCAATCACTTCCGAGATGGACATCCTATATGGTCTCTTTGTGATTAGTGCAGCTCCTAGTGCTAGCTTGATTTTGTGATCGACTTCCCTTTGAGGAGGAAGTTATGTCAGCTCTTTAGGAAATACGTCCACGTATTCCCTTAACCATGAAGGTTCATCCCTAGATTCGTGATTCTGATCTAGCTTATTTAGTTTAATCAGATAGACAGGTAGCCCCTTTCTAACTCCTTTAATTATCCGTATTACTTTGGCGAGTTGAATTTTTGGCTTCCCATCCTCTCCTTGGGTTGTTACTAGTTCTCCTTCAGAATTTTGAAAGGAGACTTGGCCCTTTCCATAGTGAATGTGGGAGTCATTGGGTATTAGCCAATCCATTCCGAGCAAACACTCATGGATACCTAGGTTCATGATGAATCTGACTGAAGTCGACTTTCCACCTAGTAGGAATTTCACCTTAGTAGTTTGCTTGGTATAAGAGACCTCACGACCATTTGCCAATTCCACAAGTAAGGTAGGACTATGACAATTGTGCCCATACAATGCTTGAAAAGGGGTTATCTGAATGCTTTGTTGGTAGAAGCATTGTAGGCAAACTCAACCAGTGGAAAATATTGAATCCACTTTTTGGGTTCGCGGCAGCAGTGTGCCCTTAGCATATCCTCAATGACTTGGTTGACTCGCTCCGTTTGTCCATCAGTTTGGGGATGGTAAGCTGTACTGAAATAGAGTTAAGTCCCAATGGCCTCGAAGATAGCCCTTCAGAAGTGTGATGTGAAGAGAGAGTCATGATCACTAATGATTCTTTTGGGTAACCCATGCAGTTTGAATATTTCCTTGATGAATAACCTTGTGATGTTTGAGGCTTTATTGTTTGTCTTAATAGGAATAAGATGTGCAAGCTTGGTGAGCATATTGACCACAACCATAATGGAGTTGTATCGTCCCTGAACTTGGGGCAGAACAACAACAAAGTCCATACTAATGAATTCCCATTTCATTTGGAGAATGTCAAGTGATTGCAATTTCCTTGGCATTTTGACATGTTCAGCCTTAATGCATTGACAAGACAAACATTCAGTGACATATTTGAGAACGTCACCTTTGAGCCTATTCCAATAATCGCTCTTTTTGACCACATTAAGGGTCTTGGCATAGCCAAGATGTCTCGAGAAAGGAGAGTCATGGGCTTCCCAAAGTATCTTCTACTTAAGTGATTGGCTTATGGGGATACATAATCTTGTTCTATAGTAGACAAGTCCACTATTGATAGAGAAATCTTGATAGTTTGCATGTAGCTTCGGGTCTTGATCCTTGATGGGGATCTCCCTTAGCAATTTTTGATAGGTTGGGTCATGGCATGCTTCACCTCTAACTAGCTCAAGAATTGGGTTGTTTGGCATGGATACCTTTATGGCTAGAGATCTTGCTGTTGATGGATCTTCAAAATCAGAGAATTCAGAAAATGCCTTGTGATTGAGTGCATCGGCAACTACATTCTCCTTTCCAGGCCGGTATTTGATTTCAAAGTCATATTCTTCCAGCACTTCGATCCATCGACGTTGCCTCATATTGACCTCATTGTGGGTAGAAATCCATTTAAGACTTTTGTGGTTTGTCACTAAGGTAAATTTGTTACCCAGCAAGTAGTGTCTCCAAAGTTTGAGAGCATGGATGACAGCTAACAGCTCCAGATCATGGGTAGCATAGTTGCTTTCATGGCTCTTCAGTTTCCTTGAAGAGTACGCTACAAGATGACCTTCTTGCGTGAGTACACATCCTAAGGCTAGTGCACTAGCATCAGCTATCACTTCAAACTTCTTACTAAGATTCAGAAGTTTCAGGATGGGTGCTGATACCAAGCTTTTCTTTAGATTGTCAAAGCTGGATTGTTCAGTAGGTGACCATACAATTGATACTTGCTTCTTCAGTAAATCCATCAGAGGCACTGCAATCAAAGCGTAGTTTTTGATAAAGACCCCGTACCATCCTGTCAATCCAAGAAACTATGTATTTCTTTGACAAAAGTTGGTGTTGGCCACTCCAAGACGTCTCTGACCTTGGCCACATCTACTGAAATTCCTTCCGCTGATACAATGAATCCCAGATATTCAATGTGTCGCTTGGAAAATGCACACTTCTTCTTCTTGGCATAAAGCTTGTGTGCTCTCATTCTCTCAAGAACAATGCAAAACTAGGGTTCATGATCTTCTTCCTGCTTGGATTAGACTAGGGTATCGTCAAAGAATATGAGTACGAAGTCATCAAGATAGGGCCTAAAGATATCGTCCATTAGCCTGTTGAAGGTAGCATGAGCATTTGTCAGCCCGAATGACATGACTAGGAATTCAAAGTGTCCATACCTTGTGCTGAATGCCGTCTTTCGGATATCTTCTTCGCTGATCCTTATCTAATAATATCCAAACTTGAGATCAATCTTAGAGAATATCTTCGCACCTTGAAGACGGTCAAGAAGTTCATCTATTCTTGGGATGGGGTATTTCTTTTTAATAGTTGATTGATTGAACCCTCTGTAGTCAATGCATAGCAGAAGCGTTCCATCTTTCTTCTTCTGGAACAGCACTAGAGCTCCCCATAGTGAACTACTAGGATGGATGTAGCCTTGGTCTAGCAGTTGCTTGAGTTGCTCCTTCAACTCAATCGCTTCCGGGATGGAGATCCTATATGGTCTCTTTGTGATTAGTGCAGCTCCTAGTGCTAGCTTGATTTTGTGATGGACTTCCCTTTGAGGAGGAAGTTCTGTCAGCTCTTTAGGAAATACGTCCACGTATTCCCTTAACCATGAAGGTTCTTCCCTAGATTCCTGATTCTAATCTAACTTATTTAGTTTAATCAGATAGACAAGTAGCCCCTTTCTAACTCCTTTAATTATCCGTGTTACTTTGGCGAGTTGAATTTTTGGCTTCCCAGCCTCTCCTTGAGTTGTGACTAGTTCTCCTTCAGAATTTTGAAAGGAGACTTGGCCCTTTCCATAGTGAATGTGGGAGTCATTGGGTATTATCCATTCCGAGCAAACACTCATGGATACCTAGGTCTATGATGAATCTGACTGAAGTCGACTTTCCACCTAGTAGAAATTTCACCTTAGTAGTTTGCTTGGTACAAAAGACCTCACAACCATTTGCTAATTCCACAAGTAACGTAGGACTATGACAATCGTGCCCATACAATGCTTGAAAAGGGATTATCTGAATGCTTTGTTGGTAAGAAGCATTGTAGGCAAACTCAACCAGTGGCAAATATTGAATCCACTTTTTGGGTTCGCGACAGCAGTGTGCCCTTAGCATATCCTCAATGACTTGGTTGACTCGCTCCATTTGTCCATCGGTTTGGGGATGGTAAGCTGTACTGAAATAGAGTTAAGTCCCAATGGCCTCGAAGATAGCCCTTCAGAAGTGTGATGTGAAGAGAGAGTCACGATCACTAATGATTCTTTTGGGTAACCCATGCAATTTGAATATTTCCTTGATGAATAACCTTGCGATGTTTGAGGCTTTATTGTTTGTCTTAACAAGAATAAGATGTGCAACCTTGGTGAGCATATCGACCACAACCATAATGGAGTTGTATCATCCCTGAACTTGGGGCAGAACAATAACAAAGTCCATACTAATGAATTCCCATTTCATTTGGGGAATGTCAAGTGGTTGAAATTTCCTTGGCATTTTGACATGTTCAGCCTTAATGCATTGACAAGACAAACATTCAATGACATATTTGAGAACATCACCTTTGAGCCTATCCCAATAATAGCTCTTTCTGACCACATTAAGGGTCTTGGCAGGATGTCTCGAGAAAGGAGAGTCATGGGCTTCCCAAAGTATCTTCTGCTTAAGTGATTGGCTTGCGGGGATACATAACCTTGTTCTATAGTAGACAAGTCCACTATTGATAGAGAAATCTTGATATTTTTCCTGTAGCTTCGGGTCTTGATCCTTGATGGGGATCTCCCTTAGCAATTTCTGATAGGTTGGGTCATGGCATGCTTCACCTCTAGCAAGCTCAAGAATTGGGTTGTTTGGCATGGATACCTTTATGGCTAGAGATCTTGCTGTTGATTGATCTTCAAAATCAGAGAATTCAGAAAATGCCTTGTGAGTGAGTGCATCGGCAACTACATTCTCCTTTCCAGGCCTGTATTTGATTTCAAAGTCATATTCCTCTAGCACTTCGATCCATCGACGTTGCCTCATATTGAGCTCATTCTGGGTAAAAATCCATTTAAGACTTTTGTGGTTTGTCACTAAGGTAAATTTGTTACCCAGCAAGTAGTGTCTCCAAAGTTTGAGAGCATGGATGATAGCTAATAGCTCCAGATCGTGGGTAGCATAGTTGCTTTCATGGCTCTTCAGTTTCCTTGAAGAGTACGCTACAAGATGACCTTCTTGCATGAGTACACATCCTAAGGCTAGTGCGCTAGCATAAGTTATCACTTCAAACTTCTTACTAAGATCCAGAAGTTTCAGGATGGGTGCTGATACCAAGCTTTGCTTTAGATTGTCAAAGTTGGATTGTTCAGCAAGTGACCATACAATTGATACTTGCTTCTTCAGTAAATCCATCAGAGGCACTGCAATCAAAGCGTAGTTTTTGATAAAGACCCCGTACCATCCTGTCAATCCAAGAAAACTATGTATTTCTTTGACAGAAGTTGGTGTTGGCCACTCCAGGACGTCTCTGGCCTACTTAAATTCCTTCCGCTGATACAATGAATCCCAAATATTCAATCTGTCGCTTGGAAAATGCACACTTCTTCTTCTTGGCATAAAGCTTGCGTGCTCTCATTGTCTCAAGAACAATGCAAAACTGTGGTTCATGATCTTCTTCCTGCTTGGATTAGACTAGGGTATCGTCAAAGAAGACGAGTACGAAGTCATCAAGATAGGGCCTAAAGATATCGTCCATTAGCCTGTTGAAGGTAGCAGGAGCATTTGTCAGCCCGAATGACATGACTAGGAATTCAAAGTGTCCATACCTTGTGCTGAATGCCGTCTTTGGGATATCTTCTTCCCTGATCCTTATGTGATAATATCCAGACCTGAGATCAATCTTAGAGAATATCTTCGCACCTTGAAGACGGTCAAGAAGTTCATCTATTCTTGGGATGGGGTATTTCTTTTTAATAGTTGATTGATTGAACCCTCTGTAGTCAATGCATTCAGAAGCGTTCCATCTTTCTTCTTTTGGAATAGCACTAGAGCTCCCCATAGTGAACTGCTAGAATGGATGTAGCCTTGGTCTAGCAATTGCTTGAGTTGCTCCTTTACTCAATTGCTTCTGGGATGGACATCCTATATGGTCTCTTTGTCGTTAGTGCAGCTCCTAGTGCTAGCTTGATTTCATGATCGACTTCCCTTTGAGGAGGAAGTTCTGTCAGCTCTTTAGGAAATATGTCCATGTATTCCTTTAACCATGAAGGTTCTTTCCTAGATTCTTGATTCTGATCTAGCTTATTTAGTTTAATCAGATAGACAGATAGCCCCTTTCTTACTCCTTTAATTATCCGTGTTATTTTTGCCAGTTGAATGTTTGGCTTCCCAGCCTCTCCTTGAGTTTTGACTAGTTCTCCTTCAGAATTTTGAAAGGAGACTTGGCCCTTTCCATAGTGAATATGGGAGTCATTGGGTATTAGCCAATCCATTTCGAGCAAACACTCGTGGATACCTAGGTTTGTGACCCTGAATCTGACTGAAGTTGACTTTCCACCTAGTAGGAATTTCACCTTAGTAGTTTGCCTAGTACAAGAGACCTCACGACCATTTGCTAATTCCACAAGTAAGGTAGGTGCATCATTTGCGACTATTCCTAATCTTCTTGCATAGACTGGTGAAATGAAGGAATGAGTATTGCCACAATCAATCAAGGTTTTGAAACTTTTACCTGGATAATCTGATGGAGTTTGAATCATCGAGAATTGGTGATTCGGGCCTTTCTTATGGAGAGCGGCATGAACCGTTTCCCTCTCAATGTCAGCTTCCATGGATGGGTTTTCTTCATCACACAGCTCCTTATTGGCAACACTGGAGGTTCTCCCTCTAGCCTTGACAGTGGCTCCTTGTCCATGGGCAGCTCTTTGGAATGGCCCTTGACATTGTTCTCTACTCAGCTTTGGGCACTCTCTTTTAAAGTGACCAGGCTCGTTGCAATGGAAGCAATGGAGATTGCGGCCATTACCTTGGGTAGGAACGAAATTATTGACAGTGTTGGCCCTAGCTTTCTTCCTTTGTGCCTAATTTTGGCCTTGCGCTCTCTTAGCCTATGACCTATACACTCCCTTGTTCTGATCCTTGTAAGACCAAGTCTTGTTATTTCTTGGCTTGGTTTGCACCTCCTATATTAACGATGCAGCTCGAATTTCTCTTCAAGTTGGTCCAAAGGTATGCAAGTCGATGGGCAACTATGTAATAAATTCCTGAATCACCCGTCAATCTTCGTTCCATGTACAAGGGTGAAGGATTGTAGATGCAGTCTAGGATATTCATCATACCTAGCCTTCATCGATAATCCGAAGTACGCATTGTAGTCATAAACATAACCTGGAACACCAAGAATTTGTTCCATGCTTCGCGACTTTGCAAGGGCTAGCATCAATAAGTAAGTAAGGAAACGTTCTTAATAGCAACATTTTCTCTACTTCTCCTGTTTAAGTTTCCTTGTAAATATTAGATCCGTTCATTTGCTCTGATACCAACTGTAACGTGTCCCCCTGTCCACTTGCAGGACATGTCTTAGCAGCCCATTGGGAAGAGAGTCTAGAAAGTGCTGCCCGGCACTCCCAAGGAATGCCATGGGGTTTACGATCTAGGTCTTCCCAAGTCTGCCACAAAGCAGAAGCATTCCGGCCGTTCCCACTTAGGACCGACCTGAATCAGGGTTTTCCTAATGGTCAAATTCCTAGAAAGTAACTAGAGTCGAGCCCCAGACAAACTACTTGTGCAGAAACATCAGGGTTGAAGCGGATTCATGCTGCACTTGGTTCAAGGAGAATGGGAAACGAGAGGGATGCGAAGCTTGACCTCTCTGCCCGTAAGGCATAGTCCCATTCCGTTCCCCTAAAATAGCATAAATCGGGACTCTAGCTTTTATTGATTCTAAGTCATTGTTGTCTTGCTGTCAATTCCATTGAGAAAAGTTTCGGCCAACCGGGACCACCCTTCTGTAGGACGGACCCATGGTCACATCCATCCCACTTTCCTCAAGTTGCTTTAGTTATCTAATTACCTACCACATATAGTTTGACAAGCAAAAACAGCTTATTTAATCAACCAATTAATCACTGGTTCCTTTACGTAACTTAGGCACTGACATAGAAAAACAATGTCAAGCAAGTTCCTTTCAACATTTGGTCTTTATTTATCAATCTTTGGAATACATCATATAATCCATCCAAAGGCTATTCCATAATCCGCCCGAAGGCAATTTCAGCAATCCTCAGGGATCACTATTCCAAGTTCCGCCTGTTAGCTAGTATGCGGGCCTCGAGATCCCATCCTCGAGTCACGTCGGCCTCTTGTGTAGGATCCGGAGGCAAGGGATTTACGGCCAGAGCCCCCCTGGCACCCAAGAGTCCTCGTGCTCCAAGTAGCACCCACAGAGAGTCCTCTTGCAGTGGGTTTGGTCCACGCACCCGGCACGGCTAACAACCCCCTTGGATAGCGTCAGGTAGACAGTCGGGGGTAACTAATACTGCCTCTCCCTCCAGGCTTTCAACGTGGAGCATTAATTATTTTTTCGGCATTAGTTCCTTGATCAAAGAAGAACAAACATTGCTCCTAAGTGTACAAACACAAGCACTCCAGTGGTCGTTTATACTGCCAACTGCTAAGGTGTGAATCCTTCTCTCCGAATACATCCAGCATTCGATCTGGGATCAATTGTGAATTGACAAGATCCAAAGGGTTTCGTAAGCTGTGTTGCTTGTTTACCCTTTTTCCCTGGGTTAGGGTTTATACCCTGTTAACCCAAATTGTTTCCACCTTAGGCTTCCTTAAATTATAGACAATAAATCCTGGGCAACCTCATTGCCCTAACTTGGTTGGTCAACTGCTTTCTTGGCAAATTCGTTACTCCCCTAACTTGGTGAATCAGTCCCAAGGAAGGGTGATGTAGCACGGCGACTACTCATCCTCTAGAAAATTAGACTTGTACTTAGAACTCGCCAACCTTGTTCTAAGGAGTGGCAGTACTATTTTATGATTTAGACACAAAACCATGCGACGTTGCAACTTGTTGCACGAGACAGGTGTCAGCACCTAACTTGTGGGATTATTTCTCCCATCACACAGTATTCCTTGGTCAAGAATACCTTTGGTCAAGATGTAGGGTTTGGGAGTCCTCTTGACCCAACCCAACCCTAACCCCACTAGGCCGATAACACTTTGGCCCTAGGGTTCCTAAATTCATACGGAGGTCTTGTATTTGATCAATTTATCCTTAGGGTGAGAACCTTCAATCCTTCTTGCATAGGCATTTAGAAAACCCTAACAGTTTCGAGAATGTGGGTAGGATCTTTGGGATCGAAAGTCTTAAATCAGCATCCCAAGTGCGATAGTAGGCAGAATTTTAACGTATCTTAACCCTACCTAGCACTTTGAGGTGATCGTCATATGCAATCTAATCGTACCTTTATGATTTTCATGTGAGCAACTCAACTATACACGAATTACTTAGTTGATTTAACTAACCCACGATTAGAGACGATCATCCCTTTTAAAGATGCAATTACTTCTTTCTAAATTAGAAAGTACTTTTCCCTAAAAGATTCAAGGAACTACAAGATGTATGCAACGTATCATTCCATGCAAATTTGTGACTTCAAGACTATAGACCTTTTCCTTCTATGCAGCTATAAGATTTACAATGATCTTTTATTTTCCTTTCCCTAAACTATAATGATGCAACGAAATCAAAGATTTAATATTTTTAATGAAGATGCATTCAAACTTTGATAAAGGAACTCTATGCATGACCGAATGTCATGAGTCCATCCTTGATTTAATCCTTCCTTTTATTACTTAACCCCATCGAAAATGTAACCATCTTCGCATGCAATTTGCAAAGTTCATAATTTCCTTTCTATGCATTGCGACTATTTGGACATCATTCAATGGACATCTAAGATGATCTCATACACGAGTCACAACTAGGAAATTATTACCTAAGTGTATTATATGTTATATGCGCTGTTCTTTTCGTGAGGCAAAAGGGATGCCTTTAGACAAATCCACCTTTTAACTTATGCAATATGCATTCAAGAATGCAACTACCCTTGACCATGCAAGTACTCATCATGCAACTTAACTTGGTAATTCGATACGAGTATATGAATTTTCCAAAGTGTTCAAACATTGCCTACGAGAATTAGAGACATGCTTAATGCATCCTTTCATGCGGGGATGTTATCAGAACCTGGGCATTAAGAATTGGGGCGTTGTCCACTCGCGTACTCAAGTTGGAACCTCCCGCGTGTGCGCCTCGCGACTTTTTCTTAGGAGCCATCGAGGACGTAGATCTCGACTCAGCAAACTCCCTTGCCCTTTATCCGATTTTTCAAACTCCCTACTGCCCCCACAAACTTACTTCCCTTTGGAGGAATCGGGACTTGCAAGCTTGGTTTTAAAACCCGGGGAAGGCACGGGTGAATAGGGCCTATGGAAGCCTTTAGTGGAAGCTTCCAAGCTTCTGTGACAGGCTGAATGGTGTGGCGAGAGAAAATGATTGGGAAGATGATGAGGATGGAGGTGAAGATGAGAACGATGATGATGATGATGTTGATGATGATGGCCTCGTATCAAAAAAATAGAGCGAAGGGCATCTCAATCTGAGACAATGCACTCTTGCACTTTCCGGCTGTGCTACCTGCAGAGACTTGCCCGCAAACTCAAAAAATGAAAGCAACAGTGGTCCTCTTACCAGAACACTGCGAACTTGGTTTGCTTTCTTGAGCTCCTTACCATGAACCAGGCATTGATACCATGTCAAGATTGTGGGAGAGAAGAAAGGAGTCTCACTTGTAGCTTTCTCACTTACACAATGGGGGAATACACACAAAGGTGGAGGCTGAAAACAGTTTTCCTCTTCTTAGTTGTGTTAGCCAAAAAAGAACACTTGTACAGAGAAATAGAAGAACCCTATATATGGGTCTCAAACCAAACTCAACTAACTAAGGTGGCATACTAACTAAGCCATGAACTAGAGTAGATAAGGATAGCTATCATCTAGCTATTATTTATGGGCAGTGTACCAACCGCATCTGCAACTAACAAGTCGGTGACATAAATGCACAACGGTCACCCTGGCATATCACGAGTGGAGCTCGATATCTCAACACCTTATTCATAAGAGATGCATTTCTCGTAGTTGCAATCCCTTGATTCGTGGTCTCGTTGGTTGTGGTGGGAGTTTCAACGTTTGGGGGGATCTTTTGCTTGGGGGCCATTGTCCACAAGAGGATTCGAGAGATAAAGGAGGAATGGTTTTGAGATGAGAGAGCGTAAGAGAAGATGGTTTAGTTGAAGACCAAGATAGGGGGAATTGAGCTAACTCTCTCCCTCGCAGCCTCTCCCGGTGACTCCTCTCTCTCTCTCTCTCTCTCTCTCTCTCTCAAGCTCCTTCTCGCAATCTCTTGAAGGGGCATCCTTCTACCTCCCTCTCTTTACCTTTCTCTCGTAGCTTCTTGGGGTCTCCTTGTGCTTTCCTAATTGCTCCCCGTGCCTCATATTTATAGTTAAACAAAAGAAGAATGGTTGTGGCTTAGAATAAGAGCTCTTTATGGAGGGGATCTTGGAAAAATTAGCGATCTAATGCTCAAATCACAATTCTAATAGTTCTGTTGCGGGATAAAACTCCAAGATACTTGCTTAGAAATCTTCTAGATTACTCCTTATTCTCTCTGTTTGAAGTGTTGTTTATTGCCTGTAAACTGCAATCATGACATGTGCATAATTTTACCAATTGTTAACCCTAAGACGAACAAGTTGGAAAATCTAGAAAATCTAAAGAAGATGACAAACACCAAGGCAAAAATGAAATGGAAGACAAAGGCACGCCAAGAAAAATATGGAAACACAAGAAGTGCAGAAAAGTCCTGAATCAAGGAGAAAGGCACACAAGAAAAAGTGCAACTCAATACTTTTGTAAAAGAGTGCAAGGCGCATCACGATTTATTTTAAGAGTGCCCGTGCAATTTGTAAAGGTAGATGGGCAGTAGGAAGGAAGCTAGGAAATAGGAGGACAATGGAAAAAAGAGCCTAGGCCATGTAAAAAAGGAGATATGGGGATGACCGCCCAAAAGGGATGTAGGGTTTTGTATATAAAGTTGAAAAGTGAATGAGGAGCTCATTCTTTTGTGCGGCCAAAAGTGGCTCTCTTCTTCTTCTTCTTCTTCTTCTTCTTCTTCTTTCTTGCTTGAGCTTGTGCTTGAGAGAGAGTGTGAGGGAGTGAGTGTGTGAGGGTGAGGGAGCGTGGAGGGGAAGCTCTCCATCTTTTCCTCTCTTCTTCTCTTGTCTTGTCTTGCTCGCGGAAATGGAGCTTGGAGCATGGAGTTTGAGGATGGAGCTTTCTTGAAGCTTGCACTTGGATCGTGGAGCTATCGGAGTACTCGGGAGAGGAGGTAACTCGATTGGGCATGGAGGTAAGCTCACTACACCAGTAGAGATGGATAGCGCATCGACTATGTGAGAGGTAGCCATTAGTGCTCAACTTGGAATGCTTGAAGCAATAAATAGTCTATGGGTCTTGGCAGTTGATCGCCTCTACATTTTGATTCCATTTTTGGGACCAAGGGATCCAAGCCTTTGTTGAGAATCAGCAATCACACTCAAACAGCCTCTTTGTATGGAGTCTCAGGGTCAAGGACATGTAGGCTAACTTATCCCATATGCACAATGGTGCCTACTGCAGTTTCCTACTTTCCTATAAAGCATTGTACTTGCTTCCTTTCTTAATGCAATGATAGTACTCTTTTCATTTAAGTAAAGTGTCAATGTCATTGTCCACATATACAAGATTGTGTTTATGAGTCCAAGTCTCAATCTTGGAACCTAATTCACTTGTGTAACAAACAGTGTCCATTCCATCATGAGTCTACACTTCTCCTTCCATCCTCCATAGCTTCCGGTTATGCCATGCTCTAGATCCCGCATTTGTAACATGGTATCAGAGCACAGCTGAGCATGGCTTAGCATGTCTCAGGTCTCCTCTCTGCTCTTTCAGCTCCTCTTCATCTCTGGACAGCTCAAGATTGGTTATGACTCTATTTCCAACTTCATACTTCATCCTCACTCTTGTCTGCCATAGCCAGACAGTACCCAGCTCACTTGGAGCTTCTTGATCTACTTCTACAGCCCATATTTCCCCATGCTTCCTTCTGGAGAAACTTTCCTATGGTCCTAGCGCAGCTCCTTGTCACATCAAAGGCCGACATTGGTAAATCCTAGCTTCAGCATTGCACAAATTGGAAGTCGCTGCCCATTCTGCACCATATTCTGGTCGTACAGTTCGCGCTGCCTCTGCGTGCTGTGATCTGGTCCGTGTGCATAGGGCAATTGAAGCTCATTACCCAAGCTTCCTTCCCATCAAGTCTTATACAAAATGGTTACGTCCACGAACTGCACGAGCTGAAAAACCAGGCTGCACCCTGCAAACCCTAAAGGGAAGCCATAGCCCTTGAACCAAAGCTCATAAGCCTATTCAATTTCTCATTCCTTTGGGCTCAACCAATAATTTGCAACTCTGATCTACTCAGTGCCTCATTCAAAATCAACAAGAAGAAGGTTCAAGAAGATCCAGCATCAACATCAGGCTCATCAAGAACAGTATCTATTGATACTTATCAAATGTTATTTGACACTATTTTTCTTGTATCCTTTGATACACTTGAGTACAACACTCTTACTGATTTAACTCAGATCTGAAGGCATCAACATCAAATCAAGAAGGGGAAGATCACTTGGAGTAAAAGACTTTTGCAGATTTGGTATTCATTGACACTAAGTTAGTGCTTTTTAGCACTTGTGTCTCTCAATCAATTCTTATGTTGCTCAAATCTAATAAAGTCTGAAGTTGATTTGCTACTGTTCCCGTAAATCTAACATGGGCAAAGACTCGCCAAATACTCGATTCAAAGGAGTCGGATTCCACACTTGGCAAACCCGCATCAAGCTCATCCTGATGAAGAAGGGTCTTTGGGCCATCACAAATGGCAAAGAGAAGAAACCGAGGGACACGGACCTTGCAACTACTTGGCAAAAGAATGATGACAGAGCCCAGGCCATTATCAAATTGGAGCTAGATGACAGTTATATCCATCACGTGGATAACTGTGAGACCTCACAGGATACATGGAAAAGACTTGACACCCTGTTCGGTACACAATCTAAATCATCAAAGTATGGTCTCCTAATTGAATTCTTCAGGCTTGAAATGAAGTCTAGCATATCACTTGCCACACATCTTAATTACATGGAAGGACTCCTAACCCAACTTGCAGGAATCAACATTAAAATGGATGAAGATGTTTGCATCGGTGTTCTACTTAAGAGCTTGCCTCCTGAATATAATAACGTATCAACAACTTTAATCAACATGCCAAATCCTGAACTTGTTGATATCCAGGCATCACTGTTAGAAGAAGAAAAGAAGCTAAAAACTAAAGAAGAACCAAGTACCTCTAGAGATGAGCATGCATTATACGTTGGCAACAGGTACAAAGGCAAGAAAGATCAGCTCTTTTGTGACTTTTGCAAAAGGACCGGACACACCGAGAAGTTCTACCACGCAAGAAAGAGATCCCAAAAGGCCTATCTAGTCGCAGTCAAAGAAGAAGAAGAAAATGAAGCAAAGGAAGAAGAAGATGAAGATCACCAGGATCGGAAGGACAAGACTCATCAGTCCTTGTACTCTCATAATTCTGATAGACTGTTTTAATAGCCTTGTATTTCTCCTTGCCCTAATGCTTCCTGCCATAAGCTATGTAAACTCCTTATGTAACTTGGCATTAGAGTCCCTGTACACTTTGTGAGGCCCCTGTTACAGCCTTTGGATGTCCACCATGTTTATGGTACCCACACTTAGCTTTTTCTGCGACAGCCTCTGGTGTTTTGCCATGTTTGTGGTATGCCCACACTTTGCAGGTGGTTCTCATTACAGCCTCTACACACTTTGTGCCTTTCCTAGTTGTGATTGAGGAGGGGTGTTGAGAATCAACAATCACACTCAAACAGCCTCTTTGTATGGAGTCTCAGGGTCAAGGACATGCAGGCTAACTTATCCCATATGCACAATGGTGCCTACTGCAGTTTCCTACTTTCCTATAAAGCATTGTACTTGCTTCCTTTCTTAATGCAATGATAGTACTCTTTTCATTTAAGTAAAGTGTCAATGTCATTGTCCACATACACAAGATTGTGTTTATGAGTCCAAGTCTCAATCTTGGAACCTAATTCACTTGTGTAACAAACAGTGTCCATTCCATCATGAGTCTACACTTCTCCTTCCATCCTCCATAGCTTCCGGTTATGCCATGCTCTAGATCCCGCATTTGTAACAGCCTTGAGTGCTTGAGCGCTTCGAATCAAGCATTGAAGTAGGGTTTTCCCTGAACTAGTGCTTGAGGTAGATAGGTAGGAAGCGAGGGAGTTTGAAGAGGTATTCGATCTCCTTAGCAAGTAGGTTTTTAGTTTTTTCGAGTTAGAAAGATAGGTTGGAGTAGCATAGGTAAATTTTTTATGATTTTTAGTTTTTAGTTGGAAATGTAGGTTGGAGTAGCGTAGGTAATTTTTTTATGATTTTTGTTTGCATTTAGGTAGGATAGGAGCAAAACAATTGAGCACGCAGTAGGGTTCTTTGTTGTTGTATAACAGGTTGAAATAGGGAAAAGAAGGGCAAAAAATGGAAAATTTGGGTTAAATGTTGATAAGGGGAGCAAGACTAAGGTGAATGCAGGCCTGGGTAGGTAATAAGAGGTAATGAGTGGCATGAGAGACCTCAGTTTGCATTTCAGGGATTTAGGGAGCTGGAGAGAGAGGAAGAGCTTCATCACATGGACCTTCTTCGATCTTGCCATCGAGGAGTTCTTTACCCACTACAGGTAATTCCACAACTTCCCTTGCATGTGTAGTTCGGATCTAGAGGTGCTTGGCTCAGTAGGAAGGCCTGGATTGCTTGAAACGATGAATTCTTCGGAAGTCTGGTGAAAAATGTGAAATGGTTGGCCCGCCATCCGAGTGATGGCGATTCTGGGCCAAGTCCGAGAATCGACCCTCGACCCACCTGACCCAGACCACGTAACTTGGATGACCACCACTCGGCCCACTTGATTCGGACACTCATCACTCAGTCCATTTGAGTCAACCATTCAGACCAACTTAATATTCGTCCCTCAGCCTTGCCGACTCGGCCCTATCCCACTCGGACAAACTGAAATTCGGCCCATTCAAAGTCAACATTCATACCACTTTTGCACTCGGCCCACCTGACTCGGCCCTCGGCCCAAACCCCCCATTTGGACAAATCACTTGGTCCTCGACCTGGTCGATTCGGCCCACTACCATTTGGCCCTCTAACAACCACATTCAGACTATCCAAATTTCACATTTGGACCAGTTACATTCGACCCTTTTTCATTCAACCCTTGGCCATCCGAACAAACCAAATCGTACATTCGGTCCTTGCAATTTGGACATGTTGGGATGAATCACATCATAGATCTATCATTAGACTAAAATATAGAGCAAGTAGTTCAAAACCGGTCCTTCAAATCGTGCATGGTGTCTAGCGTATTGGCCCTGCGGGCCAAGGGGACTACCCCCACCTGGATCCCTACACAGGGAGCTGTGCCCCCTCTGCACCTCCCCCAAGTGGGCTGGAGGGAAAACACGCACTATGACATGTCCTCCAAATTAGATCCTAGTGCATTAAGGGATTTTCACAAGCATAGATTCTCACTTGCAAAATAACAACCAAAAGTCCATACCCACGAATAAAAACCCTAGAATCTCAATGGGCCAATCTAGCCAACAAGGGCAAAGAGGCGACACCACAAAAACATGTATAGGTTGCATTCAGATCGCATCCAAGCAGAATGGAACAACATCAAACGACAACTGCGAGGATGACTAGGCATGATTGTCTTGATGATAGATGCACCTTGAATAGCACTGCATAGATGACCCAAGACATCAGTGGAGAATCCACATCAAGTTGGGCAATCGAGGACTCAAAGACATGTATCAGGAGGCTTGAATTCACAATCCAAGACTCAAAAGATGAAGACATACTACCACCTGCTTATCTTTGGGTCAAACTCATCATGAAAAGAGAGTACACTATTGATGCTCTCATTGATGGAGTTGATTTTAATAACTTAACCTATGAATCATGGACCCTACTAGGCCAAGCAGAGCTCAAATCGACTAATACAACTCTTAGTCCTTATAAGGGACACTCACAAGCACTTATAAGGAAGTGAAAAATCCTTGTAACTATTGAAATGGAAATCTTGCCTATTCTCTTTCATATTCCTCCAAATAATGCTAATTGTGGAAAAGAAACCCTCCTAGGAAGACCCTTCAAAAGGGCCACAAATTGTGAGGCTAATTATGTAGCTTTAGTAAGGGTGTGAGGATAATCACTTGACACTATTGGATGTGAGGATAATCACAACCTTTAGTAAGGGTGACCTCATCAAACCTTGAGGGAAAGGCAATGAACATTCTGAGATAGCAGGCAAGCCTAGTAACAAGAGCAAGGACTTGTTGAAAGAGTTGGTACAAGCGCATGTTGAACAGAGAGAATCAGTGAGCGGGGCCATGCTTGAAACTAGAAGGTCATGAGATAATGCCAAGGATAGGCTTTGGACTTACAAATATCATAGAAGACCACAAAAGAAGTCCAAGCCTTATAGACGAAGGTATCGATGGAGAGCCAGCACAATGCCACGATGGATATCCAAAGTGTTGCTACGTGCTCAAGGGTATTACACTCGTAAGCGATGGATTTGGGTGCCAAAACCCTTGGCTAAACCACACCTCTATTAGCTAGAGGCTAGATCGTATCAAGAGCGAAGAAGTGCAGGAGGAAATCTAAATGAAAATCCCAGTCTTCACTCAACAAGTTTGGAATGACTGAGCCCCTCACGATTGAAATCAAGAAACCAAGCATGACTATTCGAAAGGTAGATCCTCAGCCTAGCATGCTTAACAAGTAGATATCATATGTACCCGTCAAGTGTACACAAAAGCCACTAGTTCCCAAGGAACCTTTGATTTCCCAAGAGGATAACGAGCATCTTAGAACACAATATTAGTGAGTTTGGGAATCTCCCAATTCCCATTTTTTGAATACCAAAAAGGTGGCACTCGGATAACATGCCCATAACTTTTTCAAAACCATATGATGTGACCTATAATTGAAAAGCGCTTGAAAAGTGGAATCTATTGAGCTATAGAGTGCTCGATTTGGAGTTATAGTGTTCAAGTTATAACAAATCCAAAGATTTGGCCACATGTCCCAAACTTATGGGAAATTCCCATATTCTCCAATATGGTGTTTTAGGTGCAACATTTCTCATGGCAAGGTTGATTGCTTAGCAAAGCAACTGGAAGAATCATCTAGCAGCCACAAGCAAATCTCCCAGCCAATGCCAAGTCCACCTAGGAATCCCAAGTCTCATACACCCTCTTTCCCTAAACAGACATAGGAAGCACAACATCACTCATCAAGTGTAGCTGCTCAATCCCAATCTCTATCACCATCTAAGATTCCAAATGTCCAAGAGGTGGGACATGACACCACCCTTAGCTCTTAGCCTAAGGATATGCATGTTGTTAAAATATGCGGGATCTAGAGCATGGCAGATGCAGAAGCTATGGAGGTTGAAAGAGGAAGAAGAAACTCATGAAGCCATTGACCCAGACAAATACAAATTTTCACACAAGTGAAATAGGTTCCAAGATTGAGACTTGGACTCATAAACACAATCTTTGTGTGTATAGTGACATAACACTTTAGTGGAAAGAAAAGAGTACTATCATTGCATTAGAAAAAGAGTGCAAGTGCAATGCTTTATAGGAATTGAGTGGTGGCATTTTCTCCTATTGTGCATATGGGATTCTGGTTCTGAGCCCTCACTGCTCCTTACAAAGGGACTGAAGTAGGTGTGATTGCAAATATCTCAACACCCCTCCTCAGTCACAACCAGAAGTACAAAGTGTATATAGAGGCTTTAGTGAAAGCAACACCTACAAAGTGTGGGCACACCATAAACATGGCAAAACACCAAAGGCTATAGTAGAAAAGGCTAAGTGTGGGTACCACAAACATGATGGTCATCTAGAGGCTATAGCAGGGGTCTCACAAAGTGTACAAAGGCTTTAGTATAAGGCTTATTTGAGGAGTTTATAAGTTTATTTTTGAAGCACTAGGGCTAGGAAATAGGAAGCTAAAGAAGTCTATCTGAATAGAAGGACTGATGAGGTTTGTCATTCTCTTGGTGGTCTTCTTTTTCTTCTTATTCTTCTTCTTCCTTTGCTTTGTTTCTTCTTCTTCTTTGATTTCAACTAGATAGGCCTTTTGGGACCTCTTTCTGGCGTGGCAGAACTTCTCGATGTGTCTGGTACTTTTGCAAAAGTCATAGAAGAGCTTATCCCTCTTGCCTTTGTACTTGTTGCCAACATATAATGCATGTTCATCTCTGGAGATGCTTGGTTCTTCCTTATTTTTTAGCTTCTTTTCCTCCTCTAAAAGTGATGCCTGGATATCAACAAGTTCACGGTTTGGAATATTCATTAGAGTTGTTGATACATTATTATATTCAGGAGGCAAACTCTTAAGTAGAACACCGATGCAAACATCTTCTTCCATTTCAATGTTGATTCCTGCAAGTTGGGTTATAAGTCCTTTCATGTAAATCAGATTTGTGGCAAGTGATGTGCTAGACTTCATTTCAAGCCTATAAAACTCAATCAAGAGACCATACTTTGATGATTTAGACTGTGCACACAAAACAAGGTGTCAAGTCTCTTCCATGTATCCTATGAAGTATCAAAGTTATCCACATGGTGGATATAGCTGTTGTCCAGCTCTAGTTTGATAATGGCCCAAGCCTTATCATCGTTCTTTTGCCAAGTGACAACAAGGTCCGCATCACAAGGCTTCTTTTTTTTTCCAGTGGCAATGGCCTAGAGGCCCTTCTTCATCAAGATGAGTGAGAGCGCAGTTTTGAGCCCGGGATATGCCTAAAATTTGCCAAAAAATCTAGAATTTAGGGAAAAAATATTCGACATCAAAGGCGGTGGCTGCAGCAGCTAGGACGATTTTAAGCACCAAGTGAAAGACGGCTTTTAAAAGGTGTTCGAGCGACACTTGTGGATTTTGGATAATTTTTCGGACTGCCATACGGGATGCCAGGAGTTGCCAGTTAGTGCGGGATGCCGAGATGGATGCGAAAGATTTTTCAGAGGTTGAAACGGAGCCCGGACGCGGAAGAGGCAAAAAATTGGCCAAGATTTGAAGAGGTCGACAAAACTTAGGACCAAAGGGGGGGTGCCCTTTGGGAATTTACCCCCCCCCCCCCCCCCCCCCCCTCATTTTTTCGTGGATATGGCGGCAGCAGGCAGCGCGCGCAAATTTCACCATCCCCCCCTCCCCCCCAAACTCGAATTCGGGGATGTAAGCAAGCCATGGAACAGAGATTGCCCGGCAACTTCTCCCTCTTTCCTGATTCTATCGCGGTCTTCGCGCAAGATATGGCTGTCTGGATGAAGAGATGAGAATCTAGTCTTTCACTCTCCTCCCTCTCTCTCTTCTCTATGGGCTGCTCATGTGCTCCATCTTGAAGGAGGAACCGGGAGGGAGATTGAAGAAAACGATGATGGAGATGCTGAAGATTGATGTGCAGCATTGGATTGAGAGCAATGGAGGCTCCATCTGCTGGTTATGCAGTCATTAAATGCGTCTCGCGTCTTGTAAAAACACGGTATGATCATTTTTATGAAGAAAAATGAAGGTTTTTTGATAGTTTATGATGGTAATGATGTTTTTATTGGATGAAAATTTGTTTGAGTGTTGTTTGCACCATGATGAATTGCTTTTTATCAGAAAATTATGATTTTGTAATGATTTACATCTGCTATTTAATTCTCGTATACCCGAAATGCGGTTTTTAAGCTGTAAAATGATAGTTTTTCCGTTTTGGGTGGGTGAGATGTGTTCCCATGGGGGGGAAAATGGAAAATAAATTGAATATTAGTACGTTGAAGTGATTGGAACAAGAAAAAATCAGAAAATAGCATATTTTATTGACAAATAAATCAAGAAAATGGGGAAAATAAGGGGGGAAAATAGAAAAATGCCTCACAAGAATAGGAAAAAATATAATGATTGTTTGTGGATGTATGGTAGTGGCAAAGTGAAGAGCACCCTGCCACGGCACCAAGAGAACCACAAACCGGCTAGGTAGAGGCTGCAAATACATTGCTAGCCATGAAAACCTGCAAGAAAACTCTCCTTCTCACCAAGAACCATGCTCTCCAAAAACACAAGAGATAGGCACACAAGAAATTGAGAGAAAGTCTTCCATCCTCACCCTCTTCCTCTTCCTCACTCTCCATGAGATCTTGCAATGAAAGCACAAGAGAGGGAAACAAGAACAAGAAGGCAAGTGTTGTGCCAAAATGAGAGAGGGAGAAATGAACCGTGAGAGGAGAAGATAAAGGAAGAGAGAGGGTGTAACCACCTCAACCTCCCACCTCCCCAAATCCCACGACTGCAACCACCTCCTTTTCCTTTCTTAAATTATAAAATTCAAATTTGCATACATTGGCTAAGGTCTAAGGACCTTTCAATTTTTGGAATGAGACAAAAGGGTTTGACCTTTCCTTTCCTTTCAACATTTTTTTAATGTGAGCCTTTTGGACTACACATTTTACATTGCTTCATATTTGAAATGTTTGACAAAGGGATACATTTGCGAAGTATCAATTTACAAAAAATTGTTTCCATGTGAGCACATTTTTGTGCCTTTATTTGCACTGATTTCCTGGTCATCACAAAGCATGAGATTTGGCCTCAGTTTGCCATGTCCCCTTGTCAAAGTTTGTGATTTATCACTTTTTATACATCAAAACATGACAAAATGAACCTCTACACCTATGCAACAAAAGCAATACCTAAACGTAGGGGTTGGGATGTTTGAATGGTGTGATTTGCATGCTGATTGTTGCTGATTTTCTGATGCATATCATGACCTAGGGTTTGGTGTATTTTAATTAAGAGGATAGTAGCACGAGTGTTGTCTCGGTGCTATCCTTACATCGCCGCAACGGGTTAGTGAATGAACATTGTAGAGCTTGGTTGTACACCACATGTTTCTGATTGAAATTATGTTTGAGCACTTTAGGATCATCCAATTTTGCATGTGCATGACAACCATGGTGTTAGAATAAAAGGACTGGATGCATAGCACCTGTTTTCGATGATGATGACCCACGCTTGAGTGTGGAAAGGCAACCTAAGCCGTAGGATAGATGTTCATTTCTTGGGGAATTATTTGGTAAGGACACATGGCATCTCCTGGAATACGTTTAAAATGAAAGAGTGGAGTTTGTTTGTTTGTTCTATATGTTGAGCAGCACATCAAGGGGCCAATCCCTGCGATGTAGGAGAGCTGCAGTGGGGTCGCGGTGATTCCACCGAGAGGTTGCCTCCCATGTATGTGATTATTGTGGTATTTATTGCTAGTGTGTATGGGTTCTCACTCTGTGGAGTTTATAGAAAGGGAAACGTTGGACTAAAAAACTATAAATGCATAGATTAGGCTTTAGGACAGTTCGTCCTTTAGCAGCAGATAGACGCTCCTGGCCTGCGAGGCCGTGTGGGTGTGTTTGTCTGTTATGAGCATGAGGTCTGGCTAGTGCCATAGCCAGTGCCGGCCCATTTGAGGTCCCATCAGTGGTGCATCTGCTAAGAGCTGCCAACAAGTGGTGGTTCTCGAATCTAGGATTTCTAGGGACCAAAAAGTTGGTTTATGTCCTCTGACAAGGACCGTCAAGCCGAAATACAAAAAACAGAATGTGCTGAGAGGGCTAGACGGCAGTTGGAGATTGTAAGTCGTTATTCTCCTCAAAGGAGCAGCCCGATATGCATAAAAGGCAGTGGTCTTAGTAACCCAACTGCTGTACATAGTCCTTTAGGTGTAGGAGGAAGCGCAAGTTCTTCCTCTCTTCCACCAAGTCAACCCACTTCAAGTGGGGGTGTGATCCCATCAGTCCAAACTCCTATTGTTAATCCGATTATCGTCATGGCACAACCCATTGCAATTCCTGCAGGGACGCTAGATTTGCCAGCTTTAGGAGTGCCTTTGCCCATTTTTAATGGGTTAGCCGAAGAAGATGCGGAGTTTCACATTTGTGAATTTCAAAGACTAATATTTAATTATCACATCCAAGATGAGGGACATCTTATGATGTTCTTTAATATGACATTAAAAGGAAGGGCTGTAGTATGTTATCATAGCATAGAGACTGGAACCATAACCACAATCGACCAATTTTATGCAGCTTTTCGAGGAGAATATGCCCCTGAAAGAGGTGGCCAACACTAGTTGCGTGTTTTGAACGTAACACGCCAAGACCCCCATGAGAATGTGAAAGCTTATGCCAAGAAGCTTAAGGAAGTGTTTCGTAAGTTACAAACTTACATTCGTATTCCGTCGACTGCCCAATTGCAATACTTCTTGCATGGATTAGATTTCAATATTTAGGTACAATTGAGCAATGTGGCTTTGGCTGATATAGACACCGCCATCACGCAGGCAGAAGTAGAGGCATGATTACAAACGGCCTACTCCTCTGGAATAAATCTTAATGCGGGTCTAGTACCTGGAGGCAATTTACCATTGATAAATGGAAGTCAAGGGATGCTTATGAATAACCCTAATGGGAGAGGAAGCATGGTTCAAAATGTACCTTTACTGCCAGCTCCTCCCAGTGTGACTATGCCTATGGCTAGTCAGTTGGCTCCACCAAATATTGGAGGCCAAGTGTACCCTAATGTTGTTCCTATGAGTCAACAACCAATGCCCAATCAAATTGTTAGGCCAATGGAACGACGGATAGACGATCAAGGCTATGAGTCGTGTGCCTCTAATGTCCTTGGCAAAGTTAAGGATATGATGAAGCACTACACTGACATGATTTCTAAACAATATCAGCAAATAGCTGTTGACGTCAATTTCCTGAAGAAGCAGCAGAATCTGATAGGGAGTCGACACCCTGAAGAGGGTGGTCCCTCAAGATTCAGTTGTAAGTGGTGTGGCAGACAATATTTCCCTAGAAACTGTCCCAATGTTAAATGTGATATTTGTGGGAAGTCGGGCCACTTAGCTGCTACCTGTTGGAGTAAGATTAGTTCCCTCCAATAAGGGAGTAAATAGCCAGGTCTAGTTAATCATAGAGCACAAGGTAATAACCTCCACAAAAATGAGGGACCAAGACAAATACTGCAAAGGGGAAAGACCACTATAGAGGAGTTGCCACTAGGCAATGGAGTCAGCCTTATCGAGGCACATCAATGGCGTTGAAACCTCTAACCTACGAGCCGTGACAAGAGGCCAAAAGGCTAAAGAGGGTGATAAATATAATGCAAAAGCGATCGAGGGAAACCCTAAGCAAGGGATAAGGGGACACAAGTCCTGAATCCTAGCATGGAAGGTGGACCTCTAAGGCCAATTGACAAAAAAGTCGATCCTAAGAAGGATGAGGAAGTGCCAAGAAAAAAGGCAAGAGCTAAAAAAGAAGCACCAAAGCCAGTCTCGAGACCAAAAGAGAGAATGGTTTGGCGAGAAAAGAGAGCTTTGGCTACCTATCATGATTTTTATTTAGCAAGTTCTCTTTGCGAAGTCAAACCAGATGTAAACCTCTTACAGTTGATTAAATTATCTCTAGGAGTATGCAATGAATTCAAGAAGATCCTGCATATTGGGTATATTGTAGAACCTTTGGGCATAGCACAAGTAGGGGAAGATTGGTTTGATCATGCTGAAAAGAATTGCCCTAGGGTTCCGGCATACGTGGATGGAATACTAGTGGAGCATGCTATCGTAGGCACTGGGTCCTCTGTCAATATCATGAGTTCAGAGTTGATGGAGAGGTTGGGCCTAGGTATCCAAAAAGATAGCTCCACCCTTCTTAGAATGGATAATGATAGTCTAAGGCAACCAGAGGGTTGCGTTACTAAAGTGCATGTTACAGTTGCAAGTGTAGAATGCTTCTTGGACTTTAGAGTGATAAGATTTGCAGGACGTCCTAGCTATCGAGTCTTTCTAGGCAAGCCTTGGATCTTACGAACAGACTGTCAAGTCGATATACCCGCCGGTCGAGTGGTTCTAGGCAGAGGTGCTAATCGAGTAATAGTCGATGCTTACCCTAAGTCTCCTCAAAGTGAGAGAGCTCCTTTTTCCTCTACTGAATTAGAGACAGCAGATGATCCATCTGGTAGTGAGACATCATCCAGTGATGAATCTAAAGAGGAGTTCACTACAAAGGATATTTATCAGATAACTCTAAATGAGCCGATAGAGCTGCAAGATAGGATAAGAGACGCGGATGTGATTGAGTTGGACCTTGGCACGCCGAATGATTCGCGGCCAATTAAATTAGGTTCCATGCTCAGTTCAGTAGAAAGGGAGGGCTATGTGTCCTTGATTCAAGAATTCCGCGATATCTTTGCTTGGGGAGTTATGACGAGCTAAGAGGCATTCCTCCCAGCCTAGCTGTTCATACTATTTCGGTAAAAGAAGGCAGTCGTCCTGTGCGTCAGAAGGTAAGGCGTATGCCTTTTGAATTGAGGGACGGGTTGTTTGAGGAGTTACAGAAGTTAAGGAAAGCTGGTTTAATCTTCCATGTACAGCACATAGAATGGTGTTCACCAGTTGTCATCAGGAAGAATAAAAACCAGATCCGACTATGTGTAGATTTTAGAGAGCTGAATAAGTAGACGGTTAAGGATTACTACCCGTTGCCATTTATTGACCAGATTTTGGATCAATCAGCGGGTAGGGAAATATATTCATTTATGGATTGCTTTGCAGGATACAACCAGATGGAAATTGCAGAAGAGGACAAGTTGAAAACAACTTTCATTACTATCTTTGGTACTTTTGCGTACCATGTGATGGCCTTCGAATTGTGCAATGCACCTGGATCATGGCAACGAACAGCAGACAAGACCTTTGGTGACATCTCCCCAGATGAGTTGAAAGTATTTATTGATGATCTGGGGGCATCCACTATAAGGGAAAGGATGTTGATTATTTTAAGAAAGTGCTTTGAGCACTACAGACAATTTTGTATCGCTCTTAACCCATGGAAGTGTGTCTTTGGAGTGCCTTATGGGCTATTGCTAGGCCATGTGGTCAGTTCAGTAGGGATCACAACTGACCCCGAAAAGATCAAGGTTATAGTCGCTATGAGTCCACCACACACTCCGAAAGAGGTACATAGCTTTCTGTCATTGATAGGGTACTATCAGAGGTTTATAAATGCCTTGGCAGAAAGGATGTTGCCATTAACGAACTTATTATCCTTCAGCTGTCTATTTGTATGGAGTGACCCTTGTAAGGTAGCTTTTGAGGATGTGAAACAAGAGCTAGTAAAAGCACCAGTTTTAAAAGCACCCAAAAGAGGCGAGGTATTTTACATATTTTCAGCAGCCACCATGGATAGTATCAACTGCTGCTGTTTAGCCCAAATCTGGGAGGAAAAGTGGTATTATCCGATAGTTTTTGCTAGTCGAAAATTGGGCATATCAAAAATTAACTACACCTACATGGAGATAGAAGCATACCAGACATTGAAGAAAGAGACTAGAGCTGGTTTATCAAAATCTGAAAAGAGGAAAATCACACAACAGGCTTTGAAGTTTTCCTTGATCACGGGAACACTATATTGACAGGGTGTTGATGATATCTATCGCCGATGTGTGATTCCTGACGAGGTTCCTTTCATCTTGGAAGAGTGCCATGACTCTGCGTGTGGAGGGCACTTCGCTGGACGGTTGACAGCACAGAAAGCTTTAAGAGCTGGACATTGGTGGCCGTCCATCTTCCAAGATTCCTTTGAGTACGTTAAGAGATGTGATACCTGTCAAAGACATGAGAACAGAGAGAATAGGAAATGCCCACTTACGCCTATCATGGCTATCCTTCCATTTGAGAAGTGGGGCATTGACTTTGTGGGTCCTATCACCCCGTCGTCTACTACCCAGAAGAGGTACATTATAGTAGCAACTGATTATTTTACAAAATGGTCAGAAGCGCAGGCGACGAGGTAGGACAATGCAAAAGAGACTGCAAGTTTCCTTTTAGAGCAGATAATCTGCCGTTTCGGTCCACTGAAGGAACTAGTGTCGGACTGTGGAACCCACTTTTTGAATAAAGTGATGAAAAGCCTGACTGAAGCTTGGCAAATCAAGCCTGACTGAAGCTTGGCAAATCAAGCATAACAAAACGACCCCCTATAATCCACAAGCCAATGAGCAAGTTGAAAGTACTAATAAGCAGCTTGTGGGTATCTTGTCTAAAATAGTCTCTGAGAAAAAACGAGACTAGGACACAGGAAGTTGTATGTGGCAGTATGGGCGTACAATACAATGTTCGAGCTAGCTACCGACCATACTCCATTTAAATTAGTTTATGGGGAAGAGAGTGTGTTACCCCTCGAAATCGAGTTGCCAACCACACGATTTGCAATTAACCACTCTTTGGGAGACAAGGATTCACTCTTTGAACGGTTCACGACCATAGCCCACCTGGATGAGTTGCAATTGCAGAGCTTATTACACTAAGAGGTAGCTAAATGCCAGATGAAGCAGTTGCACGACCTTAAAGCAAAGAAATATACCTTTAAAAAAGGGAAATTAGTTCTGTATTACGATGCGCGTAGGGAGCTATTTTCAAGGAAGCTGGAACCTAGATGGGATGGCCCCTACAAGATTGTCAGGATAGGGAAAAATAGGTCTATGGCTCTACTAGTTGATTTGCAAGGAGTAGAATTTAAAAATAAGGTTAATCTTAATAAGATTAAACCTTATTATTTCTAAGTATCCTAATATGGAAAAATGCATTGCAGGTCCATGCTGGGGCTGATTTGAGACCTGCAAAAGAGCTTAAAGCTGGTTGATGGGGCAGTTAATTCCTTATTTGGAGCACCCATATCTAGAGCAGAGATACCATCAAGGGAAACTTATCTGGTGGAGCAAAGGATACAAAGTGATTGAGCAAGAAAACGAAACCTTTGTGTGGGAGATCAAAGTCTTCTGCCATCACTGCTTACGAATGTTGACAAGTATCCCTGTTGAGTTTAATGAAGAAGGTGGGATGGAGCCGTCAGTTCATCCTCTAAACATGCTAAATTTTGACTATCATAATTATGAATAGAGGAGTTCGTGATGGCAGGTTGTGTAAACCCATTGTGAACGTACACATTATATTTTGATGGAGCGTCCAGGGGCCCTAATAAAAAAGGGAGTGTTGGAGTAGTAATCCAAAATCCCTGACATAAAGTTACGATGAAGTTAGCTGCTTATCTTGGGGTAGGATTCACTAACAACATGGCGGAGTATAAAGCCTTGATTATGGGACTGCATATTGCCAACGAAGGTGGTATTCGGCGGTTGTTAGTAAAAGGGGATTCCCAGTTGATCTTGAATCAGCTAGATGGGACATACACAGTGCGGAATCCCATTCTTTGTATGTATCATCAACTGCTATGACCCTACTTGAGGAGTTTGAGAGAGTGTCTCTTCAACTGATTCCACGTTACTGGAATCAGTTTGCCGATTCACTAGCAAACCTTGCTTATGAAGAAGAACTTTTCTTCAACTGTGGTCCTAGTTTGGATATTGCTATCAATAATGAGATAGGACCCGGTCGCTTGTGGGGAATGTTATCAGAGCATGCAATATATGGCACGCGATGGTTGATATGGGTGATGCAAAGAGTAGCCGAGACCCATCTACCGCTGTTATCCTGGACCCATAGGTTGATTAGACAACATGTTATGCGTACGCCTCTTGCTATATATGCACGAGGGATGGGTCATAATCTTATGCATTTAGTTTAGGACTGCGAGCCCTATTTTTCCTCCTTGGAAAGGAGCATATTATTGTACATCTGTACTATTTCGGGGGGGGGGGGATGTGTAGGTGCTATTCTGTTTGATCTCGTTAGGCCAAACGGGCCAATTTTGCGAGGTTTTTAATGTTTTATTTCATTAGGCCAAGAGGGCCGATCAGTTTTTGTAGTGGAACACTTTATTTCATTAGGCAAAGAGGGCCAGTCGTCTATTTAGTACGGGTGCAGTTAATGGTTTCTTGTTTTAGTCTTGTGCTAGATAGGTTCAAAGAAGAGCTTGGAAGGAGCCTATGTCGCGCGGAGACTTCTCGTGGCCCTATCCAGGTGATATCCCTCCTTTACGAGTACCATGTTTTTATGCTATGTGTGTCTGTGTACTTGTAGGGGATTTCTTTTCTTGTTGGGGACTGGCGTCCAAGGCATGAAGTCCCAGGTTTAGGCTAGGTATGTCTGAGGGAGGTTTGAGTAGTCGTTGCCTCATGTAAAGAAATTGCCAGGCATCGAGAGACCTATTTTAGAAAGTAGTCCTAGTGACCCTGTTTTGCTAGCTTGCTAGGTAGTCGTTCTAGGAGTTCTTGCTTAGTTGTGAGACAGTTAGAGAAGCCTGCCGAAGGAAAAAAATGATGATGATAGAGAGGAAAAAAACCCTGAATATCTCAAAAGACAATAAATATATACAAAGATGTGTAAAAAGGGGTTCTAACCCCTCTAAAAATAGAAAAGAAAAGAAAGAAAATTTATAAGCAGTTGCTCATCGCCTTGTGAAGGCCTGGTAGGTTCCTGGGGACGAGTTAGACCCGAGGCCGATGCCTTGTCTTCCTAGGGGTGGTGTCTCACTGGAAAAGAAAAAAGTAAGGAAGGTTGGAGCGAAAATAAAAGTGAGCGTCAGAAAATGATTAAGTGTCGCCTCGCGAGGGCTTGGTAGGTTCTTGGGTACCGAGACAAGACCTGAGGTCGATGCCCTGTTCTCCTTGGGTTATTACGCTCAACTCCCTCATTTTTACATGCCCAAGTATGGAAACATAAAAACCTAAAAGAAAAAATGTGCTAAAAGAAAATACTTCTTGATTAGACTATAGGAGTCCTTGCCTAGTAGGAGCTCCTGGTTGTGTTGTCCTTAGTTAGGTAGGTAGTTCAGGCAACCACGTAGGGCAACTTCTTTGATAGTTCTTTTTAGTTTGGCCGTGTTGGAGCAGTCGGTTAGTGACTAGCTTCGGACCTTCTATCAGATTATGCTAGGTCTACTTCTTGTGGATTTCATTCCTTGGTTTTGTTAATGGGTAGGGTGAGCACTGTGCTGTGTTTTAATATGTATCTATTTTTTATCAGCTTGATGCTTCCTTTAGTTGTTTTGTGCAAATTTGTTATGGGATTTGACGGGCTGCGTCACCCTATCCCATGGTCGCCAATGAGACCTAAAATTTGCCAAAAAATCTGGAATTTAGGGAAAAAATATTCGACATCGAAGGCGGTGGCTACAGCTAGGACGATTTTAAGAACCAAGTGAAAGATGGCTTTTAAAAGGCATCCGAGTGACACTTGTGGATTTTTGATAATTTTTCTAACTACCATATGGGATGCCGGGAGCTGTCAGTCAGTGCGGGATACCGAGACAGACGCACAGGATTTTTCAGAGGCTGAAATGGAGCCCGGACGCGGAAGAGGCCAAAAATTGGTCAAGATTTGAAGAGGTGGACAAAACTTACGACCAAAGGGGGGGTGCCCTTTGGGACTTTAATACCCCCCTCCCTCATTTTTTTGTGGACATGGCATGACTATGCCGACAGCAAGCAACGCGCGTAAATTTTTCCATCCCCCCCCATAACTCGAATTCGAGGTTGTAAGCAAGCCATGGAATAGAGATTGCCTGGCAACTTCTCCCTCTTTCCTGATTCTATCACCGGTCTTCGCGCGAGATATGGCTATCTGGATGAAGAGATCAGAATCTAGTTTTTCTCTCTCCTCCCTCTCTCTCTTCTCTATGGGTTGTTCATGTGCTCCATCTTGAAGGAGGAACTAGGAGGGAGATGGAAGAAAACGGTGATTGAGATTGATGGAGATGCTGAAGATTGATGTGTAGCATTGGATTGAGAGCAATGGAGGCTCCGTCTGCTGGTTATGCAATCATTAAATTCATCTCGAGTCTCGTAAAAACATGATATGACCATTTTTATGAAGAAAAATGAAGGTTTTTTTATAGTTTATGATGGTAATGATGTTTTTATTGGATGAAAAATTTTTTGAGTGCTCTTTGCACCATGATTAATTACTATTTATCAGAAAATTCTGATTTTTCAATGATTTACATGTGCTATTTAATTTCCGTAAACCAAAAATGAGGTTTTTAAGCGGTAAAATGATAGTTTTTCCGTTTTGGGTAGGTGAGATGTGTTCCCATGGGAAGGAAAATGAAAAATAAATTGAATGTTAGTACACTGAAGTGATTGGAACAAGAAAAATCAGAAAACAACATATTTTATTGACAAATAAATCAAGAAAATGGGGAAAATAAGGGGGAAAAATAGAAAAATGCCTCACAAAAATAGGAAAAAATATATTGATTGTTTGTGGATGTATGGTAGTGGCAAAGCATGAGGTTTGGCCTCAATTTTCCCTATCCCCTTGTCAAAGTTTGTGATTTATCACTTTTTATACATCAAAACATGACAAAATGAACCTCTACACCTATGCAACAAAAGCAATACATAAATGCAGGGGTTGGGATGTTTGAATGGTGTGATTTGCATGCTGATTGTTGCTGATTTTCTGATGCATATCATGACCTAGGGTTTGGTGTATTTTAATTAAGAGGATAGTAGCACGAGTGTTGTCTCGGTGCTATCCTTACATCGCCGCAACGGGTTAGTAAATGAACATTGTAGAGCCTGGTTGTGCACCACATGTTTCTGATTGAAATTATGTTTGAACACTTTAGGATCATCCACTTTTGCATGTGCATGACAACCATGGTGTTAGAATAGAAGGACTGGATGCATAGCACCTGTTTTCGATGACCCACGCTTGAGTGTGGAAAGGCAACCTAAGCCATAGGATAGACGTTCATTTCTTGGGGAATTATTTGGTAAGAAAACATGGTATCTCTTGGAATACGTTTAAAACGAAAGAGTGGAGTTTGTTCGTTTGTTCTATATGTTGAGCAGCACATCAAGGGGCCAATCCCTGCGATGTAGGAGAGCTACAGTGGGGCCACGGTGATTCCACTGAGAGGTTACCTCCCATGTATGTGATTATTGTAGTATTTATTGCCAATGTGTATGGGTTCTCCCTCTATGGAGTTTATAGAAAGGGAAACGTTAGACTACAAAACTATAAATGCATAGATTAGGCTTTAGGACAGTTCGTCCTTTATTAGCAGATAGACGCTCCTGGCCCGCGAGGCCGTGTGGGTATCTTTGTCTGTTATGAGCATGAGGTCTAGCTAGTGCCGGCCCATTTGAGGTCCCATCAATGAGTTTGATGTGGGTCTACCAAGTGTGAAACTCGACTCCTTTGAAGCAAGCAGTTGGAGAGTCTTTGCCCATGTTACACTTGCGGGAACAACAACAAATCAACTTCATAATTATCAAATTTGAGCAGCAGAAGAGTTGGTTGAGATGTGTCAAAAGACACAAGTGATAAGAGCACTAAATGAGTGTCAATGAACACTATGCTTCTTCCTTAAGTCTTCCAAATACGCAAAATCCTTCAAGTTATTTCAAATCCAAATCTTATCCTTCTTGATTTGATGCTCAGACCTTCAAATTTGAGTGACAATACCTTCAATGTGTTGGAATCAGTGAGTAGATGAAGTAAAAAGGAGCTTCAGTGATAGTGAGCTATGGCAGATTAGGGTTTTCAAGAACATGCAACTGGTATTTTGCTTCTTGCTGCTCACGGAGATAGCCATTTGAGAAACCCTTTGAGGGGGAGGGAATTTAGATGTATAGCTTCAAAAGACCTATGATAATGATCAACATTGTTGTGTGTATGGACTGAATGAACTATATAAGTAGACAACATAGGCATAGACAGGACAACAAGTTGGAATTCATGCAATGCTGAGCTAGATGATCATCAATGTCTTAGTTTGAAGTGCCAGCAAGAAGCAACCTGAGCAGAGGAAGATATCTGCAGAATGAATCTTAGTGAGATATGGCTTGGTTTGAGAGATATGAAAGCTCCAAGCAAGGTAGGTGCAAGCTGGCTATGGCTGCCAAGAAAGGTCAAGTGGAGATAGAGGTGGAAGATGAGACCTTCAGCTAGGACCTGAGCTAAGCAATGATGAATAGAAGCTAGAAGAGCAGAGAAGGAAGCTGAGATGAGCTAGGCCATGCCCAACTGGGCTCTGATACCATGTTAAAATATGCGCGATCTGGAGCATGGCAGATGTGGGAGCTATGAAGGTTGAAAAAGGAAGAAGAAACTCATGAAGACATTGATCTAGACAAAGACAAATTATCACACAAGTGAATTAGGTTCCAAGATTGAGACTTGGACTCATAAACACAATCTTTTGTGTGTACAGTGACATAGACACTTTACTGGAAAGAAAAGAGTACTATCATTGCATTAGAAAAAGAGTGCAAGTACAATGCTTTATAGGAATTGAGTGGTGGCACTTTCTCCTACTGTGCATATGGGATTCTGGTTATGAGCCCTCATCACTGCTCCTTACAAAGGGACTAAAGTAGGTGTGATTGCAAATATCTCAACACATGTGCAACCCATTGTGACTAACTTAATTGGTGCTCGATTTGCACAAGTGAATGTGCAAAGGGCAAACAAAGACATGGTGACTTCCGATCTACTTAAGGACTTGACACAGCAGTCTACCAATAGTGGCGAGTCCACTGAACTAGCCGCTACTACCTCCAATCAGGAATCATAGCAGTCACAGCCTTTGGTCGTGATGATGTCTCTTGCAGAATGTGTCCTTAGCAATTCACCCATGGAAGAGGTGTCACAATCAACATCCTTGACACCTCTAGCACTGTCAAAGAACCTAAAGCATAGGCTTGAGGAGAAACCTGTTGAAGATGTAGCCAAGGAGATGGCACATTTGACCAATCAACCTAGCAAGGTTTTCCAATAGGTCGCAGCTATGTCCCATGACGACACACCAGATAAAGAGAAAGCTGAGGCCCAACCAAGCACATCAATTTGGCTGAGCTAGTTTAGGACCCTGAGTCTTTAAGGGATACACCTTCATTGCCCAAGCACAAAGGAGAACATAACAAAAACAACAGTAGTTACAAGTGGTTGGGAACACCAAGAAGATGGAGACCAAGAGCATAGAAGGGCTTGGGAATAAAGCATCAAGTCCACACACCAAGGAACCCATGGCCATCTCTCCTAACAGCGGTGAGACCTTAGACACATCCGTGTGTTCTAGTAAGTCAACGACTGCTTGCAACACTCAATCCACTGACAACAGAACTTATATTAACCAATCAAGAGTGGATACAACACTGTCACAATAGGTTGATAGAACTATACCAGTCACATCCAAGGGAAACCATGACACAATAGTAGCAAAGCCTAAGGAGAAACACAAAAACCTCAAAGGTATAAGAAATCCTAGCATTGACCAAGCTTGCTTATCTAGACCTGACCCCCTAGCTATGCTAAAGCCTAGAGAAACTCCTAGAACCTTGCAAGAGATGGCTACTGAGCAAGCCTTCATAAAACGTAGAAGTGTCATAGAGTGCTTGACCGAGTTGGATGCTAAACTCAAATTATTTGCACGTGTCTACGACCCTACAGATATGGGCACATTCCCTAAGGAGCAGCTTGAGAAATACTGTCCATGTTCTCTATCCTGGGAAGAGCAAGAATGTCTTAATGAGCACTATGGCATGCTCCTACATAAGCGCATGCAACTCATCTCTAATGAGGAGGCTGATGAACTACGCTTAACTGTGACATTCAACAAAGTTCTTTGCCAACCAAATCTCTTAGAGATAGAGAAACTTAAGCAATGATCAAAGGGTCGAAGTCAATTTTAGGAATGTTGGTTTGAAAATCGCCTTACAATGGCCAAACTAGGAGACCATATTATGATGGTCTCAGAGGAGTAATTGGTCAAATGGCGGTCTCAAAGAGACCCAACCTATGTGGCACCAACTTCCTTCCGAGTACTGACTACTATTCAGGGTATGGAATTAGCTAGAACTAGCCAAGAGAACTCTCTAGTTGATAAGGTCCTCACTGAGGAGGAGCTACATGTTGCGAGTAGACTTGGACAAGGTACCATGCTACTCGATGTTGCAAAATATTTGTTGTTATTAAGTAGGCTGCCACGAGTGATGGGTGTGTGTGTGCCACACTCCAGTACAATCCTGAGTTCTACAATTGGTGTTTATCCTCAAGAAGTGACATGGATTCATAAACGTGTACATAAATAAACAATGAGTTTTGAGAGTGTGCATAGATAGTACCAACACACACAAGCAATTATAGTCAAGCTTAGGGAGAAAAGTTTGGGTTTGACAGGCCGAGCTCCTCAGGTCCTCCTCTCACCATATGTCTAGAAGTTGTGTGACCATTCCCGCCTCCGGGGGAGGGCATGCAACCCTCACTGCCACCATGCAAAGCCCTGACCAACACCTTTGAGGATGTAGATGGGACATCCTCTCCTTCTAAACGCTTTCCCCCATTTTTCATTTATCCTTTCAGGGACAAGCCCTACCCCACTCCTTCACAGCCACTTTGAGAAACTTGGCATAGGCAAAAATCTGCGACGGCTGGAATCCGCCCAACAGTTGAGCCAGGACGATCATCATAGGGACCGACCCTCTACAGCAAATACTGCATGCCTCGCATCATCCCTCTTTGTCATATGCGCCTGATAACCCACTGCTTAATTCCTTTCCGGAAAATAGCTCTATCATGCCTCAGGGCCTAACCCTTGGTTCACATTTTGTAGGTCCCTCGACAGGAATCTATCATGAAGCACACAACATAGCTGGGTGGCTTGTAGCAAGCTCTCCGCCATAGAAGAGAGCTTATGGCACAAGCACCTCCACCAAAATGTTGCATGCCTACTCTAAAGAGGTATGTGCCCAAACGAGGACCAAAATGACACCGCCCAGGATGTACGCCAAAAAATCCCCTAGTTGGGAAGAGGAAGGCTCAAGAAATGCACAAGGGGTGGCACCCCTACCGTGTAGGCCCTCACCAGACACTCGAGCACTAGGTGCTCAAAAGAAGAAAGGGAAGCTAAAAACAAGAGGGAATTTGATGAATTATTTAAAAGCATTCTTGAAATGGCATCGACTAGGGACTACACCATTTCGGTCCTAGAGCCAATATCTCCCTTGCCCGACCTGATAGGAGCCCCTCACCAGCAATGCTCCCGTCGCCTCATCACCTAGACTCACCCCACCTCATACAAATAGAATAGCCCCTATTTTATACAAAATGCTTATCAAGTGCTTTTTGGCTACGATTTTTTGTCGTTAGATGGTTAAAAGGGGCAGACTCCCCAATTGTGCAAACTCTCTATATCTACTTTTAATATATTTCATGACTTTAACAAAAATCAAGCACAGGTGATATGCATCTAAGTTAACACCATGGGATTTGGATGAGTGATGTCTCTTTGCATTGGGCATGTTCATTATAACCGAACAAATGACTTGCATGTATCCTCACAAGTTGTCAAGTGGATACAGGATGGCATAGGTCCCTATATGAAAGTGTTCAATGTCCAGGGTACCACAAGACCATTGCCTCCACAAAGTACCACGATATAAGCTTCACTACCAAAAGTGAAAATCACCCTTGCAGCCTCGCCTGCATTGTAGGGCCCAAAGAATAGTTATTGACTACTCTCTCTTTCTGAGTCAAACTCTACATTTGCTTCGTAGCAATTGCTACCTCAATTGTACTGACATCGCATGTTACAAAGAGGTTTCACAAAATCTTAGGTGTATTTTCCCATCTCCACAACTATTCCTCTCGCAATGAGGCTAGTAACACAATCATCGTTGTAATATCCATTTCCACATCCTTTGACTCTCTACATTTCCAAGTCCAAATGAAAGACTGATAGCATCAACATATTGCAATGGCTCTATTTTTCTAAAAAAAGGATAAAAATAATAAAATAAAAGAAAAGAAAAGAAGAAAGCAACAAAGCCAAAAAAAAGAAAAAGCACTCACAATCACAGCACAACACCTGGGGTCCTCAAGTTGGGTGCATCTAGTGAACTCGATCGACTGGCTCTGTCCCTAATCCCCTAGCCCCTTTACACATCCCCCACAATTGTTTAGGGCACATCAAAGGCAGGACATATCTAGGCAGCTTGTCTCGCCTATGGTTTAGACCTGTCACCTTGACCCACTTGCACGATTTCTTTTTTGCATTCCACTTCCGTACCATTGCAATCGATCATGGTAAGCAACACATGATAGCCATGCAAAGTACACAATACTCGTCGAGCAAGACCAGTATTACCAACTACCAAAAGTTAGGTGTCAATGTGTTCAATTATGCTACATCATGTTGTCACAATGCAAAGGATGTCTCATACACCTTCATGGGTACTTCTCCTCAACATTGACAACTTTACATCATCCACACATTGCTACAAGGAACTAGACCAACAATCTTCTAACTACGTAATATCTAAGTATGCACGAGCACTCACATAGTATCTGCATCACAATATATACGTAGTTTGGGTCCTCAAGTGCAGGACAATACTCTCAGCTTTCTTAGAGTTTGACCTATCTCCCAAACTAATCAAACTACGTCTTGTGCACAATAAGAAGACTAGCACTACCCCCAGGGAGAGACCACATATAAAGGTTTTCAATTGCACGTATTGCAGACTCCAATGAAAGTACCGTCAGTTTTTCATCAACACTTAGATTTGAATTCTTATCCTTCATCATCCTGCAAGCCCACCAACGAATCGTCACCTGCCCTAGAATCCCCTGAACATCAACACCTGTGCCAAGCCATGAGTGCAACTCCCAACAAAAAAGGCCCTATCCCCAACTTCAACAACTCTATCACCAACTAATCAAGCCAACAAAGTACTACCAACCACCTTCATCCACACCACCACTAAAACTCCTCCAAGGCCAACCACAATAGTCCCTTCCACCCACGTCTTCGGTGCATGCCAAGCGTGCTACCTACAATGGTGAGTACCATGGGACTGGCACTTGTCTAGGAGGGGGTAATGTTAACACTCAAACAAATAAGGTGAAAATTTTGAAAAATCTAAAGCAGAAGACAAAGGCCAAGGCAAAAGTGAAACGGAAGACGAAGGCGTGCAAATAAAAATATGAAAACACAAGAAGTGTAGAAAAGTCCTAAATCAGGGAGAAAGGTGCACAAGGAAAAGTGCAAGTCAATACTTTTGTAAAAGAGTGCAAGGCGCATCATGATTTATTTTAAGAGCATCGTCGTGCAATTTGTAAAGGTAAATGGGCGGTAGGAAGAAAGCTAGAAAGATAGAAGGACAATGGGAAAAAGGGCCTAGGGCCATGTAAAAAAGGGGATATGGGGATGACCACCCAAAATGGATTTAGGGTTTTGTATATAAAGTTGAGAAGTGAACGAGAAGCTCATTCTTGTGTGTGGCAAAAAGTGCCTCTCCTCTTTTTCTTCTTTTTCTTCTTCTTCTTCTTCTTGCTTTCTTGAGCTTATGCTTGAGAGAGAGTGTGTGTGAGAGTGTGAGGAAGTGAGTGTGTGAGGGTGAGGGACCGTGGAGGAGAAACTCTCCATCTTCTCCTCTCTTCTTCTCTTCTCTTGCTCACAGCAATGGAGCTTGGAGCATGGAGTTTGAGGATGGAGCTCGCTTGAAGCTTGTACTTGTATCGTGGAGCTACTAGAGTGCTCGGGAGAGGAGGTAATTCGATTGGGGATGGAGGTAAGCTCACTACACCTGCAGAGATGGATAGCATGTCGGCTATGTGAGAGGTAGCCATTAGTGCTCAGCTTGGAATGCTTGAAGTAATAAGCGATCCTGGGTCTTGGCAGTTGATCGCCTCTATACCAATCCTTCTTTTTTTTGCATTAAGTCTCCAAAACAAGCTGAAAAAACCACTTGCTTTTTTTTTACATGACATCCTGTTCTAGAAATCTCCATAGCTTTTTAGATATTTATAAGAAATAATATCTAAAATATGCTAGTTTTGCCCAAAAATCTAATATTTTTGGACCATCCATACTATACACATTAACACTAGTGATTAATATAGCTCATAACTCTCATTCATGTTGTAACTTCAGTGAAGGGTGGCTATAGTCATTGTCAATCCAAAAAAATGTCGAATTACGACTCTTAGTTTTTCTATATTTTTAATTAAATAATTTTTTTAGTTATTAATGTTAGTTATTTTTTACTTTAGTTAGTAACCTTACTAACTAATTAATTGACTAACTAACTTTTGAACTAACCAACTAATTTTTAACTGTGTGGACGTATTACATCCCATCTCTAATTTTAAGGGTGATAATCCATCCCTTATGAAATTAGAGAAGTGGTTTGACAAATTGGAAATGTATTTTACCTTATATCCATGCATGGAAGAGGCCAATATTTGTTGTGCTACTCTTCATTATTAAGAAAGCTATGCTTATACTTCATGGCAACATATGGAAAATATCAATCAAGTGTTATTGACTTGGGAATCCTTAAAAAGAGCAATGATTGATGTTTTTATCTCACCTTTGGAAAATGAGAAATTGGAAATATATTGGTATCCACTACAACAAAGATGACAATCAATTTTGATTATTCTAACCAATTTATCAATCTATCAATGTATATGGATGGGATCTACAATGGAACTAACCTTAAAAAATATGTTTTTGGACTTGAACCCAGTCTCTTTTTTGAAGTTTGTGCAATGTAGCCCACTTTAGTCCATGCTGCCATTCAAAATGTAGAGAGGTATAATAAGAAATATAAGAGTTTTCAACCTAAAACAAGGGGTATATTTCAGCCTAATCAGTCCATGAGACCAATAAAATCTTTTGGATAGCATTTAAGCAAGATGAAAGACCACAAGAGACCTATAGCAAGATATTGACATTTCTTGTAGCCTATGGATCAGAATAGGTTTCAAATTTTAGGTCAAATGATAAAGTAAAAATGGAGCGTAAGAGGGAAAATGTTGATACCAAAGCTTCAATAAATAATGCCAAGGAAGGTATCTCCCAAAAGATAACCTAAAGGAAATATTTGCTAAGGGTTTATGCTTTAATGTTGAGAGAAGTGGAATTTCGACCATAAGTCAAAATGCAAAGTAAAGAATGCTAGGGTGAGTATGATAATTGAAGATGATTTAGAAGACACATCTAGCAATGCATTTTAAGTAGATGCTTTTGCTACAAAATGAAATGGACAAAAATGATGAGTTTTATAATCCCATGGATGGTGATCCCAATGATTATTACATGGATGATTATTCGGATGAGATACATTCTCTAAAGCTATGCTCCTATAACGTGCCCGCCTATCAGTTTTCCAAGTACGTTTTTAGTGGTCCATCAAGAGAAAAATCTAAGCGGCACCGCCCAATACTCCCATGGAATGTTACGTGGTTTGCCGCCTAGGTTTTCCTGAGTCCGCCTCAAAATGACACTAGGATCGACCTGAAATCGGGGTTCATAGTGGTGAAGGTCTCCTCACAGCATTCTAGCATCGGGTCTTGGACATCCTATTTTACGCAAAGATACCCAATCCGAAGCAGATCCATATCACACTTGGTTCAAAGAGAATGGAAAATGAGAGGGATGCACCGCTCAACCTCTCTGCCTATAGGGCATAGTCCCATTTTGGTCCCCTAAAATGGCATGAATCGGGGTTCTAACCCAACAATTCCTAAGGGTTGGACGTCAGTAAAACCTTGTGAGAAGCCTCCTAGTTCTCTGGGACCACCCTTCTATAGGACAAACCCGTCGGGGGTTTCATCCATCTACTTCCCTTGATAGCTTTAGTTTTCTAGTTAGGTCTTATCACATTTATATGTGACATTCAAAATCATCTTCCTTAATTAGGCCTTTTTGGGGAACAATATTTGTTCACGTAATTTATGGCATAGACATGAATACAGAGCAACCAATCCTTTTGAAAAACAAGTTCCTTAACTTATCTTCAAGTTAATCTTTCTCTCTTGCCCATATATGAGAAATTATATATTCCCTTCTATCCAACAAAATTACCCAATCCAAATCACACGGCACCATAATTCCATCCATTATCTAGAATAGGATCTCCCAACACCCTAGACGTTGGACTCACGATAGTCTACAACTCTGTTCTAGACTAGGCAAGGGGTGTCCAGAGCTCCATTGACCCCAAGCGACCTAGAAGTGAGACATAACTTCCGTGGTTGGCCTTTTCACCACTTGAACTTCGGCTCGTGAATCGAGCAGTGCCATCTCGGGTTGAAGCGCGTCGTGACCTTGGAGATGATCCCCCCGTGCAAAATATCCTTCCTTAATTAATCCAATTAAGAATCAAGCACAATCAAGGCAATTAGCCTAATATCATCTTCCGAGAAAACATTCCTTTATTTCCCCATGACAACTTGTCATCACTGACCCCTGCCATGAATTTTCCATCAAACATAAGCACTTGGAATAATCATCCAAACCATAATCCAACAATCAGTTTAATGCAAAAGCATTTAGGATGTTGTTTGATCAACCAACAACCAATTCTATTTCTTTCAAACAATGCAATAAAAGTTGCAATAATATTTCCATCGCATATCTGCTCTCCCCCTTGGGATCAAAGAGCGATTCTATGTAAACTCCTTGACCGTTATTTTATGCGAAACCTTCATAGGATGGATGCAAGACTTTTAACGCTAGATCATTTCATGTACCATTGATGTATGTTTTGTATATTCTTTTCCCATGCATGTACCATCTACATGCATCTACAAACCTCAAAAATATTATCCTAGGTAAAGAGCAATCGAAGTCTTATCAATGCTTAATACTTTAGGACCATATATGCTGCTTATGCTACATATGGACTTGTCGCATAGCAACTAGGTGAAACTAACTTCCCTTGATACATGCACTTCTCACTTTTCAATAATCCCTTCTCGTGTGAACTAGTACAGGTCTAATGCATCTCATGCGTGAATCAAAGTGAGCATTCATTAATTTGGAAATACATTACTTACAACTGGTACCGTAGTTGGGTTGGCAGTGGTGCCCTCGCTTGAGGCTTTGTTGCTCATTGTGGTGTTGCCATCCGCACATGATATTTTCTACTTGGGGGCCATTCTTGATCTTTGTCTCCCTTAGACGTGAATTGCACAAGATGTCCGCACTTGTACTTGATTAGCGCGGGGCCATTTGGGGAGAGAATTAAGCTATGTGGGAGGTTAATTTCGCAGAAAAGGGGAGAAGGATAAGTACGTGTGGCCACCCTCTAAGGAGAGGAAGAGGAGAACCTTCTGAAGGTCTCTCTCTCTCTCTCTCTCTCTCTCTCTCTCTCTCTCTCTCTTACTCTCTCCCTCTTTGTCACACCCTCTCTCTCTCTCTCTCTCTCTCTCTGTCTCTCTCTCTCTCTCTCTCTCTCTCTCTCTCTTTGTGCATGTCGAGCCCTTCCAAGCCTCTTATATTCACATTGTGATTGGGGGAGGGGGGTTTATAATGGGGAGGGAGGTTATTATTGGGGGTGGGGGACATGGAGTGGTGGTGGTCTTCCCCCACCCACCACTTGGCATAGCATGGCGATGGGGAGCTCATTTTCAGCCATGGCTCGTTGGAGGAGTTAGGGGGGTGGTAGGCCCGTGGCCTCCCCCCTCACTATCATCGCCTACTTCTCCCTTTGGTCATCATTGCCATCCTCTCTTCCTCCCGCCTCGGCATCATCATCAACCTCCTTCCCCTCGCCATCTATTCGGTGATGGTTGAGGGGTGGGATTTAAAAAAAAAACCAATTTTATTAAAATTGTAGGGGGGTCTTTGTATTGGGGGGGGGGGGGGTATTACAGCTCCATTTCACATTATAAATGGATGGGTTGTAAAGGGGATAACACACTTAAATTCAAGGGATCAATTAATGGAAGAGGTGGTCACATTCCTATAAATACAGGGAGCACACACAACTTTGTAAATCCTAAAACTCTTGATAAATTGAAGTTGTTTCCACAAGAAATGGATTCTTCATTGCATGTGCAAGTGGTGAATGGCACTCATGAAATAAAAAATACAAGTGTGTCCATGTATTCTAATCACTTTATCATAATTGTGTACCACTATAGTCAATCTTATTGTTTTGGAATGAGATTCATTGATGTTATGCTTGGCTCCAATTGTCTTCAATGCCTTAGGAAGTTTTCTATGGATTTAGAGAAGAAGAAAATGTAATTTTAGTGGGAATGACAACAAGTTGTAATGGGATTGAAAAGAAAAAAGTGGAGTTGATCATCCCAAAGAAGATTCAGAAGGAGATTAATGCTATGTCATGCATTTTCACTATTTTCTTATCAAAAGTGAATGAGAAACAACCCTGCTACTTTTTCAAGTATATGAATCCTTGTCTTTGCAAATTATTGGAAAAATATAGAGATTTCATTTAGCCTCCTTCTTCTCTACCATTAAAACCTAAAGTTGATCACCCTATTGACTTGTCACGTGACACTAAACCCATCAACATACCACCCTATATATTGTCAAAGTGTGAATGGGAAAAGGTGGAGAAAAAAGTAAAAGTTTCTAGAGATGGGGTTTATTCAAGCAAGTCAGTCCCATTTTGGTTCTCTAGTACCTCTAGTCAAGAAGAATGATGGATGCTTCCCCGTGTGTATTGACCATAGAGATATCAAACAAAGAGTACAATTAAGAGCAATATCTGAAAAGGATGAATACAACACAACATTTTATATGAAGAGAGGTCTCTATCAGTTTTTAGTAATGCCATTTGGGCTATCTAATGCATCGGCCATTTTCCAAGCTTTAATAAACAAAATACTTTAATATTTCCTCTATAAAACAATCCTTGTGTTTTCTAATGAGATTTTGTAATAAAGCTTAGAACTTAGTGCTATAGAGGGGGAGTATATAAAGTTGTGGGAGTTACATGGCCATTATCTTTTTGCCATTGATAAAAATTGTCTTGTTGATGATTCCTTCTCTTGGACATCCTACCATTGTAAGGGGTGAGTACCTTGTACCACCATTGCAAGGGGTGTGTGCCTTACTGCTTATTACATTTTTACCTTCCATGAAATTAGAGATTATAGCTATGGTTGCTTTGAACATGGCTTGTTCATATTTCTTCTTCATTTTATATATTTTCTTGAGTCTGAGTAACTAGCTCTTTTACATTAGTGTTAGAGCATGGTTTTGGTTCTATTAGATGGTCAATTTCATGTTTGCACCTAGTCACAATCAATTCAAAACATGGTAATACATCAAGATTTTGGTAATAGGGTTTGGTCACATCATATCTACAACTAGATAGGCTCTAATAGTCTTAATCAAGGTCATTTTGGAGGCCATTGACATGGATATGGAAGAAATATCGTTTGGGATGCTAATTTAGCATGTTGTGACCCCATTTGAGAGACTAATTTTTGGAGCAAACTAGAAAAAATTGTATTCTAAGAGTTTGGAGAAGGAAGTAATCGGGTTACTTTACAAGGAAACTTTACTTTCCTATTCTTTCTCAAGTTTCTTCAAGCTTCTTTCACCCCATGGATCTTCAATGCTCATGCCTCCCTACCATGACTTCTAATGGAGCAAAAGCCTACATAATCTTCCTCCTCACCTTATTTATAGTAGTTTGAACAATCATCTAGCCAATTTTCTACAAATGTGGCCTTTTGTAGGCCCTAAAAAGTGCAGCACCTTCTTGTCCTAATACTACTGATGCCCATGACTACTGTTGGTTACCATTTGCTACTCCTTGATCATCATAAGATTCATCAAGATTGTAATTAGCAGGGGGAATGCCTTGTTGAAGGTTTAGACTAGAGTATAAGAGAGATTTTTTTACATTTCATGGCTCTTATGATTGCGAATAGCATGCTATTACTTATTAAGCTTTCATCCAGCTTAGATAAGCCTCTATTCTTGCCCTCAACCCTTTCTATTGAAGCGTTGAACATTATTCCATGCATTTTCTGTACATATTTGATGCTCCAAATCCTTGCCATGGAGTGTATGGATAGCAAGTAACCTCTTGCTTGAATCTTGTAAAATCTCAAGGGGCTTTCACTCAATATTTTCTTAGACACTCTCTTTAACCATAAACATGCATCAATGATGCAAGATTTGAAGAAAAATCATTCAATCATTGGAAGATTACTCCCATTTCCTTATGATAAAACATGGAAGTATGGATTTATTCAAACATTTTTCCCAATCTTGCTTAAATTCAATGGGATTTTTAATTCTTTATCATATCTCAAGGATCAACTAAGATCACATCAATTTCTTTAAGATTTGAAGGGATTTAACCTCTCTTGGCAACCATTACAATAGGGCATCAAATCTTTGTTAAATCTTGGATCATTGTGCTCCTAATTGCGGGGCCTTTGTACTAAACCGCTTTAGGGGCATAAGAGGAAGCTAAGTGACATTGAATCTTGGTCAACATTATGGATCTATGGAGAAATCTTGTGCCATTTTACACTTGAATAGGGAAAACATGCATTTCATAAGAATTGTCTCAAGCTTCTAGTGTTTCTTCAACCACAAAGCTTGTACCAAAGGATTGGAGGCTACAAAAACTCATATTAAAGACTATTATCAAAGGATTCATTATTCTATCAGTGGCATTGATCATTTATACCAAGAGGCATTTGATAAATCAATAATTGATTAAGAAGGGGATTACTCATTTCAACTTCAACAACTATCATCATCGAATATCGAGGTACCACTAAGTCCTGCACACTAATCTATCCTAGTGGTTGACCTTTCCAATTGCTAAAGGAGAGATTAGGAGTAGTCTTTGGTTCATTCTCTTGAATTGGGTAGCATATAGAGATTACCTAGGGTTGTTTATAATAATGTATCAACTTCCATTGTCATGGTCATAGAAATTTGGAATCCATTCAATGTAATTCACTTATAATTGCGATCATTTAATGATCTAAATGGTTTTGTTTGATTGGCTGATCAAACATCACTGATGTACTCAATAAGAAAAATCATATGGATGGTAAGTGGAAAATTGTTGTAATGCATCAATCATTATAAGTGGGTAAAACACCTATCCCTTTCCTTTTATTTCATTCCATTTCCTATTCCCACTTGCATCTCATTGAAAAAAAAAAGAGTTTTATTTTTTCCCTTGCATTTCACACTATTTGATTAGTCTAGAATGCCATTTCCATGTTGAAAATACTCAAAAGGAAAAGAAGATGTTGGGGGAGTTATGATCCAAAAGAGGGGTGAACCTTCCTCATAAAACAAAGAACCCAAAGGGGTGCACAACCTAGCTTGGGGAGGAAATTTGCATACCCCTTAATCTCAAGCCCATGTAGGTGCCCATGTCATCATCATATCCCTCACATAGGTACCGTGCTATGGAGGATTGAAGGCACTAAAATGGCTATGATTTTGGGCCTCAGTTTGGCATCTCTACAATGATATGACTACATTTCAACATCATTATAGGTTTTATAGGGTATTTTTAGTCAACAAGGTCAAAATAAGGCATTTAATACTAATCAGAGGGTTATGATAGAGAAGTACAGGCCCTTGCAAGTGGTATTTGTCCCTTACAGGTGGTTCTCATAATGATGAACAATGAATTTCAAATAGAAATGTAGGTTTACACATGTATTAATAGGTGCTTTTTCCACTCTTGGAGTATTATAACACGTCTTACATGTACCCTACATGTATACTTTAGGGTTATTCAAAGTCTAGTATAGTTAGGACCACTTGTAGGAGTCCTTGTAAGTGTAAAGAAGGCATATACATGTGTCTAAATTATCCTATGGATTGATTGTTCAAATTTAATTCTAGGATGAGTAAAGGGAATTCTAATGAAAAACAAAGTCCACACACAGATTTAGGACTTTATTTCCAAGATCTCAAAAATCACTTGTTTGGATATCAAAATCAAGAGTTATCACAATTTTTGTCACTGCTAGTCATTGTAGATAGATTTACATTCTAGATGGCCAAGAACAAAAGAAAAGATAAAATCTTGGAAACTATTAATGAATATGTCAAGAATTATCAATATGAACCTAACGCATCCAACATTTGATTAAATTAGCACTAAGAAGATGATGAGGGCACTAGTGCTATCAATGCTTAGTAGAGTCATCCTGAAAATGTAGAGTTTCATGTATCTCAAGGCTCTAACGCATACCAACAATTTTCTAAGGTCTTGAGCAGCATGAATGAGGGAATTCTTAGGGGTAAATACATACTTAACAAGTCAATGGACATTATGGATAGTAAATTTGATGAGTGGATTGCTACTATTAAAAATTTTGGAAGCAAAATGCAAGAAGCACAACCTACAATTGGTAGTGTTCCGCCCCCAAAAGACCAATATTCCAATCCACTTCTTGATCCTACAATATTTGAGAAAGAAAAACCTTCTAAAATGAGAGATACACATCAACCTAATACATATTAGGCCAAGAATAAATCAAGACCCCAATTCAGTCATCGAAGGGATGGCAATAGGCATGAAAAAGATGTATGCATAGTTGATGAAGAGCATGGATATGATCCCTTCTACAAGTCATTCTATCCTCCCCTTTGATGCCAAGATCAATCATGATGATAGACCTCCAAGAGAGAAACATTCACTTGAAAGACCCTCTAATCAAGGAAATGGTCGATCATTTCACTAAGGCTTTACTCCAATATGTTCTTGAATCTATCCATGTATGTAGAAGGTATTACAAACATAGCCAAGCTGAATAAATACATCTATAGGCTTGATTTATATCACTCTCTAGAGGTTGTGCAATGCAGGATTAAAAGATTCATGAATCAATTCAACTTGCTAAACAATACTGCCAAAATTATTGTAGAGACATGCCATCATTCTAGCCCAAAATTGTGGAAAATTCTATTTTAAATTAGTCTTTAGGTTGGGATAGTAAATCAGCCAACAAAGGCCGTCATTTAGACAAGAGGATAGGTCTCAAAGTTCTTACAGCAAGGTTCCAAATTCTCCTCTAGTTTATGGCACAAAATACAGAATGAATTGAAGGTCTAATGGTGATTTTAAATTAGATTTTAAAAGGACAGATTTTGGAGGGAAAGCTATAGCAAATAATTCTCAAGGAAAGCATGCATCTAATGATAGATTGAAGGAGATGTATACTATAGATTTGTGATTTAAGTGTAGGGAGAAATGGATCCCTGACAAAGTGCAAGTCAAAGGGAGCAAAACTTAGCATGATCATAGAAGAGGGATCAGATGAGGAAGTGAATGAGAGTGAACTCTTTCCAATTTTAGCTTTATTAATAGTGGAGGAACCACATGAGGATGAAGAAGCTAGAAAATTGAAGAATTCTATGATGCAATGGATGGGTTTTATTTTGACCCGAGTGGCCCTTCTATGATTGTTTCTATATCTCATGATGCATGGATGGGTAGTAGAGGTGAAAATACTCTTTAGCTTAAAGGACTTTCCAATGGCAAGGTTTCCATATTCTTGTGGATATGAGCAACACACATAGTTTTATAAATATAAATCTTTGGAGGGGCTAAAGCTACTACCTAAGGATATGCAGGCATCATTGAGGGTATAATTTTCTAATGGGGCTTATTAAGCTAAACATGAAGTGCACCCATGTACTCCTATTGAGCTTTTATCATCATGCATTATACAAGTTGATTTGGTAGCCTTGAAAATGGGACCCATTGACATAGTACTTGCTATGATTGGCTAAAAACAATGGGAAAATTGACCATGGATTTGAATTCCATACAATTGGAATTATCTTGGAATGGACAACCAATTACCTTGCATGGAGTGGATCACAAGCATATGGAGCTAATGAAGATCAGCTTACATCTACTCAAGAGAAGAAGAATTCATCTTTGAGAGGTTTCCATAGATTATCTTCTTTCTATCAATAGTTTAGTAAGAATTATGATGATATTGTAGCTCCATTAATTGATAGGCTAAAGAAATAATCTTTCTTTTGAGATTCCATAGCAGTCAAAAGCTTCAATGAGCTTAAGTCTATGTTAGTTTCAATAACCATTCTAGTGTGGTCAGATTTCTCCAAAGAATTCACTATATGTGTAGATGCTAGTGGAAGGGGCATTGGGATTATTCTATATCAAGATCATGAAGTAATTACTTTTGAAAGCAAAAAATTAGATGAAAAGGAGCACCAACTCTATGTTTGTGAGCAGAAAGTGTTAGCCATTCTACATACAATCAAAAAGTGGTATCACTACATCTATGGCAATCATTTTAAGGTCAAGAGCAATCATAGAATGAATATTTTCTACCTCAACCCACTTTATCACCTAAACAAAGATGATGGTTGTCTACACTTCAAGGCTATGAATTTGATGTCTCCCATATGGTAGGTAAAGACAATATTTTGGTCAATGTTTTGCCAAGAATATGGATATGTTCACTTTCTTCTATTTCTACTTCGTACAAAGAGTGGATTCATGATATACAAGAAGAAACATGCTTTATGAAAATGCATTCACTATGACAGGAGAATTTGAGCAAGGAAAAGTTGAAGGGTATCCAAATTTTACATGGTATAATAGAGTCTTGTGGTATAAAGTTGGGTTTATTTGATGCCTCAAACATCTATCAAGCATTACATTTTGCAAGAAATGCATTCTGCATCTTTGATAGGTCACTATGGTCTATTTAAGACATTTGACACTATGCATAAGAGTTTTTATTGAAAGAGCATTTGGAAGAATGTCAAGGATTATATAATGCAATGTCTACCGTGCCAACAAAATAAAGGTTCCACATTTCTATCCGGATGATTATTTTGGCCATTACCTATTCCTCAAGATAAATAGACTGATATTAGCATGGATTTTATCATGAGATTGCTGACAACAAATCATGGTTGGAATAGCATTTATGTGGTTATTGATTGGTTGATAAAATCTACCCATTTCATCCCTACTATAGTCTAATTTATAGCCAAACAACTGGTGATCAGTTTACGTAGAGTGTGTTCAAGCTTCATGGAATGCCAGTAAAGATAGTATTCGATCGTGATATTAAATATACAGGTAATTTTTGGAGGGGTCTCTTTTCTTCTATGGACACTAAGTTGACTCCTAATATAGAATATCATCCCTAAATGAATGGACAAATGGAGTATGTCAATAAATGGTTGGTAGCTTATCTTTGACATTTTTGACATGATACCCAAAATTCTTGGGGACCAATAGTTGCATTTGATTGAATTTTGTTACAAAAATACTCATCATATGAGTATTGACATGTCACCCTTTGAAGTGCTTTATGGGTACACAATACAAATTCCTTGGGCTCTTTTCCATGATGGTGTTAACCCATAAGCTAAGGCTGATGAACTTGAGAAGATGGCATGATGACTCGATGCAAGGAAAATATTTGGAAATCTTAAGATGTCACAAAGGCTTATGCTAATGAGAAACGAAGGCCATTGGAATTTGAACTTCCCAAGTCTAAGAAATAACAAGCTTTCTTATCAATTTTATGGTTCTTACCAAATCCTCAAGTGAGTGGGAGAGCTTTCTTATAACCTTGAATTGCCTTCTTCTATGTGTATTCATGATGCCTTTCATGTCTCTCAATTAAAGAAGTATGTGGGTCCATCCATTATAGCTTTGGAAGAGTTACCTTCAATCGAAGATGTAATATTTCCACAACAAAATATTAACGACTCTTGATCCTGCACATAAGCAATTTCGAGTGACCTCCCGTGACAGAAAAACCTTGGGCTAAGTGCTCCACCCTCGCGCATCAACAAACACCAGCTCCATGTCGCGTATAGGAAGACGTGGCTCAAAAGCCGTAGTTCCACACGGGAACACTCCTTCAAGGGACAAAAAAGGGGATAATTTTTGCAAATTTTTTTTGTGTACTAACTCCCTCTCCTTCAGCCATTGCATGGTGGGGAGATGGAGTATGAGAGGAGCTTAAGTGGTGGAGGGGCATGGGGAGGAGGCATGCACCCTGCCACTTGTGTTGCTACCCCCCCCCCCCCCCCCCCCCTCAAACGATATGAGCCCCTCCTCCCAAGCTTGAAGGGAGGGAGTGAGGAAGGATTGATCATGCTGCCCGTTGCTGCCGCCGTAGCTACCTACCATCTCCAGTCTGCTGTGGAGCCCCAAGAGGAACACCAAGGAAAAAGGGAATTCTCTTGCAAGAAAATCTATCTTGTAACATCAACAAGCTTTTATTTCATTCTTTTGATCATCAAAACAAAGAAAACAGCAAATCTTCACGCAGCATCAAAGTAGATTTCTCCCACAGATTTGATAGAATCAACCATAATCTTCAACATCTTCATAAAATTCTTCAATATAACAAAGACCACAAAGAAATACATCATCTTTGAATGGAAATCAATCACATATTATCCTTCTTCAATGTCTTCATAGTTCTCTCTCTCAATCTCTCATATACAGTTACACTGTTTTGATAGAATTGACTATCTCTAACTCTCTCTCTCTCTCTCTCTATGAACGCTTTGCTACTAGTCGAGGACCATGAGGGAAAATTTACACAGGAGGGGTAGGGTCTTGATGTGGCAGGTGGTATGGCGGAAGAAGGCAGGGTGGGTAAGCAATGGATGGCCACGTGTCCTTCGTTGTTGCAGGTCCCTCCACAGCATGTGGATGCTGCTCATGCACAGTCCAAAAGGAAAAGTCGTCAGGTTGCCGACAAGCAGCCCATCTCCCTCTTCTTCTAGTCGTCCTCCTGGCGGGGCATCTTGCGCCTCCAAGTTTCATCTTCTGTGGTATGTCCCCTTTGACAGCGAGGTCAGCACATAGTTGTAAGAGATGAGGGGTTGCTATCATGTGTGTTGGAGATGGAAGGCAGAGACGAAGAGGCACCATTAGATAGGTAGATTGAGGATAGTGCAGTAGGAGAAATTGATTGATGGAGAATATGAAGGTCATTGTTGTGTAATTGCTGAGGAGGGGGGAAGGGTAAATCCTGATCCGATGTTGTGGTGGTAGGGCATTTCCGCCCTTGAACTGGCCAATGGGGGAGAGAGCATTGATAATTACAGTGAAAGGCATGACAAGGTTGAGGAAGATAAGTGCGGCTACCATGGAGAGAAGAGGAACAGCCGATGAACCAGTCGTCTTTTGCCCATGAATGTTGTAATGCAAATCAAGGGTAGCCGACCTGTTTGATGATGATGAGGAGGGGGGCATAAGGAAGCCCCTTCTTCTTTGTTCACATTAGCATTGATGTTTGGAAATTGTTATCATTGTTGCTGATTTTCCTTTCTTTCTCTCTCCTACTTTCATCTCTCTCTTCCTTCTCTTCATGTGTTACAGTGAAATCTAAAGATGTGGCAGTTGAGCCTGTGCTCAAAATATCATAATCCGTGTTGTCCATTCTTGAAGTTGTATTCCTTCATTTTCTTCTATTTTTTTTTCTTTGAGAAACACAAATAGAGACACGTGAAAAAACAAAAGCCAACAATATTAATGAAGCAAAATTTTCTCATAATCCTTCTTCTTCTTCTCAACACAATTGGTTTGCCATGGCTTCTCATTCCACGGTTGCATCAGCATTGCTTGTTAATTTATAATCTTAGTCAAGTAGTTGTTGAGATCAGCTTCTTCCCAGGCTGCGCACCAAAATGACAGCAACCTCCCACAAACATAATCAACCACAAAACTAGGGACAAAGCAGACAAAATCTATGTGTATGGCTCTGCCATTAATCTCATAACTGAAAAGAAACCATAAATCTCTTTTTTAATAATGAACCAATTTGTCATCTTCAGCATCTTCATCCATAGCTTCAACCATTATACAAGAACAAAAGGGAAAAGAAGAATTTTTGCACAAAAGACAGAGAAGAGAGGCGAGAGAACAACTTTTTGCACCACCAAAAAGGAAATATGCAATTGTACAAGAGAGGGAAGGGAAAGAGACACATAACCATTCGTGCACTCCACCCCACCTCTTCCCCCAAAAGCACACCCCTTCGTATTTTTATTATTTCTTTGAAACTTTGATACATTTGATATTATAGGACCTTTAGCCTTTAATTTTGAGTATTCCTACCCTTTACAGATGCATGCACGTAACACTTTTGTGTATACCATTTATTTATGATGGATGTGGCCCCCTCATATATCTATCTCTTTTTGGTGATTTTGTAACAATGTAGTATTATTCTCTTGACAAAAAATAAAAATAGCACCCTGCCACGGTGTTGAGAATCAGCAATCACACTCAAACAGCCTCTTTGTATGGAGTCTCAGGGTCAAGGACATGCAGACTAACTTATCCCATATGCACAATGGTGCCTACTGCAGTTTCCTACTTTCCTATAAAGCATTGTACTTGCTTCCTTTTCTTAATGCAATAATAGTACTCTTTTCATTTCAGTAAAGTGTCAATGTCATTGTCGGCATACACAAGATTGTGTTTATGAGTCCAAGTCTCAATCTTGGAACCTAATTCACTTGTGTAACAAACAGTGTCCATTCCATCATGAGTCTACACTTCTCTTTCCATCCTCCATAGCTTCCGGTTATGCCATGCTCTAGATCCCGCATTTCTCACATGGTATCAGAGCCCAGTTGGGCATGGCATTGCTTGTCTAGCCTCTCTTGATTCCTCTCAACCTCTATCCAGCTCACATCCAACTCAATGTCAGCTCATGACTCCATTTTTCAACTTGACCTTCATCTTGAACTGTGTCTGCCATAGCCAGGACTACACCCTGCCTCCTTGGAGCTTCTTGATCTCCTTCCACACTCAATATTTTGACACGCTTTCTTCTTGAGATATCTTGTCTAGGTCAGGGCGAAGCCTCCTAGTACATCACAGTCTGACATTGGTCCGTCTTTGCTCCAGCATTGCTCAGATTCGTGATTGCTGTCCAGATCTGCGCCTGTGCTGGTCGTACGTCCGACTCTACCTCTGCGCTGCGCGATTTACCCTGCGGGCTTAGGGCTTTTGAAGCTTACCCCATAGGCTTGCTTCTCATCAACCAGCACGCCGAATGATCCATCCCACGAGTTGCAGCAGCCCAAAAACCAGTCGGCCTAACTGTAGAAACCCTAAAGCTCCACCATAGCAATGTCAAGTTCAAGCTCATAAACCACTTGAATTTTTTACTTCTGTCAAGCTATTGGCACTTAGACAAGGCTATTGCAACTCAGATCTGAAGCTTCCAGCATCAAATCAGTAAAGGAAGATTCGAAGACATCAACACCAAGTCTCAAGCTTCTTCCTCCATTTGGCAAAGCAAGTACTGTCACTCTGATCCACTGTGTTACTGAAGTTCCCAGCAAGAAAAAGATTCAAGAAGATAAGCATCAACAAAATCAAAGCATCAAATCAAGAAGGGGAAGATCACTTGGATTTTAAAAGAGTAAAAGACTTTTGCAGATTTGGTATTAATTGACACTCAGTTAGTGTTTTTTAACACTTGTGTCTCTCAATCAATTCTTCTGTTGCTCAAATCCAATAAGTTTGAAGTTGATTTGCTACTGTTCCCGTAAATCTAACATGGGAAAAGACTCTCCAAATGCTCGATTCAAAGGAGTCGGGTTCCACACTTGGCAAACCCGCATCAAGCTCATTCTGATGAAGAAGGGTCTCTGGGCCATCACAAATGGCAAAGAGAAGAAACCTCGGGACGCGGACCTTGCAACTACTTGGCAAAAGAATGATGACAGAGCTCAGGCCATTATCAAACTGGAGCTAGACGACAGTTATATCCATCATGTGGATAACTGTGAGACCTCACAGGATACATGGAAAAGACTTGACACCCTGTTCGGTGCACAATCTAAATCATCAAAGTATGGTCTCCTGATTGAGTTCTTCAGGCTTGAAATGAAGTCAAGCACATCACTTGCCACACATCTTAATTACATGGAAGGACTCCTAACCCAACTTGCAGGAATCAACATTAAAATGGATGAAGATGTTTGTATCGGTGTTCTACTTAAGAGCTTGCCTCCTGAATATAATAACGTATCAACAACTTTAATCAACATGCCAAATCCTGAACTTGTTGATATCCAGGCATCACTATTAGAAGAAGAAAAGAAGCTAAAAACCAAAGAAGAACCAAGTACCTCTAGAGATGAGCATACATTATATGTTGGCAACAGGTACAAAGGCAAGAAGGATCAGCTCTTTTGTGACTTCTGCAAAAGGACCGAACACACCGAGAAGTTCTGCCACGCAAGAAAGAGATCCCAAAAGGCCTATCTAGTCGCAGTCAAAGAAGAAGAAGAAAATGGAGCAAAGGAAGAAGAAGATGAAGATGAAGACCACCAGGATCGGAAGGACAAGACTCATCAGTCCTTGTACTCTCATAATTCTGATAGGCTGTTTTAATAGCCTTGTATTTTCCTTGCCCTAATGCTTCCTGCCATAAGCTTTGTAAACTCCTTATGTAACTTGGCATTACAGTCCCTGTACACTTTGTGAGGCCCCTGTTACAGCCTCTGGATGTCCACCATGTTTATGGTACCCACACTTAGCTTTTTCTGCAACAGCCTCTGGTGTTTTGTCATGTCTGTGGTATGCCCACACTTTGCAGGTGGTTCTCATTACAGCCTCTACACACTTTGTGCCTTTCCTAGTTGTGATTGAGGAGGGGTGTTGAGAATCAGCAATCACACTCAAACAGCCTCTTTGTATGGAGTCTCAGGGTCAAGGACATGCAGACTAACTTATCCCATATGCACAATGGTGCCTACTGCAGTTTCCTACTTTCCTATAAAGCATTGTACTTGCTTCCTTTTCTTAATGCAATGATAGTACTCTTTTCATTTCTAAAAAAGTGTCAATGTCATTGTCGACATACACAAGATTGTGTTTATGAGTTCAAGTCTCAATCTTGGAACCTAATTCACTTGTGTAACAAACAGTGTCCATTCCATCATGAGTCTACACTTCTCTTTCCATCCTCCATAGCTTCCGGTTATGCCATGCTCTAGATCCCGCATTTCTCACACACGGCACCATGAGAACCACAAACCGGCCAAGAGAGGCTGCAAGCACACTTGCTGGCCACAAAAACCTGCAAGAAAACTCTCCTTCTTCTCACCAAGAATCCATATCCTCAAGACACACAAGAGGAAGGCACACAAGAAATTGGACAATTCTTCCATCCTCACCCTCTTCCTCTTCCTCACTCTCCATTAGATTTGACAAAGGAGCACAAGAGAAAAGCAAGAACAAGAAGGCAAGTGTTGTGCCAAAATGGGAGAGAGGGAAATGAAGCGTGAGAGGAGAAGATAAAGGAAGAGAGAGGGTGTAACCACCTCAACCTCCCACCTCCTCAAATCACCCGACAAGCCTCCTCCTTTTCTTTTCTTGATATATAAAATTGAATTGCATACATCTTGGCTAAGGTCTAAAAGACCCTTCAATTTTAACATGAGACAAAAGGGTTTGACCTTTCCTTTTCCTTTCAACATTTTTTTAATGTGAGCCTTTTGGACTACACATTTTACATTGCTTCATATTTGGAATTTTAACAAGAGAGTACAAAAGCAAAGTGTCAATTTACAAAGGATGTCTCCACGTGAGCACATTTTTGTGCCTAGGTTTGCACTGATTTCCTGGTTATCATGTTGCCGCCAGGCTGCTGTGCCCCATCGTCGTCACCATCATCATCATCATCATCATCATCATCTTCTTCTTCTTCTTCTTCTTTTTCTTCTTCTTCTTCATCGTTGTCATCCTCATCTTCTTTTCCATCCCACGTCATCTTCCTGCTTCTTCCAGAAGCTTGGAAGCTTCTATTGGAAGCTTCTAATTGAAGCTTCCCTAGGCCTTGTTCACCCCGTGTTCCCGGCTTTCTTAAAACCGTGTCTTGCAAGGCCCAATTTCTGTGTAGGGAAGTAATCTCGAGCAAAAGTGACTTCGTAATGCATAAGAGAGCCAAGGGAGATGGCTCCCAAGCAAAAGGCAAGAGGAGCACACGCGGGAGCCTCCACCCCGAGTACGAGAGTGGACAACGCCCCAATTCTTAATGCCCAAGATCCGAAAATATTTTCGCATGGAAAAAAGGCATTAAGCATGTTTTAATTCTCGTAGGGAAGTTTAAATATATTAGGAAATTTATTTACTCATTCGATCTACAAAGTTAGTTGCATGTCGTGTATTTGCAATTGCTTGCACTTTTGTGGTCAAAGGTAGTTGCAATTCTGAAAAGATGGAATTGTGCAAAGGCATCCTTGTGCCATTGTGTAAAGGACAGGGCATATAACACATAATGCACTTAGGTAATAATTTCCTAGTTGTGACTCGTGTATAAGATAATCTTAGATGCCCATTAAATGATGTCCAAATAGTTGCAATGCATGGAAAGGATTTATGTACTTTGCAAGTCGCATGTGATGATAATTACATTCTAGGTTGGGTTAAGTGATGAAGGACGGATTAAATCAATGATGGACTCATGGCATTCGCTCATGCATGGAGTTCTTTTGTCAAGTTTGAAATTTGAAAAAGGATGCATCTTCAATAAAATATTAAAGCTTTGAATTCGATGCATCGACGTAGGGTTTATAAGAGTTAGCTCTGAATGTCAATCATTATAGTATAGGGCAAGGAAAAGAAAGATCTCTAGTTGCATAAAGGCAAAATGTCTATAGTTTTGGAATTGCATATTCGCATGGAATGATACATCTTGCAGTTACTTTCATCTTTTAAGAAAAGTCTTGCAAACTCTAGAAGCAAGCATTTGCATCTTTAGAGGAAAGATCATTTTTAATCGTGGATTGGTTAGATCAACTAAGTAATTCACGTGTAAATGAGTAACCTACATGAAAATCATAAAGGTACGATTAGTTAGCATATGATGATCACCTTAATCTGCTAGGTAGGGTTAGGTTATGTTAAAATTCTGCCTAGTATCACACTTAGGATGCCGATCTTATATTTCCGATCTCAAAGGTCTTACCCACACTTTCAAAATGTTAAGACTATCTAAACACATGTGCAAGAATGATCTAGGGTTCTCACCCTAAGGATCAGTTGGCCAAATACTAGACCTCCACAAGGAATTTAGGAACCCTAAGGCCAAAACGACTATCAGCCTAGTAGGGTCAAGGTTTTGGATTGGGTCAATAAAACTCCCAAACCCTACATCTTGACCAAAGGTATTCTTAACCAAGAAAGACCGTGTGATGAGAAAAATAATCCCACAAGCTAGGTGCTAACACCTATCTCGTGCAACAAGTTGCAACGTCACATGGTTTTGTGTCTAAATCACAAAATAGTATTGCCACTCCTTAGAACAAGTTTGGTGAGTCCTAAGTACAAGTCTAATTTTCTAGAGGATGAGTAGTTATCCTGCTGCATCACCCTTCCTTGGGGCTGATTTGCCAAGTTAGGGGAGTTACAAATTTGCCAAGAAAGCAGTTGACCAACCAAGTTAGGGCGATGAGGTTGCCCACGATTTATTGACCTTAATATAAGGAAACCTAAGGTATTGACAATTTGGGTCAACAGTGTATAAACCCTAACACAAGGAAAGAGGGTAAACAAGCAACTCAGCTTACGAAACCCTCGGGATCTTGCCAAGTCGTGAATGATCTAGGATCGAATGCGAGAAGTATTCGAGGAGAAAGAATTACATCTTAGCAGTTGGTCGTACAAACGACCACTGGAATGCTCGTGATTGTACACTTAGGAGCACTGTTTGTACTTCTTTGCTCAAGGAACTAATGCTGGAAAAATAAATAATGCTTCAAGTTGAAGGCCTAGAGGGAGAGGCAATATCAGTTACCTCAGACTGTCTGCCTGACCCTATCCAAGGGGGTTGTTAGCCATGCCGGGTACATGGACCGAACCCGCCGTGAGAGGTCTCTCCGTGGGTGCTACTTGGAGTAGGAGGATGCTTGGGTGCCAGGGGAGGCTCTGGCCATAAATCCCTTGCCTCCGGATCCTGCACAAGAGGTCGACGTGACTCGAGATGGGTTCTCGAGGCCCGCATACTAGTCAACGGCGGGTGGAACTTGGAAAAGCGATCCCTGAGGTTTGCTGGTATAGCCTTTGGGCAAGTTTATATGATGTATTTCAAAGATTGATAAATAAAGATCAATTGTTGAAAAGGAACTTGCTTGACATTGCTTTTTTATGTCAGTGCCTAATTTACGTGAAGAAACCAGTGATTAATTGGTTAATTAAGGAAGTTGTTTTGCTTGTCAAACCAAATGTGGTAGGTAATTAGATAACTAAAGCAACACAAGGAAAGTGCAGTGGATGTGACTCTAGGTCCGTCCTATGGAAGGGTGGTCCCGGTTGGTCGGGAACTTTTCTCAAAGGATTTGACAGCAAGGTAACAATGACCTAGAATCATTAGAGCTAGAGTCTCGATTTATGCTGTTTTAGGGGAACGGAATGGGAGTATGCCTTATGGACAGAGAGATCGAGCTTCGCATCCCTCTCGTTTCCCATTCTCCTTGAACCAAGTGTAGTATAAATCCGCTTCAACCCTGATGTTTCTGCGTAAAGTGGTTCGAACGCTAGCTACTTCCTAGAAACTTGACTATTAGGGAAACCCCGATCCTAAGTGGGAACGGTCGGATGCTTCCGCTTCATCATAGACTCGGGAGGACCTTGATCGCAAACCCAGTTACATTCCTTGGGAGTGTCGAGCGGCACTTTCTGGACTCTCTTCCCGATGGGCTTCTAAGACGTGTCCTGTAAGTGGATAGGGGGATACGTTATAGAAGACATGAACTTATTTATGAGCCAAAAAAAGTCATTGATAAGAGAGAAAAAGTTTTAAGAAATTGAACATTACTTGAATATATTATTAAATGGAAGGGTTTTCCTCTTGAAGAGTCTACTTGGATGCCATTCTCCTATCTTAACTATTTTCCATGGCTTTTGCATAAAGAACAATGAACCTCTGAATAGGACATATTGCTATATTAAATTTTTGCAATGAATTTAATTGGCCCAACTTGGTCAAAATGAGACTTTTATGGATGGATCAGCTTTTACTTGGTGTCTATTTTCCAATGGCATGTTATTTGATGGATTTGTGTATGTCTACACCAAAGTTATGCCAATTCTCCTACTAGTTACCCAGTTTGGACAATTTCAGTATTTGTATCTATTTCACTTTCTTTAGCATTATGTTTCATATGGGATCTTCTTTGGTTTATGGATTTCTCTATTTGCGTGTATTTATTTCCTCACAATCTCTTTCTATATTTCTTGTAAATTTAATTTTTGCAAGCTTTGAGGACAAATCTTCTTCAGATCAAGTAGGGTTGCAATAAAGCTTAGGACTTAGTGCTAGAGAGAGGGAGTATATAAAGTTATAGGAGTTACATATCCATTATCTTTTTTCCATTAATCAAATTCATATTATTGAGGATGCCTTCATGGGTGAGGAGTATGTACCTTACTGCTTGTTATATTTCTACCATATGTGAAATTAGAAATTACAGCTATGGTTGCTTTGATCATGGCTTGCTCATATTTCTTGTTCATTTTATATGTTTTTTTGAGTCTGAGTTACAAGATCTTTTACACATTTTGATTTATAGTAAGAATGAAGAAGACCATGTGCAACATGTAAATGAAGTATTTGAACTCTTGAGGTAACATATGTTTTTTACAAAAAGGAGTCCAAGTGTTCTTTCATGGCAAGAGAGGTGGAGTATCTAGGCCTTATTAGTGAGAAAGGAATTACAATGGATCTAAAGAAGGTTCAATGAGTGAATAGTTGGCCTACTCGAACAAACACAACTTCTTTGAGGGGATTCCATGGGCTTTCATATTTTACCATTGGATTATCAAGAATTAGGCACATGTGGTGGTAGATCTTACTAACATGTTAGAAAAAGATGCATTCTTGTTGGATGTTATAGCAAAGAAGAGCTTTAATGAGAAAAAAATAATTCTTATTTCAACACCCATATTGGTTTTCTGAGATCTCACTAAAGGGCTCACAATTTGTGCAAATGCAAGTGCTCATGAAATTTGTACTATTTTGGTATAAGATTATGGAGTAATTTTCATGCGAAATAGGAAAGTTGACGAGAAAGAAATGAGATGTCTAGTTACACATAAGAAATTCTTGCAATCCTCCACGCCATTAAGAAATGGCACCATTATCTTTATGGCTTCCATTTTAAAGTGAAGAGTGGCCACTAAGTTTTGAAATACTTTCTCTCGCAACCCACCCTTTCTTCAAAGCAACAAAGATGGTTAGCCACACCACAAAGCTATATCTTTGAAATTTCATACATGGTGAAAAATGATAATGTTGTATAGATGAGAACTCTCATGTATGTGGGCATGTTTTGTATCACCATCTCTACTATCAAGGATTGGATTAACAACGTCCAAGAGGAGTAACTATTAGACTAGCATGCTGCCATGATTATGTAAAAATTATAGTAAGGTGATGATGGTGAATTTTCAAACTTCAAGTGGTACCATGATCTCTTATGGTTTAAAGGTTAAGTCTACTTGACACTTCTATCCAATTTCAAATAGAAAATATTACAAGATATGTATTCCTCTCCAATGATAGGGTATTTGGGCCTTTTCAAGTCATTTCAAAATGTTCATAAAAGATTTTACTGAAAAGGGGTATGGAAGGATGTAAAGGATTTTATGTCCCACTCTTTACCATGTCAACAAATAAGAATTTCTCTCTTTTACCCGATGGATTAATATTGCCAAATTGCCTATTCCCTATGGTAAATGGATGGACATTTCTATGGATTTTATAATGTGTCTTTTGTGACTATCAAGCATGGTTGGAATGGAATATTTCTTATTGTTGACCAACTAAGTAAATTAGCCTATTTTCTTCCTACTAATGTCCAATATTCAACCAAACAAGTGGCAACTCAGTTTATGGAAGGAGGTTGAAATTGCATGGTATGCCTACTATGAAGACTCTATGGGCACCATCTTAACTCTTAGAACCACCTACCATTGTCAAATGGATGGTCAAATAGAGAGATTAAATAAATTCCTAGCGGTGTACTTGAGATATCATTGCCATGATATGCAATTATGTTGGGATCATTGCCTTCACCTGGCTGAATTTTGTTACAACAACACTGATCACATGAGCATTGGGATGTCTCCTTTTGAGGCTCTCTATGGATATATGGTCCAATTATCCTTTTCCCTATTTCATGATGATGTTAATCCTCAAGTTAGAGAAGAACTTGAGCCTATGGAAGAACTCATGAAACAATCTAAGGAAAACATTCCTAAGGCACAAAAGATCATAAATTCTTATGCGGATGAAAAGAGAAGACATGTGTAGTTTCAAGTGGAAAATTGGGTATTTTTTATGGTCCCAAAATCTCACTATATATCTCTTAAAGGAGGTCACAACAACTTGGCACATAGATTCTATAGCCCCTATCAAGTGCTAGAAAGAGTTGGAGATCTTGCCTATAGACTTCAATTACTCTCCACCATGTGTATCCATAATGCATTCCATGTTTCTCGGTTAAAGTTATATGTTGGGCGTAAAATCCAAGTGCTTGAGAAGTTGCCACACATTGATGAAGATGGGCTGATCATTCATGAACCCAAAAAGATTATTGCTCAATGTGAGAAAGTTCTAAGAAATCATACTATTATGGAGTATCTCATTAAATGTTGGGGTCTACCATCGAAGGAGTCTACTTGGCAGCCAACTACTTAGATAACTTTCCATGGTTCATTCAAGAATATTCTTGACTTATAGAACAAGAAAACAACATTCTATATTAAATTTTTGCATTAAAACTAACTAGCCCAACAACATCAAATTTGTATTTTTATGCTATGGATAGTTACTTGATTTTGTCCTCTACATTTGGATACCTTATTTGTCTTATTGTTGAGATGGCAACCTCAACACCTGCATACATTGATGATGAACCACCTGACTAGATGGGTTCACACGTCTACACTTAGCACATTGATGGTCATTATGATAATCACATGGTCATTGACTTATCACTTATTATATTTAGTTTGTTACACCTACCTACAGCTAGCAAATATATAGCACTGGTAGGCCATGGAGGCACCAAAAGCAGGGTAGATTGAAAATCTTAGATTGCTACGAGATTTGGTGTATGAGAAGAGCACTATATATTCTACAAATTATCCCTTTAGGACTTTCTTGCAGTTTTTTTGGGCATCTGAGATTCTTTCAAGCCTCGTTTTAGAGCTGTAAGGTTGCAGACAACAGTTTCAGGGTACACTGTGATTTCAGTTGTATTGATCGAAAGTGGGTGCATATGTTATAGATTTTGAATTTATAATTTTTGAGGTGTTCTCTAGGAAGTAAACATAAAGGTTTATCTGGAAACAGGTTGCAGATTACATGTACTATTGTAATATTCCCGCATATGAATCTCCTCTTAAGTTAGATAATAGCAATTTTTTTTTAAAATTATCCCCTCCCTTCCCCAGTCGACGGTCATGCTGGAGGAGAGGGAGGGGAGGCACGATGATTGTGCACCATGCTGGAACTCATGGAAGGCTTGATGCTCATGCATCAGGCCGCGTGGAGGGAGGGAGGTACCTCTCCCTCTACCTATAAAAATCATGGCTATTTCAGGGAGAAGGGAGGGGCTGGACGAGAGGACGGGAGGCTGGGTAAGGTTGTTGGAGGTCGTTGTGAGAGAGGAGGGGTGCTGAGGCTATCATGGAGAGAGAGGGAGTAAAGAGGAGTCATGGAGGAGCGTAACGCTGCTCGCTGTGAGGGAGGTGATCAGTTGAGTAGTCGAAAGGCTGTTGGAGAGGAGGAATAGTGGAGGGAAGCTCTGCGTTAGGAGGGAGGTGAGAAGTACGCTAGCTGCCGCGCCTGAAGCTGAGTGCGCTGCCAGCATCTCCATTTGCCACAGTCTGAAGCCAAGGATGTTGCCAGTCGCCAAATCAATGGCTTCCTCTCCCTCCACGTGGTTTCTTACAGCCACAGAAGCTTCCAAGAAGCTTCTTGGAAGATTCTAAGGGGGAGGCCTCCCTAAGCCTCTTTCCTATTGCAAGTTCCATTAAAGTCCATTCTAACCCGGGTTCCTTAGAAAGCCCCCTTCCTACTGCCTTCCCAAGCGAGTTTTTATAACCCCACCCCCCGGGATTTAAGCACCTTCCCGTGGTCCATTTAAAACCCCCTTTTCCATGGTTTTCCACAAGCCCTTCCCACCAATCACCCACAAGGTCGGCCCTAGGATTTTAGGGAAGGAGAAGAAGAACTCTCAAGCCTCCATTTCCTCAAGGCCCATTCACAAGAACCCTTTCACGAACCCCCTCTTTTTCAAAATAAAGAAGGCCCAAGCCAAAAACCCTAAGGCCTTCCATAAGCCAAATTTTGTAAGCCAGTACTTCTGTCAAGGATCCATACTTCCAAGGGAATCTCCGCGTATGGATATCTCACCGAGCCCACAAGTCCAGGTTTTTACTAAATTTGATTCCACGCAAAAGCATTGCATTAATCACGGTAACTTCATGGATGAGGAAGCACCTATGCATGCTTAAAATCACCTAGTCAAGTTAAATGCAACTGGAAATAAATCGACTATTCGAACAATGATTAGAATTAGTTCATGACATGAAATTGGGTCATTGGTATTTTCCATATAAAGAAATTGTCTATTCATTTAACGTCCTTAATAGTATGTTGCCTTGTCGTGCATGTCAAAGTGATAGCCTAGAACACATGTTGCCTATCATTATAAGGTTGAGATTATTAAAGTGCACCTTTGACTAGGCATGGAAAGATTAATTGCACGTCGCATTTTTAGACAAATCTTCATTGAATGATTCATTAGGGAAAGTCCTTAACCCCGTAGGAAATAGAAGAGCGCGGAAATGATTCTAGGAATTTGCGTGTGGCATGTGATTGTAAATTGGAATAGGTCAACTCTAGTTTTTTTTTGCATGAATTTCACTACGTTGTAGTCAGGAAAGGAGTGCATGTTGCACATTTGTCATATGAAAAATTTCATTCATCAAGAGTTGTATTTAGGGAAAGGTTGCATGGTTTATTGAAGCATGAAATCTTACAAGCTTAGAAAAAGAATTGTGGGCATGATTCTTGAATACAAGTCCTAGTAGGATCAATGGAAGTTATGCCGCAATTTAACATGCGTTTTGATCTTAAATGTTAGGGTTATTGTGAATTTAGGGGTACGTAGAAGCAATGAATCACGCGTTTAGGTGAATTGTGAGATGTCACAACTAGCTTTCTCCTTTAAAGATCAAGATAACATCTCTAGGGATGGTTCATCCTTGTTGCAAGAAAGTAGATCGAATTATCTAAATCGCCTAACCTGCAAGGGATTCGCATAGGATGGCTCAACCGATACGATAAATAACCCAAGTGCTAACTAGGGTTTAGCACGTTAAGGACTTGACCTAGTTTCACGCACTTGTTACCAAGACAAACCCTTGAACCAAAGGTCCTACCCACATTCACGGAATGTAGGGGCAATTGGACGCTCATGCATAAAATGATCTAAGGTTTCTACCCTAAGGATCACTCGTTCAAATGATGAAACTCGGATTGAGTTGGAATTCCTAGGACCGAATGTTGTCAACCTAGTGTAATTAGGAATGGGTTGGGTAAGAAGACACCCTAAACCCTGCTTCTTGTCTGGAGATAATTCTGTGACCAGAAAACACCGTTCAATGGATGAAATGATCCCATGGAATAGATGCGACACTTGTGCAATAAGTTGCAACGTCGCATAGACTTGTGGTTTGTTCACAAGAGAGTTTTGCCATTTCTTGGAATGAGGTTGGCAAGTTCTTGCGCAAGTTTAACTTGCAAGAGAATGAGTAGTCATCCTGTTACATCACCTTTCTTGGGGAAAAATTTCCAAGTAAAGGGAAATTAGGTATTTGCTTGGAAGAAAATGATCAATCAATAAATTGAAGCGACATGGTCGCCAGGATTTACTGTTAATAAAACCTAAGGTATTGGTTAAGTTGGGTTAACAGGGTATGGTCCTAACCCAAGGACAAAAGGGTGAACAAACAAACCCTTGGGGATCTTGCCAAGTCACAATTGATCCCGGATCGAATGCTGGATGCATTCAGAGAGAAGGATTCACTCCTTAATAGTTGGCCAAATAAACGACCACTGGAATTGATTGTGCTTGTAAAAGTTTAGAAAGCACTCTTTGCATTGTTTGCTCAAAGAACTAAAGGATGAAATGATATCTAATGCTTCATGTTGAAGGCCTGAAGGGAGAGGCAGCTTCAGTTACCCCCGACTGCCTACCTGACCCTAACCAAGGGGGTTGTTGACCGCGCCGTGAGAGGTCTTTCCGTTGAGCTCTACTTGGAGCAGGAGGACGCTTGGGTGCCAGGGGGGGCTTTGGTCGTAAATCCCTCGCCTTCCGGGTCCTGCACAAGAGGCTAACGTGACTCGGGATTGGATCTCGAGGCCCGCATACTAGTTTATGGGCGGAAGCTTGGAATAGTAATCCCTGTGGATTATTGGATAGCCCTGGGGCAGATTATGGACAAGCCTACGGGTGAAAACTCCTTGTATTTCAAAGATAAAATGATGAAATGTTTAAAAAAAAAGAACTTGCTTGATATTGTTTTTCTATGTCACGTGATAAGATTATGTGAAGAAACCAGTGCTTAACATGAGTAATTAAAGAAGCTAATTGTTATATGTCAAATTAATGTATTAGATAATTACATAACTAAAGCAAATCGAGGAAAGTGCGGAGGATGGGCCATGGGTCCGTCCTACGGTTGGGTGGTCTCGGTTAGCCGGGAACTTTTCTCAAAAATCTCGAAGAACAGTGGGATGATCATCATCATCAAAATGAATAACGAGAGCGATGACCTAGAGTTACATCTTACCCGATTTACGTTGTTTTAGGGGAACGGAATGGGACTATGCCTTATGGCAGAGAGGTTGAGCCTTGCATCCCTCTCGTTTCCCATTCTCCTTGAACCAAGTGCAGCGTGAATCCGCTTCGGACCTGGCGTTTCTGCGTAAACTAGTTCGCTCAGGTCTGACGCTAGTTGCTGTTAGCTAATGACCAAATCAGAAAAACCCTAATTCAAGTCGATCCTAAGTGGGAACGGCCAGGATACTTTCGCTACGTGGCATACGCGGGAAGACCTAGATCGCAAATCCCGTAAAATTCTATGGGAATGCCGGGTGGAGCTTTCTAGACATCCTTTCCGATGGACTGCTAAGACGTGTCCTGGATGATTCTAGTGGACACGTTACAACTATTGAGCAATCAGTGAAAAAGGCTGCTTGGTGTATTACTATGTACTTGTTGTGAAAGGTTGCAGAAGACTAGCTTGTTATGTTGTATCATTTTTTGTAATAATGGCAAAGAACAGTGGAAATCCCATTGTTGAGAAGCTTGACAAGAACAACTACCCTTCATGGAAGTTCCATGTGACGAACTTCCTCATTGGAAAGGACCTTTATGAGTTTGTTTCACGTGAAGAAAAGGAGCCTGAGCTGGGTATCCCTCTGATTGCAGATGAATTAAAGGCATGGAAAGAATGGAATGCAAAAGACAAAAAGGGGATGTACTGGCTATCTACAATCATTGATAATACTATGTTGGGACATATTAGAAATGCAGAAACTTTATATGCAGCTTGGACAATTTTTGAGAACGTGTTTTCAGTAAATACAAAGGCACGAAAGATTCAACTCAAGCAAGAGTTGAATACCTTGAAGAAAGGGAAAATGTTTGTCAATAAGTATGTTTTGAAGGTGATGAGCATTGCAGATGCTTTAGTAGCGATTGATGCAATGCTTGATGATGATGATTTGGTTTCATCCACTTTGAGTGGCCTTAATAATGAGAAGGCGTGAAAATCATTTGTTATTTCAATATATGTACGGAAGCCATTTCCAAATTTTGATGAGCTGGTCTCTCTCATTATTACCAAAGAGATCAATATGCAGGGTGACTCGTTTGAAAGAAATGGTGAGCATATCCAAGCATTTTACTCAAGTTCAGGAAGGGGACGTGGTAGATCCTCTTCAAAGAGGCCGTGGTATGGGATGTGCTAACAATAGCCAGCAAAATAGGTTCAATCAGCAATTTGGTGAAATACACGTTTTAGGAAGCCAAGGAAACTTTAGAGGTATGGGAAGTTCTAGAGAAAGAAGTGGATGGCAAAACAGAGGTTCTAGAAATTCTACTATTATTTGCCATTATTGTGGCAAAACAGGTCATATTTTAGCCCATTGTTATGCTAAGAAGGATAATATTTGCAATGGTAAATTGCAGCAAGGAAACTATGCATCGTCTTCACGAAAAAATGAAGACAAAAATGGGTGTTTGTTTGCTATGTAGCATATGATGAATGCAATTACAGTAAAGGAGACACATGATGATGTATGATATGTCAATTTAGGTGCATCTAATCATATGATCAATCATGTTGAATGGTTTGGAGAGATGCATGACTTACAAAATCCAAGTTATGTACATTATTCATGCCACTCAATTTCACACATTGGAAAGGTTCCCTTGTCCTTGCATGATGGCCAGTCAAAGAGTCTGACAGATGTATTACATGTGCCTTCAATCACAAAGAATCTAGTGTTTATTGGCCAAATGGTAGAGCAAGGGTTACAAATCTGATTCAATGCAAAAGGCTGTTTTGTAGAAGACTTTAATGATAAGTGCACGTTGGTCACAAAAGGAAGTAGAGTTGGCCACATGTTCACTTTAGATATTGGGATTCTTGCAATGGATGTTGCTATGTATGCTAAAGGAAAAGGAGTGGTTGCAGACATTGAAATATGGCATGAACATATTGGACATGCGAATGTGCAAAGGATGAAATTAATGCAATCCAGAGGATTGGTTATAGGGTTTCCTTCCTTTAAGAGTTGTAGAAATTCATAAAGTCTGTGAAGTATGCCGTTGCATAAAACGGAAATTTATCATCGAAAGTTTGGTAAGCAGCCATCAAGACAACCCTTGTTGCATGATAGAGAAGTGAGCAAAAATATGCTTGATGTAGTGCATATAGATGTTTGGGGGCCTACACAGAACGTATCCTTTGGTGGCAGCAAATACTTTGTCACATTTATTGATGACTATTCAAGGAAGCTATGCATATATTTCATGAAGGAAAAGAGTGATGTATTTGACTACTTCAAATCCTTCAAGGCAGCTGTTGAAACAGAAATAGACTTGAAAGTGAAGTGCTTGAGATCAGATGGGGGGGGAGAGCACCTCTCTAATGAGTTTAGTGGCTTCTTGAGGACTCATGGGATAAAGAGACAATTTACTTGCAGGTATATCCCATAGCAAAATGGGAGTGTAGAAAGAAAAAATAGGCATATTGCAGAAGTTGCATGGGCATTAATGGCTGAAAAGAATATGCCAAAACATTTTTGGTTTAAAGATGTCCATACTGCTATCTATATTATGAATAGAACCCCCACAACTGTAGTTCATGGGATGAATCCCAAAGAATGTTTTATTGGCAAGAAGCCCGATGTATCACACTTGAAGGTATTTGGTTGTGTTGCATATGTTCATGTGCCACATGAGCTATGGAAAAAGTTTGATCCAAAGGCTCAAAAATGTATTTTTATTGGATACTCTTTAGAGCAGAAGGGTATCATTGTTATAACCCTGTCATAGGTGAGTTCAGAGTGAGTAGGGATGTTTTTTTTAATGAGATGAGCAATTGGTATGCACCTATTGGTGACGTATTAGATGATGATAATGATCATGATAGCTATGTACAAAAAGAAAAGCAAGAATCACGAAGTCTTAGTGGACCAAAAACATCATCTGGTACTACACCTACATTAAGCCCTTGGTTTAGGAGACTAAGGAGTAGCCCCACATCTTTAGGTGGATCTATAAGTAATGTAGGAAAAGACAAATGAAAGAAGAAAGTGTTGGATGGTAATGATGCATCTACTAGTCATTTGGGATTTGATGAGGAGATTCTAGTAGTTGAGAGAGTTTGGATGATGAGCTTGGTATTCCTTCAGTCAGGACACTAGGTGTATAGAGAGCTCATAGTAATGTAAAGGGTCCATTGAGTGATCCAATGGTATGTAGGTCTAGCAGGGTCAGATACCCTATTAAAAGATTTGGTTTTGAAGTTTATGTAGCTCACCATTATGCTTATATGGTGAAACTAGTTGAGGATGTTGAGCCCACTTGTTTTGAGGATGTTGTTGCTTATGCTCATTGGGATGCAACGATGGATGAGGAGATGCTTGCATTAGAAGCCAATAAGACTTGGGATTTGGTACCCTTGCCTAAGGGTAAGAAAGATATTGGCTGTAAGTGGGTTTACAAAGTCAAGCATAATGCATATGGTTCCGTTAGCAAGTATAAGGCTAGGCTAGTTGCAAAAGGCTATGCTCAAACATATGTCATAGATTATGAAGAGGTATTTAGTCCAATTGCTAGAATAGAAATTGTTAGATGTGTGATTTCCTTGGCAGTAGCCAAAGGTTGGAGTTTGTAGCAAATGGATGTTAAGAATTCCTTCTTGTATGGTGAATTGCAAGAAGAAGTGTATATGGAGCAGCCAACATGTTATGAGGATTTAGAGCATCCCACATATGTGTGTAGGTTAAAGAAGGTGCTCTATGGGCTAAAGCAAGCACCTAGAGCACGATCTGATAAGATTGGAGAGTATCTTGTCAATATTGGATTTTTTATTTTTGATGCTAATGACTCACTTTATGTGAGAAGGGGAAATGCAGGTTTGGTCATCATAGTCATTTATGTGGATGACTTGATTATTACAGGTGATAGTGACAATGGGATTGCTGAAGTTAAGGACTTCTTGAAGAAGAAATTTGAGATGAAGGATTTGGGTGAGTTGAGATAGTTTCTTGGTATTGAGTGATCAAATGTGATGATGGTATATGGCTATCTCAAAGGCAGTATGGCTTGGATATGTTATCCAAGTATGGGCCTCTTCCAATACCATTGGAGCAAAATGTGAAGTTGAGTGCTGATGTTGGGGATGAGATAGAAGACCCTGCTATGTTCAAGAGGATAGTAGGGAGTTTACATCACTATCACAATGCCAGACTTGAGCTATGTTGTTGGCCTTGTCAGTCAGTTTATGCAAATGCCTAGAAAGCTTCATTTGGATGCAATTAGACGTATATTGAGATATGTGAAGTCCACTTTACATTATGGAATTTTTTATGAAGTAGGTAAGGATGTACATGTCTTTGGATACATAGACATAGATTGGGCTAGTAGCATGTCAGACAGAAGATCTACAAGTGGATTCATGTTTTCCCTTGGTAGTGTAGCAATTACATGGAGAAGCAAAAAGCAACCTACAGTTGCTTTATCAAGTACGAAGGCTGAGTATAGAGGTGCTGATATGGTAGCATGTGAGGTGGTATGGCTGCAAAAGTTATTAGGTGATTTGGATGTGCAGGAAGATGGTCTAGTTGTCATTCGTTGTGACAACATGAGCAGCATACAGCTAGCTAGGAATCCAGTGTTCCATGCTAGGACAAAACACATTGAGGTGTACTACCACTTTGTGAGAGAGAAGGTACTTGCATGAGAGATTGACTTGGTATATGTCAGCACACAGGATCAAATAGCTGACATTTTCACGAAGGCATTGGGTATAGGGAAGCTTCAAAAGTTCCGAAGCTTACTTGGAGTTGTAGAGATACAATTGAGCTTGAGGGGGAGTGTAGAGATGGCAAGCTCAACACGTGCAGACATTGATGATGGACCACCTGGCTGGATGGGTTCACACATCTACACTTAGCACATTGGTGGTCATTATGATACTCACATAGCCACTGACTCATCACTTATTATATTTAGTTTGTTACACCTATCTACAACTGGCAAAGTTATGGCGCCAATAGGCCGCTTTCCTTTACGTTGTATCTTATCTATACGTTGTGTACATTATTGTAAAGTGTGTGGAAGAAGAAGAAAAAAACAACAAGAAAACGTTTTGGCCTCCATCTCTCTTCTTGTGTTGTTGAGTGAGCGTCCTCTTGTGTATACAGTGTGTGTTTGACGTAGTAGCTCAAGCAAGTTCCCCCACCACGCGATTCTTGACACTTATTTGGAGATATCTATCCAAAGTTAATGGCCTTTTTTCTATTGCAACCCTATCTAGACAACACTTAGACTTTTACAGTTTTGCCACAATTGTGATGCTTTCTTCTTCTTGGAGAAACTTTGTGGAATTACAGAGCATTTAATAGCCTTCCTCCATGATCAAGTTCTTTATGATACCTAATCTTTAATATTTTTTTCATTCGCAAGCTTCGAGGATAAAGATCCTTGAGGCAAGGATGGCCTATAATGAAGGAAAAGTTGCTTATTCAAATTTTTATATGAGCCATTGGGGATAAAGAATCACTAGTGGACATTAGTTGGCACTTATGATCGACTATGAAAGGGCACAAGGTGCCATTGTAAAGAACTTTTGGATCATTTTATAAACACCTAATTCACAACTTAGCATTAGCATTATCTTGATCTTTCTTGTTGCAATAACCATGGGTTCCTTATGCTATGGGTCTAATGGAAGAATTATCCATTGCATGGTGATGATTTAGCATTCCCTTGTGCGATTTCATGTTTTCTAGGAGTAAATCGTTAGATTAATTCTAGTTAGAGCAAGTCTCTTTTACAAAACCATAGAAAATAGCTTAAAAATCAAGCACTAAAAACACTCATTTGGCAATATCCAAACATTGGACTTTACCTCAAATGGATTTACTAAATGCCTCCTTGCAGCAAGATGTGTATGTGGAGAAATTGGCAAGTTATGAGGATATGGAGCATCCTATGTATGCATGTAGATGGAAGAAGACACTCTATGGGGCTAATATAATCATTTAGAACATGGTTGGATAAGATCAAGGATTATCTTATCAACATTGATTTTAACGTTCCAAATGAAAATCATTCTCTATGTGAGGAAGGATGCTATAGGTTTGGTCACTTTCACCATAGTCATCTTTAGGTTCCAGTCACCATAGTCATCCATATGAATGATATAATGTGTGCATGTGATAGTGAAAGTGGGATCACTAAGGTCAATGGTATTTTGAAGTTGATTTGATACCATAATTTCAACCCCAAAAATCCTTAGATTTCCTTAACCATCTTAGGTATTATCTAATCTAGGGTATCCTTTTCCTTTGTGGAATCTATCAAGGTTCTATCAATAGAGACAATGTATCTTAAATATTCAATCTTGTCAAAAAAGAATATGCATTTTCTCATCTTGATATAGAGTTGATTTCCATGGAGTGTTTCCAATGCAATCCTTAAAAGACCTTCATGATCCTCCAATGACTTGGTTATCAATACATCATCAAAGAATATTATCACAAAGTCATCCAAGTATGTTTGAAGGATAACTTGCACCAGTTGGTTGAACATTCTAGAGGTAATAGTGAATCAAAATGGCATGACCAAGAATTTGTAGTGATAATACCTAGTATTGAAGGTGAACTTTGGAATATCCTCTTCCTTGATTCAGATTTGGTAATATCTAGATTTTTTATCTATTGTGAAAAGGACCTTGGCTTTGTGTAGGCGATCTAGAAGTTCATTGATCCTAGGTATAATATACTTGTTCTTAACCATCATGTCCTCTAAAGTCAATGTATAGTCTAAGAGATCCATCCTTCTTCTTTTGGAAAATAATAAGGGCATCTCAAGAAAAATTACTTGGGAAAATGAATTCTTTCTCTATCAGTTGCCTTAGTTCTCTCCTTTAGGTTGGTGGCTTTAGACACAAATGTCTTAGATGGTTGGTTTGGCTCTAAAAATCAACTCTATCTCATGGTTAACCTCGTAATTTGCAGGAAATTGGGTTTATTATTTTGGAAATACATTTTTGAAATCATTTATCCAGAAAGGTAGTGTGTAATTTTTAGCCTTTTTAACCTTATTTAACTAGATCATGGAGACTAGTTGACCTTTTCTTAATCCTTGTCCATGGCATTGATCGTTGTTTTTGCATTTTCACAACTATTATAGCAAGTTGGTTTGGGTTTGGATCTTGAGAAAAATTTGAGTACTTGGTACTATTGGGTACTTCTTTGTATTGTCAGTTGTATGTTTGGTTTAGGGTATTTATTTAGTACTAATTGGTCCTATTTGAATCCCTTTGGTACTATTGGATATTTTTTGGTACCTATTATTACTTCTTTTACTTTGTTAAATTGTTGCTAGGGAACATCTAGTACTTTGGGTATTTTCTTTTGTTATTTAGTCTATGGTACTTTTGATACTTTTTTGTATTTAAAGCTTTTTTAGTACTGTTGGTATTGTTTGGCTTATGGTATTTGTTATTGCTTTTTATGGTATTATCTCATTGGCAAGTATAGAACTTGAGAGATTAGGTATGTCTAATCCTTTGATGTGCTTTTGCAAAAAGACCGTGAAATGTTTTAGATTGAGTGTAAAGAAGGCTAGCTCCAATTAAATTTTGTCAACAAGCTCATCTTAGAAATGTGAAGAATGGAATGACATTCACCTTGTTTTGCCAAGTCCTCATATTATGGATGCCAAGAATACCATCCATGTCTTTAGGCCTTCTCCTGCTTGTGGTGAGGAGTACCATCCTTTATCCTTTACTACTCTTTTGTACAGACAAGTGACGTCTAAAGTTTGCTTATAATATTATTAACCCTATGGAGGCAAGGGCTTGGATCACTAGGCAAGCTACTATAAATACATGAACAATGTTTTTCTTGAAGTTGGTTTTCTATGTTGATTGTGTCATTTGATCAAAGATTGTTTTTCCTTTCTCTGTGTAAACATGGCTACAGAAAGTGTTGCTAAGGTTGTCAAATAGAAGATGTTCCACAAGGGATTGAAGGAATGCGATGTTTCTAGAGCAAGTCAGTGTTACAATATTAGAATGTACTCATATGAACATGTACTTAGAGAATATCTAGGAAGACAATATCTAGATATTTAGGAGAACTAGATAAGATGGATCTAGAACATGTGGATGATACTTCACTAAGAGAACCTACCATATCCACACCTTGATTGTATATATATGTATACTCTCACCTATTCCAATAGGAGTGTGTAAGCAAGTGAGCAATAAAAGTGTGTGGTTCATTCTCCATCTCATTGTCTCATTATCTATGTAATATTTCCATGCAATAAAAGTTAGTTGGTTAGTTCAAAAGTTAGTTAGTCAACTAATAAGTTAGTAAGATTACTAACTAAAGACTAACTATGGTAAAAACTGACTAGCATTAATAGTTAATAATTTTCATTAAATTAAAAAAATATTTAAAAAATTGAGAGTCATAAATCTGACATCTTTCTTGAATTGAAAAGTACCGTAGCCACCCTTCACGAAAAGTACAATGTGAATGGGACTTATGAGCCATATAAATCACTTGTATTAATGTGTATAGTTTGAATGGTTCAAAAATATTAGATTCTTGGGAAAAAAAAACTATTATATTTTAGATATTATCCTAAAAAGATAGAACTAAAAGTCATTTAAAAGAAGAGACGTGATGTTTTAGTTAGTTTTGGAGATTTTATAAAAAGAGAAATAAAGAAAAGTGACTGGCGAAATCGTACGTGCTGCAATCGCAGTCTACAGGCAATAGACAACACTTTGAACAGAAAAAAGAAGGAGTGAACTAAGAGCTTTCTTATCAAGTGTCTTAGGGTTTTAACCCCCTTTTGGAGCCAATGCAACCATCATATTTATGATCTGAGAATCAGATCACCGAGTCTTCTAAGAGCCCCTCCACTCTTGTTCTCATACTTATCCCCTCTTCTCTAATTCATTATAAATATGAGGCATGGGGAGGCACAAGGGAGCATAAGGAGACCCTGAAAGGCTACAAGAGAGAGGGAGAGAGAGAGTATACCCCTCCAAGAGATTGTGAGAGAGAGCTTGAGAGAGAGAGAGAGAGAGAGAGAGAGAGAAGAGTTACTCCGAGATGCTGCACAGTTTCCCTCTATCTCGATCCTTGATTTGACCATCTTCTCTTTCACTCTCCCATCTCGAATCTATTCAACTATAATGTGTCCACCTATTCGCTCTTAGGACACGTTTTAGCAGCCCATTGGGAAGAGAGTTTAGAAAGCACCGCCCGGCACTCCCACGGAATGTCACGGGGTTTGCAATCTAGGTCCTCTCGAGTCTGCCAGGAAGCGAAAGCATTCCGGCCGTTCCCACTTAGGACCGATCTGAATCAGGGTTTTTCCCTAGTGGTCAAATTCCTAGAATGGTAGCTAGCATCGAACCTCAGGTGAACTACTTTACACAGAAATGTCAGGGTCGAAATGGATTCATGCTGCACTTGGTTTAAGAACAATGGGAAACGAGAGGGATGCAAAGCTCGATCTCTCTGTCCATAAGGCATAGTCCCATTCTGTTCCCCTAAAATAGCATAAATCGGGGTTCTAATATCCTAGACTCTAGGTCAACATTTCTTGTTGTTCATTTCCTTCGCAAAAAATTCTCTGCTGTTGATTTCGTTTGAGAAAAGTTCCCGACCAACCAGGACCACCCATCCGTAGGACAGACCCATGGCCACATCCACCGCACTTTCCTCAGGGTTGTTTTAGTTGTCTAATTACCTACCACATTTAATTGGACATACATAAAACAACTTCCTTAATTAGCCAATTAGACACCGGTTCCTTCACGTAATCTTAGCACTGACATAGAAAAGCAGTGTCAACCAAGTTCCTTTTCAACAGTTGATCTTATTTATCTTTGGAAAACATCATATAATCCAGCTCGTATGCTAATCCATAATCCGCCCGAAGGCAATCCAGCAATCCACAGGGATTACTAATCCAAGATTCCGCTCGTAGACTAGTATGCGGGCCTCAAGATCCAATCCCGAGTCGCATTGGTCTCTTGTGTAGGGCCCGGAAGGCAAGGGATTTACGGCCAGAGCCCCCCCTGGCACCCAAGCATCCTCCTACTCCAAGTAGTGCCCAACGGAGAGACCTCTCACAGCGGGTTCGGTCCACGTTCCCGGCATGGCTAACAACCCCCTTGGTTAGGGTGAGGTAGACAGTCGGGGGTAGCTGATGCTGCCTCTCCCTTCAGGCCTTCAACCTGAAGCATTAATTATCTTTCCATCCTTAGTTCCTTGAGAAAACAATGCAAACAATGCTCCTAAACTGTTACAAACACAATCAATCCAGTGGTCATTTATTTGGCCAACTGCTAAGGAGTGAATCCTTCTCTCTGAATGCATCCAGCATTCGATCTGGGATCAATTGTGACTTGGCAAGAACCCCAAGGGCTTGTTTGTTTACCCTTTTGTCCTTGGGCTAGGGTCACACCCTGTTAGCCAAAATTAACCAACACCTTAGTGTTTCTTAAATTAAGACAGTAAATGGTGGCGACCATGTCACTCTAACTTGATTGATCCTTTGCTTACTAGGTGAAGCATAACCTCCCTTAACTTGGCAAATCAGCCCAAGAAAGGTGATGTAACAGGATGTCAACCCATCCTCTTGCAAGCTAGACTTGAGCTAGAACTTGCCAACCTTATTCCAAGGAGTGGCAATTATATCTTGTGGTTAAACCACAAAGCCAAGTGACGTTGCAACTTGTTGCATAAGTGTCACACCTAACTCATGGGATCATTTCACCCATTGAACGGTGTTTCCTGGTCAAGGAATTTTTTAAAGACAAGATGCACGGTTTAGGGTGTCTTCTTACCCAACCCAACCCTAACTGTACTAGGCTGTCCTAGCGTTTCCAAAATCAATCCGAGTTTTAACATTGGGTCGGTCAATCCTTAAACCCTAGATCGTTGTTTGCATGGGCGTCCAATTGACCCAAACATTCCGTGAATGTGGGTAAGACCTTTGGGTTCGAGGGTTTCGACGTGGCGTCCAAGTACGATACTGGGCTGCATTTCTAACATGCCAATCCCTGGCTAGTACTTGAGGAGTTTATTGTATCGACTAGTTATGCCTATACGAATCCCTCGCGTGTTAGGTGATTTAGCTAAATTGGACTACTTGTCTTGTGACAAGGAACGATCCTTTCCTAGAGATGCTAAACTTGTTCTAAAGGTGTAATTAGTTGCAAGACGTCACAATCCATGTAAACATGTGATTCATTGCTTCTACGCACCAAAAGGTTTGCAATAACCCTATCTTCTCTTGCTAAAGTCAATACGCATGATAATTTGGAGAATAACTTAGATAGGACCTACTAGGATTCACATCAAGGAATTATGCCTACAACCTTTTGTCTAAGCTTTAGAATTTCATGCTTTGATAAGCCATGCAACCTTTCCTAAATGCAACTCTTGATGAATGAATTTTTCGCATGACGAATATGTAACATGCATCCTTAATCCATTCCACAAGCGTCCTTGCATGCAACATGCAACGTCCATGGTTTCATTTCCATGTCGTGCAATGGACGTTAACAATTCTTTCCATGCAAGACATAACAAGGAAGTTATTGACAAAATGCAAGATACGCTTGTTCTTTCACGGCCAATTAAGGATGCACTTAACAATTTCAACCTTTTAACACTAGGCAATATGCGTTTTAGGCTTTTCACTTTGAAATGCACGACAAGGCAACATACTACTAAACTCATAAAATGTATAGGTAATTTACATTCATAACATTGGGAATGCAAATAACCCAATTGCATGTCATGCATTAATTCTAGTAAATCGTTCGAGTAGGCGATTTTCCCCAAATGCATTTTAACTAGGCTAGGTGAATTAGAAACATGCATAAGTGCTTCCTTTCCATGAAAGTTATCGTGCTTAACGCATTTCTTTTACGTGGAATTAAAATCGTAAAACCTAGGCTTGAGGGCTCGTGGGAAGGTCCACGTGTATGTTCGGGGAAGAACCTCCCACAGGTGCACCTTGCATCTTCTTGGGAGCCATCATAGACGTAGTGTGTTTATGGACTCCGCGGATTCCTTCTAGCCTTTACTCTCGCTCTCTGAGGCTGCCTGTAGGTCGATACATTCTCCCTTGCATAGGAATTGGAGCTTTACGAGCCCGGTTTTTAAAACCGGGGAGGGCACGTAAAAACAGGGCTTAAGGAAGCCCTTGTAGAAGCTTCCAAGGAAGCTTCTATGCTTCTGAGTTAGAAGCTTACGTGGAAGAGGGAGGGGTAATGGAAGATTAACGTCGGGGGGGGGGGGGGGGGGGTGATTAGGACGATGGCGGCGGTGGTATGGCAGTGGCGCAGTGGACTAGGCGTGGCAGGGCGGCGATTATTTGCGGCAGCATTCTCGTGCAGCACGATGATGGCATTCCCAGGCAGCACGACAGCATTCAACCTCTCCTCCACAGCCTCTCCTTGTGCCACACAGGGGGTTCATATAGTCTTGGGGGGGTGAGGTAGCCACCATGTGGCCTATGCATGCCTCCCCCCTCGTGCATTCCCCACACCACGTTTACTTCTTCTCATACTCCCTCTCCTTCAGCCATGCATTGGCTGGGGGAAGGGATAATTAGTAAAAAAAAATTGCATAAATTCTCACCATTTTCAATTTCCCATTTTTCCCTAGAAGGGAGTTCTCATGCGGCTTTGAGGTTTTAATCCCCGACCTCATTTGCACAATGCGGATGGACTCGTTATTGCGCGTGCGGGGTAACCACTTGGCCACCGTTATTAATCGACGCGGGAGATGACTTTGCACATCTTTTACATGGGCATGTGATGATCAAAGCTCCTTAATATTTTGAGCGGAAATATTACATTCTCTCCCCCTTGGAGGAATCGAGATGTCCTCATCTCAAGAAGAACTGGGGGTATTGTTGGTTGAGAGTACTTTCATCCATCCAAGTGGCATCCTCCTTGGGATAATCTTTCCACTGGACGAGACATTGTCTCAAGGTTCTGGATCTCAATTGTCTCTCCCTAACATCTAAGATCTTGTCAAGCCATAGCTCAAGGACTCCTTGGCTAGGCATTACAACTTGTTGATCATCAAGTACATGGCTAGGATTAGGTACATACTTCTTCAGTAGGCTGATGTGGAGTACATTATGAACCTTTAGGTTTTCCGGGAGTTGCAATCTATAAGCATTGGGTCCTAGCACTTGAGGATCTTGTAGGGTCCACAATACCTCGGGCTTAGCTTCTTGCATTCACCTAAGGATAGGGAACTCTAGTTTGGGCGTACGCGAATGAAGACCATATCTCTTTCAGCGAAGGTTCTATCTTGACGTTTCAAATCCGCGTATGCCTTCTATCTATCCTTGGCGGCTTTGATGTCCTATCTTAGTGGCTTCATTTGGTCATCCATATCTTCCAACATATGCCTTGAAGCTTCAACTCTTAGGGTTGGATCCGAGAAGTTTAAAGACTTCGACAATCATGCCCATACCATGTTTGAAAAGGGGTCGCACTGGGAACGTGGACCGAACCTGTCGCGAGAGGTCTCTCTGTTGTTGGGCACTACTTGGAGCAAGAGGACGCTTGGGTGCCAGGGGGGGCTTTGGCCGTAAATCCCTTGCCTTCCGGGCCTTGCACAAGAGGCCAACACGACTCGGGATTGGATCTTGAGACCCACATACTAGTCTACGGGCGGAATCTTGGATTAGTAATCCTTGTGGATTGCTGGATTGCCTTTGGGCGGATTATGGATTAGCCTACGAGCTGGATTATATGATGCTTTCCAAAGATAAATAAGATCAATTGTTGAAAAGGAACTTGGTTGACACTGCTTTTCTATGTCAGAGCTAAGATTTCGTAAAGGAACCGGTGTCTAATTAAGGAAGTTGTTTTATGCGTGTCTAACTAAATGTGGTAGGTAATTAGACAACTAAAACAACCCTAAGGAAAGTGCGGTGGATGTGGCCATGGGTCGTCCTACAGATGGGTGGTCCTGGTTGGCTGGGAACTTTTCTCAAACGAAATCAATAGCAGGGAATTTTTCACGAAGGAAATGAATAGCAAGAAACGTTGACCTAGATTCTAGGATACTAGAATCCCGATTTATGCTGTTTTAGGGGAACGGAATGGGACTATGCCTTATGGGCAGAGAGGTCGAGCTTTGCATCCCTCTCATTTCCCATTCTCCTTGAACCAAGTGCAGCATGAATCCACTTCGACCTTGATGTTTTTGCGTAAAGTAGTTCGCCTGAGGTTCGCCTGAGGTTCGACGCTAGCTACCGTTCTAAGAATTTGACCACTAGGGAAAAACCCTGATTCAAGTCGGTCCCAAGCGGAAACGGTTGGAATGCTTTCGCTTCGTGGTAGACTCGGGAGGACTTAGATCGCAAACCCCGTGACATTCTGTGGGAGTGCCGGTCGACGCTTTCTAGACTCTCTTCCCGATGGGTTGCTAAAACGTGTCTTGAGAGCAAACAGGTGGACATGTTACAGTTGGTATCAGAGAAAACCAAGGAAGGATCTATCTTATAAGAATACTTAATAAGAAGAAGTAAATCAAATGTTGTTGCAAAGAACATCTCCTTACTTATCGTTGCTGAGTTGCTGAGTCATGAAGCATGGAACAGATTCTTGGTGTTCCAAGTCACGTTTATGACCGCGATGCGTGCCTCGGAATATCAACGAAGGCTTGATATGATGAATATCCTAGACCGCATCTACAATCCATCGCCCTTATACATGGAATGGAGATGGATGGGTCTTTCAGGGATCTATTACATAGATTCCCACTAACTTGCGTACCTTTGAACCAACTTGAAAAGAATTAATTGGATGGAGGACTTAAAGATCGTGAAGTTGTTCATCTTTGTTGAGACTCATGCAAATGCAACCCTATATGTCAGAGGTCGAAGGGTCAAGCAGTACGCATATGTGTACAAGGAAGTGACTCGAGTAATCCCTGTCGATAGAATTAAGGTGTTGGGACGTCATGAGAAGAATGGATATCAAAGGAAAAGATACCCTAATCTTCCAATGACCTATCGATTCTTGAAGATCCATGACCCCAATCCATACTATTACACAGTTCCCGTAGCTGAATGCAACAATATCTTATTCTCCTCGAATTAATATATCAGCTTGTTTCATTCCCCCAAGAATAGTTGTACTTCGAAAGGGCTATGCCCATATGAATGAAATAAGGCTCTTTTTATCAATGGATGTCTTTTTATCCCGGAAGAAATTGAGCTAAAGGAACAACTAAAGCAACTATTAGATCAGGGCTACATCCATCCTAGCAATTCACCATGGGGAGCTCCAGTACTATTCTAGAAGAAGAAAGATGGAATGCTTCGATTGTATTGATTATAGAGGGTTGAATCAATCAACCATTAAGAACAAGTACCCTATTCCAAGAATAGATGAACTTCTTGACTATCTTCAAGGTGCGAAGATCTTCTCCAAGATTGATCTCAGGTCTGAATACTATTAGATAAGGATCAAGGAAGAAGATATCCCAAAGATGGCATTCAACACAAGATATGGACACTTTGAGTTCCTAGTCATGTCATTCGAGCTGACGAGTGCACCTGCCACCTTCAATAGATTAATGCAGGATATCTTTAGGCCATATCTTGATGACTTCGCACTCGTCTTCTTCGATGATACCTTAGTCTACTCCAAACAAGAATAAGATCATGAAACCCAACTTCGCATTGTCCTTGAGACAATGAGGGCACACAAGCTTTATGCCAAGATGAAGAAGTGTGCATTCTTCAAATGTCAGACTGAATATTTGGGAATTCATCGTGTCAGTGGAAGGAATCTCAGTGGATTAGCCAAGGTTAGAGATGTTTTGGAGTGGCCAACACCAATAACTGTCAAGGAAATACGCAGTTTTCTTGGATTGATAGGATGATACAGGGTCTTTATCAAAAACTATGCTTTGATTGTAGCACCGTTGACCGATCTACTAAAGAAGCAAACATCGATTGTATGGTCAACTGCTAAACAATCTAGCTTTAATAGTCTAAAGAAAAGTTTGGTATCAGCACCTATCCTGAAACTTTTGGATCTTGGTAAGGAGTTTGAAGTAATAACTGATGCTAGCACACTTGCCTTAGGATGTGTGCTTATGCAGGAAGGTCATCTGGTAGCATACTCTTCAAGGAAACTAAAGAGCCATGAGAAGAATTACGCTACCCACGATCTGGAATTCTTAACTGTCATCCATCCTCTCAAGATTTGGAGACACTACTTGCTAGGTTACAAGTTTACCCTAGTGACCGATCATAAAAGTCTCAAGTGGATCTTTACCCAACATGAGGCAATGTCGGTGGATTGAAGTACTGGAGGAGTATAATTTTGAAATCAAATACCGGCCTAGAAAGGAGAATGTAGTTGCCGATGCATTCAGTCGCAAGGCATTCCTTAGTTCTCTAATATTGCAAAATCCATCAACAGCTAGATCTCTAGCCACAAAGGTATCCATGCCAAACAACCCGATACTTGAGCTAGCTAGAGAAGAAGCATGCCATGATCCAACCTATCAGAAGATGCTAAGGGAGATCCCTATCAAGGATCAAGACCTGAAGCTATAAACTAAGTATCAAGAATTCTCTATCAATAGTGGACTTATCTACTATAGAACGAGATTATGTATACCAGCAAGCCAGTCACTCAAGCAGAAGATACTTTGGGAAGCTCATGATTTCCCTTTTTCAGGACATCCTAGCTATACCAAGACCCTCAATGCATCATGAAGAGCTACTATTGGGAGAGGCTTAAAGGTGATTCTCTCAAATATGTCACTGAGTGTTTGTCTTGTCAATGTATTAAGGCCAAACATGTCAAAATGCCAAGGAAGTTGCAACCACTTGACATTCCCCAAATGAAATGGGAATTCATTAGTATGGACTTTGTTGTTGGCCTACCCCAAGTTCAGGGAGGAAACAATTCCATTATGGTTGTGGTGGATATGTTCACCAAGGTTGCGCATCTTATTCCTGTTAAGAAGAACTATAAAGCCTCAGACATTGCAAGGTTGTTCATCAAGGAGATATTCAAGCTACATGGGTTTCCCAGAAGAATCATTAGTGATCGTGATTCTCTCTTCACACCATACTTCTAGAGAGCTATCTTCAAAGCCATTGGGACTCAACTCTATTTTAGTACAGCTTACCATCCTCAAACTGATGGTCAAACGGAATGAGCAAACCAAGTCATTGAGGATATACTAAGGGCACACTGCTGCCGTGAACCAAAAAGGTGGATTCAATACTTGCCATTGGTTGAGTTTGCCTACAATGCTTCCTATCAACAAAGCATTCAAATGTAAATCATGGCGACCATGTCACTCTAACTTGATTGATCCTTTGCTTACTAGGTGAAGCATAACCTCCCTTAACTTGGCAAATCAGCCCAAGAAAGGTGATGTAACAGGATGTCAACCCATCCTCTTGCAAGCTAGACTTGAGCTAGAACTTGCCAACCTTATTCCAAGGAGTGGCAATTATATCTTGTGGTTAAACCACAAAGCCAAGTGACGTTGCAACTTGTTGCATAAGTGTCACACCTAACTCATGGGATCATTTCACCCATTGAACGGTGTTTCCTGGTCAAGGAATTTTTTAAAGACAAGATGCACGGTTTAGGGTGTCTTCTTACCCAACCCAACCCTAACTGTACTAGGCCGTCCTAGCGTTTCCAAACTCAATCCGAGTTTTAACATTGGGTCGGTTGATCCTTACGGTAGAAACCCTAGATTGTTGTTTGCATGGGCGTCCAATTGACCCAAACATTCCGTGAATGTGGGTAGGACCTTTGGGTTCGAGGGTTTTGACGTGGCGTCCAAGTACGATATTGGGATGCATTTCTAACGTGCCAAGCCCTAGCTAGTACTTGAGGAGTTTATCGTATCAACTAGTTATGCCTATACGAATCCCGTGCAGGTTAGGTGATTTAGCTAAATTGGACTACTTGTCTTGCGACAAGGAACGATCCTTTCCTAGAGATGCTAAACTTGTTCTAAAGGTGTAATTAGTTGCAAGATGTCACAATACATGTAAACATGCGATTCATTGCTTCTACGCACCAAAAGGTTTGCAGTAACCCTATCTTCTCTTGCTAAAGTCAATACTCATGATAATTTGGAGAATAACTTAGATAGGACTACTAGGATTTACATCAAGGAATTATGCCTACAACCTTTTGTCTAAGCTTTAGAATTTCATGCTTTGATAAGCCATGCAACCTTTCCTAAATGCAACTCTTGATGAATGAATTTTTCGCATGATGAATATGTAACACGCATCCTCAATCCATTCCACAAGCGTCCTTGCATGCAACATGCAACGTCCATGGACGTTAACAATTCTTTCCATGCGAGACATAACAAGGAAGTTACTGACAAAATGCAAGATATGCTTGTTCTTTCACGGCCAATCAAGGATGCACTTAACAATTTCAACCTTTTAACGCTAGGCAATATGCATTTTAGGCTTGTCACTTTGAAATGCACGACAAGGCAACATGCTACTCAACTTGTAAAATGGATAAGTAATTTACATTCATAACATTGGAAATGCAAATAACCCAATTGCATGTCATGCATTAATTCTAGTAAATCGTTTGAGTAGGCAATTTTCCCCAAATGCATTTTAACTAGGCTAGGTGAATTAGAAACATGCATAAGTGCTTCCTTTCCATGAAATTTATCGTTCTTAACACATTTATTTTACGTGGAATTAAAATTGTAAAACCTGGGCTTGAGGGCTCGTGGGAAGGTCCACGTGTATGTTCGGATTCCTTCTAGCCTTTACTCTCGCTCTCCGAGGCTGCCTATAGGTCGATACCTTCTCCCTTGCATAGGAATTGGAGCTTTACGAGCCGGGTTTTTAAAACCGAGGAGGGCAGGTAAAAACAAGGCTTAAGGAAGCCCTTGTGAAAGCTTCTATGCTTATGAGTTAGAAGCTTACGTGGAAGAGGGAGGGGTAATGGTAGATTAATGTCGAGGGGGTGTGATTAGGACGATGGCGGCGGTGTATGGCAGTGGTGCAGTGTATTGGGCGTGGCAGGGTGGCGATTATCTGCGGCAGCATGACGACGGCGTTCCTAGGTAGCATGGCGATGGCGTTCCCAGGCAGCGCGGCAGTCCTTCAGCACGGCAGCATTCGACCTCTCCTCCACCACCCTCTCCATGTGCCACAGGGGGGGTTCATATAGCCTTAGGGGGGAGAGGTAGCCACCACGTGGCCTATGCATGCCTCCCCCCTCATGCATTCCCTACACCACATTTACTTCTTCTCATACTCCCTCTCCTTCAGCCATGCATCAGCTGGGGGAAGGGATAATTAGTAAAAGAAATTGCATAAATTCTCACCATTTTCAATTTCCCCTTTTTCCCTAGAAGGGAGTTCTCATGCGGCTTTGCAATTTTAATCCCCGGCCTCATTTGCACAATGCGGATGGACTCGTTATTGCGTGTGGAGGGTAACCACTTGGCCACTGTCATTAATCGACGCGGGAGATGACTTTTCACATCTTTTACGCGGGCATGCGGTGATCAAAGCTCCTTAATATTTCAAGCGGAAATATTACATCCACCTTCTTAATCTCTTGAGTCTACTTGCGAACAATGGCCTCCAAGCAAAGAATGTCGTGTGCGGATGACAATCCTACAACCAGCAAACAGAGCTTCGGGCGAAGGCATCACTATCAATCCAATTGCGATACCAGTTGTAAGTAATGTATTTTCAAATTGATAGATGCTTGTTTTAATGCTCATAAGAGATACATTAGGCTCTCTACCTTGTGGTGCTAGAATAGGTAATTGAAAAGGATAAATCGCATTTCAAATATTCAAAGATGAAGTTTGTGAAGTGCTTGTATCAAAGGAAGTTAAATTGCACCTAGTTGCTATGTGATGAATCCATGCATAGCATAAGCAACATATGGGACACTAAAGTATTGAGCAGCATCGATGAGTCTTTGATTAATCTTTACCGAGGATAATATTGTTTAAAGTTCGCAAATGCATATACACAGTACATACATGGGAGAGATTATGTAAACTTTACATCGATGACATGCGACTCCTTGCCTTAGGAGAAAGGAAGATAAAGCCAAGAAATAATGTTGCATAGTAGGAAAATGGTAAAAGATAATTGTCACTTAGAGAAGAGGCATAAATGCTCTTGCTAGATTGATTAATTTGCATTGGAATGATAGGACTTGCGTCATGTATAGCTATTATTGGAACCTTTAGCATATGCCTTAGGCTAAATGAGGGAATATTAAGTAAATTCTACTCTTTGGCCCCAAGGGGGAGAGTGAATATGCGATGGAATTATTGTCGTGTCTATTGTTGTATTGTTTGGAAAAAATACAATTAGTTTTATTGGTTGATTGAACAACACCCTAAATGTTTTTCTTTCAATCAAAGGATTGTTGCATTGTGATTTGGATAAATATTCCAAGGCTTGTGTTGATGGAAAATGCATGGCAAGGGTCTGTAATGACAAGTTGCCATGGGAATGAAGGAATGGTTTTCTAGAATATGATATTAGGGCTGATTGCTTTGATTGTGCTTGAATTTTAACTGGATTAATTAAGGAAGGATATTTTGCATGCGTGGATCATCTCCAAGTTTACATCGCGGATTATCTCGAGAGGCCACTACTCGATTCACAGGCCGATGGTCGAGTGGTGAAAAGGCCAACCACGAAAATGGCATCTCACTCCTAGACCGCTTGTGGGTCAAGTGGAGCTCTGGACACCCCTTGTCTGTCTAGAATGGAGTTGGAGATCCCCGTGAGCCCAACTTCTAGGACGTTGGAAGATCCTATTCTAGATAAAGGATGGAAATTTTGGTACCATGAGATTTGGACCAGGTACTTTTGTTGGACAAAAGGGATACATAATTCTCCTATATGGGCAGGAGACAAAGATTAACTTAAAGATAAGTTAAGGAACTTGTTTGATAAAAGGACTGCTTGTTTTTTTTTGTATATGTGTTATAAATTACGTGAACAAACTGTGTGCCCTAAAAGGATTAATTAATGAAGCTAATTTTAAATGTCACACATAAATGTGGTAGGATCTAATTAGACAACTAAAGCTATCAAGGAAAGTGGGTGGACGGAATCCCCCGACAGGTCCGTCCTATAGCTGGGTGGTCCCAGAGAATTGGCAGGCTTCTCACAAGGATTTACCGTCGGATGACTTTAGGTATTGTTAAGGTAGAACCCGATTCATACTGTTTTAGGGGACTGAAATGGGACTATGCCCTACGGGCAAAGAGGCTGACAGATGCATCCCTCTCGTTTCCCATTCTCTATGAACCAAGTGCAATATAAATCTGCTTCGACTCTGTTGTTCCTACTCAAAGTGGGTCATCTGGAGCTTGACGCTAGCTACTTCCTAGAGACTTGGCTGATAGGAAAGAAACCCTAACCTCAGGTCGGTCCTAAGTGGGAATGGCCAAATACTTCCGCTCGGGGCAGACTCGGGAAGACCTAGATCGCAAACCCTGTGACATTCCTTGTGAGTGCCAAGTGGTGCTTTCTAGACTCCCCTCCCGATGGGCTGCTAAGATGTGTTTCACAAGTGGTCAAGCGGACACGTTACAATCTCTCTTTCTTTCTCTCACCATCACATTCACTACATGGTATTAGAGTGCACCAAGCTCCTAAGGGCCTAGGTTAGTAGCTTCTAGCTTTTGTCTACTCAATTAATCCTTAGACTTATTTCTTGCATGCAATCCAAATCAATTGCTTTATGTGTTGATTAGTAGGATTTGAATCCATGTCAAGGTAAACTAACCTTATCCACATGCGCATTATCCTCATTATCTTGATCTCATTTTATCCTATCCACCTACTTCTTGTCTATTCTTATCATCTTCACCTACTCTTATCTTTTTCATTATCACATCTCCTTAAGAGAGAGATATTTTTCCTATTTATCATTATTGTCATCCTTATCTCATATTTTCTCCTCCCTCCACGTACCTATCCCTTTGGTTCATTGCCATATTAAGGTCTAAACCCCCTCTCTCTCACACTTATTTGTGGCCCACCCATCCATTACCCATTAAAGTGATATCCCACATACAATCCATTTAATTCTCACCCAACCTTATCTTCAAAGAATCTTTTTCCTAGCCATACATATTTTCCATCTTTTCTCAAACCAACCTCACCCTCTTTGCCTTGAGACATTGACCTATCCATGCCATATATACTTCAGTCATTTCTAATCTAGCTCAAGCCTTTACATTACCTCCCATTTTTCTCCACTTTTATTGATCCTTATCTACAAACCTTATCTCTAATCTTATACTCGCTTACATAGACTACCTTATTAATTTGTGCCAACATGCATATGCTTCAAATAGTTTCCTAGCTCCTTGCCCTTGTCACATGTTTACTCTCTCCTCTTTCATTAAACTCTGAATGTTCTCCCTTAACGAAAGTCTTTGTCACAAGATATTTCTATTACATCATGCAACACATATGTTCCATCCTTGTATCCTCATTAAGTCCAATATTTATTCTCTCTTGTCAACTAGTGGAATATATAGAAAATTCTTTGATGCAATGTGCTGGGGGGCATGCAGCCCCCCCAAGTGGGAGGGGTGGCCATGCCACCCACCTCCTCCCCTCCCTATATAAGGGGAGGCCCCTCCCCTCCCTCGACTAAATGGAGACTGCGGCCCCCCTTCCGTGCCTCGTCACCTCCAGCAGCAGCATCATCCCTCGATGGCCGTCAATCGGCTCTTCCCCCCCTCCTCGCTTGGCGGTAGCTACACACCCCCCCTAGGCCTTCTGATTGGAGCTCCCCCCCTCCTTCGTCCTACTGAAATGGGGTCCCTGGACCTACGACTGTAGCCACCCCCCTTCTAATCACCAATTGCCATGGGGGGCCCCGTGAGGGAGAGTGAGAAGAATGGAGGTAGAGGGAGAGAAGGCGAAGAAGAGAAGGAGTAGGAGAGAAGTAGAGGAAGAAGAAGAAGAGGGAGGGAGAAGAAGAAGAGGAAGAGAAGGAGAGGAAGAAGAAGAAGAGGGTGAGAAGGAGAAGGAGAGAAGAAGAGGAAGAAGAAGAAGAGGGAGAGAAGGAGAGGAAGAAGAAGAAGAGGGAGAGAAGTAGAGGAAGAAGAAGAAGAGGGAGAGAAGGAGAAGGAGAGAAGAAGAAGCAGTGAGGAGAGAAAAGAAGAGGGAGAGAAAGAGAAGGAGAGAAAAGAAGGAGTGGGAGATAGAAGAGAAGAAGAAGGAGAGAAGGAGTGAGGAGAGAGAATAAGAGGGAGGGAAGGAGAAGGAGAGAAGGAGTGAGGAGAGAGAAGAAGGAGGACTGGTAGAGAGAAGAGAAGAAGAGGGAGAGAAGGAGAAGAAGGGAAGAGAGGGAGAGAGAGAGAAGTAGAAGGAGAGAAGAAGAGAAGAAGAAGGGAAAGAGAGGGAAGGAGGAGAAGGAGAAAAGAAGTGGGAGAGGGAGAGGAGAAGAAGAGAAGGAGAGAGAGAGAGAGAGTACGAGAATAAGAGAAAAGAAGAAGAAGTGGAGGAGAGAGAGAAAGGGTAGGAGGATAAGAGAAAAGAAGAGGAAGAGAAAGGAGAGGGAGTGAGAGTTGGTGAGTAACTTCAAGGAGCCACCCCCTCAGCGAAGGACCCCATCCAACAATCTTTCCTACCCGAACCCGTCGTCCCAAAATCCATTAAAGTTCGGACTGTCCAATCTCCGTGAGGTGAATGGCTCCCAAGAAGAAAGTCACTAGAAGCGTAGGTGCCAAAGCTACTGGTAACGCTGGAGAGGCGAGTGGAGCGACCAATGAAACAAACACGAATCAAACCCAGGTTCTAAGCTTTAAAATTAATTAGGTATTATTTCTCGTGGAAGAGATGAAAGGGTTTGTGACGTGCATGGAACAAGAATGAGTCTTAGGGTTTTGTTTACTCTAAGTACTAAGTTGCATGCGCGAAACGGTAGAGTTTGGAATTTGCATAAGATTATATGCATGAATGATAGCTTTTACACACATAAAATGATAAGGTTATCGCCTTACTTCACATAAAATGATAGCTTTTTAACCGGTTCAGTGCATAAATAGTCATTTACAATTCACGTTTTGCAATCATGGTTAAAAGAAACACATGAAATGTTAGTTTCTGTTCATGAGATACACTTGCACCGTTGGATAAAACCCTAGACTTTCATGCATTAGAAATAAGTACTCATTGCCAGGAATGAAGAGAGATAAAAGTCGTTTAGGAGGTACAACTATACTAAACACACCATGTGCATGATGGATAAGGTTGATTGGGAAATCCTGCATAGAACCGCACTAAGAGAATTGGAAGGATCGCATGCATCTAGACTGCATCTTGAAAGTCTGAATGAAGAATCATGTGTTGCCATGTGTGTTAGTTGAGCTTGGTTGGAACTAGAAGATTAATAGACCCTTGGTTGGGTTGCGAATAAGGCATGTTCAGTGCCTTGATAGACTAGCTAATGCCTGAGTTAGGGTTAAGATACCCTAAGGTAAAACCGAAGGGAAAAGGGCAAGTCAAGAAAGGTTAACTTACCAAGATCATTTGCTTGCGTAATCTTGTTTGAGATTATTGGGATCTCACCAAGTTGCGAAAAGACCCAAGATCGAATGCTGGGAGCATCCGGGAAAAAAGGAGTCACATCTTAGCAGTCAGCCGTACAACAGACCTCCGAAATGTTCGCGCTTGTACTTAGGTGCATTATTTGATCTCTTTGCTCAACGAACTAATTCAAGGAAAACACTTAATGCTTTAGGTTGAAAGCTTGGAGGGAGAGGCAGGAATAATTATCTTCGAGTGTCTGCCTGGCCCTATCCAAGGGGGTTGTTAGCCGCGCCGGGTATATAGACCTAACCCACTGTGAGAGGTCTCTCCATGGGTGCTGCTTGGAGCGGGAGGACGCTTGGGTGCTAGGGGAGGCTCTGGCTATAAATCCCTTGCCTCCGGATCTCGCACAAGAGGTTGACATGACTCGAGATGGGATCTCGAGGCCCGTGTACTAGTCAACAGGTGGAGCTTGGAGCAGCAATCCTGTAGATTGCTGGGATAGCCTTCGGGCATGATATTGGATGTACTCCAGGATTTTTATAAATAAAAAGTAGATATTGGAGAAAAAGGAACTTGCTTGACATTGTTTTTGTGTCGGTGCCTAAGTTGCATAAAGGAACACGTGGCTAATTTGATTAATTAAGGAAGCTACTTTTGCATGTCAAAACATAATGTGGTAGGTAATTAGATAACTAAAGCAAACTAAGGAAAGTGCAGTGGATGTTACTTAGGTCCTGTCCTACGGAAGGGTGGTCCCGGTTAGCTGGGAACTTTTCTCAAATATTGAGATAATAAGACTATGAAGACCTAGTGACAGTAGATGTAGAATCCCGGTTTATTCTATTTTAGGGAAAAGGAATGGGACTATACTGTATGGCAGAGAGGTTGAGCTTCACATCCCTCTCGTTTCCCATTCTCCATGAACCAAGTGCAGCATGAATTCGCTTCGACTCTGTTGTTCCTACGCAATGTGGTACATCTAGAGCTCGACACTAGCTTCTTCCTAGAGACTTTGCTGATAGGAAAAGAACCTTGACCTCAGGTCGATCCCAAGTGGGAATGGCCAGACACTTCCACGCGGGGCAGACTCGGGAAGACCTAGATCGCAAACCCTGTGTCATTCCTTGCGAGTGCCCGACGGAGTCTTCTAGACCCTTCTCCCGATGGGCTGCTAAGACGTGTCCCACAAGCGAACAAGCGGGCACGTTACAGTTGGTATCATAGTGAGAACCAACGGGATCTAAGATTTACAAGGGAACTTAATGGAGGAAAATAGTGGGGGATAGCCAGGGAAAGGTGAGTGGAATAGAGCAGTGTTTTCTGTGAAAACATTCCTTTACTCACTTATGGATGTTGGGTTGCAGAGTCACGAAGCATGGAGCAAGTTCTTGGTGTTCCAGGTCATGTTCATGACTGCGATGCATGCTTTGGATTATTGTGAGAGGCTATGCGTGATGAATATTCTGGACCGCATCTATAATCCTTCACCCATGTATGCGGAACGAAGATGGACGGGAGAATCAGGAATATACTACATAGTAGCCCACCGACTTGCGTACGTTCAGACCAACTTGAAGAGAATCAAGTGGATGGAGGATTTAAAGGTTGTGAAGCTGTTCATCTTTGTCAAAGCTCATGAAAAACACAACCCTGCATGTTGGCGGTTGAAAGTCAAGCAGAACAAGTATGTTTATGAAGAAGTGACCCGAGTGATCCCTGCCGACAGGATCAAAGTGTTAGGGTGCTATGAGAAGAATGGGTATCAAAGGAAGGGATACCCCAAGCTTCCTATGACTTATCGTTTCTTAAAAATCCATGACCCCGCTCCATATTATTACTCAGTCCCTGAAAATCCATGACCTCACTCCATATTATTACTCAGTCCCTATAGCTTGTTCTACTTTTCCAAAATAAATGTACTCAAAGGGTTATGCCCTCATGAATGAAAACGATTTTTACTATCGTCTATCTTGATTGTAAATGTTAGCTAAGGTGTTAAGCGATTAAATCACTTGGCTAAAAGCTGTGCTAGTCATATTAATATAGTATGGGAAACATTTGATAAGTTTTTAACATAAAGAATCTTATTGTCCAGACGCAAACCCAAGCGCAGGTTCCAAATCCGACTCCGGCACTAAGTTCAGCTGTGATTCAAGAGAAGAGGTTCCTTCTCAAACAAATTAAGCCACCCGAGTTCGATGGCAAGGGAAGGACTGTTCAAGCTGACGCTGAGATCTGGATCAAGTCCATGGAGGACTATTTTGAGGCAGCAGGAACTGCACCTGCTAACCAAGCCATGATCACCAAACTTAAGCTTACAAGCGAAGCAAGACTTTGGTGGAAATAGTGGTGCAGAGACCAAGCGATCTCAGAAGGGTTAGTCACTTGGGAGAAGCTTAAGGAAGCTGTGCGAGGGAGGTATCTGCCACCTGCCTACCACACACAGAAGATGAATGAATTCTATGAATTGAAGCAGCTTGGACTATCCCTTGATGCATATTATTCAAAGTTCGTTTCTCTCTTAAAGTACACACCTCCAATGGATATGACACAATAGGTGTCAAAGTTTTGTGCTGGGTTAAATCCACTCATAAACACCCACTTGGAATCAATGCACCCAACGGACCTACAAGATGCACTCATTCGAGTTGCACCAATAATATAGGAGGTGCAGGCTAAACCAAGGAACAATAGGACTTGGCCTTACACAGATCAGAACAAGGGTATGTCTAGGGCTTAGACTAAGAGAGTGCAAGGTCATAATCCGGACCAAAGGAAGAAATCTAGGGCCAATGCTGTCAACAACTTTGTCCCTACACAAGGCAATGACCGCAATCTACATTGTTGCCATTGCAATGAGCCCAGACACTTCAAGAGGCAGTGTCCCAAGCTTAGCAGAGGACATCGCCAAGGGCAATTCCATGAGCCGCCCATGGCCAGGGAACCACCGTCATGGCCAGAGGGAGAACCTCCAGTGTTTCCAACAAGGAGCTGGGTGATGAAGAAGATCCATCCATGGATGTTGGCATTGAGAGGGAAATGGTTCATGCCGCTCTGCACAAAAAGGGTCCAAATCGCCAATTCTCGGTGATTCAAACTCCATCAAATTATGAAGGCAAAAGCTTCAAAACCCTAATTGACTATGGCAATACACATTCCTTCATTTCATTGACCTGTGTGCAAAAAGGCTAGGGATAGCCACAATAGATACACCAACTTTACTTGTGGAATTGGCAAATGGTCGTGAGGTCTCTCGTACTAGGAAAACTGCTAAGGTGAAATTCCTACTGGGTGGGAAGCCAACTTCGGTGAGATTCAGGGTAATAAACCTAGGTGTCCATGAATGTTTACTTGGAATGGATTGGCTAATACCCAATGATGCCCACATCCACTGTGGAAAGGGCCAAGTCTCCTTCTGAAATTCTGAAGGGGTTCTAGTTACAACTCAAGGAGAGGCTAGTAAGCCAAAAAAACAGCTGGCAAAAGCAACATGGATAATAAGAGGAGTTAGAAAGGGCCTATCTGTCAATCTGATTAAACTGAATAAGCTAGATTAGAATCAGGAATCTAGGGAAGAATCTTCATGGTTAAAGGAATATGCAGACGTATTTCCTGAAGAGCTGACAGAACTTCCTCCTCAAAGGGAAGTCGACCATGAAATCAAGCTCGCGCCAAGAGCTGCACCAGTCGTGCAAAGAGGCCGTATAGGATGTCCATCCCAGAAGCTATTGAACTGAAAGAGAAGCTCAAGCAATTGTTAGACCAAGGCTGCATCCGTCCTAGCAGTTCACCATGGGAAGCTCCAGTACTATTCCAAAATAAGAAAGATGGAATGCTTCGGCTATGCATCGACTACAAAGGGTTGAATCAATTAACCATAAAAAATAAATACCCCATTCCAAGAATAGATGAATTACTTGACCTTCTTCAAGGTGTGAAGATCTTCTCTAAGATAGATCTCAGATCTAGATATTATCTGATAAGGATCAAGGAAGAAGATATCTCGAAGTTTGCATTCAACACAAGGTATGGACACTTTGAATTCCTAGTGATGTCATTCGAGCTGACAAATGCTCCTGCTACCTTCAACAAGTTGATACAGGATATCTTTAGGCCCTATCTTGATGACTTCGTACTCATCTTCTTTGATGATACCCTAGTCTATTCTAAACAGGAAAAAGATCATGAACCCCAGCTTCGCATTGTTCTTGCAACAATGAGAGCACACAAGCTTAATGCCAAGAAGAAGAAGAAGTGTGCATTTTTCAAGCGACAGATTGAATATCTGGGATTCATTGTATCAGCGGAAGGAATTTCAGTAGATCAAGCTAAGGTCAGGAGACGTTTTGGAATGCCCAACACCAACTTCTGTCAAAGAAATATGTAGCTTTCTTGGATTGATAGGATGGTACAGGATCTTCATCAAAGATTATTCTTTGATTGTAGCACCTCTGACAGATCTACTAAAGAAGAAAGTAGCAATTGTATGGTCACCTACCAAACAGACCAGCTTTGACAAACTAAAGCAAAGCTTAGTATCATCAGCTATCCTGAAACTTCTTGATCTTAGTAAGGAGTTTGAAGTGGTAACTGATGCTAGCGCACTTGCCTTAGGATGTGTGCTTATCCAAGAAGGTCATCCGATAGCATATTCTTTAAGGAAGTTGAAAAGTCATGAAAGGAATTATGCTACCCATGATTTGGAGTTGTTGGCTGTCATCCATGCTCTCAAAATTTGGAGACATTACTTGCAAACGAGTCTTAGGGTTCTGTTTACTCTAAGTACTAAGTTGCATGCGCGAAATGGTAGAGTTAGGAATTCGCATAAGATTATATGCATAAATGATAGCTTTTACACACATAAAATGATAAGATTATTGCGTTACTTCACATAAAATGATAGCTTTTTAACCAGTTCAGTGCATGAATAGTCATTTAGAATTCACGTTTCACAATCATGATTAAAAGAAACACATGAAATGTTAGTTTCTGTTCATGAGATACACTTGCACCGTTGGACAAAACTCTAGACTTTCATATAGGCAAGTCACATGTGATCCGGTGCATTAGAAATAAGTACTTGTTGCCAGGAATGAAGAGAGATAAAAGTCGTTTAGGAGGTAAAACTATACTGAACGCACCATGGATAAGGTTGATTGGGAAATCTTGCATAGAATTGCACTAAGAGAATTGGAAGGATCGCATTCATCTAGACCGCATCTTGAAGGTCTAAATAAAGAATCATGTGTTGCCATGTGTGTTAACTGAGCTTAGTTGGAACTAGGAGATTAATAGACCCTTGGTTAGGTTTTGAATAAGGCATGTCCGTTGCCTTGACTAACCAGCTAATGCCTGAGTTAGGGTTAAGATGCCCTAAGGTAAAACCCAAGGAAAAAGAGCAAGTCAAAATAAGTTAACTTACCAAGATCATTTGCTTGTGTAATCTTGTTTGAGATTATTGGGATCTCGCCAAGTCACGAAAAGACCCAAGATCGCATGCTGGGAGCATCCGGGAAAAAAGGAGTCACACCTTAGCAGTCGGACGACCTCCGAAATGTTCATGCTTGTACTTAGGTACATTATTTGATCTCTTTGCTCAAGGAACTAATTCAAGGAAAACACTTAATGCTTCAGGTTGAAAGCTTGGAGGGAGAGGTAGGAACAATTACCTCAGACTATCTGCCTGGCCCTATCCAAGGGGGTTGCTAGCCGTGCCAGGTATATGGACCTAACCCGCCGTGGGAGGTCTCTCCGTGGGTGCTGCTTGGAGCGGGAGGATGCTTGGGTGCCAGGGGAGGCTCTAACTACAAATCCCTTGCCTGTGGATCCTACACAAGAGGCCGACGTGACTCGAGATGGGATCTCGAGGCCCGTGTACTAGTCAACGGAGCAGCAATCTTGTAGATTGCTGGGATAGCCTTCGGGAATGATATTGGATGTACTCCAGGATTTTTATAAATAAAGAGCAGATATCGGAGAAAAAGGAACTTGATTGACATTGTTTTTGTGTCGGTGCCTAAGTTGCGTGAAGGAACCCATGGCTAATTTGATTAATTAAGGAAGCTACTTTTGCATGTAAAAACATAATGTGGTAGGTAATTAGATAACTAAAGCAAACTAAGGAAAGTGCGGTGGACGTGACTTAGGTCCATCCTATGGAAGGGTGGTCCCGGTTAGCTGGGAACTTTTCTCAAATGATGCGATAATAAGACTATGAAGACCTAGTGACAGTAGATGTAGAATCCCGGTTTATTCTATTTTAGGGAAAATGAATGGGACTATGCCGTATGGCAGAGAGGTTGAGCTTCACATCCCTCTCGTTTCCCATTCTCCATGAACCAAGTGCATCATGAATCTGCTTCAACTCTGTTGTTCCTACGCAATGTGGTACATCTGGAGCTCGGCGCTAGCTTCTTCCTGAGACTTTTCTGATAGGAAAAGAACCTTGCTCAGGTCGATCCCAAGTGGGAACGACCGGACACTTCCGCTCGGGACGAACTCGGGAAGACCTAGATCGCAAACCCTGTGTCATTCCTTGTGAGTGCCAGGCGGAGCCTTCTAGACCCTCCTCCCAATGGGCTGCTAAGACGTGTTCCACAAGTGGACAAGCGGACAAGCAGACACGTTACAGAAAGGGGTCATCTGAATACTCTATTAGTAAGAAGCATTGTAGGCAAACTCAACCAGGGGTAAGTATTGAATCCACATTTTGGGTTTGTGACAACAATATGCCCTAAGCATATCTTCAATGACTTAGTTGGCTCGTTCTATTTGACCATCAGTTTGGGGATGGTAAGCTCTATTGAAACTGAGTTGAGTTCCAATAGCCTCAAAGATAGCCCTCCAGAAGTGTGATGTGGAGAGAGAGTCATGATCACTAATGATTCTTTTGGGTAACCCATGAAGTTTGAATATTTCCTTGATGAATAATCTTGCGATGTCTGAAGCTTTATAGTTCATCTTGAACAGGGATGAGATGTGCGACCTTGGTGCATATCTACTATAACCATAATAGAGTTATATCCTCCCTAAACTTGGGGTAAGCCAACAATGAAGTCCATACTGACGAACTCCCATTTCATTTGTGGAATGTCTAGTGGTTGCAATTTCCTAGGCATTTTAACATGTTCTGCCTTAATGTGTTGACAAGATAAACATTCCGTGACATAGTTGAGTATGTCCCCCTTGAGCCTTTCCCAATAGTAGCTCTTTTTGACTATATTAAGGGTCTTGGTATAACCAGGATGTCCTCATATTGAGCTCATTCTGGGTTAAAATCCATTTAAGACTCTTGTGGTCCGTTATTAAGGAAAATTTGTTACCTAGCAAGTAATTTCTCCAAAGTTTGAGATCATGGATGACAGCCAACAGCTCCACGTCATGGGTAGCATAATTCCTTTCATGACTCTTCAATTTTCTTGAAGAATATGCTACAGCATGACCTTCTTTCATAAGTACACATCCTAAAGCAAGTGCGCTAGCATTAGTTACCACTTCAGACTTCTTACTGAGATCGGGATGTTTCAGGATGGGTGTTGATACTAAGCTTTGCTTTAGTCTGTCAAAGTTGGTCTGTTCTATAGGTGACCATACAGTTGCTAACTGCTTCTTTAGTAGATCAATCAGAGGTGTTGCAATCAAAGCATAATCTTTGATGAAAATTCTGTACCACCCTGTCAACCCATGAAAACTTCGTATTTCTTTGACAGAAGTTGGTGTTGGCCATTCCAAAACGTCTCTGTTAAAATTCCTTCTGTTGTGTAATATTTTTGCACGAAATATTAAATAATTTTTACCACTACATGCCCTGCGCAAAAGTAATGCTAAGTCATCTCTTGCAACGGAATAATGTCAATGGCTAAGTCCTTAACCCGCGCGCGCGATAATAAACCCCAACCGCGTTGTGCAAATAAGGCCGAGGCTAAAACCTGCAAGCCGCACAAGAACACCCTTTACGGGAAAGACAAATGGATAAATGATTAAAGTTATGGCAAATTTTTTTATGATAACCCCCTTCCCTTAGCCGATGCATGGTAGGGAGAGGGAGTGTGAGAAAGCATGAGTTGTGGAGGGCATGGGGAGTGGCATGCAGGCAACTCATGAGAGGCTATCCCTCCCCCCTTAGCCCTATAAAACAACCCCCTCCCCAAGCTTGAGGGAGGGGAGAGAAGAGAGAGAGAAGCATCCGTGTTGCCGCCATCACGCCGTGCAATCCACCAGGCTGCCTCATGCTGTTGCACTGCTACCACTTGCCCATCCCACCGCCATCATCATCATAATCCCCCCCCTTCGTTGTCAATCTCCTCCTTCCCAATCATTTCCCCTCCATGTCATTCTGTTCCAAACAGAAGATTCTTGGAAGCTTCTAAAGTTAGGCTTCCATAAGCCTTGTACACACAGTCTTCCCCAAATTTTTACAACCACGCCTTGTAAACATAATTTCTGCGCAAGGGAGGGAGTAGGCAGATTTCGAGACTAATTTGCTAAATGTGAAATACGCGGGATCTAGAGCATGGCAGATGCGGAAGCTATGGAGGTTGAAAGAGGAAAAAGAAACTCATGAAGACATTGACCCTGACTAGGACAAATTGTTACACAAGTGAATTAGGTTCCAAGATTGAGACTTGGACTCATAAACACAATCTTGTGTATTGACAGTGGCATGACACTTTACTGGAAAGAAAAGAGTACTATCATTGCATTAGAAAAAGAGTGCAAGTACAATGCTTTATAGGATTTGAGTGGTGGTACTTTCTCCTACTGTGCATATGGGATTTTGGTCTTGAGCCCTCACTGCTCCTCACAAAGGGACTGAAGTAGGTGTGATTGCAAATATCTCAACACCCCTCCTCAATCACAACCAAAAGTACAAAGTGTGTAGAGGCTTTAGTGAAAGCAACACCTACAAAGTGTGGGCACACCATAAATGGTAAAAACACCAGAGGCTGTCACAGAAAAGGCTAAGTCTGGGTACCACAAACATGATGGACATCCAGAGGCTGTAGCAGGGACCTCACAAAGTGTACAAAGGCTGTAGTACAAGGATAATTGAGGAGTTTACAAGTTTATGTTTGAGGCATTAAGGCTAGAAAATACAAAACTAAAAAAATCTATCTGAATAGAAGGACTGATGAGGTTTGTCCTTCTCTTGGTGGTCTTCTTCTTCTTCTTTTTCCTTTGCTCCATTTTCTTCTTCTTCTTTGACTACAACTAGATAGGCCTTTTGGGACCTCTTTCTGGCATGGCAGAACTTCTCAGCGTGTCCGGTCCTTTTGCAGAAGTCGTAGAAGAGCTGATCCTTCTTGTCTTTGTACCTGTTGCCAACATATAATGCATGCTCATCTCTAGAGGTACTTGGTTCTTCCTTAGTTTTTAGCTTCTTTTCCTCCTCTGACAATGATGCCTAGATATCAACAAGTTCAGGATTTGGCATGTTGATTAAGGTTGTTGATACATTATTATATTTAGGAGGCAAACTCTTAAGTAGAACACTGATGCAAACATCTTCTTTCATTTTAATGTTGATTCCTGCAAGTTGGGTTAGAAGTCCTTCCATGTAATTTAGATGTGTAGCAAGTGATGTGCTGGACTTCATTTCAAGCCTAAAAAACTCAATCAGGAGACCATACTTTGATGATTTAGACTGTGCACCGAATAAGGTGTCAAGTCTCTTCCATGTATCCTGTGAGGTCTCATAGTTATCCACATGGTGGATATAGTTGTCATCTAGCTCCAGTTTGATAATGGCCTGAGCCTTATCATCATTCTTTTGCCAAGTGATAGCAAGATCCCCATCACGAGGCTTCTTTTCTTTTCCAATGGTAATGGCCCAGAGGCCCTTCTACATCAGGATAAGTTTGATGCGGGTCTGCCAAGTATGAAACCCGACTCCTTTGAAACGGGTAGTTGGAGAGTCTTTGCCCATTTTTGAATTGAGAGACCAGCAGAAAATCAACTTCAAATGACTGAGAGTAACCAAGAATGAGTATCTTTGTATGTGTCAAAAGACACAAGCAATGGCAGTGAAGTATCAAAAGATACTAGTTTGAAATTTGATGTCTGTTGCTTGAGTTTGACTTGATGATCTTCAAAAACTCTTCATAGCTTCCCCTCCTTGCTGATTTGATGGTTGAATACTTGCTAAAAACTTCAGATTAGAGTGGCCTTGGCTTGGTTTAAGTTGCAGGAGAGAGAAAATGAAGGAAAAATGAGCTTGAAGGTAAGTGGCTGTGGCTGTCCTGTCAAAACAGGGACCAGTGACTAGTAAATGAGCTCCCACGAGCTCAACAGTTCGAATCTGCTCAAACCCTTTGAGATGGAAAATCCTCACTAATGGGTCTAACTCCCCCTAAGAGGGTTTGTACTCATTTTGCTCGATTTGAGAGATCTAAGCCTTCAAAGTGGCCGCTATCAAAATTGCACCCAGATTTGGGAAAATGCAAATATCGGGCATGGTGTATATCAATCTCCTTGATTTTTGTGGCAAAAAGTTGCACCTTGACCTGAAGAACAACTCTCAAGAATAAATCTTGAAGAGATATGGCATGGTTGATGAGATATGGCTGCTCCAACAGAGGTAGGTAGGTATTGTCCACAGACAGAGTTATGGTAGCAACTCTGAAAAGAGGCAATGTTGAAGCTATAGTTGCCCAATCTCAATGATTGAGGTGCCCGGGAGGAGCTTTGGAAGTAGAGAAAAACTTCTCCAGAAGGAAGTTCAGAGAGATTTGTCCTGTGGAGAGAGATATGAAAGCTTCAAGCTAACAGGATATTGCTGTCTATGGCTGCCATGGAAGCTTCATTGAAGGTAGGAATGCAAATGAAGTTGGAGATAGGGTCCAATACTCAAACTGAGCTGAGCAGAGATGGAAAGGAGTTAAGAGGAGTGAAAGGAGAGTTGGGCCATGCTCAATTGAGCTCTGATACCATGTGAAATATGCGGGATCTAGAGCATGGCAGATGCAAAAGCTATGGAGGTTGAAAGAGGAAAAAGAAACTCATGAAGACATTGACCATGACTAGGACAAATTGTTACACAAGTGAATTAGGTTCCAAGATTGAGACTTGGACTCATAAACACAATCTTGTGTATTCATTGTGACATGACACTTTAATGGAAAGAAAAGAGTGCTATCATTGCATTAGAAAAAGAGTGCAAGTACAATGCTTTATAGGATTTGAGTGGTGGTACTTTCTCCTACTGTGCATATGGGATTTTGGTCCTGAGCCCTCACTGCTCCTCACAAAGGGACTGAAGTAGATGTGATTGCAAATATCTCAACACTAAAGGCTGGAGAAAGTTCATAGATTGGATAAAGGCAAGGATGAGTTTGCGGAGTCAAGAGTCCACATCATCAATGGCCCCCAAACAAAAGACGCAAGGTGCACATGCGGGAGCCTCCAGCCCAAGTTTACACGTGGACATCCCTACGAGTCCTCATGCCTAGGTTCCAACTTGTATTTCTTGCATGAAAGGAATGCGTTTAAGCACGATGGTTTTTAGAAAAATTAAATGCACTCATCCCTTTGATTTACAATGTTTAGTGCATGCCAATTAATTGAAATTGCTTGCACTCCCGTCAACAAGGGTAGTTGCAATCCCCTTGAACGCATGATGCTTAAATTAGAGATAGATCATGCTAAGAAGGATAGATCTTGTCGCATGTTGCATTTATGACTTAAATCCATGGACGTGATTTGTATAAAGGTTAATCCTAGATGCCATTGAATATTGTCTGAAGATTTTCATTGCATGAAAAGGAAACCATGAACTTACCTATTGCATGCGAGGCTGCTTGCATTTTAAGTTGAATTAATTGCCGTAGAACGGATTAAGTCAACAATAGTCTTATGACATTCGTCATGCATGAACTTCTTTTATCGAAGTTGTTTTAGAAAAAGATGCATTTCATGTTAAAGCTTGAATTCAATTTCATTAAACAAAAGATTTAGAGGCATAGTTCTTAATGTAAATCTATGTAGGTTTTATGCGAGTTATCCCCCAAATTGTCAATCATTATGATTTTAGCAAGGAAAATAAATGGTCAACTGCAAACCCTATAGTTGCATAGAAGGAAAAGTCTATGATTCGCATACTTACATGGAATGTTGTATCTTGAATTTATTTATTTGCATCTCTTAGGAAAAGTATTTGCATCTCTTCTAAGCGAAGATCATTCTTGTCACGAGACAATTAGATCATTTTGGGTAAATCGCTTGTAATGGCATAACCCTCAAGGGATTTGTAAAAGCATAACTAGTTGGTATGATGAACACTTCAAAGTGCTAGGTAGGGTTTAGTACGTTAAAAAATCTGCCTAGTATCACACTTGGGATGCCAAGTCAAGACTTTCGATCCCAAAGGTCCTACCCACATTCACAGAACATTAGGGTTAGCTAGACACCCATGCAACAATGATCTAGGGATTCACCCTAAGGATCGATCGACCTAATACTAAACTTCCGTTGAGTTTAGAAACCCTAGGGCCAAACGTTATTGGCCTAGTAAGATTAGCGGTGGGTTGCGTCAAGAGGACATCCCAAACCCTACATCTTGACCAAGCGTAATTCTTGACCAAGGAATGCCGTTTGATGGGAAAGATAATCCCGCAAGTCAGATGCAACTCCTATGTAACAAATTGCAACGTCGCATGGTTTTGTGTTAAATCACAAAGTAGAGTTGCCACTCCTTAGAACAAGGTTGGCAAGTTCTAGTGCAAGTCTAACCTGCAAGAGGATGAGTAGTCATCCTGCTACATCACCCTTCTTTGGGCTAATTTGCCAAGTTAGGGAAGTTATGTATTGCCTAGCAAGAAATTGACCAATCAAGTTAGGGTGATAAGGTTGCCCAAGATTTACTGCTTTAGTTTAATGAACCTAAAGTGTTTGTTAATTTGGGTTAATAGGGTATAAACCCTAACCCAAGGATAAATGGGTAAAAAAACAAACCCTTGGGGATCTTGCCAAGTCACAATTGATCCCGGATCAAATGCTGGATGCATTCGGAGAGAAGGATTCACACCTTAGGAGTTGGCCAAATAAAGGACCACTGGATTGATTGTGTTTTTACAGTTAGGAGCACTGTTTGTACTTCTTTGCTCAATGAACTAAAGCTCGAAAAATAAATAATGCTTCAGGTTGAAGGCCTGGAGGGAGAGGCAGCATCAATTACCCCCGATTGTCTGCTTGCTGACCCTAACCAAGGGGGTTGTTAGCCGCACAGAGTACATGGACCGAACTCACCACAAGAGGTCTCTCCGTGGGTGCTACTTGGAGAAGGAGGACGCTTGGGTGCCAGAGGGGCTTTGGCCATAAATCCCTTGCCTCCGGGTCCTACACAAGAGGCCAATGTGACTCGGGATTAGATCTCGAGGCCCGCACACTAGTCTACGGGTAGAAACTTGGATTAGTAATCCCTGAGGATTGTTGGATTGCCTTCGGGCAGATTATGGATTGCCTTCCAGTGGATTTATGGATTAGCCTTCCGGCTGGATTATATGATGTATTCCAAAGACTGATAAATAAGATCAATTGTTGAAAAGGAACTTGTTTGACATTGTTTTTCTATGTCAATGCTTAAGTTATGTGAAGAAACTAGTGACTAAATGGCTAATTAAGGAAGTTGTCTTTGCATGTCAAACTAAACATGGTAGATAATTAGAAAACTAAAGCAACCATGAGGAAAGTGCGTGGATGTGGCCATGGGTCCGTCCTACGAAAGGGTGGTCTCGGTTGGCCGTGAACTTTTCTGGAAGGAAATTGACAGCAAGGAATGATGACCTAGAATCTAGGATATTAGAGTTCGGATTTATGCTATTTTAGGGGAACGAAATGGGACTATGCCTTACGGGTAGAGAGGTCGAGCCTTACATCCCTCTCGTTTCCCATTCTCCTTGAACCAAGTGGAGCATGAATCCTCTTTGACCTTGACATTTCTGCGTAAAGTAGTTCACCTGGGGTTCGACGCTAGCTACTGTTCTAGGAATTTGACCACTAGGAAAACCTTGATTCAGGTCTAAGGTGGGAACGGTTGCAATGCTTCCACTTCGTGGCAGACTCGGGAAGACCTAGATCGCAAACCCCGTGACATTCCATGGGAGTGCCGAGCGGCGCTTTCTAGACTCTCTTCCCGATGGGATGCTAAGACATGCCCTACGAGCGAATTGGTGGGCACGTTAGATGCTAATACAATGAATCCCAGATATTCAATCTGTCGCTTGAAAAATGCTCACTTTCTTCTTCTTAGCATAAAGCTTGTGTGCTCTCATTGTTTCAAGAACAATGCGAAGTTGGGGTTCATCATCCTTACCCTATTTTGAATATACTAGGGTATCGTAAAAAAAGATGAGTACGAAGTCATCAAGATAGGGCCTAAAGATATTTTGCATTAACCTGTTGAAGGTAGCAGAAGCATTCGTTAGCCCGAATGACATCATTAGGAATTTGAAGTGTCCATACCTTGTACTGTATGTAGTCTTCGGAATATCTTCTTCTTTGATCCTTATCTGATAATATCCAGATCTGAGATCTATCTTTGAGAAGATCTTTGCCCCTTGAAGATGGTCAAGTAATTCATCTATTCTTGGAATGGGGTATTTATTTTTTATGGTTGCTTGATTCAACCCTATGTAGTCAATGCATAGGTGAAGCGTTCCATCTTTCTTCTTTTGGAACAACACTGGAGCTCCCCATGGTGAACTGCTAGGACGGATGTAGCCTTGATCTAATAGTTGCTTGAGTTGCTCTTTCAGTTCAATAGCTTCTGGGATGGACATCTTATATGGCCTCTTTGCGACCGGTGCATCTCCTGGCACAAGTTTGATTTTGTGGTTGACTTCCCTTTGGGGAGGAAGTTCCATCAGATCTTCAGGAAATACATATGCGTATTCCTTTAACCATGAAGGTTCTTCTCCGGATTCCTGATTCTGATCTAGCTTATTCAGTCAAATCAAATAGACAGGTAGACCCTTTTGGAAACCTTTAGCCAATCCCATTCCAAGTAAACATTTGTGGACACCTAGGTTCATTACCCTCAATCTCACAAAAGTTGGCTTCCCACCCAGTAGGAATTTCACCTTAGCAGTTGGCCTAGTACAAATAACCTCACGACCATTTGCTAATTCCACAAGTAAAGTAGGTGCATCTATTGTGGTTATTCCTAATCTTTTTCATAGATTGGTGAAATGAAGGAATGTGTACTGCGATAGTCAATCAGGGTTTTAAAGCTTTTGCCTTGATATTCTGATGGAGTTTGAATAACCGAGAATTGGCGATTCGGACCCTTCTTGTGAAGAGTGGCATGAACCGTTGCCCTCTCCATGTCAGCATCCATGGATGGATCTTCTTCATTGTCCAGCTCCTTATTGGAAACACTGGAGGTTCTTCCTCTGGCCATAACGGTGGTTCCTTGGCCATGAGCTGCTCTATTTTGACCTTGGAATTGCCCATGCCCTCTGCCAAGCTTGGGGCACTCCCTCTTGAAGTGTCCAGGCTCGTTGCAATGGAAGCAATGTGGGTTGCGATCATTTCTTTGCATTGGAACAAAGTTGTTGACAGCATTGGCTCTAGCTTTCTTTCTTTGGCCATGATTCTAACCCTGCGCTCTCTTAGTCTGAGCCATAGACATACCCTTATTCTGATCTTTGTAAGACCAAATCTTGTTATTCCTTGGTTTGGTCTGCACCTCCTATATTATTGGGGCAGCTCGAATGAGTGTGTCTTGTAGGTCCATTGGGCTCATTGATTCCAATCGAGTGTTTATGGGTGGATTCAACCCAACACAAAATTTTGACACCTGTTGTGTCATATCCATTGGGGGTGCATACTTTAGGAGTGAAACAAACTTCGAATAATATGCTTCAAGGGATAATCCTAGCTGTTTCAAGTCATAGAATTCATTCGTCTTTTGTGTGAGGTAGGTAGGTGGTAGATACCTCCCTCGCACAGCTTCCTTAAGATTATCCCAAGTAATTGTCCCCTCCGAGATTGCTTGGCCTCTACACCATTGTTTCCACCAATAGTCCTTCTACCTCAAAATAGTCCTCCATGGACTCAATCCAATCTTGGCGTCGGCTTGAATAGTCCTTCCCTTGCCATCAAACTTGGGTGGCTTAATTTGTTTGAGAAGGAATTTCTTCTCTTGAGCCACAACTAGACTCAGTACAGGAGTCGGATTTAGAACCTGCACTTGGGTTTGTGTCTGAACAATAAGATCCTTTATGTTAACATCTTATCATACGTTCCCATATTACATTAATATAACTAGCACAACTTTTTAGCTAAGTGATTTAATCACTTAACACCTCACTTAACATCTATGATCAAGATAGATAATTGTAAAATGTCTTATTTATTCATGAAGGCATAACCCTTTGAGTACACTTATTTTGGATAAGTAGGACAAGATGATTGATACATCATTTGGGGAAAATAGGATTGTGTTACAATCGGCTATAGGGATAGAATAACAATATGGAGTGGGGTCATGGATTTTCAGGAAACGGTAAGTCATAGGAAGCTTGGGGTATCCCTTACTTTGATACCCGTCTTCTCATAGTGCCCTAACACTTTGATTCTGTCAGCAGAGATCACCCGGGTCACTTCTTCATAGACATACTTGTTCTGCTCTTTAAATCCTCCATCCACTTGATTCTCTTCAAGTTAGTCTGAAGGTACGCGAGTCGGTGGGCTACTATATAGTAGATTCCTGAGTCTCTCATCCATCTCTGCTCTGCTTACAGGGGTGAAGGATTATAGATGCGGTCCAGAATATCCATCATGCCAAGCCTCTGGTGATAATTCGAAGCGTGCATTGCAGTCATGAACATGACCTAGAACACCAAGAACTTGCTTCATGCTTCATGACTCTGCAACCCAGCATCCATAAGTGAGTAAAGAGATGTTTTCAACAAAAAACACTGCTCTAATATTCTCACATTCCCCTATTTATCCCCTTATTCCCTTTATTTTCCTCCATTAAGTTCCCTTGTAGTCTTTAGATTTTGTTGGTTCGCTCTGATACCAACTATAACGTGTCTGCTCGTCCGCTTGTGGGACACATCTTAGTAGCCCATTCGGAAGAGAGTCTAGAAAGCGCCACTTGGCACTCGCAAGGAATGTCATAGGGTTTGTGATCTAGGTCTTCCCGAGTTTGCCTTGAGTGGAAGTGTCCAGCCGTTCCCACTTAGGACCAACCTGAAGTTAGGGTTTCTTTCCTATTAGCAAAGTCTCTAGGAAGTAGCTAGCGTCGAGCTCCAGATGACCACTTTGCGTAGGAACAACAGAGTGGAAGCGGATTTATGCTGCATTTGGTTCATGGAGAATGGGAAACGAGAGGGATGCAAAGCTCAACCTCTCTACCCATAAGGCATAGTCCCATTCCGCTCCCCTAAAACAGCATAAATCGGGATTCTAGCTCTACTGACTCTAGGGTCTTCACAGTATTGTTTTCACTTCTTTTGAGAAAAGTTCCCAGCTAACCAGGACCACCCTTCCAAAGGACGGGCCCAAGTCACGTCCACCGCACTTTCCTCGGTTTGCTTAGTTATCTAATTACCTACCACATTATGTTTGACATGCAAAAGCAGCTTCCTTAATTAAATAATTTAAACACAGATTCCTTCACGTAACTTAGGCACTGACACAAAGACAATGTCAATCAAGTTCATTTTTCAAATATCTAATCTTTAATTATCATAGTTCCGGAATACATCAAGTATCATGCCTGAAGGCGAACCCAGCAATCAACAGGATTGTTGCTCCAAGTTCCGCCCGTAGACTAGTACATGGGCCTCGAGATCCCATCTCGAGTCACGTCAGCCTCTTGTGTGGGATCTAGAGGCAAGGAATTTATAGCCAGACCGCCCCTGGCACCCAAGCGTCCTCCCGCTCCAAGCAGCACCCACGAAGAGACCTCTCGTGGGGGTTTGGTCCATATACCCGGCGCGGCTAACAACCCCCTTGGATAGGGCCAGGCAGGCAATCGGAGGTAACCGAATCTACCTCTACCTCTAGGTTTTTAACCTAAAGCATTAAGTGTTTTGCCTTGAGTTAGTTTGTTGAGCAAAGAAGTTCAAACAATGTTCCTAAGTGTACAATCACGATCATCTCAGAGGTCATTTGTATGACCAACTGCTAAGGTGTGATTCATTTTTCCCGAATGTTCCCAGCATTTGATCTTGGATCGTTTGTGACTTGGCGAGATCCCAAGGGCTTGGCAAGCTAGGTTGCTTGTTTCCCCTTTATCTTTAGGTTAGTGTTTGTACCCTCCCAACCCTAATTATCCTTACCTTAGGACTCCTTGCAAGATAGATCATGGACAACCTCGTAGTCCTTGGTTGGTCAACTTGCTAGTTATCTCCTGGATCCCGTGAAGTACCTTTGTACCTTTATCTTTGATCTTAATTGATCAAGATTGTCTATCCCCTTGACCATGGTTGGTTAAGATGGTTCTGTTTAGGACAGTCTTAAGTGTAATCTTCTTAAGCCTTCTTAATAATACTCACAGGTGCTTAAGCTTTTACCTATCCCTCTTGAAGTCACCAAGGACTTTGACATGGGACTCATGGATTTCAGTCCATTCGGTAGAATACAACAACGTTGAATTTTCCCAACAACTTTAATGCATGCAACGTAATGCCATGCCTTCATTTAAATGCTTACAATCCATGTGTTATTTTATGCCACACATGCGAAGGTACTTTCTATACATGCAGTCTCAACATTATCCTCTATGTAATTATTTACACGATCTATAACCTTCTTGAATGATCTAACTTTATGTGATCATTGTATGAGTCCAGCTACACTTTAATCTTTTTTGCAGATTATTACATGTACCTTAGAATCCATCTTGCAATACGGACATGCACTTTGTTTCTTTCCATGTCCTTTGAAATGCATTTTAAGCAAGAACTTGTGCAAGGAGCAATGCACTTTATGCAAGAATATTTGGTAATATACAATGCAATTATCTAATCAATTCCACCTATTATGATGTCATCTTACAACGGAAATTATCTTGCTTGTTACATACATCACAACTAAGTTCATACCCAGGAAAATATCAAATACACAATTAATGTCATGCATGTGAATATGATTTTTAGTAATAGAGTAACCTAGGTTTGGAGTGATGCCTTGATTCCAGCAGTATTGATGCCTGATGAACCGTTCATGGTTGTGGTGCCACCTTGTTTTGAACCTCCATCCACACTTGCAAGGTTTCCAGCCATTTTTGTGGAACTACGCTTTGGGGCCATACTCGAAGACGTGTGTACGAGTGATAGAGTTCTCACACTCTCCTATGCAAGATTCTCGCCGCCTCTCCTTGAGTGGAGAAAAGATAACAAAGGGGAGTGTATTTTTAGATATTCTTCTTCTTCTTCTTCTTCTCTTCTTCTCCTCTCTCTCTCTCTTCTTCTTCTTCTTCTTCTTCTTCTCTTCTCTTCTTCTCCTTCTCTCTCTCCCTTCTTCTTCTTCTTCTTCTTCTTCTTCTTCTTCTTCTTCTTCTTCTTCTTCTTCTTCTTCTTCTCCTCCTCCTCCTCCTCCTCTCTCTCTCTCTTCTTCTTCTTCTTCTTCTCTTATTCTCTTATTCTCCTTCTCTCTCTCCCTTTTCTTCTTCTTCTTCTTCTTCTTCTTCTTCTCCTCTCTCTCTCCCTTCTTCTTCTTCTTCTTCTTCTTCTTCTTCTTCTTCTTCTTCTTCTTCTTCTTCTTCTTCTTCTTCTTCTTCTTCTTCTTCTTCTTCTCTCTCTCCCTCTTCTTCTTCTTCTCTCTCTCCCTCTTCTTCTTTTGCGGTGTTCACCGGGGGGGGGGGGGGGGGGGGTTTTCGTTTCAGCCCACGAGGGGGGGTTCGTGGTGCGTCAACAAGTGGCGAGGGAGGGGGAAACTATTCACGACGAGAGAGGAGGGGCTGCTGAAGGCCACGAGGGAGGGGGCTACCTCCCCTTATATGGTGGGGGGGGAGGTGGTAGGGGGGGGGGGGGGGGGGGAGACAGCCGTTGAACGGCCGCCACCCTCCACATGGGGGGCTGCATGCCCCCCCTTTCACTTCCTTTACTCCCTCTCGCTCTCTCTCTCTCTCCCTACCATGCAATTGGCAGGGGGAGAGAGAGGGAGAGTAAAAAAAATTGATTTAAAATTTAAAAATTTAAGGGGGGTTCTCATGGGGGAAGGCACGTGGGATATTACACCAATATCCTGTGAATAGAGCTTTCCGCTATTGCTTCTCCCACAAAGTTTTCACCACATGGCTCATCATGGCATGCCTTGAAGATTTCCAATTTCTACTCTGACTATGCACCTTTACAATACTTCATTTTTAAAGCTTTCTTGTATAGAGAGGGCCACTAGCAAAGGGTAGGGGGTCCAAGTCCAATAGAAGCTTCTTATTCTCTCTTCTAGAGATGCCAAGAGGGTATTGTTGTGTCGCCAAGAGATTGGTAATGTTAGTATACTAGAGGGTCACTTCTCTACTGGAAATAGAGTTGCATCAAGAAGGTCTGGATCATCTAGCACCTCTTCTTCACTCTAAGGGATTCATTACAGATGATCACTAACTTGGACATGGGAACAACCAAGTTAGTGACCACTTCAAAATCAAACTCCTAGAATATAAGGAGCCATCTCATCATTCTTCCTTTCTTATTGGCCTATTCATCAGGAAGGGTAGATTCTCATGATCCGACGCAATTGTCTTTGAAAACCACTAAGTGGCAACACTTCATCCTCATCTTTTATATCCAATTGAGTACTTGCTACCCCTATATTCCTTGGATGGACACCCAAGGTAGTAGCAATTCTTGATTGATTGATGGATGTTGTTTTATCACCATTATTCAAGACCATCATCTAAGAGATTCTCTTGACAAAAAGCTTGCTTATTGAGTGGGATACCTTGAGCTAAGTCAATGTGTTATGAATGCAAGAGAAAGTACTTGCTTCAACTTCTAAATTTCTCAAGTTATCAAATGTATGATGATGCATGAGTTGCTCAAGAATTTTCAATTTTTCAATTATTGTTGTAAGGCCTTCAGTTTTCATGTGCCAACAATGAGCCATGACTAAGTATATGTTCTTCCTTAACCTAGTTCTTGAAAGTCAAGGTATCATACCACAATTCCTTTTCTTGCTTCATTTCTCACACTTCCTTTTTTCCCAATATTTGTGGATATAAGCTTGATTAAGAGTGGTTCACAGATGATGAATGAAGGGGCACCAACCTCCATGGTAGTCAATGTAGGTGTAGGTTGCTCTAAGTAGACAAAGCTAGAGGGGCTAATTCGATCTTCCATGCTACACACACAAAGAGAGAGAGAGAGAGAGAGAGAGAGAGAGAGAGAGAGATGGCTATGATATGCAACAACTATAAAGATTGAGTGTGTACAAAATAGGTCAAGGGTTACAACTCTTCTCACCCTCTATCCACATCGTTGAGGCCCCACCCCTCTATTATGGACCTCTACACTTCCTCCCACTCTCTATCATCTCCACCTTGCCCTTGCCCTATTTAATATTCGTGTAATTTCATCTCAAACCCTGTAGGGATTCCACCATAATATCATTGCCCAACCCACCCCTTTAGACCAAATTTTCTGATCCCTTAAACCCCATTCACATTTCCTTGTACATGTTCTCCTACTTCTATAAATCCTAGTTTGAAGTTCAAGTCAAAAGGAGGAGGAATTTGAGGAACTCGTGACAAAGATGGCCCCTAAGCAAATATGTTTGGGATCTGGAGGACACAAAAAAGCATGTGCAAATTACAACCTCATTCTACATTCGCAAGTCTAAGTTACTTTTTCATTTTTTATGTTAATATTGTTAATTTTTCTAAAAATGGTAGAATGATAATTTTGTTAAGTAATCTAAGCTACTAGGTAGTTTGGGATTTTTGTGGATACTCAGGATGCTAAGTAGGAGGACAAGAATTAGATACTCATGAGATAATTTAAATTAAATTATTTTCCCATGATGACATTTTAGTCCTCATGCCCAATCTTAAATAAATTGGATATTTTCTACTAGAAAGGAGTTAAGAGTGTAGGCAATTAAATGAATTCCTTAGAAGCAATGGGTTATGGGAGATCTAGTTATACAAAGAAATATTGAATCAACATTAATAAAAATAGGTAAGCACCTCATTAGGAATAAAGGCATGGGGATTAATCCTTAGGAATAAGACCTTGATACTCAAAATGAGGCATTGCTATTTCTTAATGGGGCTAATTCAATTAAGAACTACCCAAAATTCATGACTCGAGACCATGGAATCTATATTTGTAATCTTAAAACCTATACAAATACTAATGCAAAAGAGCATTTGCTTATTGCGTTGAAAGATTGTTTGAACAAATGTTTGTGATTTTTAAAAAATGCAAATATTTAAATATAGTTTAAGCATATGACTAAGTGCACTATGCCTCCCCCAAGGATAGTTGCATGGGCTCTAGACCAAGGGAGCTGTATTTTGTGATCTGGATTACTAGTGATGGTATCAAACAAGAGAGGTCTATTTATAGAGACCTGTCATAGGCTAGGAGACACCAAGCAGTCAAGGGGCTCTAGCCATAATTCCTTGAGTGTTCTTAGGCTGTTCTACCCCCTATGAGCTTGGATGGATCTCTTAGAAGGCCTGATGCTAGCTGTAGGTAAACATGGTTTTTTATTTTGGCCTTCGAGTAGAGTCCGATGAACACAAACTAAAAATATATATTAAAAGAAAATTTGAATAAATATATTTATTTTTGAAAATAATTTATTATTGTATGTGCTTAATTTACATGGAAAGAATATCATTTTAAGAGGCTTAGTAAGGAAGTTGGTTACTATGTGTCAAACTAAATCATGCTAGGAATAATTGGCAATTTAAAGAAAAACATTAGAGGAAAGTGAGTGGCTAGATCCCTGATGGGTCTTGCCAAAGGCAAGATGGTCTTGGTTCATCAAAAGGCTTCCATCACAGTTTAAGCATTAGTTTAGGTAAGTCTAGGAAGAGCCAAATATTAACTATCCTACCGAGTTATTATTAGAATCCTTATGGAGTCCACCTTACAAAACATGTAAGATACCACATGAGTTTTAAAAAAAGATATTATATTTAGTAATATTTACAATATTATATTTATAAAATATATTTTTAATTATAATTTTAAAAAATCCATAACTTTCATAAAGTAAAATGGATTAGTTTACGACCTTATAGCATATAAAAAGGATGTACTTCTTAATATCCTTTGAACACACATTATATAGATGATTTCTTATAGGTGAATCCCTTGGATTAGACCATGTATTAGAATTCAACGTGTGCCGGCCTAGATTTGAGACTTTATCCTATGGGTAGAGGGGTTGATGCACATCACTTCCTCTCATTTCTCACTCTCTTTGAACCAAGTGTGGCAATGGTTCACTTTGACCTAAGGGATGATAACAATGCAATCACCTTAGAAGATGATGCTAGATGGCTAATAGGAGACTAGTATTTAAATTAGATTCCTAGTTTTAGGTCAATCCTTGTGGGGTTGAGGTGGAGCTTCCCCTATGGGGTAGACTCAAGTAGATCAAGATTACAAATGTTTGGGTATTCTAATGAGTTTTAGATGGTAGTAGTATTGAAAACTTCTTGATGGGCTACTAAAATATGTGCTATTGATATTTTCTAGGTAGGAACGTAACAAAATCAGCCTAAATTAAAGTATATCCATGGTATAGTTGGTTCTAAGAGTGTGAGAAATGAGGGTAAGCTAAGACATCAACCCCTCTACCCATAAGCCCTTCAAATAACACAAGGTGAGGATCCATTGCTTTTGAGAAAAACCTCTCAAAAATAATTGAGACCATCCTACCATAGGATAAATCCATTGGGTACCCGCTCCCTTACTTTCCTTTCTTGATGGATTTGCTTAGTTACATGATGTTCTACCACATTACTACATAAAATAACTTTCTTAATTACCTCATTTATGTAATTTTTAGGCACAACACAAAGAAAGGATAAAATAATCTCTAGAAAACAATAATGTCAATATACTTATCCTTACCTTCTTCAAGATACAACATTAATTTGAGTTCAATCCTTTACATCAAGACTTGTATCTAAAGCATCTAGATACCATACCCAACTTTCATACAGATAAGGTCCATATAATCCCCCATTTATCTACAATAGGATCTTCTAACATTTACAAATGTTAGGTGAAAGAGATTTTGAATAAGGCCAAGTTAGAGGGTTGCTCCTCAATTATTATTTGACTTCACTATTCTACCAAGAGTGGAAACATATCAATTCCATGGGTTACAAAGAGACTCCATTTGCTCTCCTAGTTTCTACTCCTATCCTTGTGATTTGGATAGTCATAATGGGACCCATCCCATAAGAGTTGAGATTATGGCAGTTACAACATGTGAGGTAGCTTAGCTATGTAAGCTTCTTAGTAATTTGGGATTGTAGGTATGCATGAACTCATGCTTTTCTTAAGGAAAAGTATTGAGATATTGAGCTTGACATGGGCTAAAATTCATTATACACCTTGGTGATGTGATTGAACTTTACTCACTAGCATGTTAGGTTACCAATATGGAGAACATGCTAGTGATCCTATAGAAGGACTACATCCACATAGTCCACTCTTGGTTATGGCACATTCATTGTGCCAACTAATCTATCATTACTGGATCACACTTAATAACCACTTATATATATGTTTAAGTACTTCTATATTAGTCTTTTACCATGTTGTACACGAGGTTATTTTGTGTGAAAGAAGAAGAAAGATTCAATGCCTACTCTTTGTGCTCAAGGCTCTTTTATGTGTATGTGCTCTTGATTTCTTCACCTCTCTCTCATCTTGTTTATTTATACCATCTCCATGTTAGGCTCTAATTGAGTCTCTTTCTAAACTCAAGAAAGTCTAGAAATGCATATTTTCTAAGATAGCCATAATATTCTCTCAAAATTCAAATATAGTTGATTGAAAGCAATTGCACATGTGATTTCAAAAATCAATCACATAAGGTGTGCCATATAACTTGTCAAAACAACTCAAATGTTAAGCATGGACACAATGCTTAGACTTTTTTCCACAACAACAAGGTTTATCTTTCTAAATACAATAGTATTTACAAAATTCATTGACAATCACAACAGATCTATCAAAACACCATTTTAGAATTTGCTCCTCATGGAAGTTATCAGGATCTGCATTCTCATATCTTGATGGTTTATCTTGAGTATGACATATAATATATTACATGTTCTTGGGGGTATATCCAAGATCTAGTTCCAAATGTAGGCCTTCTTATTGTCACAACATGTTCCAAATGTTTCATGTACTAGCAACTTGTAACAATTGTTCATTAAAAGCAGAAAGAAAAGACACAGCTTGACTAATTTTAGGCACTCTGCTCACTAGATCCTCCACAATTCATATCAAAGCAAGAAGTTTTGACCTATAATTATCCCCATATCTAATCTATTTTGTGGCCAAAAGTCACTTATATACCATTCGGCTTGTTGATTTTGCAAGAAAGAGATAAATATCTTCTCCACTATCTTACGTATGGCTTCTCAATAAGACAAGTTGTTTGAGCCTAAGACCACCTCATACATCAGTCTAAAATCTCCCTCAACCATATAGCTTCAACCTCTTTGATTATGTGTGCTCAACAAAGATTCATTAAACAAGTATGGCTTCTCAGTATGACAAGTTTTTTGAGCCTAAGACCACCTCATACATTAGTCTTAAAATCTCCTTCAACCATGTAGATTCATCCTCTCTTCGATTCCATGTGATCAACAAAGATTCATTCAAACAAGTGTTTTTATTTTGATTGATTTCTTTTATTTGTCATTCTCATATCCTTTAAACCATTTATCTAATGTCATGTGCAAGGTTCATCCTCCAACAAGCATGTCACTTGTAAAGGAGACATGTCACTTGAGTCATATGACCCCCTTTTTGCACTTAGATGATATATCAAAAAATTTATTGTATAGATATAAGAATTTGTATTTGGTTTAGCGTGCATGCGCGCACGCACGCACGCACACACGCACGCACGCACGCACGCACGCACACACACACACACACACACACACACACACACACACACACACACACACACACACACACACACAAAATCAGCTTTACCTATCTTGTACTATTTTTATTACCACTAAAGTCAAATGCATGACTGCATTAATCATGGTATCCCTTCAGTGCCAATACACAAGGATGTGGACCCTAGACACCATGCTTAGTGAAGGAATAAGATACTCCTTGTGTCTTTGTATGTCAAGCAAGCATGGGACACCAACACAAAATAGAAAGCACAAGCTACAAACTACAAAGTTAGGGTGTATCATTTCATAGGACATTGAAAGAAATAAAAATGCATCTCTGTATCACAAGAAGGATTCTAAGGTACATGTAATAAGTTGCAGAAAAGATTAAAGCACAGCTAGGCTCATACAATAATTACATTAAGTTATAAAGGCTAGATCATTCAAGAAGGTTACGGGTCATGTAAATAATTACATATAGGATAATGTTAAGGTTGCATGCTTAGAAAATACCTTCACATGTGTGGCATAGAACTTCATGTGGATTATATCAAAATTGTAAGCATTAAAAGAAGGCATGGCATTACATTGCGTGCATTAAAGTTGTCGGGAAAATTCAATGTTGTTTGTAATTTACCAAATGGGACTGTGATCCATGAGTCCCATGTCAAAGCCCTTGGTGACTTTAAGAGGGATAGGTAAAAGCTTAAGTGCCTATGATCATTATTAAGAGGACTTAAGAAGATTATACTTAAGACGGAGTAGGATTGTTCTAAACAGAACCATCTTGACCAACCATGGTCAAGGGGATAGACAATCTTGATAAATTAAGATCAAATATAAAGGTTCATAGGTACTTCAAGGGATCCAGGAGATAACTAACAAGTCGACCAACCAAGGACAACGCGGTTATCCATGATCTATCTTGCAAGGAGACCTAAGGTAATGATAATTAGGGTCGGTAGGGTACAAACCCTAACCCGAAGGAAAAAGGAAAAACAAGCAACCTAGCTTTCCAAGCCCTTGGAATCTCGCCAAGTTGCAAACGATCCAGGATCGGATGCTGGGAGCATTTGGGAAAAAGGAATCACACCTTAGCAGTTGGTCGTACAAATGACCTCTAAGATGATCGTGATTGTACACTTAGGTACATTTTTTGAACTTATTTGCTCAAGGAACTAGCTCAAGGCAAAACACTTAATGCTTCAAGTTAAAAGCTTGGAGAGAGAGGCAGGTTTAGTTACCTCCGAGTATCTGCCTGGCCCTATCCAAGGGGGTTGTTAGCCGCGGTGGGTATATGGACCGAACCCGCCGCAAGAGGTCTCTCCGTGGGTGCTTCTTGGAGCGGGAGGACGCTTGGGTGCTAGGGGAGGCTCTGGCTATAAGTTCCTTGCCTCCGGATCCCGCACAAGAGGCTGACGTGACGCAAGATGGGATCTCGAGGCCCGTGTACTAGTCTACAGATGAAACTTGGAGCAGCAATCCTATTGATTTGCTGGGATAGCCTGCGGGCATGATACTTGATGTATTCCATGACTATGATAAATAAATATCAGATATTTGAAAAAGGAACTTGCTTGACTTTGTTTTTGTATCAGTGCCTAAGTTACGTGAAGGAACCTGTGTTTAAATTGATTAATTAAGGAAGCTACTTTTGCATGACAAACATAATGTGGTAGGTAATTAGATAACTAAGAAAATCGAGGAAAGTGCGGTGGATGTGACTTGGGTCCGTCCTATGGAAGTGTGGTCTTGATTAGCTGGGAACTTTTCTCCAAAGACGTGATAACAAGACTATGAAGACCTAGCATCAGTAGAGTTAGAATCCCGATTTATGGTATTTTAGGGGAACGGAATGGGACTATGCCTTATGGGTAGAGAGGTTGAGATTCACATCCCTCTCGTTTCCCACTCTCCATAAACCAAGTGCAGCATAAATCTAATTCGACTCTGTTGTTTCTACGCAAAGTGGATCATCTGGAGCTCGACGCTAGCTACTTCCTAGAGACTTTGCTGATATGAAAGAATTCCTGACTTCAAGTCGGTCCTAAGTGGGAACTGCCAGACACTTCCACTCGGGGTAGACTCGAGAAGACCTAGATCGTAAACCCTATGACATTCCTTGCGAGTGCCAAGTGGCGCTTTCTAGACTCTCTTCCCGATGGGCTGCTAAGACGTGTCCCACAAGTGGATGAGCGGACATGTTACAGTTGGTATCAGAGCGAACCAACGAGATCTAAGGACTACAAGGGAATTTAATGGAGGAAAATAAAGGGAATAAGGGGATAAATAGGGGAAGCTGAGTAGAATAGAGTAGTGTTTTTTGTTGAAAACATTTCTTTACTCACTTATGGATGCTGGGTTGCAAAGTCACGAAGTATGGACCAAGTTCTTGGTGTTCCAGGTCATGTTCATGACTGTAATGCATGCTTCAAATTATCACCAGAGGCTTGGCATGATGGATATTTTGGACCGCATCTATAATCCTTCGCCTCTGTATGCGGAGCGGAGATGGATGGGAGACTCAGGAATATACTACATAGCAGCCCACCGACTCGCATACCTTCAGACCAACTTGAAGAGAATCAAGTGGATGGAGGATTTAAAGATCGTGAAGCTGTTCATCTTTGTCGAAGCTTGCGTAAATGCAACTTTGCATGTTAGCGGTCTGCAAGTCAAGCAGAACAAGTATGTCTATGAAGAAGTGACGCGGGTAATCTCTACTATAACAGAATCAAAGTGTTAGGGCACTATGAGAAGAATGGGTATCAAAGGAAGGGATACCCCAAGCTTCCAATGACTTACTGTTTCCTGAAAATCCATGACCCCACTCCATATTATTATTCCATCCCTATAGCCGATTGTAACACAATCCTATTTTTTCCAAACTGATATATCAATCAGTCTATCCTACTTATCCAAAATAAATGTACTCAAGGGGTTATGCCTTCATGAATAAATAAGACTTTTTACAATTGTCTATCTTGATCATAAATGGTAACTGAGGTGGTAAGTGATTAAATCACTTAGCTAAAAAGCTGTGCTAGTCATATTAACATAACATGGGAACATATGATAAGATGTTAACATAAAGAATCTTATTGTTCAGATGCAACCCCAAGCATAGGTTCCAAACCCAACTCCTGCACTAAGTCCAGCTGTGGTTCAAGAGAAGAAGTTCCTTCTCAAACAAATTAAGCCACCTGAGTTTGATGGTAAGGGAAGGACTGTTCAAGACGATGTCGAGATCTGGATTGAGTCCATGGAGGACTATTTTGAGGCAGTAGGAACTACACTTGCTAACCAATCCATGCTCGCCAAACTTAAGCTTACAGGTGAAGCGAGACTTTGGTGGAAAGAGTGGTGCAAAGACCAAGTGATCTCGGAGGGGACAATCACTTGGGATAAGCTTAAGGAAGTCGTGCAAGGGAGGTATCTGCCACCTGCCTACCGCACACGAAAGATGAATGAATTCTATGACTTAAAGTAGCTGGAAGCATATTATTCAAAGTTTGTTTCACTCCTAAAGTATGCACCCCCAATGGATATGACACAACAAGTGTCAAAATTCTGTGTTGGGTTGAATCCACCCATACACACTCGATTGGAATCAATGCGCCCAATGGACCTACAAGACGCACTCATTCGAGTTGCTCCAATAATACAAGAGGTGCAGACCAAACCAAGGAACAACAAGATTTGGCCTTACAAAGATTAGAATAAGGGTATGTCAATGGCTCAGACTAAGAGAGCACAAGGTCAGAATTAGGGCCAAAGAAAGAAAGCTAGGGCCAATGCTGTCAACAACTTTACTCCTACATGAAGTAATGATCGCAACCCACATTGCTTCCATTGTAACAAGGCCGGACACTTCAAGAGGGAGTGCCCCAAGCTTGGCAGAGGACATCACCAAGGGAAATTCCAAGGTCAAAATAGAGCCGCTCATGGCCAAGGAACCACCATTATGGCCAGAGGGAGAACCTCCAGTGTTTCCAACAAGGAGCTGGACAATGAAGAAGATCCATCCATGGATACTGACATGGAGAGGGCAATGGTTCACGCCACTCTTTACAAGAAGGGTCCAAACCGCCAATTCTCGATGATTCAAACTCCATTAGATTATCAAGGTAAAAGCTTCAAAACCTTGATTGACTATGGCAGTACACACTCCTTCATTTCACCAATCTGTGCAAAAAGATTAGGGATAGCCACAATAGATGCACCTACTTTACTTGTGGAATTAGCAAATGGTCGTGAAGTCACTTGCACTAGGCAAACTACTAAGGTGAAATTCCTACTGGGTGGGAAGCCAACTTCTCGGTGGGAAGCCAACTTCTGTGAGATTCAGGGTGGGAAGCCAACTTCTGTGAGATTCAGGGTGGAAAGCCAACTTGTACTAGGCAAACTGCTAAGGTGAAATTCCTACTAGGTGGGAAGCCAACTTCTGTGAGATTCAAGGTAATAAACCTAGGTGTCCATGAATGTTTACTCAGAATGGATTGGCTAATACCCAATGATGCCCACATCCACTGTGGGAAGGGCCAAGTCTCCTTCCGAAATTTTAAAGGGGAACTAGTCATGACTCAAGGTGAGGCTGGTAAGCCAAAGATACAATTGGCAAAAGCAATGCGGATAATAAAAGGTGTTCAAAAAGGCCTACTTGTCTATCTGATTAAACTGAATAAGCTAGACTAAAAATCAGGAGTCTGGGGAAGAACCTTCATCGTTAAAGGAATACACATACATATTTCTTGAAGATCTGACAGAACTTCCTCCCCAAAGGGAAGTCGACCACGAAATCAAACTTGCACCGGTTCGCAAAGAGGCTGTATAAGATGTCCATCCCAGAAGCTATCGAACTGAAAGAGAAACTCAAGCAACTGTTAGATCAAGGCTACATCCATCCTAGCAGTTCACCATGGGGAGCTCGAGTGTTATTCCAAAAAAAGAAAGATGGAATGCTTCGCCTATGCATTGACTACAGAGGGTTGAATCAAGCAACCATAAAAAATAAATACCCCATTCCAAGAATAGATGAATTACTTGACCGTCTTCAAGGAGCGAAGATCTTCTCAAAGATAGATCGCAGATCTGGATATTATTAGATAAGGATCAAGGAAGAATATATTCCAAAGATTGCATTCAGTACAAGGTATGGACACTTCGAATTCCTAGTAATGTCATTCGGGCTGACGAATGCTCCTGCTACCTTCAACAGGTTAATGCAGGATATCTTTAGGCCCTATCTTGATGACTTCGTACTCGTCTTCTTTGACGATACCCTAGTCTACTCATAACAGAGAAAGGACCATGAGCCCCAGCTTCGTGTTGTTCTTGAAACAATGAGAGCACACAAGCTTTATGCCAAGAGGAAGAAGTGCCCATTTTTCAAGCCACAGATTGAATATCTGGGATTCATTGTATCAGCGGAAGGAATTTCAATAGATCCAGCTAAGGTCAGAGACATTCTGGAATGGCCAACACCAACTTCTGTCAAAGAAGTACATAGTTTTCTTGGGTTGACAGGATGGTACATAATTTTCGTCAAAGATTATGCTTTGATTGCAGCACCTCTGACTGATCTACTAAAGAAGCAAGTAGCTATTGTATGGTAACCTGCTGAACAGATCGGCTTTGACAAACTAAAGTAGAGCTTAGTATCAGCACCCATCCTGAAACTTCATGATCTTAGTAAGGAGTTTGAAGTGGTAACTAATGCTAGCGCACTTGCTTTAGGATGTGTACTTATGCAAGAAGGTCATCTCGTAGCATATTCTTCAAGGAAATTAAAGAGCCATTAAAGAAATTATGCTACCCACGACCTGGAGTTGTTGGCTATCATCTATGCTCTCAAACTTTGGAGACATTACTTGCTAGGTAACAAATTTTCCTTAGTAACCAACCACGAGAGTCTTAAATGGATTTTCACCTAGAATGAGCTCAGTATGAGGCAATGTCGATGGATCAAAGTGCTGGAAAAATACGATTTTGAGATCAAATATAGGCCTGGAAAAGAGAATGTGGCTGCCGATGCACTCACTCGCAAGTCATTTCTAAATTCTCTCATTTTGCAAGATCCATCAACAGCAAGGTCACTAGCCACAAAGGTATCAATGCCAAACAACCCGATTCTTGAGCTAGCAAAAGAAGAGGCATATCATGACCTAGTCTATCTGAAAATGCTAAGGGAGATCCCCATCAAGGATCAAGACCCGGAGTTAAAGACGAAGTATCAAGAATTCTCCATCATTAGTGGACTTGTCTACTTTGAAACAAGATTATGTATCCCTGCAAGCCAAACTCTCAAGCAGAAGATACTGTGGGAAGCCCATGACTCCCCTTTCTCAGGACACCCTGGTTATGCCAAGACCCTTAATGTGGTCAGAAAGAGCTATTATTGGGAAAGGCTCAAGGGAGACATACTCAAATATGTCACGGAATGTTTGTCTTGTCAATGCATTAAGGCAGAACATGTTAAAATGTCTGGGAAATTGCAACCACTTGACATTTCCCAAATGAAATGGAAATTCATTAGTATAGACTTCATTGTTGGCTTACCCCAAGTTTAGGGAGGATATAACTCTATTATGGTTGTAGTAGATATGCTCACC